>NC_058521.1:184548701-185207201 GCF_904849725.1 Hordeum vulgare subsp. vulgare
TTTGGCGCTAAATGGGCTAATTATCCCATTTTAGAGGAAAACAAGCTAAGTATATAATATTAATGAGCTAACCAAGGTTCTTATGCCATTTGAGGTTATTATAGCATTTTGGAGCTAATTGGGCTAATTATGTCATTGTTGGGGAAATTAAGGCAAGGAGAATATGAAAGAGGAGTAGGAGGAGAACAATAAGAAATAAATAAGAAGGAGGAGAAGGAGGAGGAGGAGGAGAAGGACTAGAAGGTCCTTGGCCTTCTCCTCCTTCTCCTCCTCCTCCTCCTCCTTCTCCTTCTTCTCCTCCTCCTTCTTCTCCTTCTCCTTCTCTTCTCTTTCTCTTCTTCTTTTTGTTCTTCCTTTTCATTTGTCCTCTTCTCCTTTTCTTGGAGCTAAATTAGCTAACTATGTCTTTGTGGAGCTACATGGGCTAATTATCCCATTTTAGAGGAAAACAAGCTAAGTATATAATATTAATGAGCTAACCAAGGTTCTTATGCCATTTTGAGCTTATTATGGCATTTTGGAGCTAAATGGGCTAATTATGTCATTGTTGGGGAAATTAAGGCAAGTAGAATATGAAAGAGGAGAAGAAAGAGGACGAGTAGAAGAAGAAAAAGAAATAAAGAACAAGGAGGATACGGAGGAGGAGGAGGAGAAGGACTAGAAGTCCCATGGCCTTCTCCTCCTTCTCCTCCTCCTTATCATCCTCTTCCTTCTTCTTCTTCTCTTCTTCTTCTTCTTCTTTCTTTTCATTTTTCCTATTTCGTCTCCTCTTCTCCTCTTCTCGGAGCCAAATTAGCTAACTATGTCTTTTTGGAGCTAAGTGGGCTAATTATCCCATTTTATAGGAAAACAATCTAAGTACATAATATTAATGAGATAACCAAGGTTCTTATGCCATTTTGAGCTTATTATGGCATTTTGGAGCTAAATGGGCTAATTATGTCCTTGTTGGGGAAATTAAGGCAAGGATAATATGAAAGAGGAGAAGAAAGAGGAGGAGGAGGAGAAGAAGAAATAAAGGAGGAAGAGGAGAAGGAGGAGGAGGAGAAGGACTAGAAGGTCCTTGGCCTTCTCCTCCTTCTCCTCCTTCTCCTTCTTCTCCTCCTCCTTCTTCTCCTTCTCCTTCTCTTCTCTTTATCTTCTTCTTTTTGTTCTTCCTTTTCATTTCTCCTCTTCTCCTCTTCTTGGAGCTAAATTAGCTAACTATGTTTTTGTGGAGCTAAATGGGCTAATTATCCCATTTTAGAGGAAAACAAGCTAAGTATATAATATTAATGAGCTAACCAGGGTTCTTATACCATTTTGAGCTTATTATGGCATTTTGGAGCTAAATGGGCTAATTATGTCATTGCTGGGGAAATTAAGGCAAGGAGAATACGAAAGAGGAGAATAAAGAGGAGGAGAAGAAGAAGAAAAAGAAATAAAGAACAAGGAGGATAAGGAGGATGAGCAGGAGAAGGACTAGAATGTCCTTGGTCTTCTCCTCCTTCTCCTCCTCGTTCTCCTCCTCCTCCTCCCCCTCCTCCTTCTTCTCTTCTTCTTCTTCTTCTTTCTTTTCTTTTGTCCTATTTCTTCTCCTCTTCTTGGAGCTAAATTAGCTAACTATATCTTTTTGGAGCTAAGTGTGCTAATTATCCCATTTTAAAGGAAAACAAGCTAAGTATATAATATTAATGAGCTAACCAAGGTTCTTATGTCATTTCGAGCTTATTGTGGCATTTTGGAGCTAAATGGGCTAATTATGTCATTGTTGGGGAAATTATGGCAAGGATAATATGAAAGAGGAGAAGAAAGAGGAGGAGGAGGAGGAGAAGAAGAAGAAATAAAGAAGAAGGAGGAGAAGGAGGAGGAGGAGGAGATGGACTAGAAGGTCATTGGCCTTCTCCTCCTTCTCGTCCTCGTTCTCCTCCTACTCCTCCTTCTCCTTCTTCTCTTCTTCTTCTTCTTCTTTCTATTGATTTTTCATATTTATTCTCCTCTTCTCCTCTTCTTGGAGCTAAATTAGCTAACTATATCTTTTTGGAGCTAAATGGGCTAATTATCCCATTTTAGAGGAAAACAAGCTAAGTATATAATATTAATGAGCTAACCAAGGTTCTTATGCCATTTTGAGATTATTATGGCATTTTGGAGCTAAATGGGCTAATTATGTAATTGTTGGGGAAATTAAGCAAGGAGAATATGAAAGAGGAGAAGAAAGAGGAGGAGGAGGAGAAGAAGAAGAAATAAAGGAGAAGGAGGAGGAGGAGGAGGAGGAGGAGAAGGACTAGAAGGTCCTTTGCCTTCTCCTCCTTCTCCTCCTCCTCCTCCTCCTCCTTATCCTTCTTCTCCTCCTCCTTCTTCTCCTTCTCCTTCTCTTCTCTTTCTCTTCTTCTTTTTGTTCTTCCTTTTCATTTCTCCTCTTCTCCTCTTCTTGGAGCTAAATTAGCTAACTATGTTTTTGTGGAGCAAAATGGGCTAATTATCCCATTTTATAGGAAAACAGGCTACGTATATAATATTAATGAGCTAACCAAGGTTCTTATACCATTTTGAGCTTATTATGGCATTTTGGAGCTAAATGGGCTAATTATGTCATTGTTGGGGAAATTAAGGCAAGGAGAATATGAAAGAGGAGAAGAAAGAGGAGGAGAAAAGAAGAAAAAGAAATAAAGAACAAGGAGGATAAGGAGGATGAGGAGGAGAAGGTCTAGAATGTCCTTGGCCTTCTCCTCCTTCTCCTCCTCTTCCTCCTCCTCCTCCTCCTCCTTCTTCTTCTCTTCTTCTTCTTCTTCTTCTTTCTTTTCATTTCTCCTATTTCTTCTCCTCTTCTTGTAGCTAAATTAGCTAACTATGTCTTTTTGGAGCTAAGTGTGCTAATTATCCCATTTTAGAGGAAAACAAGCTAAGTATATAATATTAATGAGCTAACCAAGGTTCTTATGCCATTTTCAGGTTATTGTGGCATTTTGGAGCTGAATGGGCTAATTATGTCATTGTTGGGGAAATTAAGGCAAGGATAATATGAAAGAGGAGAAGAAAGAGGAGGAGGAGGAGGAGAATAAGAAGAAATAAAGAAGAAGGAGGAGAAGGAGGAGGAGGAGGAGAAGGACTAGAAGGTCCTTGGCCTTCTCCTCCTCCTTGTCCTCCTCCTCCTCCTCCTCCTCCTTCTCCTTCTTCTCTTCTTATTCTTCTTCTTTCTATTCATTTTTCATATTTCTTCTCCTCTTCTCCTCTTCTTGGAGCTAAATTAGCTAACTATGTCTTTTTGTAGCTAAATGGGCTAATTATCCCATTTTAGAGGAAAACAAGCTAAGTATATAATACTAATGAGCTAACCATGGTTCTTATGCCATTTTGAGCTTATTATGGCATTTTGGAGCTAAATGGGCTAATTATGTCATTGTTGGGGAAATTAAGGCAAGGAGAATATGAAAGAGGAGAAAAAATAGGAGGAGGAGGAGAAGAAGAAGAAATAAAGGAGAAGGAGGAGAAGGAGGAGGAGGAGGAGAAGGACTAGAAGGTCCTTGGCCTTCTCCTCCTTCTCCTCCATCCTCCTCCTCCTTCTCCTTCCTCTCTTCTTCTTCTTCTTCTTTCTTTTCATTTTTCCTATTTCTTCTCCTCTTCTCCTCTTCTTGGAGCTAAATTAGCTAACTATGTATTTTTATAGCTAAATGGGCTAATTATGTCATTGTTGGGGAAATTAAGGCAAGGAGAATATGAAAGAGGAGAACAGAAACTTATCATAGTGGTCATCAAGGAGGAGAAACACCTGGAGAAGGGTCGTGCGATGCCGCTCGGGAGTTATTCTGCAGAATAGATATTTTGCAATGTCTCAGGTAGCATGATGACACTCAATTATTAATACTAGTTTATAATGAAACTCACCGTGCCAATCGAAGAGAAGACGGGCATCGGCGGAGGGACTTGACCCCTCTTCTCGCACAAACCCTGAAGAGTGGGTCGTATTAGCTAGTAATGAAACAAACATTACACACATGATTTGGCTAATGTGAAAAAAAAACTTACCACAAAAAGCTCGTACAGGGCCCGTTGACCCGCCTCATTCCGGGACCTCTCCTCCTCAATCAATCGTGCCATGGTATGGTCCCTCTCATCAAGAGCAGCCTGACTTGCCAATCTCTCTTTCTCAAGAGCAACCTGAAGAGCAGCCTGGCTTGCTAATATCTCTTTCTCAAGAGCAGCCTGGTTTGCCCATCTCTCTTTCTGAAGAGCAGCCTCAAACACCATTCCTTGTTACCACAGTAATGATCTATGGTGACACACATAATGAAATGGATGAAAGTGGTCTTAGTCCGTACAACTAACCTCGATGGCGAGATCGACTGGCCGTGGACGACGCGTTATCCTAGGACAACTGCTCGACTGGCGCCCCTTGATCTCCGGGAGAGTGAGTGGACAACGTATTATCCCATCTCTAATGGCTATCGAGCCATGGTGCCTCCCGCCACCAGATATCATCACCAGCTCTGGATCCAAAGGTTCTTGGCTAGGGTTAAAGTCATCCCCTTTCGTAGCCTTCCCCGCATCCCTATATTCCACGAGCTTGTGGTGGGATGATATGTTGGTGAAGTTATTGGGATCATCCAGGTCAGACTCAGAGAATCCCTTCGCCTTCTTGTACGAGGCAGTATGGGCCATGCCATAAAGGTCGTACAAGTGTGGCATCTCCGTCTTATTGTGATGCGCCTAAAAGAGAGGAACAAAATATTAGCATGAAGAATGAATTGCATGAATCATGAAGCAAATCACATACCCAGTTTCGTCAGAACTGAAGTAAGTTGGCGCTGCCTTGATGGTGTGGCACACCAACCATTTGGCTACGCCGATCCTTCGCATTCTCGTGGACGGCTCGCCAGCTGCGTGTGCACCACTCATCAACCAACGCCTCCCAACAATCCATCTTATCCGCACACCATCTCTGGGGCACCTGTAAGTTATTAGAAAGAATGTTGAGCGCTACGACTATGAATGAAATCAAGACAACTACGTAGAAGGACTTAAGAATAGGTAATTACCTTCATGTATTGCTCCTTCTTCAGAAACATTCCGCGGTAATCCTTCTTCTGCTTCTTAATACCACGAATGGCGTAGTAGTCTCCAATAGCTTACAGCCGAGCCTCGTGGCGTAAGTTCTGTAGTAACTGCCTACACTCGGCCTCGAGAACCCTCACCTCCTCCTCCTCATATCCATCCTCACACCTATAGAAGGTCTGCAATCAAACGTGAAAACACCGATTAGTACAATAATTAGCTATATTGTTAATTTTAGATTGTGTAAAAGGATAATTTACCCAAAAGCTCTTGATCACCATCTCGGCCCTCGTGTGGCACAAGAAACCATCTATAATCTCCTCCGGCGGAGCCTACGCAGCCTGGTAGTGCTCCCACGAAAATCCTAGTGTAGGAACCTGACCCTCACAAGGCAACGTGACAAACCCCGGGAAATTTGTCCGGCAAAGCACACCAAGGACGAGTTCGGCCTGCGGACTCCAAGAGGGTGTACCCATCCCCTGCAGTATGATAAGGTCAACGCATTAGATATTTGAACAAACTTCAAGGCAAAAGCTAAAAAAAGAGTAAATGTACTTACCTATCTCCTTCATGTTCAATCACCGGCCTCTGCTCGCGGGTAGCCTGCACGACTGGGAGACGTGTACTACCACGCTTGTACACGGTGGCCCCGTCCACCTACACATCGCCCTCACTATCCGTAAGCTCATCCCCGCCATCCCCGCCCCCTGAGCCACACGGACCCTCGGTCCAATCCGACAACTCGGTCCTATCCGGCCAGGACTCCCGTCCGGGCCTCTCCACGTCGGGTGAAGCCTCCGGAACCGTAGTCTCATGGGCCGAATGCACCTCGACCCGAGGCTGATCCTAGACTGGAGTCTCATGGGACGAATGCCCGTCAACACCAGGCTCCTGGACCGGAGTCCCCGTAGCTTCCTTCGCAAACGGGTCGACCATAGTAGTCCTATACTCGGGTGAATGAGCTGATGGTGGTGGCGAGGACGACTCAACAGGCCTCCTGGATCTTCCATGGCCACAACCTCTCCCTGTACCCTTCCCCTTCTTCCCTACCCGACCATCACCTCTCCAAGTGGGCAATGCCGCCGACGAAGAAGAACCCACGGGTGCTGTCGACAGACTGTCTGCCAAGGCTCTATAGAGACATAGGGGTGGAAGGGAAGTACCACCCCTCGTGCGGGGCGGCTGGGAAGAACCCGTCGATGCGTTGTGGACCAGCACCCACCACCTTTCAACACCTGGTGACCTGCCATGATAAAGATTAAAAGAAATTATTACAACTTAAAAATAATTGAATAACTGACATGAATAAGAATATGTACATGAATAATAAAGATTAAAATATATATAATTTAAGTTGTGAATCTTACAAACTAATAATCATCATCAATAAATGCATCATCATCATCACTATCACGCATGTCTTCATGAATGACGTGCTCGTCTGGTTCAACGGCGTGAAGTTGTGAAAGGCCTTCCTTTAATCGTTGAAGCATTGGCAGGTCATCCGCATCAATAACCTCTATGAGTTCCAGGCTTCTGGTTCCGGCTCAGGGCTAGTGTCGGATTCATTGTCGCTGTCTACTTCCATGTTCTTGGGTGAAGCATGGCGGTTCTTGAAACGTTTCTTGGAAAGACGTGTTTCTTGGAAGAATTCTCCATCATATGTGTCTGGGATAATGTGAGGTTCATAATCCTGTTCATTTGGGAGAGGTGGTCTGACATGTGGCGGCACTTCATAAACAACATACCAACCTTCCAGATTCTTATCCGTTTGGCATGCCCATGGTAGATGGAAAACTTGGGTCACCTGTTGAGCCGTAATATAGACATCGGGAACATCTAAATGGGTGCTTGGATTGATTTCGACTAGTCCTAAATGTTCATGAGTCCTTCTAGTCTCCTTCGGCTGGAACCAATAACATTTGAAGACTACAACGTTCTGTTGGTTTTCAACATAGAATTGAAGTTCATAAATTGCTTCAACTCTTCCATAATACTCGATCACACCTTCGCCGATAGCAGAGACACCACAATTTGTGGATTTCCGGTCGGGCATAGATAGCTCTTTGCCAAAGGTACGAAAGAGATACCTGTTGATGTTGTATTTCTCAAATGAATGGACCTTATAGTCAAAATCATTAGCGACTTGTCTCAATTCGGCGTCCATAAACTATGAATTAGCCTACAAGTTTAATACGAAACGATTGTTGCATTAGCCGCAAGTTAGACCAAGAAATGAAATGGTCCATTATTGATAATTACCGTTTGTTTGAACCAAGAGATGAAACCGGGATAGCCGCCTCCTGTCTTTGACAAAAGCTCATACTCTTCAACGGAATCATTTTCGATCACCGCTCCATCCGAGAATTTGGTGACGTAACGGTTGTTTGAAATATCCGGGAATAAGAGCAGTTGAAATGAATTAGAAGTTACGGGAAAATGTGCTGAGAACTCACTCGATGTACGACCGCACTTGTGTTAGGTTGTTGAAGATATACAACGAAATGTTCCGCCATTCTTCGACATCCAATGTTATTGGTTTCGAAGCACCGGCTGGTGCGACCTTCCCTTTGAATAGGCTGAGGTTGGACCTACCTTTTTTAGGGTCTGCATCATTGTGCCGAGGTTTCGGATTATGCAAATGATGATTTTTGGCTTCGTAGTGTGCTGTCACAAAGTTTGCCACCTCCTCAGTAATGAATGCCTCAGCCAACGATGCTTCAATTCTAAGCTTACTTTTACAGTTAGCTCGAAGGGTCTTCTACATCCTCTCAGTTGCATAGCAGCAACGATCTTGCACGGGCCCACCGAATCTTGCCTCCGTCGGTAGATGTAAAATCGAATGCTGCATTGGATTAATGAAGCCCGGTGGAAAGATCTTCTCTAACTTGCACAACAACTCTGGTGCAAACTCCTCCATGTCTTCTACCATGCCAGGCGACAATTCTTTCGCACAAAGAACACAGAAGAAATAGCTCTGCTTCGCCAGTAGTAGCCATTCATCCTCAGGAATAAAGCCACGTAACATCACCGGCATTACCCGCTCTAGCCATATGTGCCAATCATGAATCTTGCGACCAAAGATTTTTAATTTCTCAAGACTCGCTCCCCTCTTTAGATTTGTTGCATACCCATCGGGGAACATCTAGTGCATTTTGACCCACAAGATAATTTCCCTCATATATAGCTGGCCTTCCAAGATTGAACCAGGCCTTTGGCTTCGACCACTTCAGCTTTCCTTTGCCTTCTCGCATGTTTCGTATCGGTCTATGACTTAGTGTCTGTTGATCTACTCTAGCCTTAGTATTATCCTTTGTCTTCCCATCTATGTCGAACAATGTACCAAAAATAGCCTCTCCGATATTATTTTCAGTGTGCATCATGTCGATACTGTGTGGAAGAAGGAGGTCTTTGAAGTAAGGCTGATCCCAGAAGCATGGCTTGTGAGTCCAGGCGTGTTTTGAATTATACCCCTTGAAATACCCTGGACGCTCTGGATCAGGCTCGAGGGCGTTTAACTGATCCAGGATCTGTTGGTCTGCCAACGCAGGTGGTGCCAAGTTTTTGACAACTTTACCTTTGGTAAAGTTCTTCTTGTCTTTTCTGAACTGATGGTCAGGATCCAGGAACTGTCTATGCAAGTCAAAGCAAGAATACTTCCGACCCTCCTACAACAAATGAAACTGAAGAGCTGCCTTGCATTGGGGGCACGGGAACCTTCCATGAACACACCATCTAGAGAATAGCGCATACGCTGGCAAGTCATGCATAGAGTACATGTACCACACATGCATTTTGAAGTTTTCTTTTCTAGCAGCATCGTATGTCTTGACCCCATTATCCCAAGCTTCTTCCAATTCATCCTTAAGCGGTTGTAGGTACACATTCATATTCTTCCACGAATAATTGGGCCCTGGAATTATCAATGTCAGAAATATGTTCTTTCTTTGCATAATCTGCCGGGGTGGGAGATTGAGTGGAATGACAAATACATGCCAACAACTGTATTGGGTTGCCGTCATGCCGAAGGGATTAAAACCATCCGCGGTGGCGCAGACTTGAGGATTCCCTGGATCTGCTGCTTTATCCTGATGCAATCCATCGAAATGTTTCCACGCTTCCCCATCCGATGTGTGTACCACCATCTTATTCCATCCGCATCTAGTTTGGTTGTTTTGCCCAATTTGTGCCATCTCATCTGTCTGGTTGTCTCTTCGACCATGAAAATACGTTTAAGTCTTGGTACGATTGGCATATACCGAAGAACACTAACTGTGATTTTGGTCTGCCTCTTCTCACCCATACCGTTGTCTACCACAAGATACCTACAAGACTCGCAATTGGGACAATAGTCCAAGTGTGCATACTCCTTCCTAAATAAGACACATCCTTTCTCACATGCATCTATCTTCTCATAGGGCATCTTAAGTACTCGAAGTATTTTGTCCGACTGGTACAGGTTTGCAGGCATGACATGGCCTTTGGGTAGGAAGCGTCCAAATAGTGTCATCATCGCGTCGTAGCATTCTCTTCCCAAGTTGAACTGAGCCTTCAGAGCCATTACTTGTGCAATTGCATCCATCTGACAGAGCTCAGTGTGCTCATGGAGAGGACGTTTTGAAGACTCCAACATTTCATAAAATGCCTTTGCAGATTCCTCCATCTCATCTTCCGAATCCCGAGCATCATCAAAGTCTTGCACCATGTCTTTGATCCCGGTACCATGCTCGTCCGTGCAACGACGGAGCACCTCAGCTCTTGTGCGTTGTATAGACTCACCATGAAATGTCCACACCGTATAATTAGCCTTAAAATCCCTCCTCTGCAGGTGTTTAATCATTGCAGCCTCTGTTGTCTTTTTGTAGTTGTCGCATCCAGGACAGGGGCAATAGTTTCTTTCCTGGCCATTAGTGAATGCGGCTTTCACAAATTCCTTCGTTTTTACAAACCATTCTTTCGTCATCTCTTTCTGACTAGGGTGACCGGTATACATCCACGCACGATCACTCATCTTGCCTAGCTACTAAAGACAGAAGAAATACATTTATATATAATTTAGCATTTATATTCATCGGTTAATCAGGTTCGCCATTTCTATTACATCCAGGCAACGTACACGCTAATAGGTAAAGATAGGTCCTAATCCCACCCGAGTCTGTGTAGATTGGGTTTGTTTTCCCATGCTCTGCTCCGGATCCAACGCAAAATTTCGGCACACCTCCCCGCTGTTCTCCTGATACACGTCTCCGCAATAAACAGAGAGGATGTGCATCCGGAGAACAACAGGGAGGCACTGACGAAATTCCGCATCAGATCCAGAGCACGGCATACGGGAAAACGAACCCAATCTACACATACTCGGGCTGTCCATGGATAATGTTGGACAATTCGAAAGGATGGCGGTTATAAATATGCAAAGACATGCATATTTATAGATGTCGCCCTTTCGAAGGGGAGACGCATACTGATAAATTAATTTAATTACCTAAATCTAGAAAGTTTCATCCAGAAACCGAGCCACGGTAAATGAAGGGGCGGGGAGGAGATGAAATTTGTACTGACCCACGAATGCAGGGGCGGAGCTCGTACGACGCACGAGGAGGTCTTCGCACAGCAAACCTCACAACAACGAGACAACTGTCACATGTAAATCCATCCGATCAACACAAATATTCTAATTATGTCATTTTAGAGGAAAACAAGTTAAGAATATAATATTCATGAGCTAACCAAGGTTTTTATGCCATTTTGTAGCTAAATGGGCTAATTATCTCATTGTTGGGGAAAATAAGGTAAGGAGAATAAGATAGAGGATAAGAAAGAGGAGGAGGACGAGAAGAAGAAGAAATCAAGAAGAAGGAGAAGGAGTAGGAGGAGAAGGAGGAGAAGGAGGAGGAGAAGGTATTCGTCTTCTCTTCTTCTCTTCTTCTTTTCTTCTTCTTTTCTTCTTCTCCTTCTTATTTTTGTCTTCTCCTCCTCTTCTTCTTCTTCTTCTTCTCCTCCTCCTATTCTCCTCTTCTCCTCCTCCTCCTCTTCTTCTTCTTCCTATTCTTTCTATTAAGCTAACTAACCTAACTAACCAAGCTAACTAAACCTATCGCTAAACCTAGATAGCACTAAACAACAAAAAAATAACAAAAACAGAATCTACCACTAAGTAACTAAAAAAGAATCTAGCTACCACTAAATACCAACCAATAAAAAATCAACTTCTTCTTATTTTTTCTCATCTTCTCCTTCTTATTTTTTTCTTATTCTCTTCTTCTCTTCTTCTTCTCTTCTTCTTTACTTCTTCTCCTTCTTATTTTTTTTCTTCTCCTCTTCTTCTTCTTCTTCTTGTTTTTCTTCTCCTCCTCGTCCTCATCCTTCTCCTGTTCTTCTTATCCTCTTCTCGTCCTCCTCCTCCTCTTCTCCTCTTCTCCTCCTCCACCTAACTAACCAAGCTAACTAACTAACCTAACTAATTTAACAAGCTACCACTAATTAACAAAACAAAATCAACCACTAAAATACCTACTAATTAACAAAAATAATATGGGTGCCGGGGGGGGGGGTGTTGGGGCTCACCGGGAGGGGCGGCTGTGGCGGGGCCGGGGCTGTTGGGGGTGGCGGGGCGGCGCCGGGGGCGCCAGGGGCGGTGGCGCGACGGTGGTGGGGCAGCGGCAGCGGGGCTGAGGTGGGGCAGCGGCGGGACGGTGGTGGTGGCGCGACGGTGGCGGCGAGGGCGACAGGGGCGGCGGTGGGGCGGCGGCAGGGGCGACAGGTGCGGCAGCGAGGGCGACTGGGGTGGCGGCGCAACGGGGGCGGCGGCCGGTGGGCTTCGGGGATTGGGAGAGACATAGGGGCGCGCGGGGTGAGCCATTAGAGAGAGAGAGAGGGGAAGGGTGGGGGGGGGGAAGGAGCCGTTAGCGGAGTTAGCTCTTTGCCGTCTGCCGGCGGACGGCAAAGAGTGTAGACTCTTTGCCGTCTGCCTCCGCACTCTTTGCCGTCCGCTAGCAGACGGCAAAGAAGCGACTCCAGTTTGACCTAACCACCCCGCGGTCAGGTGGGCCCATCTACATCTTTGCCGTCCTCTCTGAGACTCTTTGCCGTCTGCTAGCTGATGGCAAAGATGTCCCAGATGGCAAAAACACTCTATGCCATCAGCCAGTGCTTTGCCGTCTGCTTTGTTGAAGCTGACGGCAAAGACACTCTTTGCCATTAGCTAGGAGATGGCAAAGACTAGGCAGATGGCAAAAAACTGTTTTCCAGAAGTGAATAGGTCATCTTGCATCTACGTAAGCCTTATTATGTCAATTAGGAGAGATAGCTAACTATAGGTCATTTTTTATTAAATAGGTCATTTTGGAGCTAAATAAGCTAATTATGTCCTTTTGTAGGATAATTAGCGAATTTAGTCTTTCTTGGATGAGTCTAAGCTACGTATAAGAAGAGAAAGAGAAGAAGAAGTAAAAGAAGGAGGAGGAGGAGGAGGAGGAGAAGGAGAAGGAGAAGGAAGAGGAGAAGAAGAAAAGAAGAAGGAGAAGGAGAAGGGGGAAGAAGGAGGAAGAAGAAGGAGAAGGAGGAGCTCCTTCTCCTCCTTCTTCTCCTTCTTCTTATCCTCCTCCTTCTCTTCTTCTTCTTCTCTTCTTCTTCTTCCTTCCTTTCATTTTTCCTGTTTCTTCTCCTCTTGTCCCCTTCTTCGGGCTAAATTAGCTAAGAATACCTTTTTGGAGCTAATTATGTCATTTCGAGGATAATTAGCTAAGTATAGGTCATGTTTTATTAAATAGACCACTTTGGAGCTAACTAAGCTAACTATGTCATTTAGGTGGAACCCTAGCTAACTATAGGTCGTTTCGGAGCTAACTTCGGTAAAATAGGTCATTCCGGAGAAAACTATGCTTATTAAACCATTTTCGATCTAGCTAGGCTAATTATAGGCCATTTAATACCTAAGTTAGGGGGAATAGGTCGTCTTGCAGCTACGTAAGCCTTATTATGTCATTTAGGAGAGAACTTAGCTAACTATAGGTCATTTTTTATTAAATAGGTCATTTTGGAGCTAACTAAGCTAATTATGTCATTTTGTAGGATAATTAGCCAATTTAGCCACTTTGGAGCTAACTAAGCTAATTATGTCATTTAGATGGAAGTCTAGCTTTTTTTTTATTTAAACACTAGAAATAACATACCATTATCGTCATCACGGCGGTGAAGCACGGTGGCTCTGGCTTGTTTCACGTGGAGAAGGTTGCCCTGGAGAAGGCTCCACTGTAGAAGGGTCGTGCGATGCGTTTCGGGAGATATTCTGGACCAAACATCGTTTGCAATGTGTCGTTAGCATGAGGACACTCTTAAGATCATTGCACTGAAATGAAACTCACCGTCGCGCCACGTTAATGACTGGCATCGGCGTAGGGACTTGGCCGCTTTTCTCGCACATAGACTGTACATTTGATTTCGACAAGTCAAATTTTTTATTTATTAATGAAACGGACATTCAAATGCAATATTTGAAATAACATGAAGAAGAAACATACCACGAAGAGCTCGTATATGGCCCTGTTAGACGCATCATTACGTGCCCTCTCCGCCTCCACCAATGCAGTCGTCCTCTCCGCCAGCTCCCTAATCTCCTTATCCTTCTCCGCCATAGCCGCCGGCATTGCCTCTCTCTCTTTCTTAATGGCAGCCTGCAACACAACTCATTGTTAGCAATGTAATCATATTGGTTCCAGCGCACAACATAATGCGGAAAGATAGTTGAGTCCATTAAACTAACCTCAATGGCGAGCTCGACTGGTCGTGGACGACGTGTTATCTCCGGACAAGAGCTCGTTTGGCGTGCCTTTATCTGCCGGAGAGTGCTAGGACAACGTATAAGGCCGTCTCCAATGGCGATCGAGCCATGGGGCCTCCCATTGCCAGCTATCATCACCAGCTCTGGATCAATAGGCCCCTCGCTCGGTTTAAAGTCCTCCCCTTTCCTCGCCTTCCCGTGATCTCTCTACTTCACGAGCTTGTGGTGGGAGGAGATGTTGGTGAAGTTTTCTGGATGCTCAAGGTCAGACTTAGAGAATGCCTTTACCTTCTTGTACGAGGCAGTATGGGCAATCGCATACAGGTCGTACATCTGTGGCACCTCCGTCTTATTGTGACGTTCCTAAAAGAGAGAGAGAGGAAAATTGTATTAGTAAAGGGCTCAAGATAGCATTAAGAATGAATTTCATGAGGCATGAAGCAAACCACATACCCAGTTCTCGCCAAATTGGATTAAGTTGACGCTCCCTTGATGGTGTGGCACACCAACCATTTTGCCACGCCTCTCCTTGGCGTTGTTGTGGATGGCCTCCCACGTTTGGGAGCACCACTGATCCACCAAGGCCTCCCAACAATCCATCTTATCCACACACCATCTCGGGGGAACCTAAGTTAATAAAGAGAAATTTGAGAGCGTAAGAACCAAATCAAGGAAACTAACTACAAAGCCTTAATAATATGTAATTACCTTCATGTAATGCTCCTTCTCCATCTTAGCATCTCGGCACTTCGCCTTGTCAATCCTAATACGCCGCGTGGCATAGTAGTCTCGAACAGCCTGCACCCGAGCCTCGTGCCAAAAGTTTTGAAGTAGGCGGCGACAATCGGTTTCGATAACCTTTGCCGCGTCCTCCTCGTATCCGTCCTCACACCTGTAGTAGGCCTGCAAACGAGACAATACCGATTAGTACAATAAATAGCTTTGGTTGATTTATAATGGTGTGAAGGAGAAATTACCCAGAACTTTTGGATCACCATGTCCGCCCTCGTGTCGCACAAAACACCGTCGATCTCCACCTCCGGCTGGGCCGGGGCACCCAAGTAGTGCCACCAGGTCATTCCTACCTCTCGCTCCCGACCGGGCAATGTAACAAACCCTTGGAAGTTTTTACGGCAAAGCACACCAAGGACGCTGTTGGGCTTGCGGACACCCTTGGCAACAATCCAACCCCTACAGTATGACAAATTAAAGCCAAAACATTAGATATTTGAGAAAGCGCGAAGGAAAAAGGTTAAATAAGAGCAAATTAACTTACTTGTCCCCATTTGGCCTAGTCGACCACCTCTGCTCGGGGGTCGCCGGCACGAGCGGGAGCCCCGAACTACCAGGCTGGTAGACGGTAGCCCCCTCACCCAGCTCCTCGCCGGTACCAGCATGGCCACTTGGCTCAGCCCAGGTATCCCACTGGGTCTCTTGGGACGTACCGTCATCCCTGATTTGCTCCGGAGTCGCCTGGAATAAAGCCTCTAGGACACGAGTCTCGTGGGTCGAAGGCTCGTCGACCCGAGGCTCATGAACCGGAGACCGTGTAGCCTCCACCTCAGACGAATCCACCCTAGAAGTCTTGTGCTCAGGTGAATCAGCTTGGGGTGGTGGCGGAGACCGTGTAGCCTCCACCTCAGAACACGCGGCAGCCACCGCCCTACCTCTCCCGCGGCCACGTGTACCTTTAGTACAACATAAATACCAACATAAGTAATAAAATGTATATAAATACCAATATGCATACAACATGAGTACAACATAAATACCAACATGAATACAACGTGTACCTTTAGTACCTCTCGGCTTCGCGGGGGGTCGACCTCCTCTCTTGCAGAGTAGAGAGCAATGCTCTCCAAAGAGGCGAGGCAGGAATGGAAGTACCCATCCCATCACCAGTCGACGAAGAAGGAGCTGCGGAGTGCTTTCGACCCTTTCCCAACATCTTTCAACACCTGTCATGACAAAGAGTAAATGACATTAGTACAACATAAATACCAACATGAGTAATAAAATTTATATAATTTAGTTGAATACCTGACATGAACTAATAACAATCGTTCTCGTCTATATATGCTTCGGGGTCAATAAATGCATCATGATCATCACTATCATCAATAAATGCATCATCATCATCACTATCACGAAGAACATGTGGAAGGACACCATTATGTAATCGGTCAAGAAGTGACAGGTCATCCGGAGAAGTAACCTCTTCTTCTTCCAACTCTTCCTGTTCGGGCTCAGGGGTTAAGGCAGATTCACTGTCGCTGTCTACTTCAATGTTCTAAGGTGAAGTAGAGCGGTTCTTGAAACGTTTATTGGACATACGTGTTTCTTGGAAGAATTCTCCTTCATATGTGTCTGGGTTAATGTGAGGTTCATAATCCTCTTCATTGAGGGTAGGTTGTCTAAAATGTGGTGGCACTTCATAAACGTCATCCCAACCTTTGAGATTTGGATCAGTTTGGCAGGCCCACGGTAGATAGAAAACTTGTGTCGCCTGTTGAGCCGTAATATAGACATCGGGAACATCTAAGTGGGTGTTTTGGTTGATTTCGACTAATCCTATATGTTCATGAGTCCTTCTAGTCTCCGTCGGCTCAAACCAATAACATTTGAAGACTACGACGGTCGGTGGGTTTTCACCATAGAATAGAAGTTCATAAATTGCTTCAACTCTTCCATAATAGTCGGTGTCTCCTTCGTCGATAGCAGAGACAGAACAATTTGTATTTGTCAAAGGTACGAAAGTGATACCCCTTGATGTTGTATTTTTCAAATGAACGGACCTTATAGTGAAAACCATTAGCGACTTGTCTCAACTCGTCGTCCATAGACTCTGCATCAGCCTACAAGTTTAATACGAAAGAATGGATGCATTAGCCGTAAATTAGACCAAGAAATCAAATGGGCCCTTAATGGTAATTAATTACCCTTTGTTTGAACCAAGAGATGAAACCGGGATAGTCTCCTCCATGCTCTGCGAGAAGCTCATACTCTTCGACGGAATCCTTTTCGATGACCGCTCCATCTACGAATTCGGCGACGTATCGACTATATCAAATATCCGGGAATAAGAGTAGTTCAAAGCAATTAGAAGTTGCGGAATTATAAATTGCCGAGAACTTACTCGATGTATGGCCGCACTTCTGTTAGGTTGGTGAAGATATACAAAGAAATGGTCCGCCATTCTTCGACATCCAATGATTTCCCTTTCGAAGCATCGGATGGTGCGAGCTTACCTTTGAATAGTCTAAGGTTGGATCGAACTTTTTATGGATCGCCATCATTGTACCGATGCTTCGGGTTATGCAAATGATGATTTTTGGCTTCGTAGTGTGTTTTCACGAAGTTTACCGCCTCCTCGGTAATGAATGCCTCGACAATCGATGCTTCAATTCTACGTTTATTTTTACACTTAGCTCGAAGCATCTTCTGCATCCTCTTAGTTGAGTAGCACCATCGATTTTGAACGGGCCCCACCATTCTTGCCTTGGTCGGGAGATGCAAAATCAAATGTTGCACAACTCCGGCGCCAACTCTTCCATTTCATCTAGCACGCCAGGTGTTAGTTCTTTCGCACAAAGAGAACGGAAGAAATAGCTCAGCTCTGCCAGTACTAGCCATTCATCCTCGGGGATAAAGCCACGCAACATCACCGGCATTGCCTGCTCAATCCTTATGTGCCAATCATGACTCTTGAGCCCAAATATTTTCAATTTCTCAAGACTCGCTCCCCTCTTTAGATTCATGGCATACCCATCGGGGAACATCAACCGCATTTTCACCCATAATAGCATTTTCCTCATAGCTGGCCTTTCAAGATTGAACCATGCCTTTGGCTTCGCTATGCTTTGTTGTCCTTTTCGTTGTCGCAAGTTTTGCAACGGTCTATCACATAGAGTCTCCTGGTCGATTCTAGCCTTAGGATTATCTTTTGACTTCCCCTCTATGCCGAACAATGTACCAAAAATGGCCTCCGCAATATTCTTTTCAGTGTGCATCACGTCGACGTTGTGTGGGCAAAGGAGGTCTTTGAAGTAAGGCAGATCCCATAAGCATGACTTGTGAGTCCAGGCGTGTTCCGTATTATACCATTTGAAGTATCCTGGATGCAAAGGATCAGGCTCGAGAGCGTTTAACTGATCAAGGGTCTGTTGGCCTATCAACGCAGCTGGTGCAGTGTTTTTGACAACTCTACCTTGGATGAAATTCTTCTTGTCTTTTCTCAACTTATGGTCAGGATCCAGCAATTGTCTATGCATGTCGAAGCAAGAATACTTGTGACCAGCCTGCAGCCAACGGAACTGAAGAGCTGCCTAGCACGTGGTGCACGGGAACCTTCCATGCACACACCAGCCAGCGAATAGCTCACACGCCGGATAATCATGCGTCGAGTACATGTACCACACATGCATTTTGAAATTTGTTTTGGTCGCCGCGTCATAGGTCTTGATCCCATTATCCCAGGCTTCTTGCAACTCATCCTTAAGCGGCTGCATGTACACATTCATATTCTTCCCCGGATAGTTGGGCCGTGGAATTATCAACGTCAGGAAAAAGTTCTTTCTTTTCATAATCTCTTCGGGTGGCAAATTTAGTGGAATGACAAATACAGGCCAACAACTGTATTGTGCTGCCGTCATACCATACACATTGAACCCATCCGTGCTGATGGCAACTCTAGGTTTCCTTGGATCTTCCGATTTATCCTTATGTAATGCATCGAAGTGCCTCCACGCAAAACCATCTGAAGTGTGTACCAGCCTCTTGTTCCCATCCGCATCTAGTTTGGTTCTTTAGCCCAATTTGTGCCATGTCATTTGTCTGGCCGTCTCTTCGACCATGAAAAGACGTTGGAGTCTTGGTACGATTGGCATATACCGAAGAACACTAATGGGGATTTTGGTCCCATACCGTTGTCTACCACAATATACCTGGAAGAATTGCAAATGGAGCAATAGTTCAAGGCCGCATACTCAAGCCTAAATAAGGCACATCCATTCTCACATGCATGTATCTTCTCATAGGGCATCTTAAGTACACGGAGGATTTTCTCTGACTGGTACAGGTTTGCAGGCAGTACATGGTCTTTGGGTAGAAAGCGTCCAAATATTGTCATCATCGCGTCGTAGCATTCTCCTCCTAGGTTGAATTGATCCTTCAGAGCCATTACTTGCGCGATGGCATGCAGCTGACAAAGCTCAGTCTGCTCGTGGAGAGGATGTTTTGAAGACTCCAACATTTCATAGAAGCCTTTGCAGATTCCTCCAGCTCATCGTCCGAATCCCGAGCATCATCAAAGTCTTGCACCATGTGTTCAATCCCGGTACCATGCTCGTCGGTGCGACGACGAATCACCTCAGCTCTGGCACGTTGGTCAGACTAACCATGAAAATTCCACACCATATAATTAGGCGTAAAACCCCACTTCTGCAGGTGTTTACCCATTTCAAACTCTGTCTGCTTTTTCCAGTTGTCGCAGTTGGGACAGGGGCACCATGTTTTTTGCTGGCCATTTGCAAATTCGGCTCTCACAAACCCCCTGGTTTTTGTTAACCATTCATGGGTCATGTCTTTCTGACTTGGGTGACCAGTGTACATCCAAGCACGATCACTCATGTTGCCTAGCTACCTATGGGGGCACAAGAAATAAATATATAATACATCATCTATATTCATACGCTAATCAAGTTTGTCAGTTTTATTACGTCCATGCAACCTACACGCTAATAGGTAAAATAGTTCCTAATCCCACCCGAGTATGTGTAGATTGGGTTCGTTTTCCCATGCACTGCTCCAGGTGCGACGCAGAATTTCGGCAGCACCTCCCCGATGTTCTCCTGATACACGTCTCGGCAATAAGTAGAGAGGATGTGTACCCAGAGAACAACGGGGGAGGCACTGACGAAATCCCGCATCGGATCCAGAGCACAGCATACGGGAAAACAAACCCAATCTACACATACTCGGGCTGTCCATGGATAATGTTGGACAATTCGAAAGGATGACGGTTATAAATAAGCAAAGAAATGCATATTTATAGATGTCGCCCTTTCGAACGGGAGACGCATACTGGTCATGCATACTCATGATTCAAGAAACCTATAGCTAGCAAGTTTCATCGGCACGAAGACCGGGACAAAGAAAATAAGGGGGTAGGAGGAGAAGTCATTTGTGCTCACCAACAAACGCAAGGGCGGAGCTTGTCCAACGCACGTGGAGGGCGTTGAACAACTGCACATTGAAATTCACACGATCAACACAAATATGATGTTTTTATAATTAAGATAATCGGAAAATATGTGACCTAACTCATAATTTACAAAACTATGACCCCGTGGGACTCTAGAAGGCCGAAAAGCACCTTCTCGTTCAACAGTAAGTAGAAGAGGTGTCGGGGGTCGGGGCTTAGTGGAGTCGAGGGTCGGTGGTGTCGGGTGTCGGTGGTCGGGAGTAAGGTTAAATGCGTCGATGGTCGGGGGTCAGTGTCGTCGGGGGTCGAGGGTCACTAGCGTCAGGGGTTGGGGTATTTTCAATCAACAAGAGGCCAAAGAGATGTTGGGGGCCCGGGGTTGGGGGTTAGTGGCGTCGAGGGTCGGGGGTAGGTGGTCGGGGATCGAGGGCCGAGGGTCAGTGGCGTCAGGGGTCGGGGGTCAGTGGTGTCGGGTGTCGGGGGTCGGGAGTCGGGGGTCGGGCGTCAGGGGTCAGTGCTGTCGGGCGTCGGGGGTCGGGAGTTTGGGGTCGTGGGTCGGGGGTCAGTGGTGTCGGGCGTCGGGAGTTGGGGGTCGGGGGTCAGTGGTGTCGGGTGTCGGAGGTCTTGAGTCGGGTGTGAGTGGCGTAGGGGGTCGGGGGTCGAGGGTCGAGGGTTGGTGGCGTCGGGCGTCGAGGGTTGGTGGCGTCGGGCGTCGGGGGTCGGGAGTGGGGTGTCGGGGGTCGGGTGTTAGTGGTGTCGGGTGTAGGGGGTAGGGAGTCGGATGTCAGTGGCGTCGGGGTTCAGGGTTCGAGGGTCGGGGGCTGGTGGCGTTGAGCCTCGGGGGTTGGTGGCGTCGGGCGTCAAGGGTCGTGGGTGGGGGGTCCGGGCTCGAGGTCCTTTTCTTTCTTCTTCTCCTCTCTCCTCTTTTTCTTCTTCTACTTCTTATTCTTCTTCTTCTTCTTCTTTCTCCTCCTCCTCCTCCTCTTCTAACAGTAACCTAATTAACACTAAACTAATAGTAACCTAATTAACCTAAACTAACAATAACCTAATTAACATTAAACTAATAGTAACCTAATTAACCTAAACTAACATTAACCGAATTAACACTGACAGTAACCTAAACTAACAGATGCACTGAAATGAAA
The DNA here is from genome assembly GCF_904849725.1 of Hordeum vulgare subsp. vulgare. Classification (NCBI taxonomy): domain Eukaryota; kingdom Viridiplantae; phylum Streptophyta; class Magnoliopsida; order Poales; family Poaceae; genus Hordeum; species Hordeum vulgare. The sequence goes on from NC_058521.1 coordinate 184,569,868, forward strand.
AAAATAAAAAAAGGAAAGAAAATGAACTCACCAGGGAGGAGGTGTTGTGGTGGGGGAGGAGGGCCGCGGGGAGGGGGTGGCCGTAGGGAGGGGTCGCCGCGGGGAGGGGGTGGCCGTGGGGAGGGGTCGCCGGGGGGAGGGGCCGGGGTGGCCGCGGGGAGGGGGTCGCCGCGGGGAGGGGTTGCCGATGGGAGGGGGTGGCCGCAGGGAGGGGTGGCCGCGGGGAGGGGGTGGCCGCGGCGAGGCGTCGCCGGGGGGAGGGGCCGGGGTGGCCGCGGGGAGGGGGTGGCCTCAGGGAGGGGTCGCCGCGGGGAGGGGGTGGTCGTGGGGAGGGGGTCGCCGCGGGAAGGGGGTCGCCGCGGGGAGGGGCCAGGGTGGCCGCCGGTGGGAGCGACGATGGGCGGCGGCGGGGCGAGTGACAGTGAGCGCGAGGGGGAGAGAGAGACAGTGTGGGGGGAGAGAGACAGTGAGCGCGAGGGGGAGTAGACGGTCGTTACACGGTCGGCCCCTTTGCCGTCCGCCCCCAGACGGCAAAGGGCCCCACAGCAGACGGCCAAGGCCGACACATGGCAAAGTTAGCCTTTCGTCGGACACAGCAGGCATGGGACACACCCGTGCTCTTTGCCATCTGCCCTTGGTCCCTTTGTCGTCCGCTGGCAGACGGCAAAGGGCCGACACATGGCAAATAGTATTTTTGCCATCAGTCAGCCCTTTGCCGTCCGCCTTGTGTCAAATGACGGCAAAGAGGTTCTTTGCCATCAGCCAGCAGACGGCAAAGACCTGGCTGACGGCAAAGAACTGGATTGCAGTAGTGTGGTGGCTTCAGGGTCCTGATTTCTCCCCAAGCTCCAGCGACGCGCCTTGCCGCTGTGGAGGGGCTGCCGGTGTCCGCGAACTAGTCCGGGGCACTGCAGACCCCATTTTTAGTGCACCGACACGAGGCCTCGGGCCCGGGCAACACACACATGCGAGGCGCTGTTGGGCCAGGCCCAAAGTGGTGCGCCGACTCGCAGGCGCCGGGCTTATCAGAATCGAGCCATTACAGGCTTTCTTTCCGCACGTCACACATTGAACGCTCGAAGTGGGAGGGTCCGTGGCATGCGCATGATCACCTCTTTATTCCCTAAAAACGCCTCTGCCATGTGTAGGACATGCGCATCGGCGGTCGGGCAAGTGGCGATCGTGGCCTCAAAAGCCACGGGCGTGGATGGACCCGCCCGTGCATACATTGGCGCATCAGGGTTGTTCCATGTTCCTCTCTGACTTGGGGGCGATTGGACGAGAGGGGTGGTGGCTTCTGGAGCGAGGAAGGTGGCCTCCGAGCTTTGCCCTATAAATTAGGGTGTTTGCACGGAGGTTTTGCCCACCCATCTTACTCTCGAATCCTTCCGCGCCTATCGCCTTGTCTTCTCTTGTTTCTTTCAGCTTTATCGGTGGCACCCACTGCTAACCATGGTTAGGGGACGGGGCCGGCCTCCGTCGGCCGCCAGGGCGGCAAGGGGATCCCACTCGAATCATGCGACAGCTTCAGGGGCCGCAGCCAGTGCCAACCCCGTCGACCTTGGCGGGAGAGGCTCGAGGGGCCGAGGACGTCGGGGTCGTGGTCGAGGGAGGCGAAGTGCCTCCACGATCTCCCTCCTCGTGCCTCCTTCTTCGGGTTGCCACTCACAGGCGACAACATTCGAGTTCATTGCAGAGGTTCCTCGCCCCCTTCGGGGTCACCTGGATCTCCCTCGCGGCTTCACCATGGTGATGGAGGTCGACCGGCCTTCCGCCTTCTGGCTGCGAGCACACGGATGCTCCCATGGTGCCATGCAGGTGCACGCGGAGTATCTGAATGTCGGGACCCCGATCCTAAGCCATAGGAATCTAGCCTGTAACACATCACATCTCTTTGTGGTCTCACGCACGGTTAACTCCACGGCTGCAGCCTTACCTTAGCCGGGACCGTTTGCGTCTTTTGACTCATGTATGCGATCGTGTCGCTAGCATTCCAATGTCAAAGAACCCGGATCGACATGTCTAGTCATAAACCAAAGTGGCAGTTCCGCACAAGGACAGGCATACATGACCCAACAAAGCAGGTGTCGGTCATCAACGAACGTAGACGAGTCGTAGCAAGCTACAAGGACTCCATTACGTCGTGTGACATTTCCCCAAAGGGGACAGATACAGCAGCTAAGAAGGACACATGCCGGTCAACCAATGCGTCCGGAGCAGTAGCGAACTACCAAGGCTCGTTGGATCACAAAGCGGCATTTCCTTGTAAGGAGTGCTACTAAAGTTCACGACTAGGTAATCGAACCCCATACATATCAAGTAAGACACACGTACGCATGGCATACCGAGATGTATAGATACATCGATGGCATCACAACATAACCATAAACATACAAGCTTTATTGAAGAGGCTCGGAAGAGCCACACACATATTATTACATATTAAGGGTCTCACGACCCAAAGTATCAGTCACACAATACAAGCCAGCGGAAGAGTTATAAGCTGTGTGGGTACAGACAGAGCAGCTAGGAGGCACATGGCCTGACTATACTACAGAGCCGACGTAGGGCCAGATCGTAGCTGGGACACCAGCTACTCGTCGTCGTCGATGTCTACGAAGAACCCTCCATTAGGGTCATTAACAACCTCTGCATCATGATTAAGCAAACATGAGTACGAAGGTACTCAGCAAGACTTTAGGATGGCTAACTACTCATGCAAGGTATCAAGAAGGTATTGTGGGGTTTCATGCGGAAAGCCAGCATTTGACTCGTGGCTAGACAACTTGCTTTTGAAATTAGTTTTGACAACTAGATTTCTCGCACACGAGTCCACCAACACCACAACAATACACTATCGTGGAATCATTCCGTCTCCATACGGAAATGCCGTCCACGACACTCACGCTTATCTTGACAATTTTATGAGTAGCCATTGAAGGTATCTATGAACAACATATGTCGCCAAGTAGTCCATATCCGCGGACGCGGCTATTCAAATAGATCATAACCCTGCAGGGGTGTACTTCGTCGCACACACTCCCGCCACTTATCGCCATGTGCACGTCATGCAGCTCGGCAACCTTCAAGCGGAAGCCCAGCGAGGGAGTCGGCCACGACCGTTAACCACACTAGTACCTAGTCCAGGTTAATCGCCTATCTGAGAGTAACCCGTACTGAAGTCCGGCCGAGGTTTCTGCCACGGCCTCAAACGATGTGCGCAGGGTTCCCAAGCCCACCATCCGGGTGCCACTTGGTACACCATGCCACTGCCTACCGCATCACGGTCCACCTCTCAGGTCAGCACCATGCACGGCCTCCAGCATTACTATAAACACCACAAACTACTTGCAACTCCTGGACCGAGTACTACGCGATTAATAGGCCGAGCGGGGTCATATTTCAGGGCCCAGCATGTGGTAGTATCTAGTCTTGGATTTCATACACGGAACTCAGTTCCTAAGGATGGTTCCAATGAAACAACCCGCCATGTACTCCTACACAGCCTTTCACCGGTACCTTTACCAAATCAAGTTCAACACACGACCTTTGCTCACCGAACACATTCCACATTTCTGTTCATCTCCCAGATGACAGACCATACACAACTCTAAGCATAGCATGCATAGCAGGATAAGGCACATCATAGCTCAAGAAACTACCAGGTATGCTAGGTTGCAAGGTTCGGCTATTTACTATGACAAGATTAAGTCATGCAAAGGAAGTGGGTCCAACTATCATGGCAAAAGCAGTTGAAGCATTTGATCCTAATGCATTAAATAGGTGCAGGAGCAAGAACATAGGTGTTATTGGGATGATCAAAAGGTTGCTTGCCTTGTTGCTCAGAGGAGGAACGATATCCGTCGGACGGATATTCGGTGGAATCCGGGGGTGCGGAGCCTACCGAATTGAACGGCAACATTCAATAACAATCATATGCAATCAAAATGATGCATGAGCATGACATTAGAATGCAAAGTGATGAGTTATTATAATCAAGATGTTTTAGGTTTAGAGTTGATTTGAATCACATTCGAATAGCAATTCAAACGGGTATTCCCGGATACCGGTTTAATTGATTCGACCTGATGCTCAGATCAACCTATTGTTAACATGCATGAAATGTCATGTTATGGTACTGATTTACATCTAGGGCAGTGTGTGATCATTGCATTTATAATGAAATTTGGATATTTTTGCAAATTCCATTTATAAAGTGATTAAAAGAATTGAATTATTCCTTATTTCACAATTTAGGGTTCTGGAACTTTTCAAACATAGTTCAAAATAGCATAATCAGAATCCTTGAATTTTTCTAATACTTTTTCATATATAAATTATTTTCATTGGAGTTACAGATTAATTTCTATGATTTTTGCAATTTTTAGCAATTTCCTGAATTATTTCTATACTGGAAATTCCATTTCTTGCATCAGGCTGACGTCAGCAGGTCAGCCGACCTGTGCAGGTCAAACCTGACAGGGGGGCCCCACTGGTCAGCCTCTCTGGGCTAATCCCGCACTGACCAGCCCCTAATTGGGGTTTGACCAGGCGTGGGGCCCTCTGGCAGCGACTCAGGGGAGGGCGATTAGGCCTTAATGGCCGGCCACGTCGACGGCCACCGGAGGGTGGTCGCCGGCGACCAAACCCGCGGCGGAGGGCTCGCCGGAGGCGACCTAGACGGCGCTGCACAGCACCAAATCGCACGTGGATGGCAGCTACAGCTAGCTCGCGAAGCGGCCGATCTGGCAGGACCAACTGGGGAGGCTAGGGTCGCCGGAAGAGGCGTCGGCGACGAGCCGGAGCGGCGGCCGAAGCTCGGGCGTCGTCGGGGGGCTTGAAACAGAGGGTTCCACGCTTAGATCTTAGCTGCTACGGCATCTACGCGTCGTCCTGGAGCTTCTGGTGCTCACGGGAGGACGAGCTGGACATCGGAGGGCTACCGGCGACGAGCGGCAGCGGCGGTGCTCGTCGGGCTCCGGTGGAACTAGGGCTAGAGGAGGGGATCGACGGGGAAAGCATAGGGAAAACCACCGCATGCTCACAGGGAGTGCAGAGAAGAGCTCAGACGGCTCGGGGAAGGCCTGGGGGCGACGAATCGATGGGAGAGGTCCGGCCGCCGGAGGAAGAAGACGACGGCATTGCGGGCGTTGCAGGGCTCGAGGGACTTCGGCTTCTGCAGAGACGACCAGGGCGACGAGGCGGATCTAATGGCGTGCTCAGGGAGGGGTTCCTATGGCCAGGGCAATGGCCAGCTCGAGCTCGGGCTCGGCTCTAATGGCGGCAGTAGGGAGAAGGAGGGGATCCAGGCGGAGGGAAAGAACCGAGGCGGGGAATGGATAGGGGAGGCTCTGGGGAGCTTATCCCCGCCGTCGCCAGCGTGAACTGGCGGCCAGGCAGGCACGCAGGTGCGTGGCCGCGCCGGAGGAGGCGGCGGCCACCTCCTGCTGCCTACTGGCGCGGGGAAGGGGACGAGCGGCGAGATGTGCTGGGCCTGGCGTGGGCGTCAGGTAAGTCTTTTCCTTTTTCTTCTGCTTTTGTTTTTCTGTTTTGCTATTTATTGCTTTGCTAATTATTTCAGCTCCAAAACAAAAAGTAAAAACTATTTTAAACCTCCTGAAATATTTGTTATAATGTCCCCAGTCATTTCCAAGACTTTCAACATTTTTGGAAAATTATAGCTTCTGTTTTCAAATTTTTAAATTTGAAACCAGTGGCTTTTGCATTCATTTAAAATGCTTGAAGTGCCAAGGAAATAGTTTTCTCCAATGCTCATTTACTTTCATGATTTATCAGAAAGTTTGAACATTTCTTGAGGCCATTTTGGGTTCATTGATTTTGAACTAGTTTGAAATTTCCTTTAATTGAAATGGTGGCTAGGGTTTTGAGTTTTTCCTTTGCCACTTTGTTGTTTTTGTTGAAACTTCTTAGATGCAAATGCAAAGAAGACATGAGCACAATGCTATCTAGCTTATGTTTTAGGGATGTGACAGCTCACCCCCACTCAAAAGAATCTCGTCTCGAGATTTAGAAGTCGTCGGTAATAACGCAGGATATTCAAGTTGGAGACGATCCTCTCTTTCCCAAGTTGCCTCCTTTTCAGAATGATTTGAACATTGAACTTTAAGAAACTTGAGGTTTCGACATCGAGTGGTACGCTCAGCTTGATCAAGAATACGCACGGGGTATTCTCGGTAAGAAAGGTTATCTTGGAGATCAAGCGTTTCGTGGTCCACTTCACGGATAGGATCCGAAAAGCAACGCCTGAGTTGCGAGACGTGGAAAACATCATGAACTTTGGAAAGATGCGGAGGAAGTTCCAACTGGTAGGCAACTTCTCCTCGTTTGGCAAGAATGCGAAAAGGTCCAATGTAACGAGGAGACAACTTGCCCTTGATACCGAAACGATGGGTACCCTTCAAAGGTGTAACCCGAAGATAAGCCTTCTCGTCAACTTCAAAGGTCACAGCCTTATGATGACGATCATATTGGCTCTTTTGACGAGACTGGGCTGTTTTCAACTTTTCACGAATAATGCGAACCTGCTCTTCTGCATCCTGGATCATGTCCGGGCCAAAGAGTTGCCTCTCTCCGGTTTCTGACCAATTAAGAGGTGTTCGACATCTTCGTCCATAGAGAACTTCAAAAGGGGCTTTGCCCAAGCTTGATTGATAACTATTGTTATAAGCGAATTCGGCGAATGGAAGGCACTTCTCTCAATTCATACCGAACGAAATAACACAAGCTCGGAGCATATCTTCTAGGATTTGATTCACTCTTTCTACTTGACCACTTGACTGGGGATGGAAAGCAGTGCTAAAAGATAAGTGAGTCCCCATGGCATTCTGAAAACTTTCCCAGAATCGAGAAGTAAAGATACTTCCACAGTCCGAGTTAATTTCCAGGGGAACACCATGAAGAGACACTATTCGAGAGATATATAACTCTGCTAGCTGGCTAGCTGTTATACTCTCACGAACAGGAAGAAAATGAGCCACTTTGGAAAGACGGTCAATGACCACAAAGATAGCATTGTTTCCTTTCTTGGTCTTGGGAAATACGGTAATGAAATCCATGCTAACTTTATCCCATTTCCATTCATGAATAGCTAAAGGTTGAAGGGTGTCAGCAGGCCTTTGATGTACTGCCTTAACTCGACGACAAACGTCGCAGTTAGCAACGAACTCAGCAATTTCTCTCTTCATCCTAGTCCACCAGAACCTCTGGCGTAGGTCCTGATACATCTTAGTACTACCGGGATGAATGGTGAGAGGGGAATCATGAGCCTCCTTAAGGATTAACTGCCTTAGATGTGGGTTCTTAGGAACCACTAAACGATTCTGAAAGAACACCACACCTTGATCATTCATGGAAAATTCTTTAGCGTTTCCGCTAAAAATATTCTCCTTGATCCGTGATATACCCTTGTCACGCTTTTGGCCAGCTATAATTTGATCCTTAAGAGTAGGCTTCGCCACTAGGGTAGAAAGGAATCCTTGAGGAACGATATGAAGATTCAACTTCCGAAAGTCCTCATGGAGAAGTGGTTGACCTTGTTGTAGCATCAAATTGTTACAATAAGATTTACGACTTAGTGCATCGGCCATAACATTGGCCATCCCCGGGGTGTAAGTTATCCCTAAGTCGTAATCCGAGATCAACTCAACCCACCGTCTTTGCCTGAGATTCAAATCCGGCTGGGTGAAGATATATTTCAGACTTTGGTGTTCAGTGAATATTTCGCAACGATTACCCAAAAGGTAATGTCGCCAGGTTTTTAGTGCATGGACCACAGCTGCAAGCTCAAGGTCATGTGTGGGATAATTATCCTCATGTGGACGCAACTGGCGAGATGCGTATGCGATCACATGACGATCTTGCATGAGAATGCAACCTAATCCTTGTCGCGAGGCGTCGCAATAGATAACAAAGTCCTTAGAGAAATCTGGTGGTAGCAACACAGGTGCGGAAGTCAGGCATCTTTTCAGTTCCTGAAAACTATGCACACATTGTGGTGTCCACTTGAACTTTTTATCCTTCTTGAGGAGTTCAGTCAGAGGCTTTGCAACCTTGGAGAAATTCTCGACGAAGCGGCGACAATAGCTCGCTAGACCAAGAAAACTCCTAACTTGCTTAACCGATTCAGGTTGAGTCCAATCAAGGACAGCTTGAACTCTCTCGGGGTTGACAGTAATACCTTTACCAGAGATTACGTGGCCTAGATAGGTCACTTCTGGTAACCAGAATTCACATTTTGAAAATTTGGCATAAAGGCGATGCTCTCGAAGTTTCATCAATACCAGCCTTAGATGCTCGGCATGTTCTTGTTCATTCTTGGAGTAGATGAGAATATCATCGAGGTATACTACGACGAATTTATCCAAATACTCCATAAAGATTGAATTCATCAGCCGAGAGAAGGTGGCTCGGGCACTGGTTAAGCCGAAGGACATAACGGTGTACTCATATTGGCCGTAACGAGTAACAAAGGCCGTTTTTGGAATGTCCCCGTTCTTAATCTTGATTTGATGGTATCCCAACCTCAAATCCATTTTGGAGAAGACTGAGGATCCAGCGAGCTGATCGTACAGATCGTTGATCCTGGGGAGCGGATACTTGTTCTTTATGGTGACCAGGTTAACTGGTCGGTAATTTACAACCATCCGATCCGTTCCGTCTTTCTTCTTGACGAAGAGGACGGGACAAGCCCAAGGAGAAGAGATAGGACGAATGAAACCTTTGCTCAAGGCCTCATCTAATTGCTTCTTAAGTTCGGCTAGCTCCAGGGGTGCCATCTTATAAGGTCTTCTGGCTATTGGGACAGTCCCCGGAACAAGATCTGTCACAAACTCTACATCTCAGTCAGGTGGAATTCCTGGCAGTTCCTCTGGAAAAACATCCGGGAAGTCACGGACTACCTGAATGTCTTCAAGTTCCGGAAGAGGGTTGGCATTTAGGGAATAGAGTTGGCATTTGGCAACTCGAGTAGAGACATTTACTATCTCACCCGAGGGATGGGTAAGTTGGACATTTCTAGAGTGAGTATCAATCTTGGCATAGTGAGCTGACATCCAGTCCATGCCCAAGATGATATTAATATCCGAAGATTTCAATGCTATCAATGAGGCTAGAAAATCTAGCCTGTCTACTAGAATTTCATTGTCATAGGTTATCCTAGAGGTTTTCCATTTACTACCAGGGGTTTGGACAACCAATGGGATTGGCATATCACAAAATGACATGTTATGCAACTGTGCATAACTTTCTGAAATGAAGGAATGAGAAGACCCAGTGTCAAAGAGAACGGACGCTGGGTGATGATTAACAAGAAGCGTACCCAGCATGACGTCGGGATCCTCTGCAGCTTCTTCTGCTGACACATAGTTCACACGGCCACGTGCAGGAGTTGGCTTCACATAAAACGCTTTGCCCGACTTGGCCTGCCCGACGGACTTTCCGGGTTGCTTGGCACCCACATTCTGAGGACACTCACGGGAATAATGCCCTGGTTCTCCACACTTGTAGCATATCACCTGGTTGGCACGTGGTGCAGCATTGCTAGCTGGACCACCGTAAGCTTTTGCTGGAGGGTTGGTCTGATTCGTCTGAGGCGCCACATAGGATGGCCTCGGGGTGTATCTTGGCGGTAGAGAACTGTTTGGAACCCACAGCCTGCATTTTGGAAACGCGGAACCAGATGACGAGCCAAAGTCACGGGAGTGCTTCCTTGTGGCTTCGAAGTCAGTATGACCAGTCTCCGCACTGATCGCTTTGTTGACCAGGGCTTGAAAGCTTGCACACTCATGGAGGCGCAGATCTCGACGGAGCTCAGGGCTCAGACCCTTACGGAATCTTGCTTGCTTCTTGGCGTCAGTAGACACCTCCTCTGTTGCATAGCGGGCGAGGTTACCGAGCTCGCGGCTATAGGCATCCACAGACAACTTGCCCTGAGTGAAGACACAGAACTCGTCTCTCTTTCTGTCCATCAGACCCTCTGGGATGTGGTGCAGAAGAAAAGCTGCACTGAAGTCTGCCCATGTGGCCACTGGTTCAACGGGACGCATAGCTTCAAAATTCTCGCACCACAGATTGGCGGGTCCCTCCAGGAAATACGTCGCAAAGGTCACCTTGTCGGCCTCAGACACATTCGTAGAGCGAATCTTGCGTGAAATGCTGCATAGCCAGTCATCAGCGTCGAGGGGATCGACGGAATGATGAAACTTTGGAGGATTCAGCTTCACAAAGTCATTGAGGCATACTGCAGCATTCCTAGGCTGTCGAGCCGTATTCTGCTCAATACGCTCTAGCAGTCGGTTGGTCTCCCTTTTGTTTGTTTCTACCTCAAGCATCACTTCTACCAGAGAAGGTGGGTGAGGCAGGTCTTCCTGCGACGCTTGACTACCCTCACCTTGCTCATGAGCTGGGGCACGGTTCAACCTGGTGAACACCATCCTGACAAACAAACTCATAGCTTAGACCAATATCATATCATTACTAGCTATGGATTAAGAATGTACTGAACACATGGAATGCGGAAATGAATATCCGAACAACATGGTAACAAGCAACTGCTATATATACACCATGGTTCATACACACCCTTACATAGTTCAGTACAAACTTACTCGAAGAGCAAACTACTGAAATGGTGGAACTACTCATCAGAGGCTTACAAGCTTCCTATACATTATTTATCTAGGCCTCCGGAATTCGTTTCACATTACTACCATACTCCACAAGTCACACAGGACTGTGAACGTACGGCTACTACCATACTATCCTTCCGCTCACAGGTCAGGCATCCGCATAGAACATCTCATAGAGATTACCTCCATGACCTGGAAGCTCAACCTGCGGATCAGGAAACACTCTAGCCTGAGATCCCTGGGATCCATAAGGACACGGATGTGGCCTTGGTCCCCTGACTGGTGGTAAGAGGGGTCCCCGAAGAGGTGTGACTCCTCCTATAGCTGGCCAGTCAACGTGGGCCGGAAGATGGGCCCTAACAGGGTTCAGCATCTCCATCTCTCCATACCCTGTCTGGACTACCGGTGCCAGCTGCGTCAAAGCTGTCCACAGGCGGGCACGGGTAGCGTAAAGCTCCATGCGGAGAGCACGAGCATCCCTGTCTCTGTTCTCTAGCATCTCAACAGTGGACTGCAGAAGTGGGTCCTCCATAGAAGAATCAAAATAGACTCCACTGAGGTATCCCTCTTCACCAGACTGAGAGGCCGGAACATAGCAGAACTCTGAATTCTGTAGCAGTGCATGTCACGCTCTCATAATAGTCAGCATTGAATAGGCAGCATCTTGTACTGCCATGTCAACAGTGACTCCCAACCCATAGGACCAATGGATTGGCTTCTCCGCTCCAGGGTAGTCTAGAAATACCCTAACAGTGCAGATGTACTGGCTCTGGTTGAAGTCTCGGTACTGTTCCTCCACTGTGTACTCGGGGTACCAGCGGTAACCGCACACCGACATCATCCTGACCAGCATGGCCGTATGACCCGGTACATCAATGCACCTGGTCAGACGTACCACCTGACGAGAAGGACGGCCAGGCATCTGTAAATAGAGAGTAATGCAGAAGCATTAGAGCTCTGAATGCAAAATTGGGCAGCATAACGGCTGTAAATGCTCAAAAACAAATTTTGAGACCACCCAAAAATGAAATAGCGTCACCACTCAACTATCAAGTTCAACTCTCTGATCATCAAACTTACTTCGTGCTTCCTAGGAATAAAAGAAACCCAATATCTCTCGACCCGCAGTCCTATAATCTACCGATCAAAAATCCGAGCCTAGGAGAAGATGAGTAACCTAGTCCTTAATTCCCGCGGAAAAGACGAGGAGGACCAGAATAGAAAATCTTGAGAAGAGAACAAGAGTGTTACGTTCCCTTACACAAACAATTCCCTTATATATAACTAAAGCAATTCTAGACTCAACTTTGACCACTTTGGCTTAGTAATCCTACAGTCAGTCAGGCTCTGATACGAACGCTGTCGGGACCCCGATCCTAAGCCATAGGAATCCAGCCTGTAACACATCGCATCTCTTTGTGGTCTCACGCACGTTTAACTCCACGGCTGCAGCCTTACCTTAGCCGGGACCGTTTGCGTCTTTTGACTCATGTATGCGATCGTGTCGCTAGCATTCCAATGTCAAAGAACCCGGATCGACATGTCTAGTCATAAACCAAAGTGGCAGTTCCGCACAAGGACATGCATACATGACCCAACAAAGCAGGTGTCGGTCATCAACAAACGTAGACGAGTCGTAGCAAGCTACAAGGACTCCATTACATCGTGTGACATTTCCCCAAAGGGGACAGACACAGCAGCTAAGAAGGACACATGCCGGTCAACCAATGCGTCCGGAGGAGTAGCGAACTACCAAGGCTCGTTGGATCACAAAGGGGCATTTCCTTGTAAGGAGTGCTACTAAAGTTCACGACTAGGTAATCGAATCCCATACATATCAAGTAAGACAAACGTACGCATGGCATACCGATATGTAAATATACATCGATGGCATCACAACATAACCATACACATACAAGCTTTATTGAAGAGGCACGGAAGAGCCACACACATATTATTACACATTAAGGGTCTTGATCCAAAATATCAGTCACACAATACAAGCCAGCGGAAGAGTTATAAGCTGTATGGGTACAGACAGAGCAGCTAGGAGGCACATGGCCTGACTATACTACAGAGCCGACGTAGGGCCAGATCGTAGCTGGGACACCAGCTACTCGTCGTCGTCGATATCTACGAAGAACCCTCCATTAGGGTCATTAACAACCTCTGCAACATGATTAAGCAAACATGAGTACGAAGGTACTCAGCAAGACTTTAGGATGGCTAACTACTCATGCAAGGTATCAAGAAGGTATTGTGGGGTTTCATGCGGAAAGCCAGCAGTTGACTCGTGGCTAGACAACTTGCTTTTGAAATTAGTTTTGACAACTAGATTTCTCGCACACGAGTCCACTAACACCACAACAATACACTATCGTGGAATCATTCCGTCTGCATACGGAAATGCCGTCCACGACACTCACGCTTATCTTGACAATTTTATGAGTAGCCATTGAAGTTATCTATGAACAACATATGTCTCCAAGTAGTCCATATCCGCGAACGCGTCTATTCGAATAGATCATAACCCTGCAAGGGTGTACTTCGTCACACACGCTCCCGCCACTTATCGCCATGTGCACGTCATGCACCTCGGCAACCTTCAAGCGGAAGCCCAGCGAGGGAGTCGGCCACGACCGTTAACCACACTAGTACCTAGTCCAGGTTTATCGCCTATCTGAGAGTAACCCTTATGGAAGTCCGTCCGAGGTTTCCGCCACGGCCTCAAACGATGTGAGCAGGGTTCCCAAGCCCACCATCCTGGTGCCACTTGGTACACCGTGCCACTGCCTACCGCATCACGGTACTCCTCTCAGGTCAGCACCATGCACGGCCTCCAGCATTACTATAAACACCAGAAACTACTTGCAACTCGTGGACCGAGTACTACGCGATTAATAGGCCGAGCGGGGTCATATTTCAGGGCCCAGCATGTGGTAGTATCTAGTCTTGGATTTCATACACGGAACTCAGTTCCTAAGGACGGTTCCAATGAAACAACCCGCCATGTACTCCTACACAGCCTTTCACCGGTACCTTTACCAAATCAAGTTCAACACACGACCTTTGCTCACCGAACACATTCCACATTTCTGTTCATCTCCCAGATGACAGACCATACACAACTCTAAGCATAGCATGCATAGCAGGATAAGGCACATCATAGCTCAAGCAACTACCAGGTATGCTAGGTTGCAAGGTTCGGCTATTTACTGTGACAAGGTTAAGTCATGCAAAGGAAGTGGGTCCAACTATCGTGGCAAAAGCAGTTGAAGCATTTGATCCTAATGCATTAAATAGGTGCAGGAGCAAGAACATAGGTGTTATCGGGATGATCAAAAGGTTGCTTGCCTTGTTGCTCAGAGGAGGAACGATATCCGTCGGACGGATATTCGGTGGAATCCGGGGGTGCGGAGCCTAGCGAATTGAACGGCAACATTCAATAACAATCATATGCAATCAAAATGATGCATGAGCATGACATGAGAATACAAAGTGATGAGTTATTATAATCAAGATGTTTTAGGTTTAGAGTTGATTTGAATCACATTCGAATAATAATTCAAACGGGTATTCCCGGATAACGGTTTAATTGATTCGACCTGATGCTCAGATCAACCTATTGTTAACATGCATGAAATGTCATGTTATGGTACTAATTTACATCTAGGGCAGTGTGTGATCATTGCATTTCTAATGAAATTTGGATATTTTTGCAAATTCCATTTATAAAGTGATTAAAAGAATTGAATTATTCCTTATTTCCCAATTTAGGGTTCTTTAACTTTTCAAACATAGTTGAAAATAGCATAATCAGAATCCTTGAATTTTTCTGATACTTTTTCATATATAAATTATTTTCATTGGAGTTACAGATTAATTTCTATGATTTTTGCAATTTTTAGCAATTTCCTGAATTATTTCTATACTGGAAATTCCATTTCTTGCATCAGGCTGACGTCAGCAGGTCAGCCGACCTGTGCAGGTCAAACCTGACAGGGGGGCCCCACTGGTCAGCCTCTCTGGGCTAATCCCGCGCTCACCAGCCCCTAATTGGGGTTTGACCAGGCGTGGGGCCCTCTGGCAGCGACTCAGGGGAGGGCGATTAGGCCCTAATGGCCGGCCACGTCGACGGCCACCGGAGGGTGGTCGCCGGCGACCAAACCCGCGGCGGAGGGCTCGCTGGAGGCGACCTAGACGGCGCTGCACAGCACCAAATCGCACGCGGATGGCAGCTACAGCTAGCTCGCGAAGCGGCCGATCTGGCAGGACCAACTGGGGAGGCTAGGGTCGCCGGAAGAGGCGTCGGCGACGAACCGAAGCGGCGGCCGCAGCTCGGGCGTCGTCGGGGGGCTTGAAACAGAGGGTTCCACGCTTAGATCTTAGCTGCTACGGCATCTACGCGTTGTCCTGGAGCTTCTGGTGCTCACGGGAGGACGAGCTGGACATCGGAGGGCTACCGGCGACGAGCGGCAGCGGCGGTGCTCGTCGGGCTCCGGTGGAACTAGGGCTAGAGGAGGGGATCGACGGGGAAAGCTTAGGGAAAACCACCGCATGCTCACAGGGAGTGCAGACAAGAGCTCAGATGGCTCGGGGAAGGCCTGGGGGCGACGAATCGACGGGAGAGGTCCGGCGGCCGGAGGAAGAAGACGACGGCGTTGCGGGCGTTGCAGGGCTCGAGGGGACTTCGGCATCTGCAGAGACGACCAGGGCGACGAGGCGGATCTAATGGCATGCTCAGGGAGGGGTTCCTATGGCCAGGGCAACGGCCAGCTCGAGCTCGGGCTCGGCTCTAATGGCGGCAGTAGGGAGAAGGAGGGGATCCAGGCGGAGGGAAAGAACCGAGGCGGGGAATGGATAGGGGAGGCTCTGGGGAGCTTATCCCCGCCGTCGCCAGCGCGAACCGGCGGCCAGGCAGGCACGCAGGTGCGTGGCCGTGCAGGAGGAGGCGGCGGCCACCTCCTGCTGCCTACTGGCGCGGGGAAGGGGACGAGCGGCGAGATGGGCTGGGCCTGGCGTGGGCGTCAGGTAAGTCTTTTCCTTTTTCTTCTGCTTTTGTTTTTCTGTTTTGCTATTTATTGCTTTGCTAATTATTTCAGCTCCAAAACAAAAAGTAAAAACTATTTTAAACCTCCTGAAATATTTGTTATAATGTCCCCAGTCATTTCCAAGACTTTCAACATTTTTGGAAAATTATAGCTTCTGTTTTCAAATTTTTAAATTTGAAACCAGTGGCTTTTGCATTTATTTAAAATGCTTGAAGGGCCAAGGAAATAGTTTTCTCCAATGCTCATTTACTTTCATGATTTATCAGAAAGTTTGAACATTTCTTGAGGCCATTTTGGGTTCACTGATTTTGAACTAGTTTGAAATTTCCTTTAATTGAAATGGTGGCTAGGGTTTTGAGTTTTTCCTTTGCCACTTTGTTGTTTTTGTTGAAACTTCTTAGATGCAAATGCAAAGAAGACATGAGCACAATGCTATCTAGCTTAGGTTTTAGGGATGTGACACTGAAGCCCCATTCCATGCTACTTGGGCACGGCTTGAAGGCCTTCGCCCGGGCTCATGGACTCGAGGACGGCTACGTCCTCTGCTTCAAGCTGATGGAGGCATGTATGCTCGTTGTCGAGTTCTACGGGCGCTCCGGTGTGCGTCCCGGCTGCTGCGAAGAAGGATCGAGCGGCGTTGGATGCTCCCCTTCAAGAAACAGCAACGGGAAGGGCGGCAGTGGTGACGGTGATGAGCTTAGTCTCAAGCCCGGGGGAATCAAATCGGAGGACGATACCCCCGGCTCAAACTGAATGCTTCGTGCACTGGCGCAACTAGGTCACGCCCCTCCCCCTCCTTTTAGCGGGGGATCTCAACTGGATCCGTAGCCCCGTCCCGTGACTTGACGAGGACGAACCTGCTCTCGTCGGTACAATGCTGGTCCCGGAGGAGCTAGCATGGATGTACCGTGGGCCTTGCCGCGTCTTGTCTTCATGAACTCCAATTACTCCGCGTAGGTCGATCCTCATTAAAAGACAAAGTCTTTAGGTTAGGACAACAACGCTTTGTAAGTGGTATCAAATGTATCCAGGCAAATGAAAGAATAGATGCATCCTTTATTCGACTCTCATTTTGTATGATTATTCCTTTACACTTTTTGGATGCTTGCCGGCTTGTCTTATCCTGCGCGAGTACTTAGAGGAGCGGATCCTCAGAAAAGACAATAGAGGAGGTCGTCACCGGCAAGACTCCTTGCCGCACTCAGTGCAACCATGTAAATCGTCGAGCGCGGCTCGAGGCGAAATAAGGTGCTACGTAGTCGTCCGAAACATTGAACAAGTTCGAAACGAGATGAGGGCGCTCTTTGGCTGCTCAAGTCGTTGAACAGGCTCGAAACAAAGTCAGAGTGCACTCATCCTAGCAAGGTCCATCTACACGCGGGATTCTCATACAAAAGTCAATGCTTCAAAAGGTCACAACTAATCCACCATGAGTGTGGCAAGAAGTTTGCCTATGTACTTATATCGCGCATCGTGGCATTCCTAGCCGCAGCGTCAAAAGGTGCTGTCGGGGAGTAATATCCGTGCCCCGGCAAGCTGATGTTGCCCCCAGCGGCTTTCTTGCCGACGAGGTTTTTGTCGGTAGCCTTTGGCCACTCGGCTGGGGCATATCACTTTCTCATCTCTTTTCCAAGAGATTTGCTGGCGGAGCCCCCGAACGCATCTTTCTGGTGTCACAGTGCTCCAAGGAGAAATGCGAGCCGGAGGGCGCGTAAAGGGGCGGTTCGGGGCCTCAGACGCGTCCTCGACAACCATGCAGCACGCCGGACATGTGCGACGGTCGGAGTAAGCGTTGGGGGCCTGGCCGAAGCCCCCTGTCATGCCCTCGACAGCAACACAGCATTCCAAGGAGGTGTGTCGGCCGGGAGATGCAGAGCTCGGGGCTTCCGCTCCGTCCACCCGCGCTCGCACAACACCTATGGAGGCGCTATGAGATCTCACGCGGGCAGAGCAGCCACTGCCTTCTCCCACTCACGGAAGATGCTGCCGCGAACTGAGATCCGTGGAGCCGACGGGCATCTCTTCGGATCGAGGCGGCGCTGACGCGAGACTACTTCCGGCGATCCCCCTACCTGACGCGCAAAAGGTGTCGGTGAAAAGATCGACACCTATGGAGGCTTCAACGGTCCCCTTTTGCTAGTTTGGCGGGGAGAGGGGTCTCGGCAAGAGCAGAACCAACAGTTAGGGTCCCGCATGGTCTTTTTTACCCAGGTTTGGGCCGTGTGGTGCGTAAAAACCTACTCCTGCATGTCTTTAGTTATTCATTTTAGGTTATTGTGATCTGTCCCTTTTACAGCCTTTCGATTGGTCAAAAATCCCAAAAGTCCCTATTATTGAGCCTCGAGCCTCCTTTTATAGGGAAGGGGTCACCATAGTGTGTCAGTGGGTGAACGGTGGGTTCACGAGTGGAACTGCTCCGACCAACAGTTACACTGCTACTGCGGTGCATTAAATGCTTCGACAGAGTTCCCTGACCTCGTCAAGAGTGGTTGGAAACGTACCCACACGTGGCAACTTCGGGGTGTTGCGTTGGCGTGATTGCGGACGTGTGGTCCATGCATCGACGGTGGCGTGTTCGTCGGTGGAGGTGTTCACAAGTCGCGAAGGCACCCTGGGCCCGCGCCTCTCCTCGGGCCTTCTCTGCCTTCCCCACAGGGTTACCTTGCTGGGGGCTCTTCTTGTTCCTCGCGGCAGGGAGGCGATGGCCTGCCGAGGCTTTGTCAATCTTCCCGGCAAGGATGGCTTGTCGGGGCTCAGTCCTTCTTCCTTGGTGGGAGGGTCTCCCCGTGGGATTGTCTATCTCCCCGACAGGGAGCTCCTGCCGGGGTCTCTTCTTCTTTCCCCAGCAAGCGAGTGCTTGCCGGGGCTTGCAATCAGCACTTGGTGGCTTTTGGGTCTTGCTATCGCCCAAGCTCTAGCGATGCACCTCGCCGCTGTGGAGGGGCTGTCGGTCTCCGCGCACTAGTCCGGGGCACTGGAGACCCCAGTGTTTACTGCACCGACACGAGGGTACCTCCGGAGGGTCCGCTCGTGCACTCCCATGAGAGGAGCTTCCCTCGGGGGCTCAGGGGTGAGTTATCATCTCGCGCCCTGTGCTCCCGGCAGACAGCAGCGAGACTGCATTTTTCCCGGGCACGTCTTCTGCACCTCGGCGAAACATGTCCCTCCCGCATTCCGTGGCCACGGCAAACGGGTGAGGGAGAATTAGCCTGGCCCAAATGTTCCCTAGCCATTTTACTTAAAGAAAACACAACCCAAGCGCAGTGAGGCAAGCAAGGCGAAGGCATGATGTTTACTCGTACTAAGTGGTTCACTTCATTATCTTCAACGCCCTTCGAAGTGAGCCGGCGCTGCTCTCTGGGCAAGTCTTCCTCTCACATTCGGCCCGGGGAGGATGTTGCGTGGCCTCGATGCTGGCCCACGCCCACCTCATGAGGGGAACGAGGGGTTCGGTCATAGTGCCATCCTTGGGGAGTGCAACCCGGAAACCGCCTCCCTAGGGCACTTCGCGCCTCTTGTCATGCCAGGAGAGGCTATCATGCCCTCCAGCAAGGAAGTGCTAGTAGCGCTCGCAGGAGAAGAGACGAGTTGGCGGGAGGCCCACTGAGACGGGTAGACACCGCCTCCCACTGCTTCAGCTGGAGGCTCCGAACTCCCTGGCCCTCTAGCTCAGGGCTCATGAGGAAAGGGTTGCCCCAAGGCCCCTCGTGGCCTTCCGAGATCAGCCCTCGTTGATCAAAGTGGGGCATTACTCGAGTGAAGGCCTCCTTGTTTGTATATTTTTACAAGGAAATCCCCTCCCGAGGAAATTGGTCACCTACTCCGCCAGCCAAGATTTTGGGCACCCTGCCTAGCACGTCGGGTGGCAGGCGGGCCGCATGGAGCCACATGGCAAAAGACCACATCGGGCGGGAATGACGTTGAAGGGGGGCGATGCGCTACTTGAGGAATTTACTCACGACCATCGTTACTATCACTCCCCCTGCCCTTAGGTCGGCCAGTCTCTTCATCACTCGCGACAGCCTCTCGTGCCCCCGACTAGAGCTCAGCACCGTCGGGGACGACAGAATCGATAGCAGGGGATTGTACTGGGCCGCGTCCGCATACACTTATTGCTTCCTGAAGCCCTCAACTTCGTGGTTGATCTCCTTATCAATGCAATTATTCAATGTCACACCCATGGCATGGAGCGACACACGCCCAGAGCATCGGTTAGCCGACGACAGAAGAAATGTCGAAGCAGCGCCACCAAGGCGGCTATGCCTAGGAAGGCCATGGAGGAAAGGGAAGCCCGAAAGGAGGAGAATGTATTTTGGATCTTACTGCAACACATGAATCTGGTAATGTGAGAGCACGACATTGAAGATATCTGAGAATGGGGACAGTAAGTACGGGTTATGGCGACTCCCTCCTCCCACCTCCTACACCGGCGAATACATGGTGATCTGGATTTCTAGCTGGCGTGCGTCTCTCTCTCCCCGCTCATCAACTCAGGTGAATTCTCACGATCCTCTATGTGTTCTCTTTCATGGCCTTCATGGGTGGCTCCACGCTGGATATGGATTTTTCACCCGGTGCGGCTTTTGTGGATGAGGTGTTTTGTCATTCTGGTTTTTCTGTGCACCCGATGAATCATCGTCAACCTTTCATCATGGTGGTCTCTTTTGGCCGCCACGTTTTCCTCTATCTGAGAATTTAGTAGCTGCAGCACTTGAGTTTGACATTGGGGGTTCGGCCATTGATCTTGTGCTCACTAAAGTCACGGACTCGGTTTTCTCGTTCAGGGTTTCTTGCAAGCAAGTTGGTTTTCATATTCTGGCCTTGCGTTCTTATAAGTGCTCCAGTTTTAAGTGTTTCTTTCATCTCTGGGGCAATGGTGGTCCGAATTGGCAACGAGAATTTACCCTATGGAGGAAGCAGTGTGATGCTGAATGGATTTTGGTTAGCCCGTCTAAGTGGAGGGCAGCATTAGGGCTGATGGAAATGCATTCTAGACCTCTTGCGTCCTCTTTTAAATCTGGATCATCTACACGCACGAAGCTATCTTTCGGGACCCTTCAACAGTATGAGGTTTGCAAAGGTTACATGTGTCCTATCACCCAATATGAGCTTACAACACTTCAAAATAATGGCTATTCTATTCCTCACCAAGAGCGTGTTATTATCAGTGCACCACCGCCGGCTGAATTCCGGTGGACGATGCCGACACCTCACATTGCTTTCGGGATAGTTTCTCAGCCGGCGTCACCCTCCGTGTTGTCCGACATTCAAAATCATATCAGCAGAATGAACGGGATTTCTTCGTGTCTTCCTACAGATATTGTTCCCCCCTCCCCTTCGGGCGGGATTTCGGGTTCTTTCAAACTGGCGCCGTCCAATGGCTTAGTCAGTGGGCCTTCCTCTGATCAGTTTCCAACTAATGGGCCGACAATAGCTTCATCTTCAAATGGGCCGGATATTCCTTCCTCGCAATAGGCCCATCAGCTATTCAATGATTTAATTAATGGCATGGTTCACATGATATTTTCTCGCACGATCTGTTTGAATTGTGGGGATCTAGCGCCCAACTGCATGACTTCGTCGCTATGGTCTTCCCGCGGCAGGGTGGGCCATACGAATTCTAATTGTGCTTCTTCTATGCGTGATGATTGTCTTACTTGGAAACATAAGAGCCCCACCACCTCCCCTGTCACCGATTTCTCGGGAATCTCTGATAGTCTTGGGGAAACCGTGCAACCTACCAAACAGTTCTCCCCTGTCTCGTCATACTCATCACCTCCCAAGACTCCATCTGAGCCACCGCCATTAACGCCACCTCCTCCTGCTACGCTTCTGGACATGGCCAACTTCGAGCTAGACACTGAGCGGTATGTCCCTCCGGGTCATCACATCGTCGACAGCGGCCCCAACCACCTGCCAAGGACGTTCATCATTCCGGCGATCCCCATTGCCCGCAGACATGAACAGTTCGTCATAGCAGAGGTGATGTCTGCCCTGCCTTCCGATCAAGTTGGTCAGGTACGACAGGATGTTGTCGATCTTCTGCACAACCGGGGTTTCCATGTTTGCTCCACACAACCTTGGATTGCAGCGGTAAGTTTATTTGAGCTTAGAGATGCTGGTGAGAGCTTTGTTGCTGTCCAGATGGTTCCTCAGGACCTGGGGAACGATTCTTTCGTTAGATTCATGCGGCACAATGAGGGCGCAGGTTTCGTGGTGCTGCTGGTTTTCTTCAGGGATGCCTAATGTTTTTGGGCGTGCCACCAGATTTCCCCAACGATGATGATCTTCGTGCTCCAGTGAACATGTTTGGTGAATTCCACCATTGGGTCAGTGATGATCCATATCTTGTCCGCTCCATTGTTTTTGCCTCGTTCCCGGATGATTTTCTGCTTCCTCGGAGTGTTACGTTTTGTGAATATGCTGCTTGTGGTGGAGCAAGGGTTTCTTGGTCTGTGCCATTATTCATCCTGGGTGCAGCCTTTGCAGAGAAAATGCCCAACGATGAAGACCGCATGCGCCTCAATGGCAATCCCCACCCGATGCGAGGTCAGCTTGAGCAGGATAATTTCCTCTTTGCTCTGCCACCCTACCCTGCTCTAGGGTGGAACAATGTGCCGCCACCACCTCCAATGCTAGAACCTCCAGAACAGGGGGGTGGAGCTGGAACGTCGAAGTTGTTGATGCCGAACCTGCCACACCAGAACATGATCAAGAGTCCATGGTCATCAACGAACCAACATCTTCTGATTCTGTTCAGGATATTATGGTCGTGGCCCCCTAGCCGGACGATGTTGAAGCTGCTGCTGATGTCCCTGCCAATGCTGCCAATGCTGATCATGCCCCTCCCAGTGAGGATGATGATGTCGAGGATGCTCCTGAAGAGTTCAATCCACTGGCGATTCTTCCTTATCAACAGCCTATCTTTACGCCAGTCAACCTGATGATTGGAGCAGTCCATGTTGCTTATGGACCTCCGTTGCCGCCTGTTGTTTCATGGACAAGGTCTTTTGAAGCACTCATGGGGGTGTGCAGTTCTCTACATGTCCCTCGTCACCTCCGGATGCCAGCGGCTATGCCTATTGTGCTCTCCAAGCGCTCCTGGTCATTTGCATTTGATGCAGACCGTGGGGAGCCCAGCATTGTTTACAAGTACTGCACTCCTGCCACCAGCTCTGAGGTAATGCCACCAGCTGACAGCATCTTTGCACCATCGGGGGATCTTTTCTCTTTTGAATCTCCAGCTGCCACGAAGAAGTTGTCGCGCAAGAATGCCACTCCCATTGTGGACTCATTAGTCCGCAGATGCACCAGAGGATCGATCAAGCGACATGGATTCAAGCTTGTTTTGCAAGAGCTTCCGATGCATGTGCCCAAGAAGAGAAAGCCGCGCGCAAAACCTATGCAAGTACCGGAGGTTCAGGCAGCACCGCCACCATCGCAGGAGGAGTCCGTCCCACCAGCGACTGCAGTTCAAGTGATCCAAGCTGTTGGCCAAAGCCTTGGCATCGCCCCTGAGAAGCTCTCTGAGGATCGACTTATGGAAGATCCTGCTGTCTCAAAGCGTCCACCCAATGATGATTAGACAAGTGTTTATGTCCCTATGCTTTATCTGTTGTTTCCTTTATCATGGTACTGCTTGTGGTGTGTCACAGCTCTTTGAACTATGGTTGCGTTAGTTGTCATGTAACTGCGCTTTTGTTATTAAATCTTGTTGCTATGGATAGTCGATCTACAAGAAGTTGGCGGGTTCTTTGCTGGAATGTGCGTGGTTTAAATTCTTACTCACAACAAAGGGCGGTTCGTAAAAACATAGAAGAAAGCTTGGCTTCGGTTGTTTGCCTCGAGGAAACTAAAATGCAGCATATTGATTTTCAAACTGTTAGAAGTTTTTGCCCCAAAAGTTTTCATCAATTTGCTTATACTCCATCGCGTGGTGCCTGTGGTGGATTGATCACCCTCTGGAATTCCTCCATTTTAACGGGCACCTTGATTGAATCTCAACCCTTTGGTTTAATTGTGTCATTCACCTGAAATCATACTCCTGAATCTTGGACTCTGGTCAACGTTTATGGTCCTTGCCAAGGAGAGGCTAGGGATCAATTCGTCAGCTGGCAGTAAAACCTTAATATCCCTGTCAATGATAATTTGCTGCTTCTTGGAGATTTTAACTTTGTTTGCTCACCCTCTAATAGAAATCTTCCTCGTGCTGATGTGAATGATATGTTTATCTTTAGTGAGATTATTGGCCATCTAGGTCTTTCACTTGGTCTAATATGCAAGACTCAGCTCTACTGGAACAATTAGACTAGTTCTTCACTTCTGCCAATTGGATATCCTCCTCTCCATTGACACAGGCCCTTCCTTTAGCGAAATCTGCATCTAATCATGTCCCTGATACGTCTCCAACGTATCTACAATTTTTGATGGTTCCATACTATTATCTTGTCAAACTTTGGATGTTTTGTATGCCTTTTATATCTTTTTTGGGACCAACTTATTAACTCACTCGCAAGTGCCAGTTCCTATTTTTCCTGTGTTTTGACCCTTTTCAGAGAAGAATATTAAACGGAGTCCAAACGGAATAAAACCTCCGAAAAGATTTTTTCCGGAACATAACATATTCACGGAGCATGAGAACCAAGGCAGAGGTCACCAGGGGAGGCCACAAGCCCCCTAGGCGCGGCCAAGGGGCCCGTGCCTAGCAGGCTTGTGGCCCCCTTGTGGATCGTCTGCCCTACTTCTTCCGCCTATAAATACCCGAAAAATCCAAAAACTACGGGAGAGATCCACGAAAATAATTTTCCACCGCCGCAAGCTTCTCTCTTCGCAAGATCCCATCTAGGGCACGTTCTGGTGCCCTGCCGGAGGGGGATTCGGATACAGAGGGCTTCTTCATTAATACACCATTGCCTCTCTGATGATACGTGAATAGTTCACCATAAACCTTCGGGTCCATAGCTAGTAGCTAGATGGCTCTTCTCTCTCTTGGATCTTCAATACAAAGTTCTCCATCATCTTCATGGAGATCTATCCGATGTAATCTTCTTTTGCGGTGTGTTTGTCGAGATCCGATGAATTGTGGATTTATGATCCGATTATCTATTAATATTATTGGAGTTTCTTCTGATCTCTTATATGCATGATTTCATATCCTTGTAATTCTCTTCGAGTTGTTGATTTTGTTTGGCCAACTTGATCTATGATTCTTGCAATGGGAGAAGTGCCTGGTTTTGGGTTCATACCGTGCGGTGACCTCACCCAGTGACAGAAAGGGTAGCGAGGCACGCATCGTGTTGTTTCCATCAAGGGTAAAAAGATGGGGTTTATATCTATTGCATGAATTTATCCCTCTACATCATGTCATCTTGCTTAAGGCGTTACTCTGTTTGTCATGAACTCAATACACTAGATGCATGCTGGATAGCGGTCGATGTGTGGAGTAATAGTAGTAGATACAGAAAGTATTGGTCTACTTGTCTCGGACGTGATGCCTATATGTATGATCATTGCCTTAGATATCGTCATGACTTTGCTCGGTTCTATCAATTTCTCAACAGTAATTCGTTCACCCACCGTAATATTTGCTATTTTGAGAGAAGCCTCTAGTGAACACTATGGCCCCCGGGTCTACTTCACATCATATTTTCAGCCCTACACTTTTACTTTGTTGCACTTTGCGCCTTTAGATCTCACCATGCAATCAATCATGAAGGGATTGACAACCGCTTTGTAGTGTTGGGTGCAAGTTTGCTGTTTTTGCGCAGGTACATCAGTTTTTCATCTTGATACTCCTACTGGATTGATACCTTGGTTCTCTAAACTATGGGAAATACTTACTGCTACCATGCTGCATCACCGTTTCCTCTTCAAGGGAAAAAAACCAACGCAAGCTCAAGAGGTAGCAAGAAGAATTGCTGGCGCCGTTGCCGGGGAGGATCAAGATAAGAATAGTCTCCCGTAAAACGTGCCAATTTCTGGCGCCGTTGCCGGGGAGCATCAAGTGAAGCTTCTCCAAGTAAGTGTCGCAAACTCATCTCTTGCATTTAATTTTTTGCCTCTCGTTTTCCTCTCCCCCACTTTTGAAAAACAAAAATTTACAAAAATATTTGCGTTTTTCGTTCGCCCTTTTCTTTCGCTTGCTTTCTGTTTGCTTGTGTGCTTGTCTTCTTGTTGAAGTAACCATGACTGAAAACACCAAACTCTGTGACTTCTCGAATACTAATGATAATGATTTTATTAGTACTCCGATTGCTCCCGCCACTAGTGCGGAATCTTATGAAATCAATGCTGCTTTGCTGAATCTTCTTATGAAAGAGCTATTCTCCGGCCTTCCTAGTGAAGATGTCGCATCCCATCTTAATACCTTCATTGAGCTTTGCGATATGCAAAAGAAGAAAGATGTGGATAATGATGTGATTAAATTGAAGCTATTTCCGTTCTCATTGCGAGATCGAGCAAAAAACTTGGTTTTCATCTTTGCCCAAAAATAGTATTGATTCTTGGAACAAGTGCAAAGATGCTTATATATCCAAGTATTTTCTTCCAGCTAAGATTATCTCTCTCCGTAATGATATCATGAATTTTAAGCAACTTGATCATGAACATGTTGCACAATCTTGGGAGACAATGAAATTGATGATTAGAAATTGTCCCGCTCATGGCTTGAGTCTTTGGATGATTATACAAATCTTCTACGCTGGTTTGAATTGTGCTTCTAGAAATATCTTGGACTCCGCCTCCGGTGGAACCTTCATGGAAATCATATTAGGAGAAGCCACAAAACTCCTAGACAATATCATGACAAAATATTCTCAGTGGCACACTAAAAGGTCACCTACTAGTAAAAAGGTACACGCTATAGAAGAAATTAACACGTTGAGTGCTAAGAAGGATGAGTTAATGAAATTGTTTGCTAGTAAAGGTGCTCCTTTAGATCCAAATGATATGCCCTTGCCTTCCTTGATTGAGAGTAGCAATGAGAGCTTGGACGTTAATTTTGTTCGTAGGAATAAATTTGTCAACAACAATGCTTTTAGAGGAAACTATATTCCCAGGCCTTTTCCTAGTAATCCCTCTAATAACTTTGGCAACTCCTACAAGAATGCTCATGGTCAAAGATTTTATCAACTCACAAAATATTTTCACTACGTCCATAGAAGAAAAACTACTCAAAATCAATATGGCTAGGAGCGTTGATAGAATGTCTATTGCTATTGATGCTTTGAAAGTTAGATGTGATCCTCCCAAGATCAATATGGATGAGCTATGCGTGTTTCCATGAATGAGAGTAAAGAAAGAACCACCCAAATTCGTGCTAGACATGATTGGCTTAAAAAGGCGTGTTCTCATGATGAGAATCATGAAGATCTTAAAGTGCTTGGTGTGACTCCCATTGAATCCTTGTTTTCTAGTGTCAAGCCCAATGTTGATGGGGCTGGATATGAATCCACCTTGGTTGAAAAATGGCACAATGATTGGGAGTCTATCTATCTTGATGCTAAAAGCATTGAAAGCGGAGTAGAGGATATAAAAAATTTGAGTAGTAATGAAACTACTACTTTGTATTTCATGGAATTCAATTATGATAGTTGCTCTTTGATTGAATGTAGTTCCTTGATGCAATCCATGCTAAACTCTCCAGACGCTTATAGCCAAAACAAGGCCTTTACCGATCATATCGTCGATGCTATGATAAAATCTCTTGAAGAGAAACTTGAATTGGAAGTTTCTATTCCTAGAAAAGTTCATGATGAGTGGGAACCTACTATCAAAATCAAGATCAAAAACTATGAATGCAATGCTTTGTGTGATTTGGGTGCTAGTGTTTCCGCGATTCCAAAGTCTGTACGTGATGTTTTAGGATTTAATGAGATTGATGAGTGCTCTCTTAATTTGCATCTTGCGGATTCTACTGTGAAGAAACCCATGAGAAGGATCAATGATATTCTTATTATTTCAAATAGGAACGATGTTCCCGTGGATTTCATTGTGATTGATATATGTTCCCGTGGATTTCATTGTGCTTGATATTGATTGCAATCCCACATGTCCTATCATTCTTGGTAGACCTTTCCTAAGGACTATTGGTGCTGTCATCGATATGAAGGAAGGGAATATTAGATTTCAATTTCCTTTAAATAAGGGCATGGAACATTTTCCTAGAAAGGAAATAAGATTGCCTTATGAATCCATGATGAGGGCTACTTATGGCTTGAGCACCAAAGACGACGATACATGATTCTGTCACCTTATGCCTAGCTAAGGGCGTTAAACAATAGCGCTTGTTGGGAGGCAACCCAATGAATTTATTTTTGCTTTTTGCTTTCTGTTTTGTTGCGTTCACACCATCATAATTTTGTTATGATTGTGTCTTTTGTATTTCTTTTTGTGTCTCAGCCAAGTAAAACCTTTATGACTAGTTTGGTGATGGTTGTTTGTCCAGAAAGACAAAAACTTTTCACTCACGAAATTATTTTTTATTTTTATCCAGAAAGAGATTTTGAGTTGATTCTTTTTGCTTCTGGTTGATATGCCAATTTCCCAAACTTTCGTAATTGTTCAGAATTTTTTAGATACCAGAAGTATATGAAGTATACAGATTGCTACAGACTGGTCTCTTTTTGACAAATTCTGTTTTTGTTGTCTTGGTTGCTTATTTTGATGAAACTATGGATAGTATCGGGGGTATTAGCCATGGAAAAGTGAGAATACAGTAATATAACACCAATAAAATAGAAATCAAGTTTTCTACAATACCTAAAGAGGTGGTAGTTTGTTTTCTTGTGCTAATGATATCACGAGTTTCTATTTTAAGTTTTGTGTTGTGAAGTTTTCAAGTTTTAGTTGATGTTCTCATGGACAAAAGAATAAAGAGTGGAAAGAGCTCCATCTTGGGGATGCCCAAGGCATCCCAAGCCAAATTCAAGGACACCAAAAAGCCTAAGCTTGGGGATGCCCTCGGAAGGCATCCCTCTTTCATCTTCAATCCATCTGTAACATTACTTGGAGCTATATTTTATTCACCACATGATATGTGTTTTGCTTGGAGTATCCTGTATCATAGGAGTCTTTTCCTTTTGTTGTGTCACAATCATCCTTGGTGCACACCTTTTGAGACAGACATGCAGTCATCGTGAATTTGCTAGAATGCTCTTTGAGCTTCGCTTATATCTGTTGCGTTAGGAAATTTAGCTGACATGTGCTTCAATTATATCTTTTGAGCTAGATAACTTTGCTCTAAGTGCTTAACTTAGATCTTTCAGAGCACGGCGGTCTCAATCTTCACTTATATCTTTTTGAGAGTGATCTCTGTGAGTAACTTGGTAGTTGGCTTGTGCTATGAAAGTAGTCCCAAAGGTGATAGGCCCCCAAAGAGGATACAATAAAACTTCCATATTCATGTGCATTGATTAGAAAGACAAGTTTGATTCCTCTCAAATAGTTTTGAGACATGGATTTGGTAATATTAAGAGTTATGTTAGTAGGGTTCTGTGAATCTATAAATACTTGTGTTGAAGTTAGTGATTCTTGTAACATGCACGTATGGTGAACCGCTATGTTAGGAAGTCGGAGCATAATTGATCTATAGATTGTCATCCTTTGTGTTGCGGTCGGGATCGCACGATGGTTAAAACCTACCAACCCTTCCCCTAGGAGTATGCGTTTAGCACTTTGTTTGGATTACTAATAAAAACTTCTGCAATAAGTATGTGAGTTATTCATGACTAATGTGAGTCCATGGTATAGGTGCACTTTCACCTTCCACCATTGCTAGCCTCTCTAGTGTCGTGCAACTTTCGCCGGTGCACAAACCCACCATATGCCTTCCTCAAAACAGCCACCATACCTACCTACTCTGGCATTTTCATAGCCATTCTGAGATATATTGCCATGCAACTCCAACCGTTCCGTCTCATGACATGTGCCGTCACTTTCATATTGCCGTTGCATGTCCATAAGATAGCTAGCGAGATGTTTCAACGTCATACGCCAAGCTAGATCTTTGCACATCCCGGTACACTGCCGGAGGCATTTCCTGTAGAGTCATCATAGTCCTAAGCATTGAGTTGTGAGTAAATTAAAGTGTGATGATCATCATTATTAGAGCATTGTGCCATGTGAGGAAATATAAAAAAAGAGGCCAAAGTTGCCCACAAAAAAAATAGAGATATGGAAAGAGGCCAAAGAGCCAAAAAAAAGAGAAAAAGAGAGAAGGGACAATGCTACTATCTTTTCCACACTTGTGCTTCAAATTAGCACCATGATCTTCATGATGGGCTTCCTCAAAATTGCCCTAGGACTTCGTGAGCAAGCAAGTAGGATGCACACCCACTAGTTCTCCTTTTGAGCTTTCACATACTTATAGCTCTAAGTGCATCCATTGCATGGTAATCCCTACTCTTTCACATTGATATCTATAATGGGCATCTCCATAACCCATTGATACGCCGAGTCGATGTGACCATCTCCTCCTTTTTGTCTCACAACCTCCACCACACTCTATTCCACCTATAGTGTCATATCCATGGCTCACGGTCATGTATTGCGTGAGAGTTGAAAAAGGTTTGAGAAAGTAAGAGTGCGAAAACAATTAGTTGGCCAATACCGGGGTTGTGCATGATTTTAATTAGTTGTTCGGGGATGATGGAGCATAGCCAGACTATATGATTTTGTGGGGATAATTTTCTTTGGCCTTACTATTTTGAAAGTTCATGATTACCTTGCTAGTTTGCTTGAAGTATTATTGTTTTCATGTCAATAGCAAACTATTGTTTTGAATCTTACGGATCTGAACGTTCATGTCACATGAAGGAAGTTACAAAGGACAAATATGCTAGGTAGCATTCCACATCAAAAATTCAGTCTTTATCACTTCCCTACTCGAGGACAAGCAGGAGTTAAGCTTGGGGATGCTTGATACGTCTCCAATGTATCTATAATTTTTTATGGTTCGATGCTATTATCTTGTCAAACTTTGGATGTTTTGTATGCCTTTTATATCTTTTTTGGGACTAACTTATTAACTCAGTGCCAAGCGCCAGTTCCTGTTTTTTCCATGTTTTTGACCCTTTTCAAAGGAGAATATTAAACAGAGTCGAAATGGAATAAAACCTGCGAAAAGATTTTTTTTCCGGAACAGAAGATACGCAGGGAGCGTGAGAACCAAGGAAGAGGCCACAAGGGGAGGCCACAAGCCCCTTAGGCGCAGCCAGGGGGGCGCGCCTAGCAGGCTTGTGGGCCCCCTGTGGCTCGTCTGCCCTACTTCTTCCGCCTATAAATCCCCAAAAAATCCAAAAACCACGGGACAGATCCACGAAAATACTTTTCCGTCGCCGCAAGCTTCTGTCTCCGCAAGATCCCATCTGGGGCACGTTCTGGTGCCCTGCCGGAGGGGGTTTCTGATATGGAGGGCTTCTTCGTCAACACCATTGCCTCTCCGACGATGCGTGAGTAGTTCACCATAGACCTTCGGGTCCATAGCTAGTAGCTAGATGGCTTCTTCTCTCTCTTGGATCTTCAATACAAAGTTCTCCATGATCTTCATGGAGATCTATCCGATGTAATCTTCTTTGGTGGTGTGTTTGTTGAGATCCAATGAATTGTGGATTTATGATTAGATTATCTATGAATCTTATTTGAGTTTCTTCTGATCTCTTATATGCATGATTTCATATCGTTGTAATTCTCTTCGAGTTGTGGGTTTTGTTTGGCCAACTTGATCTATGATTCTTGCAGTGGGAGAAGTTCTTGGTTTTGCGTTCATACCGTGCGGTGACCTCACCCAGTGCAGAAGGGGTAGCGAGGCACGCATCGTGTTGTTTCCATCATGGGTAAAAAGATGGGGTTTATATCTATTGCCTGAATTTATCCCTCTACATCATGTCATCTTGCTTAAGGCGTTACTCCGTTTTTCATGAACTCAATACACTAGATGCATGCTGGATAGCGGTCGATGTGTGGAGTAATAGTAGTAGATGCGGAAAGTATCGGTCTACTTGTCTCGGACGTGATGCCTATATGTATGATCATTGCCTTGGATATCGTCATGACTTTGCACGATTCTATCACTTGCTCGACAGTAATTCGTTCACCCACCGTAATATTTGCTATTTTGAGAGAAGCCTCTAGTGAACCCTATGGCCCCTCGGGTCTACTTCACATCATATTTTCATCCCTACACTTTTACTTTGTTGCACTCTACGCCTTCAGATCTCACCTTTCAATCAATCGTGAAGGGATTGACAACCCCTTTGTAGCGTTGGTTGCAAGTTTGTTGTTTTTGCGTAGGTACATCGGTGCTTCATCTTGATACTCCTACTGGATTGATACCTTGGTTCTCAAAACTGAGGGAAATACTTACTGCTACTATGTTGCATCACCCTTTCCTATTTAAGGGAAAAAACCAACGCAAGCTCAAGAGCTAGCAGTCCCCTATGTTGTGACAGTAAACACTACCATTCCCAAATGTAACATGTTTCGGTTTGAAAACTATTGGGTGGAGATGGATGGATTTCTTGACTGTGTCCAGAATTCTTGGAAGATTCCTTCCAGGAAAAGTCACATCACTGCCATCATCGTGGATAAGTTTAAACACCTATGGCAGGCTCTGAGGAGATGGCAGATTAGACTCTCTCAGCTCAAAGCACCCATTGATAAGTGCAATAAGGTGGTGCTCTGTCTTGATGATCTTGAAGATCTCAGACCCCTGTTCAGACGTGAGGCCAATATCAGAATGATTGTGAAGCTTCATCTAGAGCACCTGCTGCATTTGCAATTCCTTTACTGGAAAAAGAGAGCTACCATCAGATTAATCAAGATTGGGGAGGAGAATACTAATTTTTTCCATACCATGGCAACTAAAAGATATAGAAGAAACTCCATTTCATCACTTAAATTGGGGGATGGATCTGTTGTATCTGATCATGAGGAAATTGCTAGCTGTTTTTGGTCATCCTTCAAGGATAGAATGGGCTCCTCTCAAGAAATTAACCTGGCCTTCAATCTTCAGTCTCTCATACATAGGGTAGAAGGGCTAGATGTTCTTACATTGCCTTTTACCAAAGAGGAGATGGATAATACTGTCAAAGAAATGCACATTGATAAAGCTCCTGGTCCAGATGGTTTCAATGGACTTTTCTTCAAGAAATACTGGCATATCATATGTCCTGAATTTTATCAGCTTGCAAATGATTTTCATGCAGGAATTGCAAAGATGGAAAATATGAACTCCTCATACATTACTTTGGTGCCAAAAAGAGTTCTCCTGAGCAAGTAGGTGATTTTTGGCCTATCTCCCTCACTGGAATGGGACTTAAATTCCTTTCCAAAATGGTTGCCAATAGACTATAGTTACAGATCATGAAATGTATCCATAAAAATCAGTATGGTTTCATCAAGTCCAGAACCATCCAACACTGTGTTGGATGGACATTGGAATACCTACACCAATGTCACCACTCCAAAAAAAACATTGTCATCATCAAACTCGATTTGGAAAAGGCCTTTGACTCTGTGGAACATGAATTCATATTTCAAATTCTTAGGCACAAGGGTTTTAATGATAGGTGGATATTATGGGTACAACAGCTACTCACTTCTAGCTCTTCCTCTGTTCTTATGAATGGAGTTCCTGGTAGAAAATTCATGTGCAAGAAGGATGTCAGGCAGGGAGATCCCATGTCCCCTCTCATTTTTTCCATTGCTGCTGACTTTCTCCAAACTTTGGTAAATCAGTGGTTAGAGAATGGGCTCATTCAGCTGCCAATACCTTGCCATGATAAAGACTTTCCAATAGTCCAATATGTAGATGACACTCTTATCATTTTGCGTGATGTGTAGTCCCAGCTACTAGAGTTCAAAAAGATTCTTATGCTCTTCTCCCAATCCACTGGTATTCAAGTGAATTATCATAAGTCTGCTTTGTTGCCTATCAACATTGATCAAGGAGAACTTCAAAGGCTAGCTGCCTCTATTGGGTGTAAGGTAGGATCATTGACTTGCACCTATCTTGTTCTGGCTGTTGGGACAACCAAACCAAGGATTATTAATCTAATGCCGTTGGTGGATAATATGGAGAGGAGGCTCTGTGCTAGCTCTTCCTTCCTGTCTCAGGTGGTCGTTTGCAATATCTCAACTCAGCTTTGTCCTTTGTTCCCATTTTTTTCCTCTGTAGTTTGGACATACCACCAGGGATCATTAAGCAGTTGGAAAGGATACAAAGACAATGTCTCTGGAGAAAGAATGGCCAAGACCATGCACCTTCTCTTGCGGCCTGGGACATAGTGTGCAGACCAAAAATGAAGGGTGGTTTGGGGATTATGAATTTGTCTGTCCAGAATGAGGCGCTGCTACTCCCCAGGGTACCTCCCTTTGTGGAACATTCTAGTGGAAAGGTATCTTCAAGAGAATGGACAACTTCAGACCTGTCACCTATGTCCAGCCAAACAGAGGAGATACTTTCCTCTTTTGGTCTGATTCCTAGGCACAGGTGACTCAACTCTGCCCCTAGCTCTTCGGTTCCAACGACTGTTCTCCTTTGTTATTGATACATTCTGTACTGCTGAGGAGGTTTTCCAAGCTTTTGAGACAAATAAGATGACCTGCCCGTTTCACTTGCCTCTTTCTCACAGGGCCTTCCATGAGGTGGAAACAGTCACCTGCTTACTCAAAAACCTTAATAGAGATCAGTATAGCAAAGATGTTTGGCTTTGGAGTAGTGACAGTAAGGTTTACTCTGCTAGAAAATACGACCTTCATGTCCTTCAGCCCATTATACCCAACCCTCTTCTCAGTTGGATTTGGAGAGTTGCTACACCATGATGATCAAAATGTTTGCCTGGATGCTCATTATGGACAGGCTAAATACCCAAGATATGCTTGAACGATGCCACTGGAAATTTTCTGATTCAAACCTATGTGTTCTTTGTCATGCCAGGGTCAAGGAGGATAGGGATCACCTCTTTTTCAACTATTCAGCACCAGGGTTTGGAACTATCTTCAGATCACCTGGCAGGGTACTTCCATGTGCGACACTTCATTTGCAGCCAGGAAAGATTTTGAGGGTCCTTTCTTCTCTGAAGTAGTTTTCACTGCTTGCTGGAATATTTGGACAGTTAGAAATGCAAGGATTTTCAACAATGAGCGTCCTAGGTTCAGTAAATGAAAGTCTAGCTTCACTCATGATATCTCTCATTTAGCCTATAGGATTAAGGCTAGAATTAAGGAAGATCTCCTTAAGTGGATATCCATCCTACCTCCTTGAGGTTTGTATCTCTGCACCCACCCCAATTGTATATTCTAATCCTCTCATGTATATAAACTCTCTTTATGTTGGAATAAAAGAAAAGGTTGTGGGGTGATTCCCTACAGTAGCTCGTCAAAAAAAGCACAAAGAGCGATGCTAACAAATCATAGCATAATTTGGCTCTCTCAAATATGTGTGTTCAGCAAGGTTTATTATGACAGACTAACCAGCAAAGCAAGAAAATACTCATATAATACAATACCAGTAAAACTCATGATATGTGACGAATAAAAATATAGCTCCCAGTAAAATTACCGATGGTTGTTAGAGGACAGAGGGGACGCCTTTCGGGGCATCCCAATCTTAGTTGCTTGGTACTCATTGTATATTACCTCTGGGTATCGTGAGTCATCCCCAATCTTAGATTTTTATCACTCCTTATTCCTTCATCCATCGTGATCTCATCCAAAACATGAAAACTTCAATCACACAAAACACAACAAAACCTTCGGGAGATCCATTAGTGTAAGAAAACAAAACTTTACTTTAGGTACTATTGAAAACGTATTGCAATTTTGTTTTTTTCATTATACCTACTGTATTCTAACTTTACCATGGCTTATACCCCCCATACAAATCATAGAATCATCAAAATAAGCATACAACACAAAGAAAACTTAATTTGTCAAAAACAGAATAGTTTGTAAAGAATCGAATTTTACTCATACTTAAGTAACTCCAAGAACTCTGAAACATTAGTATAACATGGGGAATTTGTACATCAATCTCGGACAAAAAAAGGGTGACACTTTTGATGCTTCTGTGTTTTTTTGAATTTCTTCTACTAGACGCAAAAGTTTCTTTTCTCCAACAAGATCAAAGCAACTATTACCCAACATGATCCTAAAGGCTTTACTTGGCACAAAGACATATTAAAAATTAAAAGCGCAATCATAATAGTAGCATAACTGTGCAAGCACTCAAGAACAAAAATCAAAAGTGAAAAATAAATTCTATTCATTGGTTTGCCTCCCAACAAGCTCTTTCTTTATAGCCATTAAGATAGGCTTGAGATTTTATTGATGCTCACATGAAAGATAGTAGTTGAAACACAAAGAGAGCATCATGTAGCATAAGACAAACACATTTAAGTCTAACATACTTCCTATGCATAGACATCTCATAATAAAACAAATTATCAAGACAAGAAACATGAGGAGAGATAATTTAGAACATGAATATTTCTATAACCATATTTCCCTCTCTCATAATAATTACACGTCAGATCATATTCAAATTCAAAAATATAGTTATCACATAAAATATTTTATTCATGATCCACATGCATAAAATTGTCATAATCTTCCAACGTAGTGGGATTAACATTAATTAAAGTCATGACCTCTCCAAACCAAATTGTATCGAAAAATTCAACTTATAGATAATTCTCCAAAATATTAGGATCATTATTACTTAACGTTGACACTCTTCCAAACCCACTTTCAATACTATTGCACACATTATTACCAATATCATATTAATCATGAGGATTAAATACATTTTCAAGATAATAAGAAGCATCTCCCCAGTCTTGATCATTACAATGAGTAGTGGACATGACAGAATGACCTTCCCCAATCTTGTAGTTTTCATATTATTAGCACAATTGACATTAGTAGAATTTACAATAACATCATTGCAATCATGCTTTTCATTCAAGGAGATATCATGAATCACTTTTGTAAATTTATTTTTTTAACACTTTATCACAATATTAAGATTCATGATTTTCAAGCAAAACTTCACAACAAAATCAAGAGCACTCAACTCACTAGAAATTGGTTCAACACAATTAGATCTTTTGAAAATATTAGCAAGTGGATGAGGATCCATATGTCTATACTTTTCCTGTTTATTTTTCTATTTTCGAGTGCTGACATGAAGGCAATAGAAGCAAGAATGCAAGCAAGAAAAAGGAAAATGAAAGGAAGGCAAATGTTTATGAAGTGGAGGAGATAAAAGCGAGAGGCAAATGGTAAATAATGTAATTGCAAGGAGATTAGAGTTTATGTGTGGGAACCTGATAGATCTTGACTTGATCTTCCCCGGCAACGACGCCAAAAATGTTGACTCCCCGCTTATTTGCGTTGGTTTCCCTCCAAGCTTAAAGGGTGATATAGCACAGCGGCAACATGTATTTCCCTCAGTTATGAAACCAAGGTATCAATCCAGTAGGAAGATCCACAAGACTGTGTAAGCAGTACATGCACACAAATAACAAATTCTTGCAACCCAACGCGTGTAGGGTTGTCAATCCCTCGTGGGTTAGGTAAAAGGATAGATTGATAGATGCAAATGGAGTGATGGTAAATAAAACAGAGCAAGGTATATTTGGGTATTTGAAAATATAGATTTGAAAGTAAAAGAGCAAATAAGATGGAAACGTGAATAGCAAAATAGAGATTGCAAATAGATGATGTAAAATAGACCCGGGGGGCATAGGTTTCACTAGTGGCTTCTTTCGAGAAAATAGAAAACAATGGGTAGACAAATTAATGTTGGGCAATTAATAGAAGAGCGAATAAGTATGACGATATCCAAGACAATGATCATGTAGATAGGCATCACGTCCAAGACAAGAAGACTGACTTCTGTGTGCATCAACTTCTATTACTCCACACATTGACCTCTATCCAGCATGCATCCAGTGTATTAAGTTCATGGAGAAACGAAGTAATTCTTACAGAATGATGACATGATGTAGACAAGATCGATTCATGTAGTAAAAGACCCATTGTTTTGTCCTTAATAGATATGACACATGTGTGTCATGTCTCTTTGTGTCACTGTGATTGAGCACAACAAGATCGAACCCATCACAAAGCACCTCTTCCCATTGCAAGATAAAATGATCAAGTTGGCAAAACAAAACACAAATATTGGAGAGGAAATGCGTGGCTATAATAATAAAGAATGAACATAATTTCATAGATCTGATCATCAACTCACAATTCATCGGATCCCAACAAACACACTGCAAAATAATGGGTTACATCAAATAGATCTCCAACAGACCATTGTATTGAGAAGAGAAACAAGAGATAAGCCATATAGCTACTGCCTACGGACCCGTATGTCTGATATGAACTACTCATGCATCATCGAGGAGCACCAATGAGGATGATGAACACCTCTGCCATCGTGTTCCTCTCCGGTGGGTTTCTAGATAGTGGTGGTATATATAGAGCTCACATGCGATCCAGGAGGTGCTCGAGGCCCCCACTACCCACCAGGCCGTGCTAGGGGCCCAGGGCGTGCCCTAGTTCCTCGTGGGCTGCGTGGACGTCCCCTGGTGATCATGCTTGGTCCTCCAGTTTCCTTCTGATCCAGAAAAATCTCCAAAAAGTTTCCTCACAGTTGGACTTCATCTATCATTGATTTTCTGCGAAGGAAAAATAGCAAAAAAAGCAACTAGTAGTAGGCACTATGTCAATAGGTTAGTCCTAAAAAATGATATAAAGTTGGTATTAAATGATCATAAAACATCCAAGAATGATAATATAATAGTATGGAACAATCAAAATTTATAGATAGGTTGGAGGCGTATCAGCATTCAACATCAAAATCCTGATTTTATCATTTACCTACTCGAGGACAAGCATGAATTAAGCTTGGGCATACTTGATACATCTCCATCATATCTATAATTTTTCATTGTTTCATGCTATTATATTACAAATCTTGTATACTTTAGATGAAATTGTAGGTAATTTTAAATCATTTTTAGGGACTAACCTATAAACCTAGTGTTGAGTGCCAGTTCCAGTTTTTTGCAAGACTTTGGATTTTCAGAGAATTAGTACCAAACGAAGCACAAACAGAATAAAACTTTATGGAAGTTATTTTTGGACATAAAGGGACCCTAGAAGCTTTAGAAGGAGTACAAACGAGAACGGGAGAGCAATGAGCTCATATGGCGCACCATGGAGGCTCGTAATCCCTTAGCCGCCCTCCTAACTTAATTCCACTTCTGTATGTTCGCAAATACCTCAAAACACACAGAGAGATGCCTGAAACACTTTTTTCGTCAACACAAGCATTTGTACAATCCCATTTGAAGGCCTTTCTAGGTAATCTACCAAAGGAATCAAGCCGTCGACATCCACCCTGATGCGTCCATGGAGATTTGTGAGTAGATCAATAGAGACACATGGGTCTATATCTAGTAGCTAGATGGCGTATTCTCTCTTTTTGATCTTCAATACCATGTTCTTCTCGATCTCCTTGGAGTTCTATCTAATGTAATATTGTTTTGAAGTGTGTTTTTTGGGATCCGTTGAATTCTGGGTTTATAATCATATTATTTATTGAAAGTAGTTGAGTCAAGCTGAACTTTATTATGCATGATAGTTATACCTTTGTATTTCTCTCTGATCTGTCCATTTGGTTTAGCTAATCAGATTGATTTATTACAATGGGAGTGGTGCGTCTTAACGGGTTCATTCTGGCGGTGCTCTATATCCCAGTGATAGAAGGTGACAAGACACATATTTGTATTGTTGCCATTATGGATAAAATTATGGGGTTGATTAATCTTGATTGGGTTTACCTTGTCTACATCATGTCATCTTTCTTAAAGTGTTATTCTGTTCGTATGAACTTAATTACCATATATGCACGAAGGAGTCGGTCGGTTGGTGGAGTGATAGTTGTGAATGTAGAAAAGAGTTGGTCTATTTGTCACACATGAGATGCCTATATACATGATAACTGCCTTGAATAACATCTTAATTATGCGCTTTTCTGTCAATTGTCCAATAGTTATTTTTCTACCCGCCATATAGTATCCGTTCGAGTGAGAAGCCTCTAGTTAAAACAATGGACCTCGTGTGTACTTCATCATATTGATAAAAACCTAAATACCTTGCTAAAATTATATTACTTTGTTTAGAATTTTCTAATCTTATATATATCACCGTCAGAATTAATCCTTGCAAGTAACAAGTTCAAGGAGATTGGCAAGCCTCTTGCCCACGTTGGGTGCAACTGTTTGCTTTTATGTGGGTAGTTGCTAAAGACGAGAATTTTTTGGTTCTCCTATTGGTTCGATAACATTGGTTCTTAGCGATGGAAGTACTTATCAACTACTATATTGCTTCATCCTCCCTCTTCGGCGGAACATCCAACGCAACTCAAAAGTAGCAATATGTCCCTCAACATTCAATCACTCTCTCACATAATTTTGCTTGTTAGAAGAGAAGGATTGGGTCGAAAGAAACTTGAGAAGGCTAGAAATCATCATATGGTAGCAATGGAATCTCTCGATCTCAACACATGAGAAGGTTGTTCACTCTCAAAAATTGAGTTGTGGTAATGTAGTTTCCTTGTGATGGATCTCTCTAAGAATAGCCTCCACAAAAAATCAAATTGTTACAACTTTTGTGCACAACTTGGTGACATCAAAATGAAATGTCGGCCGGAGTGACTACTAGATAAGTTTCCACCTTTTGCTTTTCGGAGGCACCGAACGGAATGACTTGGTGAGACCGATTTGGTGTAAGCTAGGCAGTTCCAATGAACCTGAGATTCCGGTCTTTTCATCTCGAAGGTTCTAATATTACTTTGGTTGGTCACTGGTTTTTGGTGTTAAAAGAGGCAGTCTCGGTAGCACCGAGATGTTAGGGTTTGGTTCTGTCTCTACCTAGGTGAAAACTCAGCGGGGCCGGATAGATGTGGGTCGGTGGGACCGAGTAGGAATTTTGGGGTTTAGACAGATTGTTTTGTATTGGTGGAAATATTTAAGCACTTTGAGCAATTGACGCATCATCAATACCTCATCCCCTTTTAACAGTATTGGCTTTTTCTATGGACTCAATGTGATCAATGATCACTTAACCAAAGATGTAGAGTCTTGAATTTTTTAAGAAATCCATGTCCTTAATATTTTCACGAGTCTAGAGTCATTCATTAAAGCCATGCCATAATTGAATTGAAATATACTTGAGAAAATTGTTAGTTCGGTGACATATATGTTATTATTGATTACCAAAACCACAAAGGGATTGGATGAACTTTCACATATGATCCCTCGTATGAGTGTAAGCGCTCGTGCGGTTGGCCATATTTCATTCTGGGCATGTTGTTGATCGATGCCACGAGCTCATACGAGCGCTTGTACAACCGTGATGGTCTTATGGAATACCGACCTTTCTTCTGGAGTTGCCAAACTGCAAGAATTATTTTCGGCTTCCCCCTCAGGTTTAGCATATGGCATAATTGTATTTATATTGGAGGAGGTATGCAACAAAAGTATAGGTTACTCATATGTCTCTGTCATATCTATAATTTTTGATTATTTAATACTAATATTTTACAACTTCCACATACTTTTGGCAATAATTTATATGATTTTCTTAGAATAACATATTGATCCAATGCTAGTGCCAGTTCCTGTTTGTTGCACCATTTTTGTTTCGTACAAATTTCATATAAAACTAAGTTCAAACGCAATAAAATGTTTATGGAGATTCATTTTGGAATATATGTGATTTTTTGGAAAAAGAATCAACATGAGATGATGCGCGAGGGAGTCACAAGCTCACAGGGCGCACCCCCTACCCTAGGGACTATTGGGTGTAAATCTGAGAATGGTTTTTGGAAAACTGGTTTAAACGGTTTGGTTTTTTATTTTGGGCTTGACTGTTTTAGGTTTTGTTGGGCTGAGGCTTTTTAAGTTCAGTTTGGTTTGGGTTTGTTGAGAAACCAGTTTGGATATGATTGGTTATGGGCTTAAACCATTTGATGTATTAAGGGCTGAAAACTATGGATACAACCCGGTTGTTGCACTGGTACCTGACATCCAACAGCGAGTCTGCTAGCAAACAAGTGAGACAACCTGTACCAAAGAAAAGGGAAGTCGCACCCGCACGCATGCCTCCTCCCCGTCGGCCGCCGCACACCCGCACCACCTCCTCCCGTTGGCCAGCGGTCGCCTCATCTCCGCCCATCCACTCCCCGTTCCGAAGACTCGTCGCGCCGCTCGCCGCAGCTCCCACGCGGAGATGTCGCTGCAGGAGCCGGAGTTATCTTGTCTAACGCCGGTGCTAGGAGCGAGCGAAAGTAGGCGACCATGAAGTTCCCGTCAACACCGAGGAAGCCGCCGTCTTGAGGAAGCTGGACCTGCAACGGGGATGTAATTGCTCTGTCTGTATCGAGCTGGGAGTCTGCTATGACAGCCGCCATTATCACCTAGCCATTACCATGTTGTTGAGGAGCTTCAGGAGCAGAGAAGGGACGTTCGTCTCCTGAATCCTGATTCCTGAGCATGAGCACCAAAGCTCATGGG
Organism: Hordeum vulgare subsp. vulgare; assembly: GCF_904849725.1. Lineage (NCBI taxonomy): Eukaryota > Viridiplantae > Streptophyta > Magnoliopsida > Poales > Poaceae > Hordeum > Hordeum vulgare. The sequence goes on from NC_058521.1 coordinate 184,612,156, forward strand.
GAATACTTGCTTTCTACACAATAAGGGCGCATAATTTATGACACACATCAGCAAAGTCTCCTGTTCAAATTGACCTGTCCGGTATGTTTATTCTGTATGCTTCCTTTTAAACTGAATTTTTTTAATCTTGTCATCTCTGAATGTTCTCTTTTTGGTGATTCTACCAATGTTGCTTGTTTGTTCTATTGTCACTTTTTTTATGCTCTTTTGGCTGCCAATAGCATAATTATACTTGTGCCTAAATTGCTCTCTTGTAATATGCATAACTCATTCTTTGTCTGCTTCCAAATGAGTTGTCTAGTTCCTAGTCCTGTAGAAAATAGATGAATTTTCTACTTTGTTCTATTTCAGAGTGGTAGAGAAAGTACTCTAAGTAGTAACTCTACATCTACCACTAATCTCGTTGAGAACAAGTTGAGCTCAGCAACTTCAAAGGACCATTTTTCTGGAGAATATGCATATTCATAAAGGACATGTCGCTGTAAAACTGTGTAAAACTGCAATTGAAAACGGTTATGTCACTGCCAAATTATTGTTTATAATAATGTTTGGCATGTCATTGTTCAACCAAAGTTGAATCCGGTTTTGTATTGGGTTCAAACCCATAGTTATGTACTCGGTTTAAACTGGTTTGAGTTAGGAAAATATTGGGTTTAGTTTTGGTTGGGCTGAAAATGGTATTAAATGGTTATGGTTCAGGTTTGGTTTAAATACATACGTGTACGGGTATGGTTCAGTTATGGTTTAGTTATGAACCCGTTCTCAGATTTAATTGGGTGAGCTTGTGACTCCCTCGTAGCTCGTTTGGGGTTGTACATTGCTTAGTCTCGCTTATCCTTTGGTTTCCCACCAAGCCGAAGCGGTGACGTAGCACAGTGACAACAAGAATTTCCTTACTTAAGAAACCAAGTTATCAATCGAGTAGGAAGATCCACAAGACTATGTAAGCAGCACCTACACACAAATAGCAAATCCTCGCAACCCAACGCGGGGAGGGGTTGTCAATCCCTCATGGGTAAAGGAAGAATATATTGATAGATGCAAATAAGTTTGATAGAAAATAGAACGCAGCAGGATTATGATAATATAGATCTGAAAACAAAAGAGCAAATAAAGTACAAACCCAAATAGCAAAGTAGATATTGGAAATAGATGTTGTGAACTAGACCCGGGGCCGTAGGTTACACTAGTGGATTCTCTCGAGAAATGAAAAATGGTGGGTAGCCAAATTACTATTGGGCAATTGATAGAAGAGCAAATAATTATGGTGATATTCAAGACAATGATCATGTATTTTGCCTCCACCTACTTCTATTACTCCACACATCGACCGCTATCCTGCATGCATCTAGTGTATTAAGTTCGTGGAGAAACAGAGTAATGCCTTAAGAACGATGACATGACGTAGAAAAGATCTATTCATGTTGGTATCGACCGCATCATTTTATCCTTGATAGCAACGATACATGCATGTCATGTCCCTTTCTGTCACTCCGATTGAGCACCGCAAGATGGAACCCATCACAAAAGCACCTCTTCCCATTGCAAGAATAGAGATCAAGTTGGACAGACAAAAACCAAATATCGGAGAACGTAATAATGATCAAGCATGAATATGTTTTTCTAGATCTGATCACAAACTCACAATTCATCGGATCCCAACAAACATACCGCAAAAGAAAGAGTTACATCATATGGATCTCCAAGAGACCGTTGTATTCGAAGAAAAATGAGAGAGAAAGCCATCTAGCTACTTCCTACGGACCCGTATGTTTGATATGAACTACTCACGCATCATCGGAGGAGCACCGATGAGGATGGTGAGCCTCTCCATGATTGTGTTCCTCTCTGGAACGGGCTCCAAATAGAATTTCGTGGCTCTCGAACATGCAGCGGCTGGAAAAAAATTCATCGACTCCACTAGGGTTTTCTGAATATTGCGGTGGAGGAGGTGCCCGAGGGCCGCACTAGACACCAGGCTGCGCTAGGGGTCTCTGGCGTGCCCTAATCTCTCGTTGGACCCTGGGCCTCGTCTGCTGCTCATTATTGGTTCCCAAGTTTTCTTCTCCTCCAAAAAAATCTCCATAAAGTTTTGTGGTAATTGGACCTCACCTAATATGGATATTCTGCAAAGGAAAAAAACAGCAAAAAACAACAACTCGCAATAGGCACTATGTCAATAGGTTAGTCCCAAAAATTTATATAGAGTTTCTATAACATGATCATAAAACATTCAAGAATGATAGTATAACTACAAGGAACAATAAAAAATTATTGATCAGTTGGAGAGAATCAGCATCCCCAAGCTTATATTCTCCTCTTCCTCGAATAGGTAAATGATAAAAAGAGATTTTTGATATCGAATGCAGACTCACATGTTCATCATATTCTTTTTATTTTAGCATCGATATATAGACTTCTAGATTGTGGAAAGAAAAAAACTATAATTTGACATGAAAATATCAATACTCAAGCATATCAACAAGCAACTAAGCTTTCAAAATGTCAATGCTAAAGAACGTTATCCCTAGCCCATCATGCTCTATCATTGGTCCATTCATGCGACACACCCAAATATTAGCTACATCCAATGCTCAAGTATGATAATGGTGTTCCTTAGTTGGTGCTTTATAAGATAAAATAGATACTCAAATTCAAAATAGAAATTTCCTAAAGTAAATAGATAGGCCCTTCGCAAAGGGAAGTATGGATTTGTAGAGGTGTGAGAGCTCAAAGTGAAAACTTATAGATAATTTTTTTAGGTGGTATGGTTTTCCTATCAAAGATAACGAATAAGAGTTTCCAATATCATCCATGCTAAACAAATTATAGGCGGTTCCCAAACTGAATATAAATTTATTCCTTTTTCCACAATTCTTTCACAGTCCACGGCTAGACGTATCCACAGGTACCGTCCAAACCAACACTTCCCAAGGAATTTATTATTTGACAACATAAAATATATTTTTTCTCTTTGGGACTAGGCATCCCTATTACCATCGTTCTCTCGTGCAATGATAAGTGAATAAACACTCATCTTGAGAACAACCTATTTAACATGAAGATACCGTCCACCCCTTGCCGATTGATGAGCAGTACGGGCACATAAAACATAAATTTATTTTGAACATTAGAGTTGGCACATGCAAATTTACTTGTAACAGCGTTGAAATACCGCATATAGGTAGGTATGGTGGACTCATTTGACACAAATTTGTGCTTAGGATATGGACGCACAAGCAGTATTCCCGCTTAGTACAAGTGAAGGCTAGCAAATAGATTGAGAAGCGCCCAACCAAGGTACAAAATTCATTATAAGTGAACATTAAAATAACTAACACCTAATAATTATTGACTTCTCATGTTCCTTTTATTTTTAGGATTTTTTCTACTAGACTCAAAATTTTGTGTGTTTCAACAAGATTAAAGCAACTAACACCCACATGATCCTAAAGTCTTTACTTGGCACAAACACTAATTAAAACATGAAACACACAACAATAACAGGAGCATAATTGTGCAAACACTCAAGGACTGAAAGTAAAAGTGGAAACTAAATTGTACTCATTAGGTTGCCTCCCAGCAAGCTCTTTCTTTATAGCCATTAAGATAGGCTTGAGATTTTATTGATGCTCACATGAAAGATAGTAGTTGAAACATCGAGAGAGCATCATGTAGGATAGGACAAACGAATTATCAAGAAAAGACATATCTAAGATATGCATGGAATTGGAAAGAAACAATAGCAATCTTAATATGAAGAGAGATAATCCGATAACATGAATATTTCTATAACCATATTTCCCTCTCCAATAATAATTACATGTAGGATAATATGCAAATTCAACAATATAGCTATCACATAAAATATTCTCTTCATGATCCACATGCATAAAAGTTTTATAATCTTCCAAGGTAGTGAGATTAAGATTAACTAATGTAATGACCTCTCCAAACTCATATTTATCGAAAAATTCATGAGATAGATAACTCTCCAAAATAGTGGGATCATTATTACCTATAGTTGACACTCTTCCAAACACACTTTCAATACTATTGCTACTATCAGTATCATATTCATTATGAGGATTAAATAAATTTTCAAGATAATAAGAAGCATCACCCCAATCATGATCATTACAATAAGAAGTTGATAAGGAGCAACGAATCTAACAATGTTGTTGGGTAAGGAAGGAGTATGTGTTTGAGTTTGCAGCAACCTAAGCATTTATGGTGGCTAACTTACTTTGAATAAGAATTAAAGATATAGTGGTCTACGCATGATGGTAGTGAACTAAGAATAATCACTAAGTGATCCTGAACACCTACTTACGTCTTCAATAATCCCACCATGTTCTTGATCAGAGAAGGAACTCAGAAGGAAACAGTCACGGTTACGCAAACAATTGGCAGGTTTTAATTAAGTTACTTCAAGTTATCTAGAACCGGAGGTTAACAAAGTTCACCTGTTTGCCACATAACCGCGGGCACGTCTTTCCGAAAGATTTAACCCTCCAAGGGTGCCCCAACTAATCCATCAAAAATTACCATAGGCTACATAGAAATCCTCGACCACGAAAATTGCGATCTCGTCGGATAGCTTAGTGGAAAACCTCAACTTGAGAAGACCAAAAGTCTCACTGGAATCGCAATGCACAAGATAAATCGTTAAGGTAAGACAAGTCCAGCAAGACCGCCCGACGTGTCGACGAACCTAATCAGAGACGCATATCTCGTTCTCAGGAGACGATGGATGATTAACACTACGAGTTAAACCAAACCTCGAGTTGCCACACGGTAGCCCCATAGTCTGCCCGTTTTGGACCAACACTCAAGAGGACCAGTGGCCCACGGGGTTGATTAAGTTCCTCGGGGTAGTTATTCCCTATATTTTTTATTAAGTTGTTTGAAAATTTAACATCAAAGTTGGGTCTTGCCATACAAGCCTTAACACTAAATGATTTACCAAGGGGGTCCCCATAACAACCCCGAACGTGTTAGCAGCGCTCAATTATGGAATAAAACACTGGTAGCCGAAACTAAGGTGGCAAAGGCGGAACAAATCACCTAGCAAAAGACCAGGCCTTCCTCCTTTTACCAAGTATATAGGTGCATTAATGAAATAGCATTTAAATAAGATGATAATCAAATTTTCCATGTTATCACATGGACCAGCTTGCACCTGCAACTAGCAACACTAATAAAGGGTTGAGCAAGCACTAACTTAGCCAAACAATATTTGCTAGGCTGTGAAGGTTAGAAGTTTCATGGCAATATTTGAGGCTTATTTATTAGGTGGTAGGCAGCGTTGAATAATGAAGGAAACAATTCAACTAGGCATAACTAGGCTAGAAACAGTGTCAAGGTCACGATCATCTTGCATGTGAGATCTTTAGACTAGAACTGCTCTTGATCTTCCTGAACGTACTCAACAAAATCCTCGAACTCGTTGTCATCTCCCGATGCTTCCCAAGAGAAATAAATAGCAGATAAACACCAGCAAATGATAATGCAACAATCAATATGATGAATGTGTGGCACAAACTTTAAAGCACGCACAGAAATAATCCTACACACATGACAAAATGCCACCTTATCAAAATAGTACAATAGAAGAATTGCTCAAAAGTGAAATCCAATGCTACCATTGTATTCCTTGGGTTTTTCTAACCCAATTCCATATATCACACTTCTATAATTGCATGCATAAAAACACCACAAAACAGAACAGAAAATCTACTCTAATCGTAAATCATCTATATGTCAAACAGTGCCAGATTTGGCAAATGCCACATTTGGCATATTTCACTTCTGGAATTAATCCAGATATGGAAATAACACACAAACAACAAAAAAACACAATTTAACAGGGCGGCACTATTCATAGCCACTTGGGGCCCTAGAACATGACAGGTGGGCCCTGTGGCCACATGTCAGTGGCACCTACACACACACAGAAAACAAGGAAAAACAAAAGGGGTCTGGTGGGGGTTCGATCCACCACCTCACCCCCACACACACACTCTACCACTAAGCTGAGCTAGTGTAGTTGCACCACAGGGGGGAAATGCATTAAGTAGTAGATGCACTGCTAACTCACAAAAATACACATTCTAAAAAGGGGGCTCGAACCCACAGTCTCCTGCACTGGCTGCTGCTCTTTTGCCACTGCACTGGCTATGGGTTACCACACTAACAGGGGAACAAGAAAGAAATGCATGCTCTTCTCACTAAATTCACCAAGCCAAACCATAGGAAATAAAAATGGGGTGTAGAGAGTCGAACCCTCGGGGGTGCAAGCCAGATGGCTGGTCCGGTGGGTCTACCCAGAGAGGGAGATCCATCCTAGTCGACATCTAAAAGAGGGAGCATGCTCTATTTAACCAGAGAGAAGCCGGCTATGAGGTTCGTCGGTGCAATCGCACGCACTCGGTCCTACGCGGGGCTAAGCGGCTAGCTCTACGCGGGCACGATGTAGAGGGGCCGCGCTGCACATGCATGCATGCATATACTATGCGACCGAGCACCGCAGCTATGCTTCGCACACCTACCGGTGCAACTCCGACACGGCATTGATCTCACGCATGATGGGGCTAGCAGAGGGGGATGCGAAGGAGAGCGGGGACATGCGCTCACCGAGAGGGCAAAGAAGAAAGGCCCGACGATGGAGAGGAGGAAGGTCGACGAGGATCTGTGCAGGAGAAGGCTCGTTGAAGGTAGCCAAAGAAGAGGACGTTGGGGACATCAAGGTAGTAGACCTTGGCGTCGACAGTCCACAAAAATGGAACACCAGGGTGCTCTGCGTGCTCCTGGTCCAGATGGAGGAAAAAGAGGGCGACGGATCAACACGGCATCGGGCTTTTGTCAGAGATAGCCATGACGCAGCGGAGCTCAGGGACTCGCCCCGATGGTGCTAGGAGATGAGAGGAGGGTTAGGGTTAGGAGAGGCGCTGGGTTCGCTAAATAGCTCGAACCCTGCTCCAGGAGCCGTCTGATGGAGGAGGAGGTTGATCTGGAGGTGGCAACACTGTTCGTACAGTGGATGACGTCGGGAGGAAGAAGAGAGTCACCAGTCGGGCGATGGGCTGAAACAAACTGGAAAAGGGCCATCTCTCTCTTTGTGTGATTTAAAAGGGGTTTTCAACAAAGACAACAGGTACTTAGTTTAAATCACAGGGTTTAAAGGGGAAGAGTTTTGTAGAAAAATAAAATACCTTGTGTCTGCTAAAATTATGCCACTATTTTAAAAAATAAGTGGGCATTTTTAGAAGAGCAAAATAATTGACATTTATCTAAAGTGAATCACTAATTTAAAATAGAATCAAAAATAAAAACAAAATAAACAAGAGGGCTTGCACTCCACAATTAATAGGAAGAATTTTAGAAGAGGAGGAACATTTTTATTGATGCAAAAATAGAAACTTTTAAATGTGCCTCAATTATAATTGGAAAAGAGGGATTAACACGTATGGTTCAACAAGGGGTTTTTGAGGGGACTCTTGTTTCACCCAATCACATTGCAAATACCCGATCACACCCATGCATTGTGCTAACACTTCATACCAAGGTGTAACACAAGCAACACAAGACAAGAACAAAATGAAGTGATGATATGCATGATGCCATAATGCAACAAGAGATGAAGCAAAACTTAAACTCTTTATTCAAATCCAACATATCAACATCGGAAGGTTGCCATACAAGGAATGATATTACAAGAGGGGGGGGGAGGTACTGCATTGGGGCTGTTACACCTCTCCCACACTACAAGAGGATCTCGACCCGAGATCTATGACTCGAAGAACTGTGGGTACTCAGAACGAAGGAGGTCCTCACATTCCCAAGTGGATTCTTTGTCAGAGTGATATGACCATTGAACTTTGAGGAACTTGATTGACTTATTGCGGGCATTGCACTCAGATCTTCAAGAATTGCTATAGGATGCTCATTGTAGGATAAGTCAGGCTGGATACCAATTGTGCGCTCAGGAGTCTTGAAGCATCTCCGGAGGTGAGAGACGTGAAATACATAATGTACATTGGAAAATTGGACGGAAGCTCTAACTAATATGCAAGATCACCTCTCTTTCCAACAACTTTGAAAGGACCAACAAAGCTGGGAGCAAGCTTTCCTTTGATGCCAAACCGCTGAGTACCCTTCATGGGAGACACTTTGAGATAGACAAAATCATCGAGCTAAAAAGTCATGTCACGATGCTTGCTATCGTAGTAGCTCGTCTAACAGGACTGAGCTACTTTGAGATTATCCCGAATAACACGACACATTTCTTCTACTTCAGCGATCATGTCATGCCCAAGAATCTGATGCTCACCAGTCTTAGACCAGTTTAGCGGGGTACGTCACTTCCTTCCATATAGAATCTCAAATGGAGCCTTGGTTGAGCTTGCTTGAAAGTTGTTGTTGTATGAGAACTCGGCGAACGGAAGGCAATCTTACCATTTCACGCCAAAAGAAATCACACAGGCTCTCAGCCTATCTTCAAGGATCTGATATACTCTCTCAACTTGACCACTAGTCTAAGAATAGAAAATTGTACTGAAATGGATCTTAGTACCCATTGTAGTCTAAAAGAAATCCCAGAACTTGGAAGTAAAGAGGCTTCCACGATCTGAAGAAATGAGCATAGGAACACCATGCAAAGAGACCATCCTAGATGTATAGAACTTTCAGGCCGAGGTGCCGATATAGATTCTTTGACCAGAAGGAAATGAGCAACTTTGGTCAACTTGTCGATGGCGACGAAGATGGCATCGTTTCCTCTCTTGGACTTCGGAGACCCGTTGACAAAATCCATTTACACATGATCGAATTTCCACTCGATATGGGCAAAGGATGAAGGAAGCCTGTTGGATGTTGATGCTCCGCCTTCACTCTGTCACACACATCACACTCGTTCACGAACTGAGCAATTACACAATTCATGTGAGCCTACCAAAAGGTATGCTTCAGACCATGATACATTTTGGAGCTTCCTGGATGTATCGAGAGGAGGTAATTATGGGCTTCATCCATGATAACTTTCCTCGGCTATCCTTTCAGAATGACAAGGCGGTCCTCGAAGAACAAGGTATCTTTGTCATCACCACGGAAGCGCTTATATTTCGGAATGCTCTTTGCCAAGCCAATCTTCACTTTCTTCACCATAGCATCAATAAGTTGAGCGTGACGGACTTGGTCTTCTAAGGTAGGAGAAATCTGGAGATTAGCAAGAAATCCCTGAGGTACTATCTGAAGGTTGAGCTTCCTGAAGGATTCACAAAGATCCGGCTCGAGAGGATTCAGGATGAGACTGTTGCGGTAAGCCTTTCTTCTCAAAGCATGTGTAAGGACATTTGCTTTGCCTGGAGTAAGGCCAATGCTTGGATTATAATCTTGGATCATTTCCACCCACGAGTTTGGCAAAGATTGAGACTAGGTTGAGTGAATATGTATTTGAGACTCTTGTGATCGGTGTAGAGTTCAACTTGTCTTCCCAACAAGAGGTGTCTCCAAGTCATCAAAGCATGGACCACTGCCGCCAACTCAAGATCATGAGTGGGTTAGTTCTTCTTATTTAGCTTCAACTGTCTCGAGGTATAAGCTATCATTTTCTTCTCTTGCATCTGAACTGCACCAAGACCTTGGAGAGAGGCATCACAGAACGCTTGATAAGGTTTGGAATCATCAGGAGGAGTCAAGACTGGAGTTGATGTGAGCTTCTCTTTGAGTGTGTCGAAAGCCAATTGACACTCGTGATACCACACATACTTCACACTCTTCTGAAGAAGGTTGGACAGAGACTTAGAAATCTTGGAGAAGCTCTCACCGAACCTTCTGCAATAGCTTGCAAGCCCGAGAAAGCTTTGAAGCTGCTTCACATTCTTAGGAGGCTCCCACTCAAAAATGGCCAAAACCTTTATAGGATAAACCTTGATGCCCTCGACAGAGATGACGTGCCCAATGTACACAACTTCCTTCAACTAGAATTCACATTTGGAAAACTTAGCATATAACTTATGCTCTCTTAGCTTATCAAGCACAAGCCGGAGATGTTCTTCTTGCTCTTCCTGAGTTCAAAAATAGAATAGAATGTCATCAAGATATACCAAGACAAAATCATTTTTGAAGGGCGAGAAGATATAATTCATCATCCGAGAGAAAGTCGGAGGAGCGTTGGCGAGACCAAAAGACATCACTGTGTAGTCATTAGAGCCAAAGCTTGTCCTAAAAGCAGTCTTTGGAGTATCTTCTTCGTGAATGCAGATATGATGATAGCCCATACGAAGATCATGCTTAGAGAAAATCTTCGCCCCTTTCAATGGCTTGAACAATTCAGTGATGTTGGGAAGTGGATACTTCTTATTCAATGGATAGTAATTGATACAGAGTCAGTCCGTGCCATCCTTCTTCTTGACAAACAGAACACCACAACCCCAAGGAGATGAACTTGGTATGTCAGACCCAGATGTTCTTACTCATCATGCTGCTTCTTCAACTCTTTCAGCTCTTCGGGACCAACCATTTCAGTTCGAGGTTCAAGTTCAATTACAAACTCAACTGGCTGGTGTGGAGGCATTCCTCGCAATTCTTCTAGAAAGACATCTTCATACTCACACACCACTTGAACATGAGAAATGGGTGAAATTTCCTCTTTCTCATTGAGGGAAAAGAGGTGGATCGTGTCATCACGTGCAGCGAAAATGATCACGTCCTCTGAAGGATAAGTCAACTTGACTTCTTTGGCTTCACAATCGAGTAATGCCTTGTTCATCGCCAGAAAATCCATCCCAAGGATCAGATCAATATCCGACTGGCCAAGGAAAATTAGAGAAGACACAAAGGAATAGTTTCCCATCTTGATAGAAGCATTTGGAACAAACCAACGAGAACTCATGATCTTCCTCGGAGAAACAACATCTAAAGCTGATTCAGAACGACCTGAGTTCAGAAAGAGGAACTGGAGTCTCTGAAACGCTTCCTTGAGTTCTCGACTTTGAGCAAAGCTGACTCAGCCGTGAGAGCCCAATTGTAGAACTGGTCGAACTCAGTGGGATCATGCATGGCAAGGTCCAGCTGCAAGTCTTCCTTCAAACCACCACAGAACTGATAAATCTTGCTCTTGTGATCTGGAATGTCTTGCTTGCCATAACGAGCCAGCTCCTGGAACTCCAAATTGTAGTTGTATACAGACAAACTCCCTTGCTTCAAGAGCCTGAATTTCTCACGCATCCCTTCCACGAAACTTGCTGGAATATAGTGAGCCCTGAAATCCCTGCAGAAATCATCCCAGCTGATCAACCTATCGCCTTTGGAATCTTTCAATTGCTTCCACCATTTTTGTTGTCTGCCCCTTGATCTAGAATATTGCAAACTTGACAAAGTCCTCTGGTCTGACATTACTGCACTCAAAGTGCTTGTTCATGTCACGGATATAGTCATCTGCATCGAATGGCCGGTCATAGGAGGTGAAGGACATCGGCTCGTTAGCCAGGAATTGATTCATGGATGCAAACTGCTAGCCACCATTGTTGAAGTTACCCTGGTGCCCTTGGTTCTTCTCTTGCAACAACTGGAGCAACATCTAAGTGTTTGCATAGGTTGTCGACAGTTTGCCATGCCTCATGAGGAGGAGGCGGAGGGGTGGTGGAGTGTTTGACTGCTCACCCTCACGACCCAGATTCTAGCAAGTTGGTGGAGCCGTCCTGGATATGGATAACAACATTAGACCATAGATGAAAATTCAAAGATGAAGCTGATTCAATGGACAGAAATATCTGAACAAGAATTCTTAGCAACTGCACTCGAACTAAAATTAGTAAGAATGCTTCCACAAATTACTGTCCACAACATATGATTCAAAGGCACTTGCAATTGTAAAGTATGAGCTAGAATTTATCAGAACAATTGTATGTTCCCAACATACATCTGATGAAAGAATTTCTAGGTTACTAATGGAATTGCCACCTAAGAACTTCCGAAATTTCTGGTCATGCAATCGGGTCCATGGATACAAGGAGAAAATTTCACTTAGATCCTAGGAATAACACTAACACATCTAGTGTATCACATCTTTCAACACATAACCCGAATCTCGAAAACTCATCTATCTGAGACTATCATAATCACAACGATACCAAGTTTGGCGATGCATCCGGACTCTCTGCACCGGTACTCGGGATGCCAGACTTCTCTCGCCACTACTAGTATTGAAGCAACTTCGAACATCCTCCGTCCTCACAATAACGATGTGCTCAAGAATCCCCGGGATCTCAACTGCCCGGAAGAAATCAAGTCAGATAGGAGGCACCAAGACAGAACTCCATCACATCGGCATCATATAGATTGAAAAATATTCGCGTAATCCTAAAAAAATTTGAGTGAGAAGAGGAGTAGAATTGAAATTTCCTAAGTCGTGAACCTCACCAGAGCATAGAAGAGGAGAAAAAGTAACCTACTCTCCGATATAACTAAGACTCAAAATAGTTTTTCACTAGACTCGACTCGACCAAGTTCGATCAACCAAAGGCTCCTATGGTCGTAAGGCTGTGATTACCAACTTGTAACATCTAAGATGCAGCACTTTCCTTATTTGGGGGCGACGCCTCAAAATGGGAAAGAGTCGCATCTAAGTTTTTCGCAAGCAGGATAAACATTGCAATACATAATAGATGGAAGAGTAACAAGATTTGGCTTACACTCGCCTCAGGCTAAATTATAGATCCACATAGTAAATCATTATTCAAATAGAAACCAGGGTCCGACTACAGACAAGATAAACGATAAAAGTTAATGCTATCCCGCCTTGCTAGGCCCACGATCACGACCAAGTGCCTCTAGTCCTCTGGGTACGTCACGTACAGCCGGCCACTGTCTTCGTCAAACTCCCACTAGAGCTGGGTATCCTCGGAAGCATCTATATCTGGGGTACCTGTACGAGTGGGTGGTTGTAGTAATCTTTTACCCACAAGCAATGCCTAGGATATCGCTTATCGTTAGTGTCTCGCTCAGCTAGAGATTAGAGATTAATCGGAAAACAACCGATCAATCCATTTTACCAGTTACCTATTAATCGGCCACTGTTTGCAAATCCTAGGTTCCCAATACTAAAATATGCTATATTCAACACCAAAACTATATTGGAGCAAAGTGTTACCTTGATTCATAACCTTTGAATCCTCGTATAATGACGAATGAAATAGGACAACAGTACATATTGTGTTACAGTGTGCATAATACACAAATAGACATAGCTTTTACAAACATGGTGATATGAATGGGCCCAATTTATCGGTAGATTCCAAATAAATCGCTTGCTAGAATAAAAAATCGGTCTAAAAGATAAATGGTGAAGATAACGCATAATCTTATCGGTTACCCCCCATGTAGCGATAAATCGTATGATAAATCGCTGAATCGGAAGATTTTTCGAACAATGCCCATAAGGACTCAGCAATCTCATGACCATGGCAACGAATCTAACTAAGTTGTTCGGTAAGGAAGTGGTATGCTTTTGAGTTTGTAGCAACCGAAGCATTTATGGTGGCTAACTTACATTGAATAAGAATAAAAGATATAGTGGTCTACGCATGACGGTCGTGAACTAAGAATAATCACTAAATGATCCTGAACACCTACTTACGTCATTCATAACCCGACCGTATTCTCGATTAGAGAAGGAACTCTGAAGTAAACCATCATAGTTACACACACAATTGACAGGTTTTAATTAAGTTACTTCAAGTTATCTAGAACCGGATGTTAACAAAGTTCCCATGTTTGCCACATAACCGTGGGCACGGCTTTCCGAAAGATTTAACCATGCATGGATGCTCCAACTAATCCATCACAAATTACCAGAGGCCGCATAGAAATCCTCGACCACGAAACTCGCGATCTCTTCAGATTTCTTAGTGGAAAACCTCAACTTGAGAAGACCCAAAGTTTCACCGGAATCCAAATGCACAAGATATATCCTTAAGGTAAGACAAGTCCAGCAAGATCGCCCCACGTGTCAACGAACCCGATAGGAGCCGCGTATCTCGTTCTCAGGACACGACGGATGAGTCACACTACGAGTTAAACAAAACCTCGAGTTGTCCCACGGTGGCCCCATAGTCTGCCCTATTTGGACAAATACTCATGAGGAGCACTAGCCCGGGGGATTGATTAAGTTCCTCGGGGTAGCTATTCCCCATGTTTTTTTTATTCAATTGTCCGCAAATTTAACACAAAAGTAGGGTCTTGCCAGGCAAGCCTTAACACTAAACGGTTTACCAACGGGGTCCCCATAACAACCCCGAACATGTTAGGAGTGCTCAGTTATGGAATAAAACAGCGGTAGCCAAAACTAACGCGGCAAAGGCGGGAGAAATCACCTAGAAAAAGGCCAGGCCTTCTGCCTTTTACCAAGTATATAAGTGCATTAATTAAATATCATTTAAATAAGATGATAATCAAATTTCCCATGTTATCACATGGACCATCTTGCACCTGCAACTAGCAACGTAATAAAAGGGTTGAGCAAGCACTAACTTAGCCAAGCAATATTTGCTAGGATATGAAGATTAGAGGTTTCATGGAAATGTTTGGAGGCTTATTTATCACGTGGTAGGCAGCGGTGAATAATGAAGTAAACGATTCAACTAGGCATAACAAGGCTAGAAACGGTATCAAGGTCATGATCATCTTGCTTGTGAGATCTTAAGAACTGCTCTTGATCTTCCTAAACATACTCAACAGAATCCTCCAACTCGTTCTCAGGTCCCGATGCTACCCAAGAGAAATAAACAGCAAATAAACACCAGCAAATGATAATGCAACAATAAATATGATGCATGTGTGGCACAAGCTTTAAAGCACACACACAAATAATCCAACACACGTGACAAAAAGCCACCTTATCAAAATGGCACTTTAGTAGAATTGCTCAAAAGTGAAATCCAATCCCACCATTGGAGTCCTTGTGGTTTCCTACCCCGGTGGCATATATCACACTGCTATACTTGCATGCATAAAAACACCACAACATAAAAAACAAATCTACTCTAATCCTAAATCATCTATATGTCAAACAGTGCCAGATTTAGCACATGCCAGATTTGGCATATTTCACTTCTGGAATTAATCCAGATATGGAAATAACACACAAACAACAAAAAAACACAATTTAACATGGGGCCCCATTGGTCTTAGGCACCAAGGGTCCTAGAACAATTCAGGTGGGCCCTCTGGCCACATGTCAGTGGCACCTACACACACACACACACATAGAAAACATGGAAAAATGAAAGGGGTCTGGTGGGGGTTCGATCCACCACCTCACCCACCCACACACACACATACACTCTACCAGTAAGATGAGCTAGCATAGTTTCACTATAGGGGGGAATACACTAAGTAGTAGATGCGCTTCTAACTCACAAAAATACACATTCAAAAAAGGGGTAGTGTCAGGGCTCGAACCCACAGTCTCCTGCACTGGTCGGTGCTTTGATGCCACTGCACTGGCTAAGGGTTACTACATTATCAGGGGCAACAGGCAAGAAATGCATGCTCTACACACTAAATTCACCAAGCCAAAATACATGAAATAAAAAGGGGGGCGCAAGGAGTCGAACCCTCGACCTCTTGGTCACGGTGCAGGGTGCAAGCTAGCTGGGTTGGTGCGGTAGGTCTGCCGAGAGAGGCACACACATATTATCACTTCCCTAAATATGATTTTTCAAATCATTTTTGTATAATATTTTCTATCCTCGTAGTTCAAATTCTAATGTATCCATCAAATGACTAGAAAAATTGTTAATGACTAAACTATAGTGAATGAGCTCAGAAAATTCCCAAATTTTCATATGGAGGATTCTATGGTGTATCTTAACTATAGACAAAAATAGAGTTCACATGATAAAGGAAAATATAAGTTCGCCACCAACTTGGCATATTCAGTCTCAAAACCATGTTTGTTCGTTGGAGGTTGTCTCGTTTCTATAGGATGTACATCACAAAAATTTTATAACAATCTTAAATTTTTATCACGTCATTGTAAGGTCGTATCATGAAACTATATCAAGTTTTGTATTTTTCAGACTTCATTTACAATTTTTATAATTTAAATACAAATAAACTCCATGTTCACACTTTGTTCTTGCCACATATGTCTTATAAATTTATATTTATTTCTTGAATGAGGCATACAAATATAGTCAATACCCTAAGTATGATTTTTCAAATCATGTTTGTCTACTGTTTCATGCACCCATAATTCAAATTTGAAGTATATCCATTAAATAACTAGAAATGCAGTTAATGACTCAAATATAGCAAATCATCTTTGAAAATGCAAAATTTTAACTTGGAGGATTCTAGGTGCATGTTAAGTGTAGAAAAAATCAAAGTCAAATGAAGAAGGAAATGTTAATTCGCCTTAAGACATATTGCAGAAATTATTATTCTTTCAAAAAATAATATTTTTAGGCATCACGCATGGTTCAATTTGTGAAAGTGTCTGTCACATCCCTGACATCTTAAGCAAGTTAGCTTTGTGCTCATGTTTTCCTTTGCATTGCATCTAGGAAACTTCCAACAAGAATAAAGCATGTGATGAAGGAAAATGCTAAAACCCTAGCCACTTCACAAAATGAAGGAATATTCAAACTAGTTAAAATCAATGAAACCAAAATGGCCCCAAGAAAAGTTCAAACTTTCTGATAAATCGTGAAAGTAAATAAGCAATGAAGAAAACCTTTTTCTTGACACTTTAAGCATTTTAAATAAATGCAAAAGCTACTGGTTTCAAGTTTTAAATTCGAAATCAGAAACTTTAAGCTTTCAAAAATGTTGAAAACTTTAGGAATGGTTGGAAATATTCCAACAAATATTCTGGTGTGTTTAAAATAGCTTTTACAAACTTTTTGGTAGCTGAAATAAATAGCAAATCAATGTCAGTAATTAAAATAGAAATAAAACATAAAGAAAAATGAGAAAAGTCTATCTGTTGCTCACCTGGCCCAGCCCAACTCCCCTGTCGTCTTCCTCCTCGCCAGTAGGAGCAGGAGGTGGCCGCCGCGCGCCACCACGCACCTGTGCGTTTGCCTGGCCGCCGCTTCGCGCTGGCAAGCACGGGGATAAGCTCCCCGAGCCCGTAGCTATCCATTCCTGTGCTCACTCTTCCCCCTCTCCTCTCGGTTCTCCCGATCCTCTCTGTCGCCATTAACAGGAGCTCGAGCTCGAGCTGCCCGTGCCCCTAGCCATAGGATCCTCATTCTGAGTGTGCCATTAGCTCCGCCTCGACGAACTGTTCCTCCCTGCAGAAGCCGAAGCCTCCCCGAGCCCTGCAACGGCCACGGCACCGTCGTGTTCAACCTTCGGCCGCCGGCGAGCTCTGTTTGATTCGTCGCCCTCAGTGCTTCCCCGAGCCGTCCAAGCCCTTCTCTGCACTCCTCGTGAGCTTGCGCATCTTTCCCCTAAGATCTTCACGTCGATCCCCTTCTCTAGGCTTAGTTCCATGGGAGCCCGACGAGGACCACCACTGCAGCTCGTCGCCGGTAGCCCTCCGGTGAAGTGTTGGTCCGTCTGAGGCCACCAGCAGCCTCAGGACATCAGGTAGATGCTTTAGGTGCCCAGCCCCGCGCGTTTTGACCCCGTATTCGATGGCTTCAACGATAGCCGAACTTGGTTGCCGCCAAGCTCGTCGCCGGCGTTGATTCCGGCCACCCCAGCCCCTGGGGCTTGTCCCATCGTGCGCGCCGTCGAGTGGCCGTTCTTCCCGTGTTCTCTGCCGTGAGTTTGGCCGTCGAAGGCGAGTTTCGGATGCCCTCCACCGTACTGGTGGTCACCGGAGGCTGCCCGCCGGCGAGGACGACCTCGTCGCCGGTGAATCTCAGCTGGCCTGAGCCACTGACGTGTGGGGCCAGCCTCTGGATAGTTTAGAAATAATAAAAATAAATCAATTAAATTGATAAGTCACTGACATGTGGGTCCAGTGAGTTTAGTTAACTAAATAAGATTAATCCTAATCCAAAATTGACCAGAGACACTGACCAGTGGGTCCCACTTGTCAGGTTTGACTTTCAATGGCCAGTTGGACCTGTTGATGTGATGCTGATGCAGTAAAAGGATTTTCTAGTATAGAAATAATTCCAAAAATGTTTAAAACTTCAAAAATCCGTAGAAATTAATCTGTAACTCCAATGAAAATAATTTATATATTAAAAAGTATCAGAAAAATTCAAGGAATCTGAATATGCCATTTTCAAACATGTTCGAAAAAGTTACAGAACCCAAACATGTAGATTAATGAATAACTCAATTCTTATAAATACTTTATAAATGGAATATGGAAGATATTTAAATTTCACTATGATTGACATGATCAAATACTGTCCTGATTACCAACCAGCAACCTAACATGTCATTCCATGCATGTTAACTTCAAGTTGATCTGAGCATCAGGTCGAATCAATTAAAATGGTATCCGAGAATACCTGATTTGAAGTGATATTTGAATTTGATTCAAATCAACTTCAAACCTAATACATGCTAGCTATATTAGTATATCACCTTGCATTCTCATGCCATGCTCATGCATCATCTTGATTGCATATGCTTGATATTGATTGTTGTCATTCCTTTCGGTAGGCTCCGCTCCCCCGGATTCCTCCGAATATCCGTCTAACGGATATTGTCACTCCTCTGAGCAACAAGGCAAGAAACAATTTTGATCATCCCGACAAATCCCATGTTCTTGCTCCTGCACTTACTTATTGCATTAGGATCAAATGCTTCAACTGCTTTTGCCACGTTAGTTGAACCCACTTCCTCTGCATGACCTATCCTTGTCACAGTAAATAGCCGAACCTTGCAACCTAGCATACCCGGTAGTTGCTTGAGCCATGATGTGCCTTATCCTGCTATGCATGCTATGCTTAGAGTTGTGTATCGTCTGTCATCTGGGAGATGAACAAAATTGTGAGAATGTGTTCGGTAAGCAAAGGTTGTGTGTTGAACCTCATTTGGTAAAGGTACCGGTGAAAGGCTGTGTAGGAGTACATGGCGGGTTGTTTCATTGGAACCGTCCTTAGGAACTGAGTTCCGTGTATGTAATCCAAGCCTAGATACTACCACACGTTGGGATACTTAATTGACCCTCTCGACTTATTAGTCGCTTAGTACTCGGTCCAGGAGTTGCAAGTAGTTTCTGGTGTTTATAGTCATGCTGGAGGCCGTGCATGGTGCTGACCTGAGAGGTGGGCTGTGATGTGGTAAGTAGTGGCACGGTGTACCAAGTGGCACCCGGATGGTGGGCTTGGGAACCATGCGCACATCGTTTGGAGCCGTGGCGGAAACCTCGGTCGGACTTCCGTGCGGGTTACCCTCAGATAGGTGATAAACCTGGACTAGGTACTAGTGTGGTTAACGGTCGTGGCCGACTCCCTCGCTGGGCTTCCGCTTGAAGGTTGCCGAGGTGCATGATGTGCACATGGCGATAAGTGGCGAGAGCGTGTGTGACGAAGTACCCCCTGCAGGGTTATGATCTATTCGAATACCCGCGTCCGCGGATATGGACTACTTGGAGAGATATGTTGTTCATAGATAACTTCAATGGCTACTCATAAAATTGTCAAGATAAGCGTGAGTGTCATGGACGGCAATTCCGTATGGAGACGGAATGATTCCACGACGGTGAATTGTTGTGGTGTTAGTGGACTCGTGTGCGAGAAATCAAGTTGTCAAAAGTATTTTAAAATGCAAGTTGTCTAGCCACGAGTCAAATGCTGGCTTCCCGCATGAAACCCCACAATACCTTTTGATACATTGCATGAGTAGATAGTTATGCTAAAGTCTTGCTGAGTACCTCCGTACTCATGTTTGCTTAATAAATGTTGCAGAGGTTGCTAATGACCCTAATGGAGGGTTCTTCGTAGACATCGACGATGACGAGTAGCTAGTGTCCCAGCTACGATCTGGCCCTACGTTGGGTCTGTAGTATAGTCAGGCCATGTGCCTTCTAGTTGCACCTGTCTGTACTCAGACAGTTTTAGACTCTTCCGCTGGCTTGTAACTGAATGACTGCTATTATGGGTCGTGAGACCCTTAATGTGTAATATTATGTGTGTGGCTCTTCCGAGCCTCTAAAATAAAGCTTGTATGTTTATGGTTATGTTGTGATGCCATCGATGTATCTATACATATCGGTATGCCAGGCGTACGTGTGTCGTACTTGATATGTATGGGGTTCGATTACCTAGTCGTGAACTTTAGTAGCACTCCTTATAAGGAAATGTCCCTTTGTGATCCAACGAGCCTTGGTAGCTCGCTACTGCTCCGGACACATTGGTTGACCGGCATGTGTCCTTCTTAGCTGCTGTGTTTGTCCCCTTTGGGGAAATGTCACGCGATGTAATGGAGTCCTTGTAGCTTGCTACGACTCGTCTACATTCGCTGGTGACCGACACCTGCTTTTTTGGGTCATGTATGCCTGTCCTTGTGCGGTACTACCACTTTGGTTTATGACTAGACTTGTCGATCCGGGTTCTTTGGCATTGGAATGCTAGCGACACTATTGCATACGTGAGTCAAAAGACGCAAACGGTCCCGGCTAAGGTAAGGCTGTAGTCGTGGACTTAACCGTCCGTGAGACCGCAAAGGGATGCGATGTGTTACAGGCTGGATTCCTATGGCTTAGGATCGGGGTCCCGACAGCGTCGCCAATGAAAGACTACATCACACACACAATGTATGCAACAAACATGTGCAAGGCATCACACACATTTGTGTTTTTAACATTGTATGCAATGATATGGTACGTCACACACACACTTTTTGCAAAAAAAATAAAACTCTATGCATGGCATTATACACGATTGCATTATAATAATTGTGTGCAAAGATAGAGTGTACATCACACACACATCATTTGTAAAAACCATGTGCAAAGACTCACACATGTTTACGTTTTTTCAAACCATGATCAATAATAGGCAGCATCACACACACAATTTTTGCAAATAATTTTTGAGCAACATGGCACACAGTTATTTTTTCAAAATGTGCGTGATGTTACGACATCACACACTATTTTTGTGATGTTACATCGCACACGCTATCACGTACATAGAAAATGGTTTCGATGAATGGTCTCTGATACATGTATTGTCTTTGGACCATCCTGCAGTAGTGTTTGTGAGTAGCCCCACCCTCATGAGGAGGACGAAGATCAATGGGATTTCTTATCCCCTCATTAGTGTAGGCCAAACACTCCATTAACTGCTTCCAAGTCGAGCGCATCTAACTTCCATGGGTTATCCAAATCATGGTGCGCTCATCATCTATGACAAACCATACCGTGGCAAAGAACCATGCCACCAACTCTGCGTCGAAGTAGTGGTTGAAGGTCACAACGGGAATAAGGTTGAACTGATAACAAAGGTCTAGTGCCTCGCCAAATTATGTTTGATCATTCCTCATGTGCTCAAGGTTGATAGACTTGGTCTTGATATAAAGATTCTTCTTAGCCTTGATCCTGAGGATGACACTGGAGATCAAAGTAAACAGTGGCATTGTCCTTAGTCTAGAAAGGACGATGCACAAGAGTAAAATCCAGAGGATGACACTGGAAATCTCGGTATTCCCAATACTCATTGCTTCAAATATGACACGGACTTTATTGGAGCCTTCTTATTGTGAGAAACTTACTTGGTTCTAGTTTTAGCTTTAGCTTTGGTCCTCTCAGACTGCCTGCATTGCAGAGGAACCTGTGGAGATTCTTCTATCTCATCATTAGAATAATTCTTCCTTGAATAGTAGGTACGACCCTATTTTGGTAGGTTAGGAGCATCGACATTCTTGCAATGAGCCCTGGAGCTACTACCACCTAAATCAGACACAAAATAACGCGGGAAACAAGCACATAACACATTTCATAAGCCACGAGAAGTATAAGTGAGAACAGAAGTGTAAGGAAATATACTGGAAACTGGGACGTCAAGCGGTAGTACAACTAATCTCGCGTGGTAGCACCAGCCGAGGGTAGTACGACTCCAGGGAGGGCGGTAGTACCAACCGGTAATCTCAGGCACGACTGCGCATAGATCCGGTAGTACAACAGGCCCAGAACTAAAAACATACTGCGCTAAAACTTCAGTCCTCCTATCTAGCAGTCATACCACGTCCTACTCATGCACGGATTTTAGCGAAAAATCGAGAAACCACCATATATTGCCCAAGAAACCTAGAATCAAGAAAAAGAACCATAGGGGAGACAAATAGGGCAATACTGGCTACCATCAAGAGAGGAGGTTCTGGGGAGTGATCACACTAGAAAGAAATGAGGGTGATCTCACGGAATCGACCAGTTGGAGCGACGACTACGGTCGTTCTTGGTCGCCAAAGAGAGAGAGGGGGAGAGAGATAGAGAGATAGATAGATAGATAGATAGATAGATAGATAGATAGAGAGAGAGAGATGTGGGGAGAGGAGGTGAATGGGTATCGGGGAGTGGCGACTCCACATGCCTGACACTTAACCCCCCACCCCCACATTCCTCGAAGTAGCAGTCCAGCTCGGGTGAGTGGTAATACCGCCTTGGTACAACTGCCAGGTCATACGTCTCCAACGTATCTATAAATTTTGATTGTTCCATGCTTATATATTTTCATTCTAGGATACTTTTGAGTAATTATTTACCAATTTATATTTACTTTTAAGAATTAACCTATTGACCCAGTTCATGTTTTTTGCATGTTTTTTGTATTGCATAAAATCCATATCAAACGGAGTCCAAACGTGATGAAAATTTACCGATATTGTTTTGGAATATATCAGAATTTTGGGAGTGAGAATCAATGCAATACAGTGTGTGAGGGCCCCACAAGAAAACAGGGGACGGCTAGGCGGTGGGTTGCACCCTCATGGATTGTGGCCTACCATTAAGTTTGTTGGAGCTCTCATTTGGTGCAAGAAAGGTAATTTTCCGATAAAAATCCCCTCAAAATTTCATCCGGTTGGAGGTATGGATCTCCGAATATTAAAGAAACGATGAAGGGCCAGAACATAGGTCATGAAAATAGGAGAGAAACACACACAGAGAGAGATCCAATCCCGAAGGGGCTGCTGACCTCCGCGTGCCATGGCGGCCATGGACCAGAGGAGAAACTCGGTGGCGTCGGAGTGTCGCCGTGGCAACCATCACGACAGCGTTCTACGCCAATAAATTCGCCACCGTCACCACCAACTCTTTCCTCCTCTATGGTAATCATTACGTGAACATGGTGGTTAATGCTATATATTATTATCCAATGATGTGTGGCTATCTTATTATATTTGAGTAGATCTCTATTGTCCTACATGTTAATTGTGATATGATATTATTGATATGAGTTGTGTGTTGATATGGTGTTGTCCTAAGGTGCCTTCCGTGAGGCGCATATGTGAAGGATTAACACTGGAGGGTTTGCAATATGTTCATGATTCGCTTATAATTGGTGGCGAGAGTGATAGAAACTTACACTTGAGTAAGAGAGCTGCGTTCGTATGGGAGTAAAGAGGACTTGATGTTTAATGTTATGGTTGGGTTTACCTTAATGATTTATAGTAGTATCGGATGCTTGCTAGATGTCCAATCATAAGTGCATATGATAGAAGTACAAAAAGTAAGCTAGTGTATGCCTCTCCCCCAATGCAAATAAGAATCTACCATGTTATATTCAATTGCCTATAGACAATCTTTTTCTTGTGTTAGACAAAAAGCTTTCTACTAAACAGCCTCTAACTTTTATTTCCATGCTCTTTATTTTCTTGCAAAACAGCACCTAAATTTTATTTACTTTAACTTTATTACCTTGAAAAACTATCTATCACACCTACTAAGTACTTCCAGTTTCTTTCTCGCAAAGTAGTTGAATTCTTGTTCTACGTAAAGTAAGCATTAGCGTGCATAGAGTTGTATCATTGGTCAATAGAACTTAAGAGAATATTAATCTACCTTTAACTCCTTGTTGGGTTCAACACTCTTACTTATCAAAAAGGATACAAACTACCCCTACACTAGTGGGTTATCAAGACCTTTTTCTGGCACCTTTGGAGGGGAGCAATAGCGTAGTGGTTGATATTCTCGTGTGTGCTTGTTTTCTTTATCACTAATTAAAAAAAATTCTGTTATTATTTGTTTAATATCTTTAGTTATGGATATGAAACACGAAACACCAAACAAATTTGTTCTACTTGCTACTCATGGAGATGGGGAACCTCCTAAAACCCTCGATGCTGGTTATGTGATACACATTAAGTACTACTTTGATAATACTGAGAAACCATCATTCAACTTGATAATGGGATACATGTTGGATCAACGTGAGTACTTGAGGGATTATTGCTTGTCTCAAAAAGGGAAACACTTATGGGATCAAACTAAAATGTTGCGTTGGTATGCTTGGGATTTATACGTGAGAAGTGATTATACTTGTTGATCTAAGAGTAAGGGTCTACACCTTCCCTTTCAATGTAAATTTAATGATAATAACACCTTTTCTTCTTATGCTAACGGTATATATGATTACTACGATGGGGAATAAATATAAGAGTTTGTCGCTTTTAAGGGTGCATATGAAATTGCTTCTTTGATGGAAAAGTATGATTATATTGCTTACAAATCTGGAAAAAAAATCCATACTTAAACATTGCTACGAGAATTATGAATACAATGCTAATATTAATGAATTTATTGTAAGAATGACCGCCGCCTTGGAAGAGATTAATATTTTGTAGGAATCTATGGAAGAAGAAATTGCTGAAACTATGACCTCATTAGATGAAAAAGATGAGGAGGACAACGAAGAACAAAAGAAGGAAGAGAGGATTAGCTACTTGTTCCCTCCTTCTAATGAGAGTAACTCTTCAACTGATACATTGTTTAAATTCCCTTCATGCTTACTAAATGATGAATGCTATGATCCCTTGGATTCAATTGAAATATCCCTTCTTGATGAACTTGATGGTTGCTATGCTTGTGGCCATGATGCAATATGAATTATGCTTATGAAGATGAACTTGCTATAGTTCCTTATGTTAAGCATGAAATTGTTTCTATTGCACCCACACATGATAGTCCTATTATCTTTTTGAATTCTCCCAACTACACCATATCGGAGAAGTTTGCACTTATTAAGGATTATATTGATGGGTTGTGTTTTACCACTATACATGATGATTTTGATGAATATAATATGCATGTGATTTCTAATCCAACTTGCAATTATTATGAGAGATGAACCAAATCTTCACCTCTATATGTTTCCAATACGATAAAATTGCAAGAAACTACTTACCCTATGTATTGGCCTTTACTTGATGTGCATGAATTATTATTTTATGACATGCCAATTCATAGGAAGAAAGTTAGACTTGTTGTCACATGATATATATCACTTTGTGATCACTAATAAATTACAAATCATTGTAAATTAAAATTGGCTTTCATATACCTTGGGATCCGGGTGGATCAATTAATTGAGCACTATATGCCTAGCTTAATGGCTTTAAATAAAGCGTTGCTAGGGAGACAACCCGGAAGTTTTAGAAAGTCATTTTTTTGTGTGATTTTAAAATAATTAAGAAAAATGTAGGGAACCTAAAACTTTTTCAAAAAGAAAAGTGAAAGTGAGAAAGATGAGCACCGTTGAAGTGGGGGCCAGCATGTTCTGTTTTAGACATATTCTGTTTTTTGCTTGCATAGTTTGCTTGTTTTTATGATGCCATGGATTCTGTTGGAGGGTATAATCCATTGAGAAGTTATAATACAGTACCTTATGCAATAATTAAATATGAATCAATTTATAACAGTACATAAAGTTTATGACTTGCCTATTATACTAACATATCTCACGAGGTTTTTGTTAAGTTTTGTGCGATTGAAGCTTTCATGTTTTGGCTGAGATATCGATATTCGGATAATAAGGAGCATCAAGAATTCAAGATTTAGGATTACCAAGGCAGCCCCAAGGTAATATCCAAGGAAGACTCAAGCGTCTAAGCTTGGGGATGCCCCGGAAGGCATCCCCTCTTTCATCTTCAACACTATCGGTATATCTTACAATGAGCTATATTTTTATTCATCACATAATATGTGTTTTGCTTGGAGTATAATTTTATTTTACTTTTATATTTTAAATTTTATTTATAATCTTGTTTTTTTTAAAAGTTCCAAGAATTACCTTTAGGATGTTCGAATTGCTTGTTTGATATGTGTTGTGTAAAAACAGAAACTTTGGCCATAGTGTTTGATTTTATATATTTTACTGGAACATCAAATGTGTATGAAATGTTTAGAAATCACATTTATATATGTTATTGACCACATCCGAAACTTTCAGAAATTTCTAAGTTACAGAAGTATACATTTGATCTGCATCTTTGTAGGTTGTCTTGTTTTTCATAGATTGTTGTTATAGCTGTTTTGCCTGCTTATGTTTTGAATTCTTGTTTAGCCCAATTGACTTGGGAGCCACAAAATTGTGATATCTTACAGAGGGTAATGTTAGATTATAATTATACATTAATTTTATGGAAGGACATGATAATATTTGATGTTATATGAGCTAACCTCTCTAATGAAAGTTCTATTAAGTTTTGTGTGGATGAAGTTTTCGAGGATCGAGGAGGTATTGATATGAGAATAATAAGAATAGGAAAGATCTCAAGCTTGGGGATTCCCAAGGCATCCCAAGTAAATATTCAAGGTGACTCAAGACTCTAAGCTTGGGAATGCCCCGGAATGCATCCCATCTTTCTTGTTCAACAATTATCGATATGTCTCGGTTTTTGTTTTGTTCACATGATATGCGTAAATTATTGGAGTATAGTGTGCCTTTTATTTTACTTTTAGCAATGCACCTTGCTGGTATGGGAAAGTCCATGTTTAATTTATAGAATGCACTTTGGACTTCACTTATATCTTTTGAGTATTGATTTATAGAATGATTCAGATGCTTTACTTATATCATTTGAAGTTGGATGTCTCTTTCTCTACATATAAAAAATCGTTTTTTGTAGAATGCTATTTTGGTTCACTTATATTTATTAGAGCATGGTCTTTTGTAGAAAGAATCAAGCTCTCATTATTCAATTATATTTGTTTGAGAGTTAAATTCTGGCGGTAATTTGCATGGGTTATAAGATTAGTCTAAAAATAATAGGTATTCAAGGAGTGATAATCAAAACCTTCACGTAGCACATTAAAGATAAATTGTGGGTTAATGATATTGATGTGGTAATGTGAAATGGTGTGAGTGCATCATTGTTTATTTCTACAAGTGTCGGTATTAAGAGGTGTTAACTTCTTATTTGTCTAAAAATTAAAAAGGCATGGTGATGATGTGGGAGCATTTATATTCCTCATTGAAATGCTAGTGTTCTTTTGAGTCGGAGTCACGCGATGGTTAATTCCTCGCAACTGTGTCCCTCGGGGCATGCGAGTAGTACTTTAATTTGTGATAAAACTAATAAAAAATTTCAATAAGAATATGAGTTCTTTATGACTAATGTCACACCATAGACATACGCAATCTCACCTCCTCGTATTTGCTAGCCTCTTCGGTACCGTGCATTACCCATTCTCACCTTGAGGATTGGTGCAACTTTCATCGCTGCATCCAAAGCACGCAACATTTGCACATAAGCATCATTATATATTCCTCAAAACATCCCCCATACCTACCTATCATGGCATTTCCATAGCCATTCCGACATATATTGACATGCAACTTTTGTCGTCACTTCATATGAATTGTACTTCCATTGTCATGTTGCGTTGCATGATCGTAAGATAGCTAGCATGATATTTCCATGGCTTTTCCATTTTCTATATGTTTTGCTATGCTAGATCGTTGCACATCCTGGTACTCTACGAGAGGCATTCATATCTAGTCATATATTCCTATTAGTTTTTCATATTGAGTTGTAAGTAAATAAAAGTGTGATGATCATCATTATTAGAGCATTTTTCCAGTGAGGAAATAAAAATGGGGGAGGCCAAATAAGCCCACCATCAAAAAAATAAAAAAATAGGGGAGGTGAAAAAAATAA
The DNA here is from genome assembly GCF_904849725.1 of Hordeum vulgare subsp. vulgare. Lineage (NCBI taxonomy): Eukaryota > Viridiplantae > Streptophyta > Magnoliopsida > Poales > Poaceae > Hordeum > Hordeum vulgare. The sequence goes on from NC_058521.1 coordinate 184,640,230, forward strand.
AAAATAAGCCCACCATGAAAAACAATTAAAAAAATAAACAGAAAAATGAGAGGAAAAAAGAGAAGGGACTTTGCTACTATCCTTTACCACACTTGTGCCTCAAAGTGGCACCATGTTCTTCATATAGAGAGTCTCTTGTTTTGTCACTTCCATATGCTAATGGGGATTTTTCATTATAGAACTAGGCTTATGTTGGGGAACGTCGCATGGGAAACAAAAAAAATTCCTACACTCACCAAGATCAATCTATGGAGACGAACATCTACGAAAGGGGGAGCGCATCTACATACCCTTGTAGGTCTCTAAGCTGAAGCGTATATAACACGGTTGATGTAGTCGTACGTCTTCATGATCCAATCGCGTTCCGCCCCGATCTAGCGTTGAACGGGCGACACCTCTGTGTTCAGTACATGTATGAATCGATGACATATCCTCCTTCTTGATCCAGCAAGAGAGGAAGGACAAGTATATGGGGTCTCAACCAGCACGACGGCACGGTGGAGATGATGGTGGATCAGTGCTAGCAGGGCTTCGTCAAGCTCTGGCGGAACCGATCTGAGGAGAAAACAGAGTTATGGGAGAGGTAGGGCTGCCACCGGGGCATGGGAATTAGTGTGTTCAGCCCCTCCCTCTCCCCCACAATATATAGGAGGCAAGGTGGAGGGTTGGGTTGCAGCCCTAGACCCTCCTCCAAGGAGGGGGCGTGAGCCTAGGAAGGTTTCCTCCCTCCCCAAGGCACCTAGGAGGTGCCTTCCCCTTTATGGACTCTTCCCTCCCAAAAGCATGGGCCCTTAGGGGCTGGCCCAACAAGGCTTGGATGCCCCCTTACAGCCCATGAACGTCCTAGGGCTGGAGGGACCTTTCCATACTCCTCCGGGACCCTCTGGAACCTTCCGAATCCTTCTAGAATCTTCCCGGTACAATACCAATAAAACCCAGAACTTTTCCAGTAGCCAAAATATGACTCCCCATATATGAATCTTTACCTTCAGACCATTCCGGATCTCCTCGTGATGTCCGGGATCTCATCCGTGACACTGAAAACATCCAGTCTCCTCTATGGTCAATAACCAATAGGAGGACCTAGATGCCCATACTGGTTCTAACATATTCTACGAAGATCTTTATCGGTCGAACCACGATGTCAAGGATTCAATCAATCCCGTATGGAGTTCCCTTTGTCCATCAGTATGTTACTTGCCCGAGATTCGATCGTCGGTATCTACATACCTAATTCAATCTCGTTATCGATAAATATATTTACTCGTTCCATAATATAAGATCTCGTGACTAACTCCTTAGTCACATTGCTTGCATGCTTCTTCTAATGGTGTATTACATAGTGGGCCTCGAGGTACCTCTCCATCATACGGAGTGACAAATCCTAGTCTTGATCCATGCCAACTCAACACACACTCTCAGATATACCTGTAGAGCATCTTTATAGTCACCCAGGTATGTTGCGATGTTTGATGGACACAAGGTACTCCTCCGGTGTGAGTGATTTGCATGATCTCATGGTCTTAGGAACACATAGTTGACATGCAGAAAACAATAGCAATAAACTGACACGATCATATGCTACGTTCATATGTTGGGTCTTTTCCATCACATCATTCTCCTAATGATGTGATCCCATTATCAAATGAAAACTCATGTCTATGGCTAGGAAACCTTAGCCATGTTTGTTCAACAAGCTAGTCTAGTACAAGCTCACTGGGTACGTGGTGTTGTCTATGTATCCACACATGTATTTGAGTTTCCAATCAATGCAATTTTAGAAGGGATAATAAACGATTATAATGAACAATGAAATATCATAATAACTAATTTATTATTTCCTCTAGGGCATATTTCCAGCAATCTCCCATTTGTAGTAGAGTCAATAATCTAGTTCACATCACCATGTGATTAACACACAATAAGTTATGCGGTTTGATCATGTTTTGCTTGTGAGAGAGGTTTTAGTAAACGGGTCTGCAACATTCAAATTTGATTGTACTTTACAAGTATCTATGTCCTATTGTAAATGTTGCTACCATGCTCCTCTTGGAACTATTCCAAATGACTTCTCCACTATACGAATCCGGTTTGCTATTTAGAGGCATACGGATTGGTTTTAAAGCTTGCATCAACGTAACCCTTTACGGCAAACTCTTTTATCACCTCCATAATCGAGAAACATTTCCTTAGTCCTCTAGTTACTAAGGATAACTTTGATCGCTCTCTAGTGATCCACTCCTGGATCACTCCTGTGCCCCTTGACACACTCATGGCAAGGCACACACCAGGTGCGGTACACTGCATGGCATATGATAGAGATTATGGTTAAGTTATAGGGGACGACCTTCGTCCTTTCTCTTTCTTCTGTCATGGTTGGGCTTAGAGTCTCACTCAAATTCACACCTTACAATACAGGCAAGAACACCCAATGTTCAAGTAGCTTAATCCAGGTTTTCCTTTGAATAAAAACCTCCTTTCAAACAACCCTATATGCTTACCAGAAATTCTACATCATTTCCGATCAACAATATGTCAACCACATATACTTATCAGAAATTCTGTAGTGCTCCCACTCACTTCCTTGTAAATACAAGTTTGATCACTCATCAAAGCACTTATTCCAACTCTGAGATGCTTGTCCATAAATGGCTCACTTGAGCTTGCATGCCTTTTGGCATCCTTAGGATCAGCAAAATCTTCTGGTTGTATCACATACAACCTTTTCTCAAGGAAACTCTTAAGGAAATAATATTTTTACATCCATCTGCCAGATTTCATAATCGAAAAATGCTGCAACTATTAGCATAATTCAAACAGATTTTAGCATCGCTATGGATGAGAAGGTCTCATCGTAGTTAACTCCTTGAAATTTTTGGAAACCTCTTTGTGACAAGTCGAGCTTTCGAAATGGTGACATTTACCATCATTGTATGTCCTCCTTTTAAAGATCCATTCGTACTTAATAGCCTTACGACCATCAAGTAGTTCTTCCAAAGTCCACACTTTGTTTTCATACATGGATTCTTTCTTGGATTTCATGGCCTCCAGCCATTTTTCAGAATCCGGGCCCAGCATCTCTTCTCCTTAGCTCGCAGGTTCATTGTTCTCCAACAACATGACCTCCAAGACAGGATTACCATACCACTCTGGAGCATTATGTGTCCTTGTCGACCTACGAGGTTGGTAGTGACTTGATCTGAAGATTCATGATCACCATCACTAGCTTGCTCTTCAACTGGTGTAGGCGCCATAGGAACATCTTCCTGTGTCCTACTACTCTCTCGTTGAAGTGACGGTTCAATAACCTCATCAAGTTCCACCACCCTATTATTTTGAGAGAAACTCTTTCACGGTAAATGACCCGTTCTTGGCAACAACACACTTTGCCTTTGGATCTGAGATAGGAGGTATACCCAACTGTTTCCTTTGGGTATCCTATGAAGATGCATTTATCCTCTTTGGGTTCGACCTTATCAGCCTGAAGCCTTTTGACATAAGCATCGCAGCGCCAAACTTAAAGAAACGACAACTTAGGTTTCTTGCCAAACCATAGTTCATACAGTCTTAAGGAGACATACTAACAAGACTCGATCTATGGTTGACTTGGGAGGTTCAAGTACTACGTGTATGATCAGCACAAACCACATGCAAACAGGGTCACTACCTACCTAACAGGCCTTGTTGACCACCCTCGTCCGCGAGGTGTCAATCCCACAGTCGTATCTCCACAAGACACCGACTCTCACTAAATCCTATCCGGTAGGCATTTAGAGTAGGAAAGAGTGACCACTATCCATGCACCACAATCATAGAAACCTTTACTTTTAAAATCATGAAACCATATGCATGATTTGCAACATGAAATAACACCACAAATATAACATAACCCTATGTTACTTTCACCAAGCAAACACACATAACCAAATTAAAAGTAGGTTCAGGATGCTTCCCTCCCAAGTGTAGAGAGGTGGGGTTCATCACCAACTTTTGCAAGATATTACTCCTCTCTTCAAGGCCTAATTAAAAATATATGCTAATTAACACATGATTTAAAACAACACATAAAATTTTCTTGAAATATCTTCAATTAAATACTAAAATAAACTAGGTAGAATTTGAAAGAGGTGAGAAAAAGAATCAACTTATTTGGAGTTTTTTTACAAAAACATATAGCCAGTCAAAGTTCTGGTCAAATGTGTTTTAAAAATCAAAAAGAAAAGAAAAACACTTCGTGTCAAAAGATGCTAGCGCAAGAGGGAAAACGTACTTGGCGAAATGCGCCTCCACTTGCGCGGGCTCTGGCTGGACCAAGACGCTGACACGCGGGTCCCACAGGCAGGTTTGACTCGGGTCTCCTTCTTCCTGCTCTGGCCGAAGGAAGGGGGAACTCCGGCGGGGTTCACCGGTGACAGGAGCCACCGTTCCAGGAACGGAGGATACCTGCGTGCTCAGGGGACCGAGGCGCATCCATTTCACTGCCTTGGGGCTGCGGTGGCTGTCGGAATTGAGCAGCCCTTCCTCCATGACGGAGGGAGCTTCAGCTCCGGCGGGGTACTGGCTAGGAGGGGTCCTAGGAGCACGGCGAGGGTTGGGGCAGCTTCGCTAGGTCTAGGAGGTTCGAGAGGTAGGCTCAGGCAGGGGAAAACTCCCTGATAGGACCAAATCAACCTGAGGGGGTACGATGGCCGAAGGTCACCGGAGTTGGGTACGAAGGGGCCTTGGCTTAAATTGGGGCTGGGGACACTGGTTGAGGCTTTGGGGGAGTGGCTTGAGTCAACGCACGACCTCGGGGCTCCTATTTATAGCCGGGGTTGACGGTTCCCGTTGTGGAGAGGATAAGCTCCCCGCTGACAGCCTCTGGTGAGGGCACATGAATGGGGCCGACGTAGCGGCGGGTCCAGGGGAGGCTCTGGCTCGACGCAGGGGTGGTCCAAGGGGTAGGTGGCGTGTTGGGGGGGGGGGGGGTTGGGCGATGCTGCGACGCTGCGCTGCTACTGCAGCTTGACAACGGGCGGCGCGGCTGCGGCGAAGCAGGGGCGGTAGGGGTAGCAAGAGTAACAAGGCACACGAGGAGCTCGTGCGAGTGTGCCCATGTGTTGAGGCTGCTACGGGTGACGAGGGGGCGGTAGGGGCTGCGACGCGGTGGCTCGGTCTGTTGGTTGCAAAACGCGTGCTCTAGAGCACGCTCAGGCATGCCTGCCAGGTCTCGACGAATTGCTACGGCTAGATAGAGACTTGGGCTGGTGGTGAAACGCTCCAAATCGACTAATGGCCTTACCTTGGGTCTGCTAGACATGCTAGTTTGGTCTGGGCTCAATTCCACCATACAAACAAAATACCATGCCATTTCTTGTCAGGGACACCAGGTGTTTGATAGAATGCCAATGGCATCTAGGCGCAGTTGCTAACCATGGAAATTCCCAGACATAGGTCTAACTGGATGGGCACAAACATGTAAGGATTTGATTTAGCAACTCAAGAACTTCACAATACAATTCTAGTAAAAATCCATTTTTGGATAGAAACAAAATGGCAATGCAACAGGGGTTAAAAGAACTCCAATGGGGTTGAAGTTTGGTACTTAAGGGTTTCATTGGATGGACTACAAGCACAAAAATTCTCAAGAGTATTGTGGAAGGAAACAGTGGGGTTGTAGTTCAAAAGGCAAATCTGATCCAAAACACAAAACAAGAAGTGGTGCTCAAATATTTCAAAAGGCCAACATATATTTGTGCAGAAAACTCATTCCTATAAACCTCTTGACGTCCACAATGTTTTACAAAATTATTAGAGACTTTAATTAAGAGGTTGTAGTGTAAAGCACCTATTTGGACGAGAATAGAAAAGATGGCAAAAAGAAATATTTTACCAAAATACTCAGCTAGGTTTTTGCATGAAACTCATTTGTATGAACCCCTTGGCTACCACAAATTTTGGTATAATTTTTGGATACTTAATTAAAGGGGTTGTAGTGCAAATCTACAATTGGACCAGAAAGTAAGATTAATTAATTTCCTTAATCCTGTCAAAACAATTGGCTATATTATTATGTAAACTTGATCCAGAAACATAGTAGGTAATTGTCAAGCTTGTGGTGGAATTTTTAAAAGAGTCTAGCAGGAAGCTGCAGTTCAAAACTCGACCCAAAGAAAAAAATAAAAACCTGTTTTGAATAATAGAGTTGGGAGATAATTTTTAAGAAAAAATCTTTTATGAAATAATCAGTAGAGAGGGAAATATTTGAGTCAATCCTCAAGTCACACAAAAGTAAAAGTTGTCAAAAAGGTTTAGCTCATAGAACAGTTATTCACAAAATCAAGAATAAGAGAGGTTTTGAAATCAACACAAAAAACCAGAATTGAAAATGTAACAAAATTCAGGCCAAATTTATTAAATTAAAATCTTGGCAAAAATTTGGGGTGTTACAAACTCTACCCCCCTTAAGAAAAATCTCGTCCTCGAGATTTGTCAGAAACAAACCTCAAGTGGTTTTTAAAGAGAAGCAAGGGAATCACAGTAAAAACAATAATTGGTGCTGCTACGGTGTGGTACTGGTGATACACGCAAAAGCTATGGCTTGGCATAATGAGGTGTTTCTACAAATGGCTACAACCAAAAAAATTCATAAAAGGAAAATACCCAATTTCCTAATTTTCTTGTCGCACCCGAGTGCATAGTGCTCTCTCTCGCTGACATGTGGGTCCAGGACCCACGGTTAGTCTCTTCTTCTTCCTCCTTCTCTCCTCTTTCCTCTCTCTCCCGCGCTTTACACTACTTTCTCCACACGTGTCATCTAGCTCATATGCGTCTAGGGCCGTACCGTGCTAGTGCGCTGCGTACTAGCTGCCGGCGCAGCGAGCACTCGTGTCAAGGGCCAGTGCTTTGTCGGCACTGCTCGCGTATTCGTTTCCGAACACCGGCGATCGAGCGATGAGCGGCGCTGGTAGACTCCATCCCTCGCGCACTAACCTCGGGCTATAAAATGGCTGCATCGTTCTCTCCTCTACCTCACTCTCAACCTCACTCTTCCTGTCTCCTCCTCTTCCTCCTTTCCGCTTGCAGGATCTCGAAGCAAAGCTCCAATGGCGGAGGAGTACGTGGGGTAGCTGATCATCCTGCTGGTCGGAGGGGTGGCGACGCTGATCGGTTTCTCGGTGCTGCTGTGCGTGATGATCCAAGATGATCATCGTGACACTCTTGCTCGAGTAGCGGCTCTCCGCAAGGGCGATGAACACAAAGACTAGGCGCGAGCAAAACGCGGAAGTGGCTGCCAGTGTGTTGGTAGCACTCTCGCAAAAATAAAATAGTCATAGTGCATTCCTCTCGGAGGAACTATGGAGTTAGCGGGGTAGCTAGCTAGGGTCCAGTGTGTGTGGTTCTGCTCTTAGTGCATTGGTAGAGCGTGTGTGGTTGTGATCTATCTGGCATGTGAATAAAATCTCCATTGAGCGATCTGTTTACTGTAGTAGAAAAATCAATCATGCAAAGGTCATTGCAAGAAAACAGTTGAAGGCAAAAAAATTTGTTGTGATCACACAAATTAAAACACATGCATGCAGTAATAAAAATATAAGACACATTCATCACATTACACAAACATGACCATACTGGTACATATAGCAAGGTATTTACAGCGCACACAAAACAAAATTCTAATGGTCATGGGGAAATATTCCTGGCAGGGGGGATATCCACTTCGTCTTCAAGCGCGAGGGGTTGGATGATCCGCAGAATGCGTCCTGCTAGGCTTGTCCTTAGGGGTTCCCCAATGGCGATCTGACGATTCTGGATGGCGAGGTTCTGGAGAAACTCCATGACGTGTTGTGTCAAAAGATCTTGAGTGATGACATATTGCACGAGCCTGACCAACACAGGGTCTCTCTCTGAACGGGTCCCAGGAAAAGATGCTTCTCCTCCGGGTTCTGCACGGCTCGGAAAATAACAATACCCCCTTTCACTGGCATATGGTACTGCATAACGAAGGCGAGTAACCACTTCGTAGGCAACAACCTCTATGTCCATTTCTAGGGTAGGCATAGATTTTCCGCTGAAGCAGATTTCCGTGGGGTCTTGGTTAGGGTCTACTGGGAAAATGTGCACAACTACCCAATATTTCGAGGTAGAGGGAGTGATCCTCGATTTGAACAGCTCGTACCGGGGTGGGAAGGAGGAACCCATGGTACTGCTGGTAAATCCCATAATACTTTAACAAAACTGCACGGAGTTGCATCCGGGGTTCTGAGGTAACTCCCTTGGGGTAGCATGGCAGAAGGCTGCGAAGGCAGTGTACAAGGTGAGTGTTGCTGGGAAGACCACAGGTGATCCTTATATAGGTGGGGTTGGGGACACAAACTGTAGGTTGGGTTGGCCTCGGTGGTTGTCCTCGGTCCAGTGGGTTTTGGTAAAGACCTACTGTTAATAGTTCATGGAACGTGACACTTTACTATGATAGACTGCCGTGGTCACGTCCATCTATAGCTATGCTGCCTAAAAGCATATACAGGTGATCACCTCCGGTGCTTAAAATAATAAAACAAAAACAGTTGCTCATACTACTTCATATATTACATGCAAGCGAATTCCACAACAGGGTCAAGGCCTAGTCTACTTCGTTTACATCTAGGTCAGCAGGTCTTGCAGACCTCGAGTCTGCTGGAAATACAGCATCATGGGGTAGCGGGGGTGTCCATTGCGGGGTGTTGTATGTACCGTTCCGTTGGAGGAAATCCCCAAAATGCGGCAAAGCTCCTCGGGAGAGATAGGCGCGTGACTTGGGTCGGTAGCTGGGACAGACCGCTCGAGCTCAATCGGTCTCCCAAACAACACTAGAGGGTTGCTGGCTTCGGGCTCCGCTTCTCTCCTCCTCAGACGAGCCATCTCTGCGCGAGCTGCAATCAGGTAGAGGGTGACCTGGTCGTACAGTGCCTCTTGTGCCCTCACGTAGTGCACAAGGTGCAACAAGGCCGGGTCGGTCTCATGGTCTCCGCTAGCGACCTGGATCGGCCTACCATAACCTTCACGGCTAGGGTAGTAGTAGAACGAGCGACAGTTAACTCCTGGCGACAGGTGCCGGAGTTGAACTATTCCCTCTCGAGCTGCCAGCTGGATGGCTTCGGGCTCATAGGAAGTTGACTTTTCGGTGAACCAATGGGGACGCTCTTGGGTGATACTCTTGCCGTAGATGTGTACTGTGGCCTAGAAGTGATGAATGCCACCACTTGTGCGCTCTTGGTACACAACATACTCCGGAGGCTCTTCCATGGCAAAGGCACGACGGGTTAGGCTGGCCAGGATGGCTACGAAATCTCCTTGGTCCGCAGCAGTGGTTTCATTATGGACAATGGGGCCTGGCATCTTGGGTGGCTGTGGTCGTGCTATGCTGTGCGGGACAATCGCTCCCTTTACAGAAAGGAGAATGAAGTATTCTCTCACAAGATTGCGAGAAGGACAAAAGGGTCGTGGTCACTGGCGTGTGACCATAGGGCTAGTCTGATAGGTTGGGCATCGCCCTGCCTAAAAGTGTTGGCGAACACTATTCGACTACTGGTTAGGCCAGACTTGACTCGTGGCTATGACACTGGCTCTATGGGTGGTCTTGTACTGCTTATTGACCCGACTAAGATAGGATTAGCCAGCAGTCAACCTGGCTCTGATACCAAGGTTGTGGTGACCGGATTTTCGGGGATTTGAATTTCCCTTCATATAGCCCTTAAGTATACCAGCCCCAGGAATACTGTTAGCTGGCACACCTCTCCTTGATACTAATGTCCAAGCAAAATACACATTGAAGTACATGACCAAAGTGGTCTAATGAGTACATCAACAAGGGTGTATACTGGTTGATGGCGGAAGCGTTACTGGGTTCTCCATCTCCTCTCGGACTCCATTTCCCAGAGGAACAGCTGACCGGGTTAACTTCTATCTCGCTCACTCCTGTCCATGACGCCTATGCTGCAAGCTTCTCGTCAAGCACCTCCTCTCCAAGCTTGCAATCTGGCCAAGACAATAGCCAGGGACAATCCAGTGAGTACTTTGAATGTACTCGCAAACATCATGAAGCAAACATATACCTTGCAGGGTTATTCATACACACATAATGATATCGTAATACTGCACCAACTCAATTTACTACTCAAGCATTAGTAGTTAAGTAATAATCATACTGAAATATATTCAAACAATAATTAGGAATATTAACATGGGGTGAAAAATAAAGCATTCCGTAGTCGGGCGTCTCAGTGACATCACCTAGAGGGCTTATATGAATTAATAACAAACATGCCACAGTCGGGCGTCTCAGCGACACCACATAAAGGGCTTATATGAAATAATAACAAACATGCCACACTCGAGCATCTCAGCGACACCACATAAAGGGCTTATATGAAATAATAACAAACATGCCTCACTCGGGCGTCTTAGCGACACCACATAAAGGGCTTATATGAAATAATAACAAAATATACAGGAGGTAGAACTATCCTAGGGATATTCACAATAAAAATCATAATGGTTAGTTCATAGAAAATAATGTTTAAAATCATCCACCATAATTCCTGATTAGTCTCGTACACTGTTAACTACCTCTGAAAACTGACACTTAGACCGACACTTGACTAGTCAACCAACGTCCTTGACCGTGGACACGGCTACTCGAATAGTTTTGACTTTGTAGAGGGTGTACCGTTTACCCATAGTCTGCGGTTTTCAATAGTCACTATGACTAATTCCGCGTACTGGATTTTTGAAGTGGACAATTAGAATCATCAGACACCCACTTTACCTCCGCGAAGCCCGGATTCACTCGGACTACACTGCCAAGGTAAAACCATAAGACGGGGAGACTCCGACCTCGACTAGCATGGGATCAACAATATTTATATGTCTCGCTTACAGGGAGTGCCCTCCCTTCTGATCCCAGAAAGGAAACACCCATGCCCCCTGACCGGATGACTGGAATTATACCACGGCCGTGGATACCTTCATCCCGGCCACTCTACTGGTGTGTGAATGATAATAGGTCTACAACTGACTATACCGAATCCATTATCCAGGAAACTATGGTAGCACGAAAATAAGGAGACATACAGACAAGAGTCGATCTATGGTCGACTTAGGAGGTTCAAGTATTACCTGTATGATCAGCACAAACCATGTGCAAACAGGGTCACTACCTACCTAACATGCCTTGTTGACCACCCTCATCCGCGAGGTCTCAATCCCACATTCGTATCTCCACAAGACACCGACTCTCACTGAATCCCATCCGGTAGACATTTAGGGTAGGAAAGAGTGACCATTGTCCATGAACCACAATCATAGAAACCTTTACTTTCAAAATCATGAAACTATATGCATGATTTGCCACATGAAATAACACCACAAATATAACATTACCCTATGTTACTTTCACCAAGCAAACACACATAACCAAGTTAAAAGTAGGTTCAGGATGCTTGCCTCCCAAGTGTAGAGAGGTAGGGTTCATCACAAACTTTTGTTAGTTATAACTCCTCTCTTCAAGGCCTAGATTGAAATATATGCTAATTAACACACTATTTAAAACAGCACATAAAATTTTCTTCGAAAATTTTAAAACAAATACTAAAATAAACTAGGCAGAATTTGAAAGAGGTGAGAAAAAGAATCAACTCATTTGGAGTTTTCTACAAAAAGATATAGCCAGTCAAAGTTCTGGTCAAATTTGTTTTACAAATCAAAAGGAAAAGAAAAATACTTCGGGTCAAAAGACGCTAGCGTAGGAGGGAAAACGTACTTGGTGTAATGCGCCTCCACTTGCGTGAGCTGTGGCTGGACAGAGACGCTGACGCGCGGGTCCAACGAGCAGGTTTGACTCGGGTCTCCTTCTTCCTCCTTTGGTTGAAGGAAGGGGGAACTCCGGCGAGGCTCACGAGCGACAGGAGCCACTGTTCGAGGAACGGAGGGTACCGGCGTGCTCAGGGGACCGAGGCGCATCCATTTCACTGCCTTATGGCTGCGGTGGCTGCCGGAATCGAGCAGACCTTCCTCCATGGCGGAGGGAGCTTCGGCTCCGACGGGGTACTGGCTAGGAGGCGTCCTAGGTGCACGACAAGGGTTAGGGAAGCTCCGATAGGTCTAGGAGGTTCGAGAGGTAGGCTTAGGCAGGGGAAAATCTCACTGATAGGACCGAACCGACAAGAGGGGCTACGGTGGCCGAAGGTCACTAGAGTTGTGTATCAAGGGGCCCTGGCTTAAATTGGGGCTTGGGATGCTGGCTGAGGCTTCAGGGGAGTGGCTTGAGTCGACGTACGACCTCGGGGCTCCTATTTATAGCCGGGGCAGTCGGTTCCCGCGGCGGAGAGGATACTCTCCCGGGGGACAAACTCTGGTGAGGACACAGGGACGGGGCCGACGCAACGACGGGTCAAGGGGAGGCTCTGGCTCGACGCACGGGTGGTCCAAGGGGCAGGTGGCGCGCTGGGGGCGTTTGGGCGGCGCTGCGACGCTGTGCTGCTACTGCAGCTTGACGACGGGCGATGCGGCTGCAGCGAAGCAGTGGCGGCAGGGGCAGCAGGCGCAACAGGGGTGCACGAGGATCTCATGCGAGTGTGTCCACGTGCTAAGGCTGCTACGGGTGACGAGGGGGCGGCAGGGGATGCGACGCGGTGGCTCACTCTGCTAGCTGCAAAACGCACGCTCTAGAGCACACTCACGCATGCTTGCCAGGTGCTCGACAAATTGCTACGGCTAGATAGGTACTTGGGCTGGTGGTGAAACGCTCCAGATCGACTAATGGCCTTACCTTGGGTCTGGTAGACATGCTAGTTTGGTCTGGGGCTCAATTCCACCATACAAAGAAAATACCATGCCATTTCTGGTCAGGGACACCAGGTGTTTGACAGAATGCCAATGGCATCTAGGGGCACTTCCTAGCCATGGAAATTTCCACACATAGGTCTCACTGGATGGGCCCAAAGATGGCACGATTTGATTTAGCAACTCAACTACTTCACAATGCAATTCTAGTAAAAATCCATTTCTAGACACAATCAAAATGGCAACGTAACACGGGTTAAAACAACTCCAATGGGGTTGAAGTTTGGTACTTAAGGGTTTCATTGGATGGATTACAAGCACAAAAATTCTCAAGACTATTGGGGTAGGAAAAAGTGGGGTTGTAGTTCAAAAGGCCAATTGATCGAGAACACAAAACAAGAAGTGGTGCTCAAATATTTCAAAACGCCAACATATATTTTTGCAGAAAACTCATTCCTATAAACCTCTTGACCTCCACAAATTTCTACAGAATTATTAGAGACTTTAATTAAGAGGTTGTACTGTAAAGCACCTATTTGGACCAGAACAGAAAAGATGGAAAAACGCAATATTTTACCAAAATACTCATCTAGGTTTTTTCATAAAACTCATTTGTAGGAACCCCTTAGCTACCACAAATTTTGGAGACTTAATTAAAGGGGTTGTAGTGCAAATCTACAATTGGACCATAAAGTAAGATTAATTAATTTCCTTAATCCTCTCAAAACAATTGGCTATATTATTATGTAAAGTTGATCCAGAAACATAGTAGGTAATTTTCAAGCTTATGGTGGAATTTTTAGAAGAGTCTAGCTGGTAGTTGCAGTTCAAAACTAGACCTAAAGAAAAATAAAAACCAGTTTTGAATAATAGACTTGGGAGATAATTCTTAAGAAAAATTCTTTTCTGAAATAATCAGTAGAGAGGGAAATATTTGAGTCAATCCTCAAGTCACACAAAAGTTCTCAAAAAGTTTTAGCTCATAGAAGAGTTATTCACAAAATGAAGAATAATAGAGGTTTTTTAATCAACGGAAAACCAAGAAATAAAAATTTAACAATATTTGGGCCAAATTTATTAAATAAAAATCTTGGCAAAAATCTGGGGTGTGACAGTAGTACCGCTCAAACACTAGTACCGCTTAGAGGGTAGTACCTTTCCCACCCAACGGTAGTATCGCATGGAGGAGACAAACAACCATTGACAAGAAAATCAAATGACAGATTATGCAACTCGAATGGGTTTTAGAATGGGGAGGCTTGGGTTCGAGACTAAAAAACACATCAATGGGAAGGAGCACTCCACAATCAAATGGAAGAAAAAAATAAATAGATATCATCATGTGATCTAAAACCCAATAATACCTAGAGTCTAGATAAACAAATAATCTCAAGGGAAACGACACCCCTTGTAAGGAGGGGTGGTGGCTAAAGCCACGTATATTTGACTCAATTGGTATGGCACTTGGCACTTCAAAGATCTTAACCTAGGTCCCATGAACAAAACTCATCTTCAAGCACAAGTACCATCAAGAATGGCTAATGTCGAAGATTTGGTTTATTTATGCATAATAGGGGGAGGGAGAGTTTATTGAGAGTACAACACCCCCCATGTTCATGCCTACATCTAGAACAAGATAAAATGATGAGTGCAGTGGGGCGTGCATTCCCTCAAGCCACACTGCTCAAATTAATGATATTTAGCTCATGCCTTAACTCGTGAAATCTTGCTTCATCCAATAGCTTCATGAAAAATATTCTAGTTGTTCCTAAGTTTTAACATAAATAAGATCAATATCTCCACCCTTGATAAGCTCCCGGATGAAATGACGATGAATCTCAATGTGCTTAGTCTTGTGAGCCGGATTGTAGGAGATCTTGATTGCACTTTCATTCTCACATAGAATAGGCAATTTGTCAGAAGTGACACCAAAATCCATTATAGTTTCCCTCATCAATAGCAATTGCGCGCATAAACTTGTGGCGGCAACATACTCCGCCTTGGTGGTAGATAGAGAAGCACAATTTTGTTTCTTTGAATACCAACTCATCAAAGAGCGACGAAGGAATTGGCACCCTCCGGAAGTTGACTTCCTATGCACACAGTCTCCCACGCAATCTGTGTGCGAATTTCCCATGAGGTCAAAGCTTGCTACTTTGGGATACCATAATCCAAACACTACTAGAGAAAGCTCATAAGACGACATATGAATTAGAGACCCTTCGACCAAACTATGTGTGATCCATGAATCACAAAAGTTATAGTTCTAGCTCGGTCACTAATACAACAAACTGTGGCATGGAGGATCCATCAAATACGATTCAGATGTGACTTATGTTTGTGATGCGTGGCATATATTTAGTTCTTATGAATTATTTTTGCGATTATCCAAGATAACACAAATGGTTAATAAAATGCATATGTGTGCGAAGGATGGCATACAATTCACTTGGATAAACTATTTGCGCTGGTCCAGCAGAACACAAATGAGTTAGAAAAAGAAGGTGTGTGTGATACCCGGAAACAGTTCATTCATCAAAATTGTGTGGGAAGACCAATAATAACCCAAACGATTCATCCTCACAAGCTATGTGTGTTGTGGGTAGACGGTTTCTGCTAAAGAATTATTAGAAATTGACTAAATCATTACCGACGCTATATAGGCAAGTGTCATTTTCCTGTATTAATATCGCAGAGTGTCACCATGTTTCCACCCGAGAATTCTATTGCATGCTTCGTCACCGCACAGGCGTTTCTTTTGGCTGTGTGTCGGCTCGATGAGCCCGTTCCCGTCCACGAAACCCGCAGTTTCCCATGCACAAAACTGCACGACATCTCTAGCTACCCACTCGCCTGAATGAAATCCCCAAAAAACACAATGTTTGTCGGCATGCTATATAAACCCTAATAGAAAGTGACTCCACATTGCCTTTGTCCCCTCCCTCCCCATAGCTTATTGGGTTTGCTTCCACCCCGATCGCCAATGGCACGGGCTAGTTGTTGTCGCTCAGCCACTCCCCGAGAGGATAGCTCCAACTAAGAGGCTTTACCATGTGGATGTGGTTGTCCTCTAAAGCATGCAATGCACGTGGCGTCCCTAGTGTGTGTGCACACGCCACCCATTACATGCATTGCCACCGCTACCCGAAGATAGCTCCTACAGGTGCGAGTCATGGACGCCACCCCACCGGCAGTCGCTAGGGCCGCAACCATAGCGGTGGCCGCCTTGGCCGCCACCACACCGTCGTCCTCCTTGGGCATCACCTGCTCCGCCATGCGGCCCGAATGTGGGTGGTGGAGGTTGCCAAAGGCCCATCACAGGGCTTCTGTGTTGCAACCTTGCGTGCTACATATACTTCCTAGAGAAGGAGGTGGAGCGCCAAGTCACACACGCGAAGAAGTTCACCAACGTCGTGGCCGTAGGATAAGCCGTAGCGGTGGCGTGGAATGCACAGATATACACCGAGTCACGCCACTTCGAGGAGGCACGTTCGGAGCAACGGGCATAGCATTGACATGCAACAGATTCGACTCTGCAAGCTCTTCGGCAGGCTCCTCCTCATGTGCCTATTACTAAGCATGCTCTATTCTGCTGGAAGTAGTATAGAGGCCCTCCATAGTAGAATATAGATGTTATTTTGGTCAATTTATCTAACTATATATGTGGTTGGATTTTATTGTGTACTTTAAATTAGCCAGTATATATAGTTGAACTAGCTATTTCAGTACGTGGTTGGCAACAATTGGGGAAAAGTTTGTTCGGCTCAGCTATCAAGTTGAACTGTTTTGTACAAAGACCACTTCTCAATATATGAACAAAATCTATGTTTAGTGAATTTCAGTTGCAAAATTGCACCATAATAGTTAATTTTTTCCTGCAAAATTTGACAAATGTCAGTGCTGCTATGTTGGCAAATGTCAATCTTACTAGACTGACAAATGCCAATGTTTCCAATTTGACATATGGCAATTTACCCAATATGCATATGCAAATCTGAACTCATTATCTATGCTAAGAACACGGTTCATCGTAGAGAAACGTTACGCGATGACACGATGCACCAATCCTCCGTGCCAGTTTTTCACTTGGCTTACTTGCGAAGGAAACATAGCTATCACTCGGCAAGCGGGTATTCAATCTGAACCGTTTGTGATGATTGTTTATTCAAGGAAAAATATTGATGTTGTCTATGTACTTTGATTATTACGTGAAATCTGAGATAAATACTTAGTTGATCAAACCATAGATTTCATTGAGTCAAGCTTTGAATTTACATTCATAAGATAAAGATACAATATAAAAAAACTAGTTGCGGCAGTGTTAGTGGTGTCCGGCGGCAGCGTTGTCAGACTACGCGCATAGTTGTTCAATTATTCAAACGAGACCAGAAAGTTATGGACTTCCCAATCAAAGAGTCGGTCATCGCGCGATCGAGGGGCGGGGCGCTAGGGGGCGATGACTAGCAACGCTATGAGGAAGCACTAGGGCACGGATGGAGTGTGTGCAGGCATGCACTCGGGCATGAGAACGGTGGGTTCACGCGTGTGCATAGGGACGGGAGCCGTGGGTGCCGGCATGCACACGGGACAGATGCAGCGTGTGCATGTGCGCGCACGAGCACTGGCTTATGAGGAGGCGCTGGCGCTCGTACATACACGAGCTCATGCGGGTTCGTGGGACCTCGCTGACGCTCGTTGTTTCCAGCGCTGCAATGATACTCGGTGACAAGGCCATCAATGCCACATGGATGGTTGTTCGCGCACGCGCGGGGATGGTTGCTGGTGAGTGCACCAGGGCAGCATCCTCTATGGCATGCAACTCTTCCAGGGCCATGTTCATGGCGTCCCATTCATCTTTATGTTCTATCTCCTCCATCTCGGTGTCGACTTCACCAAACCGGAATACTAGTGGCATACGGTCCTTGTGCGCCATGGCGTAAGTGAGTGAAGGTCGGGATGATAAAGGGGAATGGGAGGCTAAGAGAGAGGGTTGTGAGTGAGCTGGCAGTAAGGTCGCCTATTAAACATCGGCTTGGGAGCCACTGATGGATAGGTTGGAAGTGAGGCGGTCGGATATGGACGTCAAAGGGATCACTTCCACGTGAACATGCAGTGTACTCCTCGCATGCTTCCCACTGAGCCTATGCAGTAGAGGCCAGCTCGCACGCCTCCCATTAACACAAACAACTACTCGCATAGGACGTCCTAACCAATAAAAGAGTGCGATGCGTGGCAGCAAGTAAGGACAGTAGAACACCCACGGTTTGTAAATAATGCAACCATTTACATGGTAATGTGATAGTTCTTTGTTCCAAAAAGCTTTTGTTGGCTATAAATGTGTGCGCCTTTCCCAAAGTGGACACAAACAATACCATATCATATTTGTGGTATATCATGACGACATGCCCAATTTCCTAAATTTTGTGTGATTTTTAGATTTACTATAATTTAAACCAATATTCTCAATGTTGTCTCTAGAATAAAAAAATATATATAAAACAAGTCTCAAATAGGAAAACAAAATCCTATGATGCCTTTAAGTGCATTTTCATGACACCATGCGAGGTTTCATGAATTTCTAACGAGTTTTTAATTTACATAAATTTAAAACCCAAGTTTCTCAATGTTTATGTAGAAGCCAAAAACCTTAGATGTTTGTAATTCATTCCCATTTCTTGCATGAGACCTAAAGATGTAGCCATGCACATATATATCGTTTAAACCCATTTCGCTACATTGGACCTTGTGGTTGTAGTTCAAATTTGAATTATGCACATTAAATGCCTATGAAACTCAATTGATGTATAAAAAGGGTCAAACGGACCCTGGATGATTCCATATTTTAGCACGACACTCCTATTGGTCTATGTTGCCTCCAGAAAAAGTTCAAGGCGAGAAGAGGCGACGAATATCACTTCGCCCACATAAGGTGACATATTCCATATCACAACCTCAAAGCTTCCCGTAAGAAACTCCAGTTTGTAAGGGGATTGTGCCAATACTTGTCCCAACTTGGTCAATTTTTTAACCATCGCACGTGTGTGCCATGTCATGACAGTATGCCAAGTTTCATGAATTTTCCGACGAGTTTTTGATTTACATGAATTTAAAACCCGAGTTTCTTAATGTTTGTGTGGCCGAGCCAAGACCCTAAGATGTTTGAAATTCAATCCCATTTCTTGGGTCCGACCTGAATATGCAGCAATGGATACTTATATGATTTTTCAACCCATTTTGATGAACCGAACCTTGTGATTGTAGTTCAAAATTGAATTACGCACATAAAATGCCCATAAAAGTCAATTAGTGTATAAAAAGGCCAAAAAATAATGTATAATCCAATATTTTAGTACGACACTGAGGTTGGTCTATGTTTCCTCTAGAAATAGTTCAAGACGACAAGAGGTAGCGGATGTTGTTTCGCCCACGTAAGGTTTGTAAGGTGCTTCTGCCAAAACTTGTAACAAATTGGACAATTTTTTTACCAGAGCACATATGAGCCATGTCATCACACCATGCCAATTTAAAACCCAATTTTCTCAATGATTGTGGTCGAGGGCTCGAGGCAAGACCCCGAGATATTTGAAATTCATTCCCTTTTCTTGCATGGGGCCCAAAGAATGTAGCATGCACAATCATATGATTTTTCAACCCATTTTCATGAACCAAACCTTCTGATTTAAGTTCAAATTTCCATTATACACATTAAGTTCCTAGAAAATTCATTTATTATATAACAACTACAAAACGAGCCCTGGATAATTACATATTTTAGCAAGACACTCCAATTGGTATATGTTGCCTCTAGAAGAAGTTCCAGGCAGGAAGATGAGAAGATGTTGTTTCGGCCACATAAGGTGATGAGTTCCCTCTCGAAACCACAAATTTTCCCGTGAGAAGCTCTCGTTTGTAAGGGACTTGTGCCTAAACTTGACCCAAATTGGACACATTTTTTACCATGGCACATATGTGGCATGCCATGACAACATGCCAAGTTTCATGAATTTCTGATGCGTTCTGGATTTACAGTAATTTAAAAACCAATTTTCCCAATGTTTCTGGTCGAGCCAAGATGTCAAGATGTTTGAAATTCATTGCAATTTCTTGCGTGTGACCTAAAGATGTAGCCATGGAAACTAATATGATTTTTAACCCATTTTGAGGCACCAAATCTTTTGATGTTAGTTCAACTTTAAATTGTACACATTAAATGCCTAGGAAAATCAATTAATTTTAAAAATTGCAAAAACAGCCCCAAATAATTCCATATTTTGGAAAGACACTCTTACTGGTCTATGCCTCTATAAAAAGTTCAAGGCGAAAAGATGAGCACACGTCATTTCGCCGCCATAAGGTGATGTGTTCCCTATTGGAACGACAAAGCTTCCCGTGACAAGCTCCAAGTTGTGAAGAACGTGTTCCTAAACTTGTCCCAAATTGAACATATGTGCCATGTCATGACAACATGCCAAGTTTCATGAATTTCTAACACGTTTTGCATTTTCAGTAATTGAAAAACAAAGTTTCTCAATATTTATGGCCTAGCCAAGATGCCAAGATATTTGAAATTCATTCTCATTTCTTGCATGTGACCTAAAGATGAAGCCATGGACACTTCTATGATTTTTCAAGCCATTTTGATGAATCGACCTTGGTACGATAGTCAAAATTTTATTATACACATTAAATGTCTAGAAAACTAAATTAATGTACAAAAATGCCAATTGAACCCCGGATAATTCCATGTTTTAGCGCGACACTACTATTGGTCCGTGTATACTGCACATAAATCTTGCTGCAATTCAAACATCATCATTTGCCAAAGTAACCTTATTTTTTATTTTAAAAACAACATGAAAATCAAGTATATCACAAACCGTTCATGATCATGAATCATGTGTGATGCAGTACAAAATATCTTCGGCTAGTACTCATACATGGCTTAAGTTGGAAGTTTCGTTGGTTGTAGTCCACCATCGATTAGTTTACTCCACTCAGTCATCAAGACCATTTGACCATTCAATCATTGCTAGTGAAAGATAGGGATGTGGATCAACGTTGTGAGGGCAACTTTGACAACCCACTCTCGCCCAAGCGCAGCCGCATCAGCCATGAGGGGGGCTCAACATGCTTGAACGCTGACGCTACCTTCTACAGGGCAGATGAAGCAACCGAAAGGGCACTTGCTATAGCTGAGAGGGTGACAGCAACAACCATGATGGGGATAGAATATGGCGAGAACGACACGTCAGCTGATAGTTTCTCAGTGTTCGTCATAGCCCTGATGAAAGCGTCCATGCCCATTGCAAGGTTAACCATGCCCATCTCGTGTCGGTCACTACACAAACCACAATGGACTACTACGACACCGATCTACAACCCACGTCCAATGAGTTCATAATCGTTGATTATTCTCAAGCTCGCGTATGTTCATTGGCGGCCTCTATCCAAGATGGTGGATGTACATGTCCAGACCAAGGCTGCCCACGCCCAGCTCATGGTGGCCTTATCAAAAGAGATGATGGACGAGGACTGCGAGATGTCGGTGTTGTATGTGGTGATGGATTCCATGGATCTCCTTACCACAACGGTCGTTGTGTGGGAGATTGTCATCGAGGAGGCAGCGGAGGAAAACGAGTGTCGGGTGGAATATTAGTCTCTGTTTAGAGCAATGGTCTTTTGTTAGAGTAATGTTTAGGTAAATAACTATGCTTCATTGCTCGATTAAGTAAGTGCGGGCAGTGTGCATGATATTTTGTGTAGTACTCAAAATAAGAGTGGTGTTAAATTAAGCAATGACGTAGATGACCACTCTAAATGAGGGAAATTCGGACCAAAATTTGTCCTTGCATCCCCATTTTCTCATCCAAATGAAAATGAAATGCAAGTATTGTGTCTAATGTAGTATCCAATATCATACGTTGGAAGCTTGGAGAACAAAGTTTCCACGTTCCGACTCATCAGACACGAGATAAACTGTAGGATTCATTTGTGAAGTCGGATATCACACATAGTTCTGATTGTTGGAATTATGCCCTAGAGGCAATAATAAATAAGTTATTATTTTAACTCATGTATCAAGATAATCGTTTATTATCCATGCTATACTTGTGTTGAATGAAAGACTTAGATACATGTCTAGATACATAGACAAAACATTGTCCCTAGCAAGCCTCTAGTTGGCTAGCTAGTTGATCAAGGATAGTCAAGGTCTTGTGATAACTGGATCACATCATTGGGTGAATCATGTGATGGACTAGACCCAAACTAATGAACGTAGCATGTTGATCGTGTCATTTTGTTGCTACTGATTTTCTGCGTGTCAAGTATTTATTCCTATGACCATGAGATCATATAACTCACTAGCACTGGAGGAATGCCTTGTGTGTATCAAACATCACAACGTAACTGGGTGACTATAAAGATTCTCTATAGGTATCTCCGAGGGTGTCCGTTGAGTTAGTATGGATCAAGACTGGGATTTGTCACTCCGTGTGACGGAGAGGTATCTCGGGGCCCACTCGGTAATACAACATCACACACAAGCCTTGCAAGAAATGTGACTTAGTGTAAGTCACAGGATCTTGTACTACGGAATGAGTAAAGAGAATTGTCGATAAACGAGATTGAAATAGGTATGTGGATACTGACGATCGAATCTCGGGCAAGTAACATACCGAAGGACAAAGGGAATGACATACGGGATTATATGAATCATTGGCATTGAGGTTCAACCGATAAGATCTTCGGAGAATATGTAGGATCCAATATGGGCATCCAGGTCCCGCTATTGGATATTGACCGATGAGTCTCTCGGGTCATGTCTACATAGTTCTCGAACCCGCAGGGTCTGCACACTTAAGGTTCGGCGATGTTTTTATGCGTATTTGAGCTATATGGTTGGTTACCAAATGTTTTTCGGAGTCCCGGATGAGATCACGGACGTCATGAGGATTTCCGGAATGGTCAGGAGACAAAGATTGATATATAGGATGACCTCATTTGATTACGGGAAAGTTTTCGGCATTACCGGGAATGTACCGGGGGTGACGAATGGGTTTCGGGTATTCACCGGGGGGGCAGCCCACCCGGGGGAAGCCCATAGGCCTTACGGGTGCCGCACCAGCCCTTAGTGGGCTGGTGGGCAAGCCCAAGAAGGCCCTTGCGCAGGAGATAAGAAAAATCAAAGAGAAAAAAGGGGAAGTGGGAAGGAAGGGAAGGACTCCACCTTCCAATCCTAGTTGGACTAGGATTGGAGGAGGAATCCTCCTCCCCCCTTTCGGCCGACCCCTTGGGGCTCCCTTGAGCCTGAAGGCAAGGTCCCTCCCCTCCCTCCTATATATACTGAGGTATTAGGGCTGATTTGAGACAACTTTACCACGGCAGCCCGACCACATACCTCCACGGTTTTTCCTCTAGATCGCGTTTCTGCGGAGCTCGGGCGGAGCCCTGCTGAGATAAGATCACCACCAACCTCCGGAGCGCCGTCACGCTGCCGGAGAACTCATCTACCTCTCCGTCTCTCTTGCTGGATCAAGAAGTCCGAGATCATCATCGAGCTGTACGTGTGCTGAACGCGGAGGTGCCATCCGTTCGGCACTAGATCGGAGCGGATCGTGGGACGGATCGCGGGGCGGTTCGTGGGACGGTTTGCGGGGCGGATCGAGGGACGTGAGGACGTTTCACTACATCAACCGCGTTACTTAACACTTCCTGCTGTGCGATCTCCAAGGGTATGTAGATCGGAAATCCCCCTCGTAGATGGACATCACCATGATAGGTCTTCGTGCGCGTAGGAAAATTTTTGTTTCCCATGCGGCGTTCCCCAACAGTGGCATCATGAGCTAGGTTCATGCGTAGATGTCATCCCGAGTAGAACACAAAAGTTTTTGTGGCCGGTGATGTGCGATTTGCTGCCCTCCTTAGTCTTTTCTTGATTCCGTGGTATTGTTGGATCGAAGCGGCTCGGACCGACATTACTCGTACGCTTACGAGAGACTGGTTTCATTGCTACGAGCAACCCTGTTGCTCAAAGATGACTGGCGAGTGTCGGTTTTTCTCCAACTTTAGTTGAATCGGATTTGACCGAGGAGGTCCTTGGATGAGGTTAAATAGCAATTCATTCATCTCCGTTGTGGTGTTTGCGTAAGTAAGATGTGATCCTACTAGATACCCATGCTCACCACCTAAAACATGCAACAACAATTAGAGGACGTCTAACTTGTTTTTGCAGGGTATTCTTGTGATGTGATATGGCCAACGATGTGATGTGATATATTGGATATATGAGATGATCATGTGGTAATAGTTAATATCGACTTGCATGTCGATGGTACGGCAACCAGCAGGAGCCATAGGGTTGTCTTTAAACTAATGTTTGTGCTTGCAAATGCGTTTACTATATTGCTAGGATGTAGCATTAGTAGTAATAGCATGAGTAGCACGACAACCCCGATGGCGACACATTGATGGAGATCATGGTGTGGCGCCGGTGACAAGAAGATCGTGTCGGTGCTTTGGTGATGGAGATCAAGAAGCACATGATGATGGACATATCATGTCACTTATGAATTTCATATGATGTTAATCCTTTTATGCACCTTATTTTGCTTAGCACGACGGTAGCATTATGAGGTGATCTCTCACTAAAATTTCAAGACGAAATTGTGTTCTCCCCGACTGTGCACCGTTGCTACAGTTCATCGTTTCGAGACACCACGTGATGATCGGGAGTGATAGACTCAACGTTCACATACAACGGGTGCAAAACAGTTGCACACGCGGAACACTCGGGTTAAGCTTGACGAGCCTAGCATGTGTAGACATGGCCATGGAACACATCAGACCGACAGGTCTATCATGAATCATATAGTTGATATGATTAGCATAGGGATGCTTACCTCTGAAACTATCCTCAACTAACGTGATGATCGGACTTGAGCTAGTGGAATTGGATCATGAACCACTCAAATGACTAGAGAGATGTACTTTTTGAGTGGGAGTTTAGCAAGTAATTTGATTAGTTAAACTCTAATTATCTTGAACATAGTCTAAGTCCACTTTGAATATATTTGTGTTGTAGATCAATGGCTCACGCGACAGTCACCCTGAATTTTAATACGTTCCTAGGGAAAGCTAAGTTGAAAGATTATGGAAGCAACTTTGTAGACTGGGCTCGTAATCTTAAGTTGCTCCTGCAAGCTTGGAAGAAGGATTATGTCCTTAATTCTGTGCTAGGAGATGAACCACTCGCCACGGCTGACCAAGATGTTAATAAGCCTTGGTTAACATGTAAGGAGGACTACTCAGTAGTTCGATGTGCAGTCTTGTATGGCTTAGAGCCGGGACTTCAACATCGCTTTGAGCGTCATGGAGCATATGAGATGTTCCAGGAGTTGAAGTTTATCTTTCAAAAGAACACTCGGATCGTGAGGTATGAGACCTCCGATAAATTCTATGCTTGCAAGATGGAGGAGAATTCGTCTGTCAGTGAACATGTGCTCAAAATGTCTGGGTACTCAAACCGTCTAGCTGAGCTGGGATTGAACTCCCGCAAGAGGCTATCACTGACAGAATTCTTCAATCACTTCCGCCAAGCTATAAGGGCTTTGTGTTGAACTATAACATGCAAGGGATGAACAAGTCACCCGGCAATTTATTCGCAATGCTGAAAGTCGCAGAGTCAGAACTCCGTCAAGAGCATCAAGTGTTGATGGTGAATAAGACCACTAGTTTCAAGAGAAACGGCAAAGGAAAGAAGGGTAATTCGAAGAAGAGCGGCAAGCCTGTTGCCAATCCGACGAAGAAGCCCAAAGCTAGACCTAAGCCTGAAATGGAGTGCTATTATTGCAAGGGTATGGGTCACTGGAAGCGCAACTGCCCCAAGTATCTGGCTGATAAGAAGGCGGCCAAAGAAAAATCAGATATATTTGATATACATGTTATTGATGTGTACTTAACCAGCTCTCGTAGTAGTGCCTGGGTATTCGATACCCGTTCTATTGCTCATATTTGCAACTCGAAACAGGAACTGCGTAATAAGTGAAGGCTGGCGAAGGATGAAGTGACGATGCGCGTGGGAAATGGTTCCAAGGTTGATGTAATCGCCGTCAGCATAGTTTCACTTCAGTTACCATCAGGATTAGTTATGAACTTGAATAAATGTTATTTAGTGCTTGTGTTAAGCATGAACATTATATCTGGATCTTGTTTATTGCGAGACGGCTACTCGTTTAAGTCAGAGAATAATGGTTGTTCTATTTCTATGAGTAATATCTTTTATGGTCATGCACCCAATGTGATAGGATTATTCATATTGAATCTTGATAGTGATAACACACATATACATAACATTGAGACCAAAAGAGTTAGAGTTAACAATGATAGCGCCATGTTTTATGGCACTGCCGCTTAGGTCATATTGGTGTAAAGCGCATGAAGAAACTCCATAGCGATGGACTTGTGGAGTCACTTGACTTTGATTCACTTGACACATGCGAACCGTGCCTCATGGGCAAGATGACTAAGACTCTGTTCTCCAGAATAATGGAGGGTGCAAGTGACTTGTTGGAAATCATACATACCGATGTGCGTGGTCCGATGAGTGTGGAGGCACGCGGCGAATATCGTTATTTTCTCACCTTCGCTGACGATTTGTGTAGATGTAGTTATGTCTACTTGATGAAACACAAGTCTCGGACATTTGAAAAGTTCAAATAATTTCAGAGTGAAGTCGAAAATCATCGTAACAAGAAGATCAAGTTCCTACAGTATGATCGTGGGGGTGAATATCTGAGTTTCGAGTTTGGTGCTCACTTAAGACAATGTGGAATTGTTTCACAGTTGACACCGTCTGGAACACCACAGCGTAATGGTGTGTCCGGACGTCATAATTGTACTTTATTAGAGATGGTGCGATCTATGATGTCTCTTACCGATTTTCTGTTATCGTTTTGGGGTTATGCATTAGAAACAATTGCATTCACTTTAAATAGGGCACCATCAAAATCCGTTGAGACGACACCATACGAACTGTGGTATGGCAAAAGACCAAAGTAGTCATTTCTTAAAGTTTGGGGATGTGATGCTTATGTCAAAAAGCTTCAGCCTGGCTGGAACCCAAAGCGGAAAAGTGTGTCTTCATAGGTTACCCAAAAGAGACAGTTGGGTATACCTTCTATCTCAAATGCGAGCGCAAAGTGTTTGTTGCTAAGAACGGAGCTTTTCTCGAGAAGGAGTTTCTCTCGAGAGAATTGAGTGGGAGGAAGATAGAACTTGATGAGGTTGTCCAACCTCTCATCCCTCTGGATGGTGGCGCAGGGCAAGGGGAAACCCCTTTCATTGCGATGCCGGTTGAGGAGGAAGTTAATCATGATGATCATGAAACTCCGGATCAAGTTCCTATCGGACCTCGCAGGTCGACGAGATCACGTACTGCTCCAGAGTGGTACGGTAATCCCGTCTTATCAATTATGTTGTTGGACAACAATGAGCCTGCGAATTATGAAGAAGCAATGGTGGGCCCGAATTCCAACAAATGGCTGGAATCCATGAAGTCCAAGATAAGATCTATGTATGAAAACAAAGTGTGGACTTTGGAAGTACTACCTGAAGGCCGCAAGGCTATTCAGAACAAATGGATCTTTAAGAAGAAGACGGACGTTGACGGTAATGTGACCGTTTATAAAGCTCAACTTGTGGCAAAGGTTTTTTCACAAGTTCAAGGGATTGACTACGATGAGACATTCTCACCCGTAGCGATGCTCAAGTCCGTCTGAATCATGTTAGCAATAGCTGCACTTTTCGATTATGAAATCTGGCAGATGGATGTCAAAACGGTGTTCCTTAACGGTTCCTTAAGGAAGAGTTGTATATGATGCAACCCGAAGGTTTTGTCGATCCTAAAAATGCTAAAAAAGTGTGCAAGCTCCAGCGATCCATTTATCGACTAGTGCAAGCATCTCGGAGTTGGAATAAACGCTTTGATGAGGTGATCAAAGAATTTGGGTTTATACAGGTGGTTGGAGAATCCTGTATTTACAAGAAAGTGAGTGGGAGCTCTGTGGCGTTTCTTATATTATATGTGGAAGACATATTGCTGATTGGAAACAACGTGGAGCTTTTGGAGAGCATAAAAGGTTACTTGAATAAAACTTTCTGTATGAAGGACCTAGGAGAAGCTACTTACATTCTATGCATTAAGATCTATAGGGATAGATCGAAACGCCTGATAGGACTTTCACAAAGCACATACCTTGATAAAGTTTTGAAGAAGTTCAAAATGGATTAGTCCAAGAAAGGGTTCTTGCAAGTATTACAAGGTATAAATTGAGTATGACTCAGTGCCCAGCAACTGAGGAAGATAGAAAGACAATGAGTTCCGTGCCCTATGCTCCAGCCATAGGTTCTATCATGTATGCAATGCTATGCACTAGACCAGACGTTAGCCTGGCCATAAGTATGGCAGGCAGGTTCGAGAGTAATCCAGGAGTGGATCACTGGACGGCGGTCAATAATATCCTGAAGTACCTGAAAAGGACTAAGGAGATGTTTCTCGTATATGGAGGTGACAAAGAGCTCGCCATAAAGGTTTACGTCGATGCAAGCTTTGACACAGATCCGAACGACTCTAAGTCGCAGACCGGATACGCATTTATTCTTAATGGGGGTGCGGTAAGCTGGTGGAGTTCCAAGCAAAGCGTCGTAGGTGATTCTACATGTGAAGCGGAGTACATGGCTGCCTCGGAGGCAGCTAAGGAGGGTGTTTGGATGAAGCAGTTCATGATGGATCTTGGAGTGGTGCCAAGCGCACTGAATCCAATAACCCTGTTTTGTGACAACACGGGTGCCATTGCCTTAGCAAAGGAACCATGGTTTCACAAGAAGACCAGACACATCAAACGATGCTTCAACCTCATCCGCGACTACGTCGAGGAGGAGGACGTGAATATATGCAAAGTGCACACTGATCTGAATGTCGCAGACCCGCTGACTAAACCTCTTCCACGGGCAAAGCATGATCAACACTAGAACTGTATGGGTGTTAGATTTATTACAATGTAATTCGCATGGCAATGTGAGGACTAGATTATTGACTCTAGTGCAAGTGGGAGACTGTTGGAATTATGCCCTAGAGGCAATAATAAATAAGTTATTATTATAATTCCTGTATCAAGATAATCGTTTATTATCCATGCTATAATTGTGTTGAATGAAAGACTTAGATACATGTGTGGATACATAGACAAAACACTGTCCCTAGCTAGCCTCTAGTTGGCTAGCCAGTTGATCAAGGATAGTCAAGGTCTTCTGACTATGTACAAGGTGTTGTTGCTTGATAACTGGGTCACATCATTGGGTGAATCATGTGATGGACTAGACCCAAACTAATGAACGTAGCATGTTGATCGTGTCATTTTGTTGCTACTGTTTTTCTGCGTGTCAAGTATATATTCATATGACCATGAGATCATATAACTCACTGGGACCGGAGGAATGCCTTGTGTGTATCAAACGTCACAACATAATTGGGTGACTATAAAGATGCTCTACAGGTATCTCCGAGAGTGTCCGTTGAGTTAGTATGGATCAAGACTGGGACTTGTCACTCGGTGTGACGGAGAGGTATCTCGGGGCCCACTCGGTAATACAACATCACACACAAGCCTTGAAAGCAATGTGACTTAGTGTAATTCACGGGATCTTGCATTACGTAACGAGTAAAGAGACTTGCCGGTAAACGAGGTTGAAATAGGTATGCGGATACTGACGATCGAATCTCGGGCAAGTAACATACTGAAGGACAAAGGGAATGACATATGGGATTATATGAATCCTTGGCACTGAGGTTCAACCGATAAGATCTTCGGAGAATATGTAGGATCCAATATGGGAATCTTGGTCCCGCTATTTGATATTGACCGAGGAGTCTCTCGGGTCATGTCTACATAGTTCTCGAACCCGCAGGGTCTGCACACTTAAGGTTCGGCGATGTTTTATGCGTATTTGAGTTATATGGTTGGTTACCGAATGTTTTTCGGAGTCCCAGATGAGATCATGGACGTCACGAGGGTTTCTGGAATGGTCCGAGATGAAGATTGATATATAGGTTGACCTCATTTGATTACCGGAAAGTTTTCAGCATTACCGGGAATGTACCGGGAGTGACGAATGGGTTCCGGGTGTTCACGGGGGGGGGGGGCAGCCCACCCGGGGGAAGCCCATAGGCCTTAGGTGTGCTGCACCATCCCTTAGTGGGCTGGTGGGCAAGCGCAACAAGGCCCTTGCGCAGAAGATAAGAAAAATCAAAGAGAAAAGAAAAAAAGGGGAAGTGGGAAGGAAGGGAAGGACTCCACCTTCCAATCCTAGTTGGACTAGGATTGGAGGAGGAATCCTCCTCCCCCCTTCGGCCGACCCCTTGGGGATCCCTTGAGCCTCAAGGCAAGGTCCCTCCCCTCCAACCTATATATACCGAGGTATTAGGGCTGATTTGAGACAACTTTGCCACGGCAGCCCGACCACATACCTCCACGGTTTTTCCTCTAGATCGCGTTTCTGCTGAGCTCGGGCGGAGCCCTGCTGAGATAAGATCACCACCAACCTCCGGAGCACCGTCACGCTGCTGGAGAACTCATCTACCTCTCCGTCTCTCTTGCTAGATCAAGAAGGCCAAGATCATCGTCGAGCTGTATGTGTGTTGAACACGGAGGTCTCGTTCGTTCGGCACTAGATCGGAGCGGATCGTGGGACGGATCGCGGGACGGTTCGTGGGACGGTTCGCGGGGCGGATCGAGGGACGTGAAGACGTTCCACTACATCAACCACGTTACTTAACGCTTCCTGCTGTGCGATCTACAACGGTACGTAGATCGGAAATCCCCATCGTAGATGGACATCACCATGATAGGTCTTCGTGCGCGTAGGAAAATTTTTGTTTCCCATGCGATGTTCTCCAACACTGATATAGGTACTATGTCCGATGTGATTGTAAGCGCCTTTTTTCTTCGCGTCGAACGAAATTTTGGGTTGTCGCACTAATATCTAACTCCACCGCCCCTTGTACCAACCAAAATCCACCTTTTCCCTGCTTCCCCCTTCCTTTACTAAGTTAGAACCTTCACAACTTGCTTGCAGTGCCGCCTCCTCGTCGGTGACGCTCATTCATGCTGCTCAACCTCCTCCATCTAGTCAGGTAATCCACACCTTCGCCATACCCCAATCGCCAGTGGGACACCTTCGACCGAAATCACCGGCCCACCCCCCACATAATTGCCACTGAAAGACATGGTGCACGTAGTATAGTCAGGATCTCAAGGAGAATCTGGCACCGAAGAAGCAAATCACGGTCGTACACGCGGATGATGTTGTGATGGTTGTCATGCATGTCGAACCGTAGATCTTCGAGCAGCACCTCGCCGTCGAAGCCATCATTGCTGCCTCGCATGTGAATAGTGCTAGGCGGTTGGCCACTTTAAACACCAGCTCGTGGTGTTTTTTCGAGGGCTCCATTGGTGCCTTTGGCAACGACTACAAGTTGTTTTCTGAGCGTGCATATGCTTTCCAGAGCCTGCGGGTTTGTTCCCTGAGAGTCTCGCGCTACTCACCATGAGAGGAGGGAACCCACGATGTGGAGACCTCGCCCTCTTCAAAGCCCATCGTTACTTACAACTCCGACGACGAGGAATAGCTCGTTTCTTAGCCTAATTACTAATGACATGTGTTCAGCTAACTACATGTGTTAGGCATGTTTGGTTTACCTGTTGCATGTGTTTCTCCTGCCTTTCCTCAAGAAATTCTAGTGAAATATGCAATGTAATGCTATTATGCAACCTGACCTTCTATATGTTTTATTGTGCAATGTGATGATGAGTTAACTATTTGGTTCATTTGTTTTGGTGATCATCTGCAATGTGATGTTCGATTGTTGTTGGTACAATTTTGTATTGTTATGCATGTAAGAGGTAAATCGAGCTTGGATATACTAAATACATGTGTAACATACAATTGCTATATTTCATAGTTCTTAGCGCGATTGGCTTTTCCATGTCGCTCGAATTAATATGTTGGATCTCCAATGTGATTATTTTTTATTACCATATTTTACTCATAGCACGCCAAATCTCACTTACAACCTCATCAATATCTGTCTTAAATACGTTACACGGGAAACAATGAGAGACACTAAAGTTTACAATTGAGGTTTGCACATTCGTGATCCTTTGACTAATAGCACATAATTATGCAACTAGTCGTCAACCCGTGCATCTGCACGGGCTAGTTCTTTTATAGGAAAATAAATAAAGGTACTAAAATCATTTTTTAGATACACACTATTTAGAAATAAAAAATATCGAAAATAAAACAATAGTTTTTTGAACGTTTTTTGTTGGAAACATGAAAAAAAATGTTTGTTAAGGCATAATAATTTTTCATGCTAAATGCTGAAAAAGGTTCCAAACTTAGAGGTACACCAAATCATGGATTGTACTCATGCAAGTGAACATATATTATATGACAATAATGCATTTTTATCTGTTCCCAAAATAGGACAAACATATTACTGAACAATTAGAGTATTCCTTGGCTCATATTAATGATCTTTTGCAAAGCGACTCAAAGTCTATAGTGTTTTACTTGTGTTGGTTTTATAGGCAAATAATCCTAGTTAGC
The DNA here is from genome assembly GCF_904849725.1 of Hordeum vulgare subsp. vulgare. NCBI lineage: Eukaryota > Viridiplantae > Streptophyta > Magnoliopsida > Poales > Poaceae > Hordeum > Hordeum vulgare. The sequence continues at coordinate 184,672,699 of NC_058521.1, forward strand.
ATACTAAATGTTATGTAAAACACGCACTTGTAAGAAGAAAAACATTGCAACAAAACACATTTGTGGCACCTGGTTCATAGAAAGAATGGGCGCTAATGGTACTATAATGTTTTCACGGTCATATAACCTGATGTAGTACCAACTTGAAAATATTTTAGGACATCTTATTACTGGTGCACTCACAACAATTAATTGCTTATGCGTTCTGGCTTAATAATAAGGATTGTCCGCAAAATGGGAGGGGACTGTTGCCCTCTACATATGTCTTATATTTGTGACCTTATATGACTGAAAATCTAGAAGAAACTTCAAATTTGGAGAGTCGTAGAAGCTACATGTTGTTTTTCAGAGCTCTTATCTTACAATTATCCCATTACGCAAATCTAAGATTACATTAGTCGTTACTCGGTGCCATGAAAACTTTCTGAAAAGGTAGTCAAACTCCTCTTAACTGACATATTCATTTTCCAAAAGAAATATGACTTAATTAACAAAATACATAATTCTGTATCAGGTACAAAAAGTAGTGGTAAAATGTTAATTAATTCTTACAATGTTAATACATATGCCACCTAGTAATTGATCCAAAAAGGAAACCTGGGTGGCCATATATACAGTGGGACCATCATCACCTTGATCTTTGAATTTTGCACATATCACGCCTTAGTAAGGAAATTAGCAGGTGATTCCACATACAATCGTTCTTCACTAGATTCTTCACCATCTGAAATAGTATATAAAGAAATAAGAATCTATGAGTTACTTATTTGTCACCATTATTTCTACAACTCTTTAATTAGAAGGACACCCTAACATGGAGCATCTAGAAACAGTAATTCTATATCCTGGCATATGGATTTTCTATGAACTTTATTAAATTCTATCCACAACTTTGTACCGGACAGAAATCAAATGGGAGCATCGTATATAGAACATTATTCAAAGAAAATAATAAGTTAAGAGCACATCTTCAACGGAGTTCTACTCAGCGTGTTTCAAGTATAAATAATAGAGTAAAAGCACATCTTCAATCACGGATTTATGCACATCTACGATTGATGTTCCTGCAAATTATGCTTTCGCATACTGCCAATCTGTAAGTGCATCTAGTGCCCCTTAGTGATTTTGGTGGTTTGAAGACTTATAGGTTAAGTATCTAAATAAGTGTACACAAGATCTATAAGTCATTCAGGAGTTTGAGATATTTGAAGAATATCGACCCCTAAAAATGTATATCTTCAGTTGAAGAAATTGGTCTGAAGCTGAAGAAATGAATCACGAGGAATCTGCGATGAAATCGATATTCCTCATGAAGACATTGATATTGAGAAGATCGGTGGTTCCTGAAGTAAATCATTCTGAAGAAATTGAAGCGTGAAGATTTAAGTTTTCTGTTTTACTTTCTTCGCATTTGATGAATAGGAACACCGTACTGTTAAAGGGGGTCAAAGTAACGCTATGGAATGAATTTCCTCATGATGCTCAACCCAAGCCAAATCCTACCAAAAGCCTCAAGTGAGGAATATGAGTGACATGAGGACTCTCACAGTTGAGGGTCCCGACCGTTTCGATAGGCACGCCAAGTCACTGGTCTTATCCACTCCAATGGTCATATTATTTAAGGGCATTAATGTCAAATCATGTCGAGATGCTCCTAGGCTATAAATAGCCGCCCCCACAACCACTAGCTGGTTGGCTGCTCCGTTAGAAACTGACACTTGTCATAAGAGCAACCCAAATTCCTCAGAGCTTACGAGAGTAAATCATCAGTGAGGAAATACACCACCCACCGAAACCACAAACCAAACCTAGTGATTGAGCATCACTGAAGAAGTTGTTCCTATGTGGGACTGAAGCCTTTTACCTTTGAGGACTATGCATCCTCCAGACGGTTAGGCGTCATGGTCTAGAGCAATCCAGCAGTCAATTGTGAATCGTCGGGTGATCGAGTTTGTGAGGGTTTGGAAGTCTGCCCTGAAGACTTACCGCGAGTGCTGGGCGAGGACTGTGTGTCCTTAGCTCAAGGAGAATACGGTAGGGACTGTTTGTCCCGGGACTGGGTGTCCTTTGGTTTCAATACCAAGCTGCTCCAAACCAGATGTACAACTGTCACAACAGTTGGAACAGGGTCATCAACAACAGTCTTCACCAAGAATTGGGTTCTAATTCCTCAACTCTTTACTTTCTCTGTATTATGTGTTGATGACTTTCACTGTGACTGTTTGAAGAAATTGCTGAAGACTTTCTCTGAATTTCCTCAACCCCAAATTCTTCACTTGAGTTAATCATCATCTGAATTCTGCGTGCCTGCTTATTGTGCAATTTGTTCTCATAATCTTCACTCTGTAATACTGCTGTGGTGAACGTTTGCACGACTAATCCTTAACTGTTTCCGCTGTAAGTTAGTCATGAGTGAGGAATTTCCTCAAAAGGAATTTCCTCAGTGATGAAATTCTAAAAATCTCCTATTCACCCCCCCTCTAGTCGATATAACGCACTTTCAATTGGTATCAGAGCAAGGTACTCCCTTGTTCTGTGTGATTTTGGTTTAACCACCTGGAGTTTTAGTTATGTCGACTGCATGCATGTTTAAGGTGACTGCAGCATGTCCTACCTACGAGGGAAAGAACTTTACCTTCTGGAAGAACAAAATGCAAATGCATCTACAAGCTATAGACAATGATCTCTGGTATATTGTGGAAAATGGTGTCCCCATCATTTCTGCTAGTGTCACTGCAGCTGATGTGAAGAAATTCAAGCAACTCGATTCTCAAGCGAAGAACATCATCTGTGGTCATCTGAGCCCTGGCCAGTTTGGAAGAGTAAGTTCCTTAGGCTCTGCAACACTGATCTAGGAGAGACTGTGCAAGGTAAATGAAGGAGTATCAACCCAACGTGACTCTCGTGTTGATATTCTTCACAATCTCTTCACTCGCTTCAAGAGACATGACAATGAAAGCTGCCAAGACACCTTTGATCGCCTCACTGACATATCAAATGAACTGCAAGCACTGGGAGCTCGAGACATCACTGATCACGAAGTTGTGAAGAAACTGCTGAGATCTTTGGATTCTTCATTTGACACTTTAGTTCTGATGATTCAAGAAAGACCAGACTACAAGATGCTAGATCCTGCTCATATCCTCGAAAGGCTAAACACTCATGAATTCCAGCTAGAAGAAAAGAGAGATCTATATGGACAAAGCTATTCCAGACCACGTGCACTGAAGGCAAGAGCAATTTCCTCATCTGAAGAAGAAGACACAGATGACAACAGTTGTGACCCTGAAGAATTTGGTCAGGAACTTGCAATGCTTGTGATGAAATTCCAGAGATTTACACGACGAGGCCAGTTCGGTAAATCATCAAGAAGAGACATGAGGAAATCAGAATCTGCACCTGAGGACAACAAGAAACGGACATGTCACAAGTGCAAGAAATCAGGTCATTACATTGCTGATTGTCCTCGCTGGGGAAAGGAATCAAAGAAGAAGAAATACAAGGATGACAGTTCTGATGACTCAAAGAAGAAGAAGAAATCTTCAAAATACTCATCTTCAAAGTCCTCCTCACACAAGAAGACTAGCTTCAGAAAGGCTTGGGCACTTATTGGCAAGGAAATGGATTCCGAGGCAGAATCAGAGGAATGTGATGAAGAAGAAGGCTCTGGAGAAGATTCAGAATCCGAACAGGCTAGTCTTGCACTAGCAACCAATTTCGTCAGCAAGTCAATCTTCAATCTTGAAGAAAATGATTGCACTGTCCATACTGATGAATATAATGATGACTTCGCTCCAACCTATTGCTTCATGGCGAAAGGTTCAAAGGTATCACATAATGCCTCCTCCTCTGATTCAAGTGACTGTGAACATGATGATTACAAAAAAGCCAGTTACAGTAAACTTGCCATCATTGCCACTAAACAACAAACTGCTCTCGAAAAGCTTCAAAAACTGCTGGACAAAAGTGATGATCTGTTGAATGATGAAATGAATCTTAATCAAATCCTCGCTGATGACATGAAAAATCTTCAGTCTAGATTTGATATTCTTCAGGATCGTTATGATACACTCCTCACCGATCATGAGAAGCTTTCCTACGAATTTCTTCAAAGGAAGCTTGATCTTGAGAAGCTGAGGATGTCTCATGATGATCTTCGCACGGAAAATGATTCATTACTAGCTCAACAGATCAGCGCTAGTCAATTTGAATTTATTCCTCCATGTCTTAAATGCATTGATCGTGAAACTGCTAATTCTTCACCCGAATCTTCAAATGCTACCATTGATACAAATTCTTCAACTGCACCTGTTGTGTCTATTTCCTCACTTGAGGAAAACACAAATGTCACTGATGAAAATGCAGGGTTGAAGGAATTGTACGTGACAGGCATGTACAAAAGCCTCAAAGGACATCAAATCCTTTGTGATGTGCTCAAAAAGCAGATCTTGAACAGGAACCCGAGGAAAGAAGGAATTGCCTTTGAGAGGAAATTGAATGCTGATGGATCTTATGGGAAACCTGAGCAGTATCCCAAAACCTCATGGGTTGCTGCTACTGGGCCTCCTTTTGATCCATCTAATCTAACTGGCTTCTCATGTGAATTATCCTACTCCTCGGATGAGTCATTTGATTTCAACTATAAACTATTCAAAAATCAATCTGGTGAAGTATTTGCTCGATATGTTGGAACTAACTGCAGGAATGGCCCTCCTCTGAGGAAAATCTGGGTTCCCAAAAGCTGTCTTGAAAATCTTCAAGTGAATGTCCTCATGAAATCACCTCTGAAGAATCTAAATCCCAGATCAAATTCCTCAGGAGGACCAAAGTCTTCAAGAGGATCAAAATCCTCAACTGGTCAAAACTATGCTCGTACCCGTGCTTATGCGTCTATCATGCAGGGAAACTACAAGGAATATGATTACGAGCGCTACTCCTCAAATCATTATGTTCATAAATCATCAAACCAGTTCTCTGCATACTCATATGAGTACTTTAACCCCCCTACTGTTAAGAGAAGTGCATTAGCTTCAATGCCACCTTTCTCATATGGTGCTCGCAGGAAGATGAACGCTTTGCCACCCCTTCAGATGTGGGTGGTGAAGAAATCCAACTAATCACTTCTGCAGGTCAGGTCTCCAGATGAAAATCATCATCTGAAGAATTTGCTGGAGACCTGAGGAAATGCTTGATAGGACGCAAGCTAATGATTGATGAAATAGAAATATTTCACACGTCCTTACATTTCTGTTATGATGAAATCACTGAACTCATGAAATTAGTATCATATTCTTCAAATCTGAAGCATATGAGATGGTAAGTTGTACTAATTCATCTGCAGGATGACAAACCCAAAAATACTGAGTGGGTTCTCGATAGTGGCTGCACACATCACATGACTGGTGATAAAAGCCTACTGATGAATATGCCACTAACTTCATCACCTCTGAAGCAAATCACATATGCTGATAAAGGTAAAAGCAAGGTATTGGGACTTGGCAAAGTAGCTATTTCCAAGGATAGGCATATGGACAAAGTGATGCTTGTTGAATCTCTTGGTTTTAACCTCATGTCAGTCTCGATGCTTTGTGATCTTGATATGATTGTTATCTTTGGTAGATATAGATGTGTAGTCATCATGGAATCTGACAGATCCAAAGTCTTCGAAGGTGTAAGAAGAGGGGATTTGTACATTGTTGACTTCTCTACAGGTCCTCAACCAGCCACTTACTAGCAAAAACCTCAGAAGGATGGCTGTGGCACCGAAGACTAGGTCATGCAGGCATGAGGAATTTGCACACACTTGCAAAGAAGAAGCATGTCATTGGCATCGAATCAGTCAAATTCGTCAAGGATCATCTCTGCGGTGCTTGTGAATCTGGGAAAATGACCAGATCCAAGCATCCCTCAAAACCGTCATGACCACTACACGTCCATTTGAATTGCTTCATATGGATTTATTTGGACCTACTCACTATGAAACACTAACCAATGCAGCATCTCTATATGGCTTTGTCATAGTTGATGATTATTCCAGATACACTTGGGTGCATATTATAGTGTATAAAACTGAAGTGCAGGAAATCTTCAAACGATTTTCTTCAAGGGCCTCGACGAACTTCAGCATCAAGATCAAACATATCAGGAGTGATAATGGAACCGAGTTCAAAAACACTGGTCTTGATGATTATCTTGATGAACTTGGTATTACTCACGCATTGTCTGCTCCTTATACTCCTCAGCAGAATGGTGTCGTCGAAAGAAAGAACAGGACTCTGGTTGAAATGGCAAGAACTATGCTTGAAGAATATCAGACTCCTCGTCGCTTCTGGCCTGAAGCAATCAACACTGCATGTCATATCATCAATAGGGTATATCTTCACAAATTCCTCAAGAAAACCTCATATGAACTCCTCACTGACAAGAAACCCAATGTAAGTTATTTCAAAGTCTTCGGTGCAAAATGCTGGATTAGAGATCCTCATCATAGCTCAAAATTTGCACCTAAGGCACATGAAGGTTTTATGCTCGGTTATGGAAAGGACTCGCACACCTACAGAGTCTTCAACAACTATCGCAACAAAGTTGTTGAGACTATAGATGTGCGGTTCGATGAAACTAATGGCTCGCAAAGAGAGCAATTGCCTTCTGATCCAGATAAGCTGTCTCCTGAAGAAGCAATAAAGCTTAAGCCTACTGAAGACATTGTCCCCACTGAGGAAATTGACAAAGAAACGATCCCCATCGCTGATGAAAGCCAAGAAGATGCTCCTGAGGAAATTGCAACAGCACCACTTCCTCAGCCCAGACAAAATCCTCAACCAGCTCATCCGAGCATTGCAAATGAAGTAGAACTTAACAAAATCCTCAACGACATCAACGCGCCAGGTCCTCTCACTCGCTCAAAAGCTTCACACTTAGTTAAATTTTGTGGGCATTTTTCTTTTGTATCCATCATAGAACCCTCAAAAGTAGTTGAGGCTTTTCTGGAACCGGAGTCGATCCAAGCCATGCAAGACGAACTTCTTCAATTCAAGCTGAATGACTTATGGGAGCTCGTCAAATGACCAGATCCTCGCAAGCATAACATCATCGGCACCAAGTGGATTTTCCGAAACAAGCAATATGAGGACGGTCAAGTGGTGAGGAACAAAGCACGACTTGTAGCCCAAGGCTACACCCAGGTTGAAGGAATATATTTCGATGAAACTTTTGCACCTGTTGCTAGACTTGAAGCTATTCGAATTCTACTTGCTTATGCTAATCATCATAACATCATCTTAGATCAAATGGATGTGAAAAGTGCATTCCTCAATGGTAAGCTTGAGGAAGAAGTATATGTTGCTCAGCCCCCAGGTTTTGAGGATCCAAAGAATCCAGACAAAGTCTTCAGACTCAAAAAGGCTCTGTATGGCCTCAAGCAAGCCCCTCGGGCATGGTATGATACATTGAAGGAATTCCTCATGAAGAAAGGCTTCAAACCTGGTTCACTCGATCCAACTCTTTTCACAAAATCTTATGATAATGAGCTGTTTGTATGTCAAATATATGTTGATGACATCATATTTGGTTGTACTGACAAAAGATACAGTGATGAATTTGCCTATATGATGAGTGAAGAATATCAGATATCCATGATGGGGGAGCTGAAATTCTTCCTAGGTCTTCAAATTCGTCAACAAAACAATGGAATCTTCATATCACAGGAGAAATACCTCAAGGATGTTCTGAGGAAATTCGACATGCATGAATGCAAAGGTGCCAAGACTCCAATGCCTACCAACGGTCACCTCGGCACTGATGAAAATGGTAAAGATTTCGATCAGCAGGTATACCGTTCTATGATTGGCTCTTTATTGTATCTATGTGCATCTAGGCCAGATATAATGCTTAGTGTTTCAATGTGTGCACGTTTTCAAGCAAAATCGACGGAATCACACCATAAGGCTGTGAAGCATATTCTTCGATACTTAGCTCACACACCAACACTAGGATTGTGGTATCCCAAGGGCTCCAATCTTCATCTGGTAGGGTATTCTGATTCAGACTATGTTGGTGACCGTGTGGATCGCAAGTCAACATCTGGCACATGCCATTTCCTCGGAAGATCACTAGTTTGCTGGTCCTCAAAGAAGCAGAACTGTGTATCACTCTCCACTGCCGCAGCTGAGTACATTGTTGTTGGTTCTTGCTGTGCTCAATTGCTATGGATGAAGCAAACCCTCAAGGACTACGGCATCAACATGAAGAATGTGCCTCTCTACTGTGACAATGAGAGTGCTATCAAGATTGCATATAACCCAGTACAGCACTCGAAGACCAAGCACATCCAGATTCGTCATCATTTTCTTCGGGACCATGTCCTCAAGGGAAATATCCTCATCGACCATGTGAAGACTGATGATCAACTGGCTGATATCTTCACTAAGCCCTTGGATGAGAAAAGGTTTTGCAAGTTGCGGTGTGAGCTAAATATCTTAGAGTCTTCAAATGTTTTGTAAAAACATGCACACATCCTAACACTTATGCAAAGTTGATGACTTAGATGTGCAACACATGATGAAACAATTTTCTTCAACCAATGAAGAAAGTCACTCTGAATGTGAAGAAATTAACGAAGAAATTGATTCTCAGGGCCCTACGACAATTGTAAGCGGCATCTGTAATCAACATTCTTATATGGTGGGTAACGCCACCGCCCAATGTGAAATTCCTCAAGTTGATTTTCTTCAAATGATCAATTTCCTCACAATGCATTTTCTTCAAAACAGTTGTTCTTCATTGTGATGATCGATTGCAAAATCTTCAAAAACACTTGATGACTTTCATTTGCCTAGGTAGACTGTGATTTCTAGTCCTCAACAGCATTCACTTATTGCTAATTCTTCAAGTTGATGTTTCTGCTAAGTGAATGTGATCGGACCCTATTTTCCCTCTATGCTATACTTATCCAGTCTATTCAATTCTTCATATGCTTTCTACTTGAAACTTTGTTCAAAATCCTCACTGCATCCTTGTCAGCTGATGATTTTTGTAACAAAAATCATCAAATCTTCAAAAATTGTTTTCTTCAAAGGAACAGTATCTGAACCCCCACTTCCCACGATCGGATAACCACGATCTCCACTATCTCCACCGCGTCGTACTAGAGCTACACGTGTCCTGCGGAGACGTAGAGGCAAGGGCTATTCGGTCCGAAACTTTCGCGCCAAACAGTAACTTTCGGGCAATAAATATGTCCTTATCCCCCTCGGTATCATCTTCTTCGCCTCATCGCTCTCCTGCCACAGCACACCGAACCCTAGCGCCACCGCTGGTAGTCTTGTCGCCGGCAAGGAAGAGCTTCACTGCCTCAACCTTCTCGCCACCAGGATCACACCGGAGTCGGAACATCTACGTCCGCCGCCTCCGTAGACGTCCTCTGCTGCCAAGTTAGTGTGCATTGGACACTTGACCGAAGAGCCTCTCCAACACCACCTTTTGTGTTCTTCGTTCGCACCTTCCAGGGTAAATATATCCCATTTTTACAGCATATTAGATCTGAAATTTTACCTCTCCCATGTGAAATATGTTTTTCCTCAAGATACGATGCGCACATGATTCCTCAAACACTATCCATCACCACAGTCATTGATGAACTAGCTAAGCATCTAAGATTTTCACGAGATTCCTCAATTGTGCGAATTTTCGGATCTGTACAACTCTGGAACCCAAGAACAGTATGCTTAAGCAAATTCCTCAACCACTGGTTATATTCCTCAAACTGTCAAACTTTTTCATTTTCTTCAAATCTGAGAACGCATATGACCTCTCCAAATTCCTCGCAACTATACTCTGTTCACAGGTACACGCATGTCAGCTGGTGAATCTCTCGGTTCTCATCACATTAACTCATTTGCAGCGTTTCTGGAAGAAACTCTTCAAGGCTCATCAGAATCTTCAAGAGTTCAAAATCATCAGCAAATTCCTCGTCTGAAGAAAATGGAGGAAGAAAGGAAACAGAAGGGAGGAAAGAAACTGGAGCAGAACACAGCTGTTGATATTCCTGATGACATATACATGGACTATTGCACGCGTGATGAAGAACCTGAGACAATGGCTAAAAGAAAGATTAGGCTGCAGAAAATTGAGCGTAGATGGGCAAAGGAGTGGAAGGAGTACAAATTTGTGACCCCAAAATATGCGAAGAAATTCGCTTTGAAGCCTCCTGGCAGAAGGGCTCCACTTGAGGATCATCAAGTAGCTCATCCCTCAAGTCTTATGACACTTGATGACTACCCAGATGAAAAAGAAAGGCATCTCGCCAAGCTCAAGAAGCAAGCCGAAACAGCCGTAAAGAAATTTCATGAATCCTCAGTTGCTGCCTCCGGTGCTGCTCATTCCTCAGCAGCAGAAACCTCAGGCTCAGAGATTCCTCAAAAGCAGTATGCGCCATCAAAGCTAAAGGCTCCTAAGCCTCAAGAGAAGTCTAGACAGGCTTCTGTCACAAAACCCTCAGCTCCAAAACCCTCGGTTCCAAAACCTTCAACACTAAAACCATCAGCGCCAAAACCCTCAGCACCCATCTCATCTACACCAAAGTCCTCAGCTCCACCTCCAAAGGTAGTACAGACGACAGTCGTGAAGACTACGACTGCCAGCTCCAGCTCCTCACTCCCAGCTGCACCTAGCTCGAAGACAAAGTCTTCAACACCCCTTGTGAAGACTTTGGCAACTATTGAACCTGCACCTCTGCCCAGCCCCAGCAAAATCATCGCAGTCCCGTCTGCATCAGAGGGAAGTGATGATTATGATGATGAATCCCTGGAAGCCATCATCAGGAACAAGCAAGAAAGGGTAGCACAAGCATCAGGCAGTGCTATTCCTCTGGCCATGGACCCCAAGGTCCTCCTCGACTTCATCAATGTATGGTATGAAGACCCAAACACACCCATTGATGATTTGAAACTTCCTCCTGGCGTCAGCCACATGGTGGCCACCTTCATAAATGAAGCCAAGTGGAAGGAGCAGAAGGCCAAGCAGGCAAAGATTGCAAAGGCCAGAAAGGAGAAATTCCTCAGGCAAAATCTCCTCAAGCTGACGCCTGAAGCATTGGTGTCAACCCAGGCAGAGCTGCAAGTCTTGACTGACAAGTGTGAAAAACTGTCAGACCGCAAAAGCATCAAACGCAATTTCATCAAACTAGCCACTAGTGCTGTTGATGACTACAACAAACGACACCCACAACCAGCAGCAACTCCTCAGCCCCTGGTTGAGCAGCCAGAAGATGCATCTCCTAATGAGGAGGAAATTCCTCAAGGTGAGGAACAACACCAAGAGCGCCGTACTGATGAGCCGGCCATTGAAGAAATCATCACCGAGACCGCTCCTAATGAAACTGCAACCCCTGATGCAACTGCTCCTGATCCAGCTGCTTCACCAAACCAGGCTGATGACTCCGTTCCAGCTGGTTCCTCACTACCAGCTGAAGAATCTGTAGAGAAAACACCTTCACCAAAAGCTTCAAAGGTGAATAAGTTAGTCTCGTCTGCATCAGACGCGAAAAAGATAAGAGCTGCTGAGAAGGAAGCGAAGAAGAGAAAAGCTTCCTCAGCAGAAGAAAAGATTGAGACAAAACGCCTCAAGGAAACTGAAGTATCTGCCCCTCTGGACCCGGTGCCTCTAAATGTTGCACCTTCATATGAAATGGTCGTCATTGGTGACCAAACTACAAGGGAAGATGAGGAAATGAAGGATGCTGCCTCTGAGGAGCATACTGATGAGGAAATTCAGATTGATGAAAGTCCTCAACCTCATGTTCCTCAGACAGAGACTACTCAAGCTTCAGCTGCAGCAGCTGATGAATCTGCTTCTGCCACAAAGTCAGCTAATGAAAACCAAGCTGAAGAAAATGTCCAGTATGAGCAGGCTCCTCCCATTGAACAGGCTGACCAAACTCCTCAAGCTGAGAAGGTAGAAGAAATTCCTCAGCCTGAAGCTCAGCCAGAGCAAGAAATACCAGCTGATGAAATTCCTCAACCTGAGGAAACTGCTGAAGAAAATGTTCCTGCCCCTGACAATGAATTCATTGTGCTCAACCCAGAGACTGCCATGGTTGTTTCCCCTCACATTCCTCAGCACAATCTCAAGCCAGTTCAGCGCCTGCCATTCTCGAAGCGGCCAAAGTTTCAGAAAGAAAATTTCTTTGAGGAACGCATGTACTTCATCGGAGAGAATCCCTATGACAAGCCTCAAATGAGGCATCTGAAGTTTTGGACAAGGACTCAGATGAACTATTATGCTTCTATGCTCTGTGGACGGAACAAGATATTCCAGCACATGCACATTCCTCATGATGAACTTGAAGAACTTCCCTGCATGGAACCAGTCCTCAGTGTACTTCATGATGCAGGTTTGCTCCCTATGTGCTCAGACATATCAGATTGGAATAGTGAGCTTATTCTTCAGTTCTATGCAACTCTGCACATCTCGGGCAATGCTGATGACATCAACACTTGGGTGTTCGACTGGATGACCCAAAACACTCACTACAAGGCTCCAGCATCTGAACTCCTCAGAGAACTGCCCGTACCAATTCCTTCAGACGGGGCAGTGAAGCTTTATGGTGAGCGTGAGCTGCCAAATGGAATGATGGAAGTCCTCATGAAGCCTTTGGCTGCAGGAAAACCCTCAAGAACCACATTCCTCGTCCATGAGCTCAAGTACACACGCCGGTCTGTCTACCGCATTCTCTGCAGTGTGCTCGCGCCAATCAAAGGCCATGACGATGAAGAAGATGTTGTTGGCTTCATGAAGAATATCCTCTTCAACATCATTCACGGTATCCCCATGAATATCCATGATTTCTTCTTGAGGACTTTGGCTGACAATGCAATGTGCCCCTATGATCACAAAATTTATGCACCATGGATCATGAGATTCCTCAGGACTAGGACAGGCATCAACTTCCACGCAGATTTCCAGAACCATGTTGGTTATATGCCTCCTATCCGGGTCAACAAGAAGACTTTCGAGCCCATTGAGGGAAAAGGAAAGTCTGTGATTGATGAAGGCAGCAGGCCCCTTGACGGCCAGTTCAAAGAACCAGATGCATATTCTTCATGGGACGATACTGAGACACGTCCACCCAGCCATGTTCCTCCTCGCGTGCTAAACACCAGAGAGCTTCTTCTCAGTCTTCATCAGAAGGTAGATCACAACCACAAATGGGTCAAACGCCAGTTTGGTGCCATTGTGAAAACCCTCACTGAGACCCAGAACTGTGTGAAACTTAATCATCACTATCTGCATGAGGTTTTCGATCGCACCTGGGCCACTCTTGCTCATCTGAAGACCCAGACTGAGCTTGAAGAAATGAACTTTGAGCAAGACTTTGAGTGGTCGTGGCCTCCCAAGAAGAAGTTCAGGCCCATTCCAGTGCCAGATCTTGAAGACAGCTCCTTCTCGTCATTCCGCACCGCCGAATCAGATGAGGAACAACTCGACACCGCAACAGGCCCAAGGAAGAAGACTACACCCAAGAAGCGCCAAGGATCTTCATCAACTGCAAAGAAATGAAGTCTTCACGGGCGTTAGTCCTCAGTTTTCCCTTTTTGTCACTTGATGACAAAGGGGGAGAAACTTGAGAGTTAGTCTTCAAACGGGATTTATTTTTGGGGCTTATGAACTATATCTAAGTTACAAACTCTTGGATCTTCTGAAGTTTTTATGTAATGAGTTGTAACTTAAGCCCGATGGTACTCTGACGCTTTTTGAACGTTTTTCCTCGCATGCTTATTCCTCAAGTTTTAATGCACGAATGCTGGAATTCGTCAGATACCATTTGCCATCATGCATCTTCATTTTCTTCATATGATATGTTATATGTATGCATGGTTTACAAGATTCAGGGGGAGATCTCCATGATATAAATCATCAATGTGCATATACTATAAAAGCAAAATCCTCAAGGTATGCACATCTTCAGGGGGAGTCTCTGTGAATCTTGTCTGCAAATTCCTCAATTGAGTATTTACACTTCATATTTTTGATCCCCGTTGAAGAATTAACCTATTTGTCATCAACCACCAAAAAGGGGGAGATTGTAAGTGCATCTAGTGCCCCTTAGTGATTTTGGTGGTTTGAAGACTTATAGGTTAAGTATCTAATGTGTTTATAAGTGTACACAGGATCTATAAGTCATTGAGGAGTTTGAGATATTTGAAGAATATCGACCCCTAAAAATGTACATCTTCAGTTGAAGAAATTGGTCTGACGCTGAAGAAATGAATCACGAGGAATCTGCGATGAAATTGATATTCCTCATGAAGACATTGATATTGAGAAGATCGGTGGTTCCTAAAGTAAATCATTATGAAGAAATTGAAGCGTGAAGTTTTAAGTTTTCTGTTTTACTTTCTTCGCATTTGATGAATAGGAACACCGTACTGTTAAAGGGGGTCAAAGTAACGCTATGGAATGAATTTCCTCATGATGCTCAACCCAAGCCAAATCCTACCAAAAGCCTCAAGTGAGGAATATGAGTGACATGAGGACTCTCACAGTTGAGGGTCCCGACCGTTTCGATAGGCACGCCAAGTCACTGGTCTTATCCACTCCAACGGTCATATTATTTAAGGGCATTAATGTCAAATCATGTCGGCATGCTCCCACGCTATAAATAGCCGCCCCCCACAACCACTAGCTGGTTGGCAGCTCCGTTAGAAACTGACACTTGTCATAAGAGCAACCCAAATTCCTCGGAGCTTACGAGAGTAAATCATCAGTGAGGAAATACTCCACCCACCGAAACCACAAACCAAACCTAGTGATTGAGCATCACTGAAGAAGTTGTTCCTGTGTGGGATTGAAGCCTTTTACCTTTGAGGACTGTGCATCCTCCAGACGGTTAGGCGTCATGGTCTAGAGCAATCCAGCAGTCAATTGTGGATCGCCGGGTGATCGAGTTTGTGAGGGTTTGGAAGTCTGCCCTGAAGACTTACCACGAGTGTTGGGCGAGGACTGTGTGTCCTTAGCTCAAGGAGAATACGGTAGGGACTGTGTGTCCCGGGACTGGGTGTCCTTTGGTTTCAATCCAAGCCGCTCCAAACCAGATGTACAATTGTCACATCAGTTGGAACTGGGTCATCAACAACAGTCTTCACCAACAATCGGGTTCTAATTCCTCAACTCTTTACTTTCTCTGTATTATGTGTTGATGACTTTCACTGTGACTGTTTGAAGAATTTGCTCAAGACTTTCTCTGAATTTCCTCAACCCCAAATACTTCACTTGAGTTAATCATCATCTGAATTCTGCGTGCCTGCTTACTGTGCAATCTGTTATCATAATCTTCACTCTGTAATACTGTTGTGGTGAACGTTTGCACGACTAATCCTTAACTGTTTCCGCTGTAAGTTAGTCATCAGTGAGGAATTTCCTCAAAAGGAATTTCCTCAGTGATGAAATTCTAAAAATCTCCTATTCACCCCCCCCCTCTAGTCGATATAACGCACTTTCACAATCAGCAGCTCATCTTCACAGGCGCTGTGAAATCATTACTTTGGGTCTCCTTTTTATTGTGTGAAAATCAACTTCGTTGCACCAAACTGTTGCATTCAAAGGTATTAGATTACCTGATGATATACAAATGGACATAAACTCTAGTTGCACTTGTAGATGATAGCGAGACTATGTGCGCACTTGATAGTAACTGTCCTATACAATAAATATACACATAGCTAGCAATACTTGTACCTTATTGATATAAACACACACCTTTCAAATTCTTGACATTTGTTGATGTTACGATGACAACACGGCCCAAATAATTGTCATCAGTTTGGCTGACCTTGTCGCATTAATTTTTTCATCCATGTATATTCCAAGATTCGTAACTATTAGCACATGTACTCATTTAGCTCTTTCAACATACTCACTCAATTCGAATCACAATATCATGAATCTTTGAAATCCCATGCATGAGTGTCTATGTTTGTTTGGTATGTTTGATGTAACCTGCTACTGCAACGACAACTACCAAAGGCAAAGTGGTGTTAATATGAAGAAAACATTGGAATTAATTATTTCAAAAAAAATAGTTGTACCGGAAAGAAAATATTCTAGACCTCTCTTATGGAAGGAACATCATGCTAGAAAATGTGAAGTGTGGTTCTGCTATTTCAATCTATTTGAGACCTTTACTATCTTGATTTTTCATTGTGGGCAAGAAAATAAGTATCTTGTCACCTAACAATTAAACGGAGAATCAGTGCAAATATAACCTTAAAATTTGAAATCATTTGCACTGAACCATCTTGGATAAATTTCTTGAACTTGTTAACCATACGGTCAATTACGTGTATATGAATGCAATGTTTCTTGTATAGACGATAGTTTTAATTATACACTTGCCTGATGGATATAGTTGTGCTTTGAATCACCTGATGGGCCTGATGGATATAGTTGTGCTCTGAATCACCTGATGGGCATAGATGGGCTCTGAGTCAATCTGCATGAAGTGTTGATTTTTTTTATGGGAGAAGATTCAGGTACAATAAAAATCCAATGACGAAAACGTAAGTAGGACGAATTTAAGCACAACACGACAAAATAACCTAACAAAAAATAGTTGAATCCGAATTTAGGAGAAAATATAGGATGATCAACCGGCAAGAAAAAAATCAAAACAATGTGTGTGAGATACAAACCAAATCTAGATCGGGAAAACAAATGTGAGGAAGTAACCCCTTCACCATTGCATATCCTTGGCGCAACTTTCTTGCATTAGTTTGAGATAGCAATAGCTTTGGTTTCAACGGGGGGGGGGGGGAGAGATTGGAGAGAGGAAGGGGCTGGTTTCAACGGGGAGAGAGAGGTTGGAGAGAGGAAGGGATGGTGAAATATGTACTTGCATGGGAGAGATAGATGAAGGCATGTGTTTTTTTTGCATGGGTGGGCAAAAGGGACGGTGGGATATTTTCACTTTGCGTGGAGAACTAGAGATGAAGAATTATGAAGGGCTAGTGGAATCTGATCTCGTGAGCCTTAAAAATACCATGACCCTTTTATTGATAAATGTGGCAACTCATAGCTTATCTAGACCATCATAATTTGGACCCACGAGATTAACGATTCTAATTTACTTATTAACGTGGTAATTTCTTGGGAGTCACAAATTAGTATAAGTATAGATTGCACGAACCATTCTAATATTTAGGTTTCTATTAATTTGGTGTTACACATGTAGGTCCTGTTGTACGAGGTTTAGACCCATTTTTCATGTTAGGATATGACGTTTTCATGAATATCACTCAAATCAAGAAACTCACGAAGATTGTTAAGACAAAGAAACTAGCAATGAACAACAACAAGATGTTTGTCTACACAATGAAAAAGACATCAGTCAACTATAGGATGGAACTATCTCTTTTACCTTTGCAACATTTCAATTTTTAAAACATAATTTATACATAGCTTTGTGTGGAGTCCTTTCCAAAGAAGCTCATCAATGAATACGTCTCAAACCACCTTTATGGTAAAGAGGCAAGGCACGTATTCATATAGCACTCACGGTATAATCTTGATGTCTTCCTCAAGAGGATGAAGGATGGGCGGTCAACCGTCCACAGGCACTAGCCTAAAGTTGGAAGGGTCTTCGGCATGAGTGAAGGCTTAATATTTTCCTTCTGCTTCAACAGTTTTTTAGACGAGATTCATCTGTCTATTTGATGCATATGATGTTACTTTCCAAAGGTTTTAGATATTGCATGTGAAACTTGTTCCTATCGCGTAATTGGGTAACTAGGAAGTATATGCCTATATGATGTTGTACTCTGATGTATTTTAATGATGAAATCTTGGTTACCGTCATACGAAATGAAATATATTGTGTGCTTGATATGAAGTGTCAATTTGATTACGAACTGGATTATAAATAATAGAACCATTAGGTTGATTATTTGTATTTCCTATTGCAGACGGTTTTTGAGACAACACAATGAGCGATGACCTTGACAAACCACACGATTTCTGGAAAGTTGGTGTGTTGGATCAGTGAACGATCACACACGACTTTCGGTCGACTACAATGTGTGTTAGGACACCCTTTCACAAACGTTTGCACATAAAAAGTGGGTGTGATGGACAACCCTATGCCAAACAATTTCTTCTAGGTACCGTGCGTGAATGTCACCTCTAACCCACACGATGTTATGAAAAACATTGTGTGTGATGTACAATAAAAATGGAAACATATGTTTAGGATTCCTTGTGTGGGATGCTAAGCACATCTCACACGACTTCTCGAGTATGTATGTTTGTGATGACCCTTCAAATGGCACATGCTATATTTTGGCCCATCATGTGTCACGGAAAGGGGAAAACTTTTGTATAGGAGCCGCCTACACTAGTGAAAGTTTGCGGATATGAGCCAAATATCAAATGATTTGCTTGACCACCACAAAGTGGTTGTCCTTAGGTGCGGCTTGAAACAATGCACACATTTCGACACTCAACATGTTATCTATTGTAGATACACAAAGGTAAAGAAAGGATCCAATCATGGAGTGATATACCTTTTGATCCACTCCTTTGCCATTGGGATCAGTGTCAAGTTGACACTTCAGTTGCATAGGATTTTTTTCACGCTTATGAATGAGTTTCATGGTTTCTATGTTGTTAGTAACAAAAACTATGGCTTGACATCATCTTACTTGAATCTCTTGAGCATGTTTTGAGTGTATATACCTTGGTTAATGAATGTTCCTTATCTACTCTACTTAACTTTTAATCCAAGGAAGGACTTCAACTCTCCCATCATTAGCATCTCAAACTTCTCATTCATTAGTGGGGAGAACTCATAATTTAAAGTTTGTTAGGATACCAAAGACAATATCAACAACATATAGTTGGCATATGAAAAAATCTCCTTTAACCCTCAAAATAAAAAGAGTGGGACCAGTTTTTCCAATTTCAGACCCTCAAAATCTTGTAACAACTGGGTAAGGTGCTCATACCACATATGTGGGGCTTGTTTAAGGCCACCAAGTGCCTGATAGAGGTTGTACACATGATCGGGGAAATTGGGATCCTCGAACCCCGGGGGTTGTTGACATACACCAACTCGTTAAGGGGACCATTGAGAAATGCACTCTTTACATCCATTTATTGCAAATTGAAATTATGATGATATGCAAAAGCAAGCAACATGCGGATAGATTCAAGGAGACCAACATGAGCAAAGGTTCCACCATGATTGATACCCTCGAGTTGGGATTAGCCTTGAGCTACCAAACTTGCCTTGTATTGAATGATAACACCATTTGCATCATGCTTCTTCTTGAATATCCATTTGGTTCCAATGACATTGTGGTTCTCCTTTTTCCTTCGCACCACTTTCCACACCTTGTTGCGATCGAAGTTGTTGAGTTCATCATTCAAGGCTTTGAGCCAATCCGTGTCCTCGCGCGCTGCATGTACCTTTCGAGGTTTAATACACAAAACAAACGCGCGATCCTCACAAATTTTTATTAATTTTCTATGAGTGGTTACCCCCTTTCAAAAGCTTCCAATTTCATTCTCTATAACATGTTGTTGACATTATAGTGCGGAATAACTATTTGTGGAACAACGCTCCAATACCTTTTCAATAGGAATTTGAGGAGCTTCATCTTGATCATCTCGAGCGCCTTCTTGAGCTTTCTCTTGATCTTGAGCTTTTCCTTGATCTTTAGCTTTTTTGGAGTCATGAACGTGATCTTGGGCATCACTTGGAGCATCACCATAATCATCAGGTTGATCTTGTCCTTGATTTTGTTCATTTAGTCTATGAGTGATTACACTTTTTCTAAAGGTTCCAAGTACATTCTCTATAGCATGTTATTGACGTTATAGTGTGGAAGAACTCTTGGCGGCACGATGCTCAAATACCTCTTCAATAGGAATTTGAGGAGCTTCATCTTGATCATCTCGAGTGACTTCTTGATCTTATGCTTGATTTTGAGATTTCCCTTGATCTTGAGCTTGCTCGAAGTCATGAACGTGATCTTGGGCATCACTTGGAGCACCACCATAATCATGAGGTTGATCTTGGCCTTGATTTTGTTCACTTGGTCGAGGGCCTTCACTTTGTTCTTTGAAAGCATGTGGATCAAGTATTGGTGATGGTTCCACTTCTATAGAATATTTTCCTTCTCCTTTGTCCACAATGGGTTCCTCAACGTGTAGGAGGTGCCCCAAAACCATTCTTCTAATGTATTGGGGAGCAATTTCATCACCTATATCACAAAGACCACTTTGATCCACTTGGTAGTCATTATTTTATTCAAAATCCATGTTACACGTCTCCTTGATGAGTCCATTGGACTTGCTGAGGACGTGGCAAGCATGAGTGTTTGTAGCATTACAAACAAATATGCCCTTTCGAGCTCTAGTTACAAATTTAGACAAACGAACTCCTTTCTTGAGAATGAAACACTTACAACCAAACATCCAAAATTACTTTAGGTTGGGCTTCTTTTGGTAAGAATTTCATATAGAGTCTTGTTCAATCCTTTATAAAGGTAGAGCTGATTGTATGCATGACATCCCGTGTTGATGGCTTCGGCCCAAAAATTTTATGCAGATTTGAATTCCGCCATCAAGGTCCTTTCCGCGTGTCGTGGTTTTGTCACAGCAGATGTCCTCGTGAAAGGACTTAGTGGTGAGGCCATCGTCCCTATGTGGCGACTCGAAGAGTTTGGTCGGGAACGGGAGACGGGTTTACCAACGTTCAGCCACTCAAATGAAGGTAATAGCATACGTCCTACTTCTGTGTCTATATTGATGGAGACCTCGATTACAAGGATGCAGAATAGCTAACCTAGATCTCGAGGGTTTCTTGCTTGATATTTTTGGCACGAGGGCTCTCCTTTATATATATATAGGTAGAGGACTCGAGTTTACAATAGAGTCTGAGTCAAATAAACATGTGTGACCTACTACAATTGTATTTCATCTTGCTTCCCAAGTTGGGAAAGCTTTTGGGATCTTCTGTCTTGTGGCCCTTGAGTCACCGTATTCTCGTGTTGGGCTGCCATGCGGCTCACTTAGCGAGTCCTTTGGTTCTCCCTCTTGTCTTCTCCATGGCCCATCAAACACATGATCCTTAAGTCGCCTATGGCCTAACCCGGCCCAAACAGCGGGTCATATCGCAGGGCAATGTCCCCCACATTAGGCCCTAGGTTGATTTGAACTTCTTCATGTCAATCTTCCAACTTTCATGAGGAGGCTTAACCCTTACCTTGCGCTTGAGTCTTTTCAGTTTCTTTAGATGGTCACGCATAGCACTATCAAACTTTGCGAATTTTTCCTCGTGTCGTCTGCCTATGATGTCAGCCGCCAGAAGGTAATGCACATGTGATGACATGACAACCGATCTCTGCATGCGTAATTGTCCCAAAAAAGGAGGTGTCATTTTATTCAAAATTTTACTATGGCCCCTCTCTTCCCGTGCCTAGCAGTTGTCACTTCGAGCATTAAAAATATGGGTAGACGGCCCCTCCTATCACTTTGTACCCTCTCCATCTTCTTCTTCTTCCTCTGGCCTCAAACCCGGTCGCTCCATTGCTGTTGTTTCATCTGCTTACTTTGATGACCGTCTCAGAGTCGCAACTGCATTCCATTCCTTTCGAGACCTTCCCAGCTCTTGCGGCGCCTCCAGAAATTAGTGAGGTATGATATCTTTATTCCCCTGAAATCTCGGCTTGATTTCTTTGAAGTTCGTTGGGAAAACCTAAACCTTTCGTATGTTCATCGCCATTGTCACTTCCCATATGCTTTTTCACCTCCTTTCATCATAAGAGCGAAACTGTGGAGACAATGGCTTCGTGTAAATCAAAATATGCCCAGATTATCTTAGGAACTCGGGTCCGAGACTACTGCCACTTCTAATTTTAGGTTCTAGCAACCATTCCCTTTCTCAAATCTTTTCTATATCCAAAACTGGGACCAAGGTATAGGGAAACCGTTTGTTCTGGACATAGGGAAATCGGAGAACCCTTTATTTGGTGTACGGCGCCTCAATTATCGCCGGCTTGTCGATGCGACTGTCACACGCCACATGTAGATATTACGAATGTTTGGGTACCATCTTATCTTTTGAGCGCCTCTTCTGCTATAGACTTTATACTGTCTTATCCTTGATTATAACACGGGTATTGTTGCGATATTTTCACTGGTGTTCAGGCGTTTCTTCATGTCAAAGACTTCTATCTGTAATATCATACCTTCACAAGCTTTAGAAAAGTTACTCCAATATTATGGAGACCAAGGTTTGTTTCCCTCCAAACAAGTAACTGGATGGCAGGCTCTTCAAGGAGAGGCATGCCCATCCCAATGAAGGAGGGGTTGTAGTTTTCATAGACCCTCTTTTCACAGGCTTTTCTCCTCCCGGGTCAAAGTTCTTTCGGGACGCACTCAGCTTTCTTCACCTTCACTCGCAAGACTTGTGCCCTAACTGCATATCAAACCTTTGCCAATTTCAAGTCTTATTTGAGGTTTACTTGCAAATGGAACCCACTATTCCACTTTTCCTGGACTTCTTTTATGTGAATCGCCACCAGCAGTGCACAGATGTTCCTAGTCAAGAAATTGGTGGTATTTTACTTCGAAGACACAGAGGTGGCGGCTTTCCTTCTGCTCCTCCGCCAATCCATCCCAAAGGGTGGGAAAAAACTTTGTTTTATTGTCGGAACACCATCCCAACAAACGAGAACCCCTTGTCGGGTTATAGATCTGATCGCCTTCCAAAGGATTTTGACCTTCCTAGTCGAGTTTCTCAGGAAGAGTGTGACAAATTTTCTTTTGTAATCCAAAAATTGGCGGCTCTATAGTCTCAGGGTTTCACCGGAGTAGACTTGTCCTGGTGCTGGGTATCTTGGATGATCCTCCCGTTGAGCTACCGAAGTTATCTTATGTGCAATTATTCTAACCATGTGGATGATCCACAAAGAAATAGTGCAACAATTTTGACAGAAGATGACATAAATAAGGTTGTGAAGAAGTTGTTAGGGAAAATTCAAGCAATATGTGATCAAATTGGTTTGAAGCCCTTTAATACTCTCAACCTAGCTCCTCGAGTGAGAAACTTATCCAACATTTCTTGATTATGTTTGTAAACCCTTTACAAACTTCAAGTATTTTTGTCCTTTTACTCATATCATCAAACTTTGCTTGCATCTTCTTCATTCTGGAAGAGGAAAAGGAAAGTCTCTGATAGCAAGCGAAAAGCCGCCCCCACCAAGGAAAAGAGCAAGGAGTCTGATGCTACTTCATCATTAGGGGCAAGACAACGTTAGTTGGTGCATCTATGGACGTAGAATTTGACTTTCTAAGCCGTTTCTTTATTGAACTTGCTAACACTTTTGATGTCAGGGTGATGCCGCTACGAGTCGGGCCAACGATGCTGAGGTAATTTCTACTTCCTCACGCTCGGAATGTTTGTATTCAAGGAAAATAAGGCGAGTCATTGAGAAAATAAATTTTCTCACCCATACGCTTATTTGGATCCTAATTTTATTTTGAAGAAGACCCAACATGCTTCAAGGCGCCAGAATCGGAGTGGCTGTGATATACCTATGACCGGCTTGCCCAACCAGTTAGTTGTTCGAAATCTTCAAGGCAAGGTGCATCATAGTACAACTCCATCTCATCCATAGGCTGGTCTTTTTAAACAACCTCTCAACCCTGCTGATTCAAATTACCAGGAATCACCACCTTAAACTAGCGACTCATCTACCACGAAGTTGCCACCTTTTATTATCAACCATGGGTAAGTTCTTCCTTATATTTGTATCATATGTTTGCCTGGTGAGACACTGAATTTGATTCTCTCCCTTTGTACTTGTAGAGCCAGGGCCAAGAACAGGAACCTTGGCGGTTCATTTGTTAATCCTGAAGTTCTTCATCAAAAAAATCTGGACATGGCAGCTTCCGAAGCCACTGGCCGTGTTGAAGGTCATTAAGAAATCCAAGTCGATTTACCTCAACGTGAAAAATAAACAGTTAACGCTTCGCCTATGGATGTTCAAACTAATCCGGCAACTAATATTGATCCTCCTATTCCTCAAGAACCCTTTGAATGTGTGTCTCGTAACAAGAACATGGAAGTGGCCATCATTGGCTCGAGTTATACTGCTCCTCGACCCTCTGATGTGTTGGCAAAGCTTGCCACAAAGGAGGAAGTTGTCCAGACTGACAAAGGAAAGCTAAACTGGAATTTCCGAATTATGATACTTTTAGTATTGAGGAATTGCACACTGGTTATCTTGAACGTCTTTCTGCAAGCTGGCAAATGGAAAATGGCCTTGTGAATATGATGAAGCTAAAATATCGGGTATGCTCCACCTTGTTGTGTACACTGTATTCCATATATCCTCCTGTAGCCCCCAAGGGCCTACTCTTCTTCTTGAGACAAGTCCGGTCTTGATGATTTGATTGAATAATTCGACATGTAGCCCCCAAGGACCGACTCAGCTTCTTGAGAGGAGTCGGGTCTTGATGATTTGATTAAAGAATGCGACCTGTAGCGCCCAAAGGTCGATGCTCTTTTTGAAACGAGCCGGGTCTTAATGATTATTATGAAAGAAATCAGCCTATAGCCCCCAAGGGCCGGCTCATCGTTTTTAGATGAGTCGGGTCTTTTCTATCATATGTTCAGAAAAGAACTGATATGCACTAGCCCCCAAGTGCCAAGTATATTGCTTGTAATCTACTTGGGACTTGTTTACAATCTTCCTTATCATAGTCATCATGTTGTCCTGCCTCCGACTTATTGTTACTCCAATTTTTGTGTATGTACCTTTAAAGGTCACCGAGTCCAAAGTCGTTCTTTTGACAAGTGCACTTGAGGGAGGACAAACTGCCCGAGCGGAGCTTGAGGAAAAGCTTCGATTATCCTTGGAGGAAATGGAGAAGATCAAGGCAGGCTTTGAAAAAGAAAGAAAATCCTTCAAAACTGAGAAAACCACCTTGACCAAGCGCTCTAAAGATGTTGAAGATCAACTCAAAACCGTCTCTGCACAGCTATCCGGGTTAAACAGGCAAATTGACCACATGACTCAAGCCATCTTTGGTGAGTATCTTCGAAAGCTTTTCATTAACCCACTTAATACTCTTTTTCTAAGACCAATCGCATGGCAACTTACGTGCTTGTATCTTTGCAGACCGCCGTATGCGCAATCTTCAAGATAGTTGCTTGTTAAAGCTCAAGGTTGCATATTTATTGACAGAGCATCTCTATACTAGAAGCTTATGCACAATCAGAGCCGTCGGGGGAACTATGATCCGATTAAGCTTATAAAAGATGTGATGGCGTTCTTTTCTACAATCCCAAGACAAATTGGACAACTCAAGAGATCAGTAGCCCATGTCGGAGCCACATATTTTTTGAGATGGTCTCTGGTTTACTCGGCTGAGCTTGACCCGGCAGAAATGACCAGGGGGATTCTAAAGTTGAAGGTGGACGAATCAGCTTTTAACGATGATGATTATCGTCAGTACGTCTCGGTGGCTCGTATGTTGGCCAGTTAGCTTGTTAGTGAAATTTCTTTGAACAGCTACCATCTAGCCTATGACTCACACAACACCCGAGTTCAGCCGCCTGTTTTTAAATTGGTTAGTCTGACTCCATAGTGTCGCAAGAAAATATTTGCCCCTAACGTCGACCCGTCACCTATCTTGAATCAACAAGCCATGTTTGAAGCCTTGTCCATTGCAACTGGAATTTGGATGATCTCCAGATTGTAGAAGTGGTGGATCGACCAAAAGATTAGCTGAAGGCATCTCAAGCACAAGATCAAGACAAAGCTTAACCCGGAAAATGTAAAGGTCGGGTTTCGAGAAAAAATTTGATTTCATCGTTTGCGCATGGAGCGCCTTGTAATATATTTCTTGAGCCAATAGTTGTATCTCCTGTGCCATGCCTTTGACTTGTTTGTAAAAACTCTTGGTTTTTGTCATGATGGAAAGGGGTCTAAACCTGCGCAAATCTCTGCTAACTCGCCTTTAATCCATAGGCATATGAACCAGATAGATCTTTAATCTTTTAATGTGTTCCATCTTGGTTGATCCGTGCTCAAAATCTGGCTGCCTCACTACAGGAATTAGGGAATTTGCCATCTGTTTGATCTTTGTCGTGTTCTAGCTGGCAAAGAGACTCTTTGCCATCAGGTGCCGGAAAACAGACGGCAAAGAACAAGCTGATGGCAAAGATACTCTTTGCCATCAGTCACTTATTTGTCATCCGCTGGCGGGCGGCAAAGACATAGCTGATGGCAAAGATGGTCCAGGCAGACGGCAAAGAGAAACCACAGCTGGAGAAGTTACCTTTTCCATCAGCGGCATCTTTGCCATCCGTCGAAAGCTTCTTTGTCGTTCACGTGGATACATGATGGATGACAAAGGGGACGGCGGCCCACCTACCCTACTAATGGCGCATCCACGATCTCTTTGCATCGCACGTCACCCCCGATCTGAACCGACCCCAAGCGTGCACGCCCCCCACCCGGCGCCGACTACCACCATCGAGCCGCCCTGCACCACCACAAGCCCCCACCCAGCGCCACACCCCACCACCGCGCCGCCCCCACCACCATCACGCAGCCCTCCTCCCCCAGGTCGGCTCCCCGGCGCCGCCCTCCGTCGCGTCGACCCCTCCCTGCACCGCCCGCCTCCCCATGCTACAGCCCTCCCCCGCACCACCCCCTCCCCGTTCCACCCCTCTATCCCGAGCCGCCCCCTCCCCACGCCCTCCCCTCCCAGCGCCGCCCCACCTCTGTGCGCTATCCCCTCACCCGTGCACTCCCATGCCTGTGCCGCCCAACTTCCCTTTACCAACCCCCACAACCACGCAAGCCCCTGCCCGCATCACCCCTCCCCGTGTCGACGTCACCAAAACTGTAACACCCTGTCTTCACCTCACTTTCACTGTAATTTCAAAATCTGAGTTTATTATAAACTATTCAAAAACTAATTATGTGAGTGCCATGATTGACATTGTATGCTTGTATGCTTGATTGAGTAGAATCAAAAACCATATTTTTCATAACATAAATATTCCCAAAATTCTTTTTCTTATTTTTGACTAATTCAAAACCTTGCTTTTGGTTGCACTACAAGTCCTTGGCAGCAAGGGAGTGATTTTACCCAAAGATGGTGATATGGTTAAAGAACTATTTTAGCTCTCCAAAACCATAAAATAATTATTTTATAAATAATTTTCCTAT
Organism: Hordeum vulgare subsp. vulgare; assembly: GCF_904849725.1. Lineage (NCBI taxonomy): Eukaryota > Viridiplantae > Streptophyta > Magnoliopsida > Poales > Poaceae > Hordeum > Hordeum vulgare. The sequence continues at coordinate 184,699,941 of NC_058521.1, forward strand.
TTTATTTACATGTCCATTTTTTAGGACAGTAATGATATTCCTATATGGAAAATTACTTTTGTGCCTTAGAAAAATCTAAGAAAATTTGGAGATAGTCACACGACATATATTTTCCATACATAAGATTTTCAACCCCTATTTATATTCAAAATATTCGAGCATATCCCTGAAAACCTATTCTGTCTATTTTGATCTTTTGGAAAGGAAATATTTCCAATAAAAATCCCATAAAACTCCGGCAACCTTCCCAAGCTATATTTAGTGACCACACCAAGTTTCACCCCATTCCAAGGTGATTTGGTTCACTAAATAATCCAACATCCCTCTCTCTCCAGAACCAAGTTGAAGCATCTCTACATTGCCAAGTTTATCCAAATGGATTGAAACTTTGCAGGAGTGTTCAACACCCCAAATAACGAGTCTATGCCAAACATGGGATTTGCAGGAGCTAATCTACCCACATTCCCTTTGGAAGGGTCAGATTAGCCATTTCGGGGGTGATTTGAAGTTTGCATTGCCAAACTTATCCAATGAATCTCAAATTTGGTGGAGTATCTTATTTCTTCATCAAAGTTAATCTTGTTAACTCTCATAACCAATGGTGTGGTGTTGCTATCCGAAACATCTGTCGAACACCTTCTGTCATAATAGCAAATCAGCCCCTACCCCACTCCACACCTAAGCTCTTCCCTCCATACTCTTTGACCAAACTGCTAGAACCACTCCCCAACTGCACGAGAGTGGCCCCTCTTTGAATCCAAGAAGATGGCCCCAAAATCTTCATTATAAGTTCTGAGCCAATGTTGGCATCTCTTCTTTCGTCTCATCCCATGGCCAACAGTGAGTCCCCCGGCTCCAAAACGGCAAGGCATCTTCAGTCCAAGCCCCAGGACACCCCAGACAAGGCCCAAGCGCCCCAGAGCGCGCCAGCATGCCATGGCATGCCAAAACTGGTCTCTAGGTACGCTGTTGGGCGCACCCGAAGCAAAGGTGGCCAGCCCCGGCCGGTTCGAGCCTCCCCCTGATGCACATTCGAGTCCCCGACCGTCTCTCTGTATCAGGGCAGCCCCACGGCCCCTCCTCCGTTGCTCTATTGACCGGAGCGACGCGTGCCCACGCACGCCAGATCCAAGCAGAAGAACATGGCCACGCGTGCACTCTCCTCCTCGCTCTCTCTCCCTCTGAGTGGGTCTTGCAGGTCCTAAACCACGTCCGCATACAGTGGTTTCAATCTGAAGCACTCACTGCCCCTCCTGCAAGCAGCTGTAAAACCACCCCTAGCCTCTCCGTTTGAGCACAACGAGCTCGTGCTCGAGATCGACCAAGGCCCCGCCGCTTCGAAGCTCCGTCGATCTCGGGCTACGGGCCGGCTCCGGTGCTCCTTTCACCTCCTCTATGATCCTAGCAACCTCAGGGAGCTTCCCGATCACCTCCCCGAGCTAATCCACGCCCGTAGCACCTAGTTCATCAGCCTCCCGAAACAGCTCTGTCGTAGCCGCCTCGTCGCCGGTGAGCCAGGGCATCCCAGTCGATCTCTCGACCACTAGCACGTAGGCGACGGTGAGCTGGTTCCATTTCTGCATTCTGTTGGGCTTATGGACGTCGGAAGCGTTGCCGGCGTGCTTCCCCTTCTCTTTGTCCCGAGGTGGAAGACAACCCCGATAGGTGGAGCTCACCTGTCGGTGGCTCCTGTCTCTCCCCCTGTCTCCTCTGTGCCACTGACCGCAGGGTCTGCGCGTCATGTTTGAACCTGGCCGCGCGCGCACCTGGGGTGGCTGGCTGGATGGCTAGCTGGGCCGGCCCAAGCCTCAGGCCAAGCGAGGCCTGAGCCCCAGCCTCTTTTCTTCTTCTATTTAATCTGGTTTTAAAAGATTTTTATAAAAATAATTATTCAATATATTTTTATTATTTTCCACCATAATTCTTCTAAAAATGAGTAGTATTTAACACAGCCTTTGTACAATTGTTAGGCAACCTTTCTGTTAAAGAGATTTAAAAAATAATCCTTTCACTAAAACAAGAGACAAATATTTTTATAATAACAATATGGATTTATCAGAATTAAACAACATTTTTAAAGTGAGTTTGTGATTACTTATTGCTTTTCATTTATTACGACGATAGAAACCACGTTTGACGAAGGAGTTGGCCTTGAAGGCCCCGAAGACCCCGGATACTTAGTTGATCAAGGCAAGCAGCCCTTTGACCATGTTTGAGCATATGTTATATTGCATGCTAGTAAAGCAAATACTCCTGTTGCATATGATCATAAATAATCGGTAAATCATTGAAGGGATGTTACCGATGGCTCCTCTAGAGCACTTGCATTTTAAGCTTGATCCTACCACCTATGAGGAACACACTGGTATCATATTGACAAGTAGAGCTAAGCATAGTAGAAGCATGAGCATGATGATGGTAAATATAAAAGGTTTATGAAATCCCCGTCGGGTGCCACTAATGGCCGAGGGTGAAGATGAGTTAGGTGGCCACTTTTGGTGAAGTGGTGCACCGGGTATTTTGGTGTGAGTGGTTTCAGAAATGGAAATAGATTTATAATGTGTCGACCGTCCCAACCTTACATGTACGACCACGTTACCCCTTTATGGGACGGGGCTTTGTTGATTACTCTTGTCGATGCTAGCAAAGAGCCACATTACTAGTGGTGGGAGTGTTGTGTGGTCACTCTCGTGATTGGGTCGTGCCAGGTAGGACGACTATGCCGTTTTTACGTGTTCCGGGCACACAGTTGTTCCCCGCATGGATGATATTGTCCAGAGTTGGTGCTTGTAAGACGTACATCGTGTGGTCTGGGTACCAATCGAGTGGACCTCTTTTTCTAGTATCATCAGGGGAAAGGCATTCATCGGGTACTTACCTCGGGTATGTTATATACCGCGAGTCGTGGATGTCACGGAAGTTTCCCGGATCTCGTGGGTACAACGTACAACCTATGCAGAGTGTAAAACTATTCGAATAGTTGTGTCCACGGTCCAGGACAGTTGGGTGGTGCTGCTTAAACAGTGTCCACTCGTTTCCGCATAAACCAAGTGTGTGTGTATAATGGTGTTATCCGAGGAAGAGTTGATTTGACCAAGTTCGGTGACCTGGCATATCGGGTGAACCCGGGTGTTCAACCATTGACAGATATATTGATATATGTAACATGTTCTTCTAAAAACCATCTAGCTTTTGTTGCACATCAACCCATGAACTTGTTTATTCACTGTTAAGCCGCTATCCACCAATACTGGATAATACTTGTTATCCTACCAATTGCATTATTCATATCATGGGCTATTTCTGAGTACATTCAAAGTACTCATTGGCTTGCCACAGGTTATATTATTGACCAGACATGGAAGGACCAGAGTTTGGAGAAGAGTACATCATCGGAGACGGCGTTGCGAACTAGGACGCTTCCTAGTCAGAATGCATGTTGGTGTAGGCTGATGGCATGGGCACCCTCTTAGCCCCGAGATTTCCGCTACTAGGTGTATCACTGTAATTTGGCCTTATAGGCCCTACCTTGTGAACTTGACCTTACTGGTTATGTGTTGTAATATTTTGGTACGTTGGATGTAAGACTCTTATTATTCAGCATTTGTGTGTTCGGTGCGCATTGATCTCTAGGATCACGACGCACGTTCATTCGGCGATTTTGACTCGTAAGTCGGGGTCCACACACAGCTGGTATCAGAGCCATCCTAACTGTAGGAAGCCTTAGGTAGCATGGACGATAGCCGAGACGAGTAGTGCACTCAGTCCTTACACATGAGATTTTTCTGCACCCACCAAAAATTTCTAACCCTCTCTTACAACCTTGTAGATGGCCGCCGTACTTGAGATCCTTCTGGAGACAGGCTTTCCCCTACTTTTGGGAGATAGCCTCAAGAAGTGTCAAGTACGCTGCACGCTCATTTTCCTCCACCACGAGCACTGGGTCAACTCCGACACAAAGAAATATCCCGTAGACGTGATAGTGAAGGCTAACGACTCCCCAACTAGTTGGTTCTTTGAAGGACCGCAGATGGAGAATCTGATGTTGGCAGTGGAGACAGCCGCACGAGAGGCGCTAGTGCGTCTCCGCGACATCCTTCCCGAGAGGGCTAAAAAGATAGCTACTCGTCACCTACCTTTTATTAAAGACGGGATTGACGGGAGTTGGACGCTTAACCCATCTTCGGAAGACGGGATGCCACTCAGGTTTCAGACCTACTTCAGCCTCTCCGACGACACCTTGACTCACCTTCTCTTCTAGGAGTCGATGACGATTTGCCAAGAGCTACACCAATTAAAGGACCTACTTAGCCTGGAAAAGATGAAGACCCGCAAGGTCAAGAAGGAAGGAGCACCCGAAGGGCTGTCATCCATTGCCTTCCGAGGAGGAATACCACAGCTCCAGGCCACTCCTATCCAGAGTCGCCGTCTGACCGCGGAAGAGTACACTGAGCTCCTCACCGCTTCACTGACTAAGAGACGCCATGACAGACGACTTTCGACTCCTACACCTCTGAAGGAGGAAGGTACCGATCAGGATGAAGACGAAGACCCTGCACAGCCTCCCTACGAGACCGAGCAGTCCGCAGCTTAGAAGTGCAACTTAAGCAATTAGGAGACTTCCCAAACGTAGTTGAGTCCGTGTATCGGTTCATGTGAACCATGAGTGTTGTTTGAACATGTATGATGCTAGCCGCATTTCTGCCTTAGTCAGCTTGTAAGCGACTACATCATTTGTTTTAATTCAACGCATTAAATTTTTCCCAAAAACCTTTGATTAAAACTCTCACACTAGCACAGTACCAAACCCCTTATTTAGAGCATCATACCTTAGGATTCCCGGCCAATTCGGCATGTTGACCTGTCTACTCCCCTGACAGGATGGTGATTTCAACCCGCACCAGCACCTTTGGCAACCCTGGCTCTGCCTCCTGTGGCCAGTAGCAGGGAACCGGTGGGAACTTTCAAGCTGGAGATCACCACGAGCAGCAGCAAGGTGATATTCCTCGGCCGCCGCCTCCTTCAGAGAGACTGACTGTGGCTCAGTTCCTCCAAGCTCTCCGAGAGGAATGTCAAGCCAACAATGCCGCCATCCAACAGCTGGCTCAACTCTTTGTGAACAATCCGCCGCAAAACAGAAATGGCCACGGTCGCTCTACTCTGTGTGAGTTTATGCGGACTACACCTCCTATATTCACAAAGACAACTGAACAATTTGATGCGGATGACTGGATCTGCACTATAGAAGACCTCCTCGCGCAGGTTAAGTGCACTGATGATCGCGAGAAAGTCCTTTATGCTTGTCACTATCTCGGAGGCACAGCCAGAGCCTGGTGGGACGGGTTCCAGATCATGCGAGAAGGGCAGGCTATCACTTGGGCAGTATTCAAGGAAGGATTCCATGCCGCTCACATTCCTCTTGGAATGATGACCATTAAGAAGCGGGAATTCTAAGCTTTAAGGCAAGGAAGTGGAACAGTCAAGGAGTATCTGCAGAAGTTTAACCTCCTGTCGAGATATGCACCAAAGGACATCAACACTGAGGCCTCTAAAGTGGAACGCTCTATGGAAGGACTGCAGCAGTCACTCCAGTATCAACTGGTTGTTTGTGAATGCTGGACCTTCTGTGACCTGGTTAACAAGGCCCTCATGTTGGAGGATAAGCGTCATGCAATGGACGACACCCGTAAGCGCAAGCTGATGGGTAGTGGAGGACCCAGTAACCCGAGGCCATGTACATGGCAGTCAGCCCTAGCAAGACCCAGCTATCAGCAACAGCACTACAAGGCACCAACGTTTTGCTAGAACTACCATCCCCAGCAGCAAGTCAACAGAAATCAACCCGCTGAATAACAATGGAGTCAAGACCAACATTCTGGGACAAGTTACCTGTTTTGGATGTGGACAAGTTGGGCACTATTCCAGGCAGTGCCCCAACAAGAAGCCCGATGCCCCGCGCCCCAATGTGCCAAATCAAGGACAAGGTCAAGGAGCGCCAGGCAGGAACCAAGCTTCCTGCAATCAGGAGTACCATAGCAGGGGACATATTAATCACATCTCCACAGAAGAAGCACAAAAAGACCCGGAGTGCATTCTATGTACGTTCCTCGTCAACTCCACCCCATCAACAGTATTGTTTGATTATGGTGCTTCGCATTATTTTGTAACTCGGAAGTTTGCGGAAAAATGTGGTTTGAAGCGTACCCTACTTAATGAGAAAATGGCAGTGCATACCCCGGGAGCAGTGCTAAGGACCAACCTAGGATGTAGAGGTTAATGGGATAAGCTTCTCAGCAGATCTCATCGTCATTAAGTCGCAAGGCTTAGAAGTGATCCTTGGGATGGATTGGTTGGCCAAGCACCATAGCATCTTAGACTGTGCCAACCGGACTATTACCATGACGAGCGACCAAGGGGTCAAAGTCAAGTATGTCCCTGAGCCGACATCCACTCAAGTCCCGCAGGTAAATTGCCTATCAGGAGAAGAGCTGGATCGAGTATCGATAGTCTGTCAATACCTGGACATCTTTCCTGATGAGCTGCCAGGGATGCCTCCTGACCGAGACATCGAGTTCATCATTGAGCTCATGCCTGGGTCTAGGACTATGTATAAGAAGCCTTATAGGATGGGGTCCGAAGAGCTAGCATAGCTGAAGAAGCAGCTGGATGAGCAACTCAGGAAAGGGTTCATTCGTCCGAGTGCATCACCTTGGGGATCACCTATTCTGTTCGTGTCTAAGAAGAATGGGACTATCAGACTCTGCATCGATTACCATTCTCTCAATGAAGTCACAATCAAGAACAAGTAACCACTCCCTAAGATTGAAGACTTGTTTGACCAGTTAAATGGAGCTAAGGTATGTTGCAAGATCGATCGTCGATCTGGATATTACCAACTGAAGATCCGACCTGAAGACATACCAAAGACTGCATTCGTGACCCGCTACGGTCTATACGAGTGCACTGTCATGTCGTTTGGGTTGACAAACACCCCAGCATACTTCATGTACCTCATGAACAAGGTCTTCATGAATAAGTTTGTCGTCGTTTTCATCGATGGCATATTAATATTCTCCAAGTCCGAAGAAGAGCATGAGCAACACTTGAGTTTAGTGTTGGAGAAGCTTTGAAAGAACCAACTTTATGCGAAATTCACTAAATGCCAATTCTGGCTGCATTAAGTTGGATTCTTAGGTCATACCATGACGGCAAATGGATTGGCGGTCGATCCTTCCAAGATTACCACGGTAACCAATTGGGAGTCGACAATCGATGTGAAGTAAGTCAGGAGTTTCCTCGGACTCGCGGGATATTACCGCAAGTTCGTAGAAGGATTCTCCCACTTTGCTCGACCAATGACTCAGCTCTTGAAGAAAGGTAAGAAGTTCGAATGGATGCCGGAGTGTGAAAAAAGCTTCCAGGAGTTGAAGAAGATATTGACTACCGCCCAGGTATTGGCTACTCCAGATATCAGCAAGGAGTTTGTGATATATTGTGATGCCTCCAGAACCAGGCTCGATGGAGTTCTAATGCAAGACGGCAGAGTTGTGGCATATCTGTCACGGAAACTGCGCCCTCATGAGGGGAACTATGCCACCCCATGATCTCGAGTTGGGAGCAGTAGTACATGCCCTGAAGACATGGCGACGTTACCTTCTGGGGAAGCGATGTGAAATATACACCGACCACAAAAGTCTAATGTATACCTTTACTCGAAGGGAACTGAATATGAGGGAGCGAAGATGGTTAGAGTTAATCAAGGACTATGACCTCGGCATTCAATACCACCCCGGTAAGGCCAATGTGGTGGCCGATGCCCTCAGCCGGAAGGCCAGCACCTTGAATGTTATGCTCAAGGAAAGGCTACCCGCCTTGTATGAAGAGATGGAAAGCTTCGAGTTGGAGCTAGTTGACTTAGGATTCCTAGCTAACCTCGAAGTCAAACCCATGCTGGCAGACGACATTAAGGAAGCCCAGAAGGGGCACAAGAGCATCGAAGGCATCAGGAAGATCCAGGAAGGCAAGGCCCCAGAATTCTCGGTGGATGAGCAAGGAGTAGTGTGGTTTGGGAAACAATTATGCATACCCAACAAGGCGGAACTCAAAGACTTGATCATGCAGGAAGCTCATGACACACCCTACTCTATTCACCCCGGTGGCACCAAGATGTATCAGAACCTCCGGGAAAGATTCTGGTGGCACGACATGAAGAGGGAAATAGCATCTTACGTCACCAAGTGCGACGTATGCCAACGGGTCATGGCTGAACACCAATGACCTACTCGACTACTACAACCTCTCCAAGTGTGTGGCCCAGCAAGGGGCACAATTCCATATGGGTCATTGTCAACCACCTAAGCAAGGTGGCCCATTTCATTCCAGTCAACACCACTTATGATGGTAGCCAGTTGGCTAGCCTGTATATCCATGGTATAGTGAGTCTCCACGGAGTTCCCAAGGAGATTGTATCTGACTGAGGCACGTAGTTCACCTCAAGATTCTGGAAGAAATTACAAGAAGCTCTCGGAACGAAGCTCTCTTTCAGCACCGTCTTCGACCTACAGACGGGCGGACAAATGGAAAGAGTGAATTAGATACTCGAAGATATGCTCCACGCATGTGTCTTGGCACATGGGACCAAATGGGAAGATTGTTTGATGTTCGCTGAGTTCTCGTACAACAACATGAAAAGGATGTGGATGTCTCCTAGGGGGGGGTGAATAGGCTCTTTAAAATAGTTAAGGTTTAGGCTTGAACAAATGCGGAATAAAACTAACGTTTAATATGTCAAGCACAAAACCTACAAGCAACTAGGCTCACCTATGTGCACCAACAACTTATGCTAAGCAAGATAAACAACTAAGTGATAGCAAGATATATTACAATAAACAATATGTCTATCACAAAGTAACGTGCATAAGTAAAGGGTTCGGGTAAGAGATAACCAAGGCACGGGGAGACGATGATGTATCCCGAAGTTCACACCCTTGCGGATGCTAATCTCCGTTAGAGCGGTGTGGAGGCACAATGCTCCCCAAGATGCCACTAAGGCCACCGTAATCTCCTCACGCCCTCGCACAATGCAAGATGCCGTGATTCCACTAAGGTACCCTTGAGGGCAGTCACCGAACCCGTACAAATGGCAACCCTTGGGGGCGGTCACCGAACCCGTACACGTGGCAACCCTTGGGGGCGGTTACCGGTACCCGTACAAATTGCTCGGGGAAATCTCCACAACCTAATTGGAGACCCCAACTCTTCTCGGAGCTTCGCACCATTATGATTGAGCTCCGAGACACCACCAAGCTTCTAGGAGGCCAAAGCATCCACGAAGAACAATATCAAGGGTACTAAGTACCAAAGGTAGTAAGCTTCTCAACTTCTCACTTCCACGTATCACCGTGGAGAACTCAAACTGATGCAACTAATGCAATGGCAAGAACACACGAAGTGGTCAAGTCCCTCACACTCAAATCCCTCCACAAAAACAAAAGCTATGGAGAAATATGAGAGGAAGAACAAGGAGCTCACAAAGAACTCCAAGATCAAGATCCAAGGGGTTCCCCTCACATAGAGGAGAAAGTGATTGGTGGAGATGTGGATCTAGATCTCCTCTCTCTTTTCCCTCAAGAACAAGCAAGAATCATTGGAGGGATTGAGAGTAAGCAAGCTCTAAGAATGTCAACAATGGAGGTAGAACACGAGCTCAACGGTTGGATAAGACCAAGGGGGAAGAAGACCCCCTTTATATAGTGGGGGAAGGAATCAGACCGTTACCCCCACTTTCTGCCGAGCTCCAGCGGTACTACCGCTGGCTGCAGCGGTACTACCGCTGGCACTCCAGCGGTACTACCGCCAGCTAGCGGTACTACCGCTGGCTGCAGCGGTACTACCGCTGGGCCCCTGGTAGTGCAACGGCACTACCACCGCCAAGAAAGTCTTCGCAAAAAGGTCCGTCCACAAACAACCGCTAGGCAGGCGGTACTAAGCTCCTGGAGCGGTACTACCGCTGACCAGGGGCGGTACTACCGCCAGCCAGCGGTACTACCGCTAGGGCAAGCGGTACTACCACCAACTCTAGCGGTACTACCGCTAGGTCCAGCGGTACTACCGCTAGGTCCAGGGTACTACCGCTCTCCACTGAAACAGCCATAACTTTCGCATACAAGCTCCGAATCGAGCAAACCCAAGCTTGTTGGATTCAGGACGACAAGGTCTATCCAAACAGCGGTTATAAAAATGCCAAAGATATAGATATGTGTGTCCTCTATGAATGAAGAACCGGCAAAAACTCCAACATCGAAAACATCATAGTAGATGCATATGGACTCCGTTTGCGATGAACTCGAGCTTGTCACGAAGATGACCATAAGCTCTAGAACTTACAAAGAGAAACACCAAACAAGAACCAAGAAGTATGATGCAAGGATGCAAATGGTTTGAGCTCTCAACGAATGATACGATCAAGCTACTCACTTGAGAGCCCCCTTGATAGTACAACAATCTATCCTAAACAGAAAACCTATCAAGGGCAAACCTATACCTTGCACCTCGTCCTCTTGAGCTAGATGATGATGATTTTGGCTTCCTCAAGATGGACCACCTTTCTTGATTGTGTTGGCTTGATGAAGACTAGTTGATTGCTCCCCCATACTCACTATGGGTGAGCCACTCTTCAGCATCTTCCCAAGTCCATTGCCACCACAATGGACGGCAAGCTTCAAGCATGATATCTTCGTGCTGATCCACTTGAACTTGCACATCGCAATCTTGATGACGATCACAACTTGACGTCATACTTCATGGGTTGTATGAGATCTTCCCTTTGATGCAAGCCCATGGAAACACACCTAACCCCCACATAGAACTCTCACGAAGACCATGGTTAGTACACAAATACGTAATGGACAATGCTTACCATACCATGGGATCACTTGATCCCTCTCGGTACATCTTGTACGCTTTGTGTGTTGATCATCTTGATTTGCTCATGGGTTGTATGAGATCTTCCCTTTGACGCAAGCCCATGGAAACACACCTAACCCCCACAAAGAACTCTCACGAAGACCATGGGTTAGTACACAAATACGTAATGGACAATGCTTACCATACCATGGGATCACTTGATCCCTCTCGGTACATCTTGTACGCTTTGTGTGTTGATCATCTTGATTTACTCTTTGTCTGAGATCTTGATCAACCATGTGTCTCTATGACCATTCTTTGGATAATACCTTGAATACCATCTTGGTCATCATATAAACTCCTTGAACCCAACAGATGGACTTCAAGAAGTGCCTATGGACAAATCCTATAAATGTAACTTAAGGCAACCATTAGTCCATAGGAATTGTCATCAATTACCAAAACCACATATGGAGATATATGCCCTAACACAACATCTATCAGTCGAGTCTTCAGATGGCCCCATTTGAAGTGCTATACGGACAGAAGTGCCGCACCCCGCTCAACTCGTCCGAAAGTGGAGAAGGATTGATTTTTGGGCCAGAAGTTCTGCAAGAGGCATAAGACAAGCTGCAACTTGACCGTGACAACTTAAAGGCGGCCAAGTCGCGACAAAAGAGCTATGCGGACTCTCACCGCAGAGAATTGGAGTTCAACCTCGAAGACCAGGTGTACCTCCGTGTCACACCTCTCAAGGGAACCAAGCGTTTCCACGTCAAGGGGAAAGTTGCTCCAAGGTTTATTTGAACTTTTAAGATCACGGCAAGGCATGGAGAAGTTGTTTACTAGCTGGAGCTACCTCCTGAACTTTTGGGTGTGCACAACGTCTTCCACGTGTCACAACTTCGGAAGTGTCCGCGAGCGCCAGACCGTCCAGATCTTTATCAGGACATTGACCATCAGGCCATCGACCTCCAGCCAGACCTCAATTATCGTGAGAGGTCCATCCGCATTTTGGATAAAGCAGAGCGATGCACCAGTAGCCGCACCATCAAGTACTTCAAGGTTTAGTGGAGAAACCACACCAAAGCAGAAGCCACATGGGAGCGTGACGACTATCTCCGATCCGAATTTCCGTACCTTTTTAGCACCTAGCTTAATAATCTCGGGGACGAGATTTTTGTAACGGGAATATGTCTGTCACACCCTGTTTTCACCTCACTTTCACTGTAATTTCAAAATCTGAGTTTATTAAAAACTTTCCAAAAACCGATGCTTCGAGTGCCATGACTAACATTTTATGCTTGTATGCTTGATAGAGTAGAATCAAAAACCATATTTTTCATAACATAAATATTCCCAAAATTCTTTTTCTTATTTTTGACTACTTCAAAACCTTGCTTTGGGTTGCACTACAAGTCCTTGGCAGCAAGGGAGTGCTTTTACCCAAAGATGGTGATCTGGTTCTAAAACTACTTTAACTCTCCAAAACCATAAAATAATTATTTTATAAATTATTTTCCTATTTTATTTACATGTCCATTTCTGAAGCCAGGAATGATATTACTATATGGAAAAATACTTTTCTGCCTTAGAAAAATCTGAGAAAATTTGGAGAAATTCATAGGACATATATTTTCCATACATAAGATTTTCAACCCCTATTTATATTCAAAATATTTGAGAAAATCCCTGAAAACCTATTATGTCTGTTTTGATCTTTTGGAATATTTCCAAAGGAAATCTTTCCAATAAAATCCCATAAAATTTCAGCAACCTTCCCAAGCTATATTTAGTGACCACACCAAGTTTCACCCCATTCCAAGGTGATTTGGTTCACTAAATAATCCAAAACCCCTCTTTGTCCAGAACCAAGTTGAAGCATCTCTACATTGCCAAGTTTATCCAAATGGGTTGAAACTTTGCAGGAGTGTTCAACACCCCAAATGAGGAGTATCTGCCAAAAATGGGGTTTGTAGGAGGTAATCTACCCACATTCCCTTTGGAAGGGGCACATCTACCATTTGGGGGTGATTTCAAGTTTCATTGCCAAACTTATCCAATGAAGCTCAAATTTGGTGGAGTATCTTATTTCTTCATCGAAGTTAATCATGTTAACTCTCATAATCAGTGGTGAGGTGTTGCTATCCCAAACACCTATCGGACACCTTCTACTATATTAGCAAATCGGCCCCTACCCCACTCCACACCTAAGCTCTTCCCTCCAAACTTTTTGACCAAGCTGCCAGGACCACTCCCCAACTGTAGGAGAGTGGCCCCTCTTTGAATCCAAGCAGAAGGCCCCAAAATACTCAATCTAAGTTCTGAGCCAATGCTGGCATCTCTTCTTTCTCTCATCCCATGGCCAGTAGTGAGTCCCCCGGCTCCCAAACGGCTAGGCATCTTCAGTACAAGCTCCAGGACACCCCAGACAAGGCCGAAGCACCCCAGAGCTCGCCAGGATGCCGTGGCATGCCAAAACTGTGCTCTAGGCACGCTGTTGGGCGCACGCAAAGCAAAGGTGGCCAGCCCCGACCGGTTCGAGCCTCCACCTGATGCCCATTCGAGTCCCCGGCCGTCTCTTTGTATCAGGTCAGCCCGAGGGCCCCTCCTCCCTCGCTCTGTTGACCGAAGCGACGCGTGCCCACGCGCGCTAGATCCAACCAGAAGACCATGGCCACGTGGGCACACTCCTCCTCGCTCTCTCTCCCTCTAAGTGGGTCTCCTGGGTCCGAAACCACGTCCGCATATCGTGGTTTCGACCCCGAGCACTCACTGCCCCTCCTGCGAGCAGCGGTGAAACCACTGGTGCCACCGGCTCGGTGCATCGTCGGGAGCCTATAAATAGGCCGTCCCCCTCGCTCCAGCACCTCCATCCGCCCTCTCAAGTGCCTAAACTCCACCTCTAGCCTCTCCGTTGGAGCATAGCGGGTCCTATGCTCGAGATCGACCGAGTCCCCGCCGCTTTAGAGCTCTGTCGATCTCGGGCTACGGGCCATCTCGGGTGCTCCTTTCACCTCCTCTGTGATCCTAGCAACCTCAGTGAGCTTCCACATCCCCTCCTCGAGCTAATCCACGCCCGTAGCACCTAGTTCATCAGCCTCCCGAAACAGCTCCGCCGTAGCCACCTCATCGCCGGTGAACCAGGGCCTCCACGTAGACCCCTCGACCACCAGCAGTAGGCGACGGTGAGTTGGTTCCGTTTCTGCCTTCCGTTGGGCTCGAGGACATCGGTAGCGTCGCCGGCGTGCTTCCCCTCCTCTCTGTCCTGACGTGGAAGACGACCCCGACAGGTGGGGCTCACCTGTCGGTGGCTCCTCTCTCTTCCCCTCTCTCCTCTATGCGACTTATCACACGGGCCCACGCGTCAGGTTTGAACCTGGCCGCACGCGCGCGTGGGATGGATGGCTGGCTGGCTAGCTAGGTCGGCCCAAGCCTCAGGCCGAGCGAGGCGTGAGCTCCAGCCTTTTTTCTTTTTCTGTTTAATCTGGTTTTAAAAGATTTTTATAAAAATAATTATTCAATATATTTTTATTATTATTCCACCATAATTCTTCTAAAAATGAGTAGTATTTAACAGAGCCTTTGTACAATTTTTAGACAACCTTTCTGTTTTATAATAATTAAAAAGGTTATCTCGAATAATTTTGCTTCTATTAAAGTGATTTTAAAAATAATCCTTTCATTAAACCATAGACAAATATTTTTAAAATAAAAATATGGATTTATCAGAATTAAACAATATTTTTAAAGTGAGTTTGTGATCTGTTTTTGAGTGAGCTACTTATTGCTTTTTATTTATTACGACGATAGAAACCACGTTTGACGAAGGAGTTGACTTGAAAACCCCGAAGACTCCGGATACTTAGCTGATCAAGGCAAGCAGCCCTTTGGCCATGTTTGAGCATATGTTATATTGCATGCTAGTAAAGCAAATACTCCCGTTGCATATGATCATAAATATTCGGTAAATCATTGAAGTTAAGTTACCAATGGCTCCTCCGACGCACTTGCATTTTAATCTTGATCCTACCACCTATGAGGGGCACGCTGATATCATGTTGACAAGTAGAGCTAAGCATAGTAGAAGAATGAGCATGATGATGGTAAATATCAAAGGTTTATGGAAAACCCGTCAAGTGCCACTAATGCCCGAGGGTGAAGATGAGTTAGGTGGCCACTTTGGGTGAAGTGGTGCACCGTGTATTTTGGTGTGAGTGGTTTCAGAAATGGGAATAGATTTATGATGTGTCGACCGTCCCAACCTTACATGTGCGACCACGTTACCCCTTTATGGGACGGGGCTTTGTTGATTACTCTGGTCGATGCTAGCAAAGAGCCACATTACTAGTAGCAGGAGTGATATCTGGTCACTCTAGTGATGGGGACGTGCCAGGTAGGAATACTATGTCGTATTTACGTGCTCCGGGCACACCGTTGGTCCCCGCATGGATGATACTGTCCAGAGTCAGTGTTTGTAAGACGTACATCATGAGGGTTGGGTAGCAATCGTGTGTACCTCTTTGTCTAGTATCGTCAGGGAAAAGGCATTGATCGGGTACTTACCTCGGGTATGTTATATACCGCGAGTCGAGGATGACACGGAAGTTTCCCGAATCTCGTGGGTGCGGCGTATAACCTCAGTGTAAAACTATTCGAATAACCGTGTCCACGGTCAAGGACAGTTGGGCGGTGCTGCTAAAACTACGTCAAGTTGTTTCCGCATAAACCAAATGTGTGTGTATATAATGGTGTTATCTGAGAAAGAGTTGATATGACCAAGTTCGGTGACTTGGCATATCAGGTGAACCCGGAGTTATCAACCCTTGACAGATATATTGATATATGTAACTTGTTCTTCTAAATACCATCTAGCTTATATTGCACATCAACCCATGATCATGTTTATTCACTATTAAGCCGTTATCCACCAATACTTCATAATACTTGTTATCCTACCAATTGCATTATTCATATCATGGGCTGTTTGCGAGTACATTCAAAGTACTCATTGGCTTGCCACTTATTATATTATTGACCAGACATGGACACTACAAGAAATATGCTCATACATGACGTTTTTTAAGACGTCGCTGATGAATTCGTCATAAATCTATGACGATTTCATCCAAGATTGTCGTAAACCGTTTGAGGCGATCAAATCTACATATAAATTACAACGATGTGAGTCAAAAACGTCGTAACCGCATAAGATGAGATCGTCATAACTTTTACGATGATTATAAAAATGTCGTAACATGTTCTAACTATGTTGACATGTCACTCGTGGGTCCACTATATGTCACGCGCCAAACACAACTAAAACGTCAAAAAGGTTGTGATTCCCTCATTCGTCGATCCAAGAGGGTAGAAAAAATTAGAAGTTATAAGAAAATGGAAAACACAATTACATGAGCAAGATTTCTATTGGTGGAATCGTTTGTACCACGGATCGATGACGTGGCACGTATCCATCCATCCAGCTACCCAACCCACATATCCATCCATCCATCCAAGAACCCCTCTCCCTCGCTGCACATATCCATCTACCTACAGAAAAAAAGAAGAAAAAAGAAAAGGAAAAAGAGCCCGCGAGAGAGAGAGCGCTCACCCAACTCCACCAAAGGCCACCTCCCTCTGTCTTGTCTCGTGACCTATCCTCTCTCCCCCCCCACGAACTCCTCCCCCTCGCCGCCGCCACCTGCCATGTCCGCCTGTCCTGGCAAGCTCCAGCGGCGGCAAGCACTCCCCGGGTCTCCCGACGCTACGCGCCTCCTTCCCTTCCGGCCAGCATCGACGCTACCCCCCCCCCACGCGGTGGCTAGCTAGGGTTTCGGCCTGCATCCCTAACTTTGCCGGGAACCGCCACATACGGCGATGTGGAGGCTAGTGGGCGACGGATCTAGCATTGGCATGTCCCAGATTGGTACTTCTCCTCCCTCCTCGTTTGGATTCTCCCTCCCCACCTCACCTCACCATCTCCTCCTTTCATTCCCCTTGCTGCAGGTAACCATGGGGCGGTTGGGAAAGGCAGTGACGGTAGGAGGGCCTTCAGTGGACCTTTCACGGAGTAAATCAATGCAATATAAATCCTAATTAGTTTAACCTGTGCAGCCCAGCTCATACATGTTGTTCATGTCTTCCTGTGGCTCTGGGACACTAATCTTTTTGTATGAAGTACACTGGAACTAGTAGTGGCGGCGATGTAATTGATATGTTAATTACCAAATCTTTGGGGCTGGGAGTAGTTTACAAACATTATATGTGCCTTGTAGGATGCTGCCGATGTCCGGAATCTCTCCCTTGTCTACACGCTGGCTGGAGGTATACATATTTAATTGAAAAATAATAATTTCGGGTGCAAGTTTAGCATTTCCTACCAACAGCGGAATAATCCTTTTAGCAACTGATGAATTATTTCCATAGTGAATAAAGAACTGGTAACTGAATTACCTGGAATTCGACATTTTCTAAACAGACGTTAATGTAAATGAAATCATTAGTGAACCCAGGGACAAGCTAGTATTTCTTATAAATACTAAGGGGCATGACTGAGATAACAGAGTCATGCAATTCCATGAAGGTTCCGTAGATTCTTGCATGCAGCCACACATTAGCTCATTTAATTTCCCTCTTATTTGAAATGATGGGTACATTTTAGAGTCTGTTGATTACTAACTGAAATTTATAGGGCTTAGAACTTTGTGTTACTATAGAGATAGTATCTACATATCATATATTGCAAAGTTCATATCCACTAATTATAATAGTGATAACACATGATGATAGAACTTTGACACATGTGACACATGATCTTTTGTGCCGGTGATTGACTTCTGGTATGCTTCATAGTAGATACCGTGCTTTTGTATAACTTCCATTTTCATGCCCTCGTGTGCAAATATAATGTCATCTCAATACAGTATAAAAAGATACATGCTTTTCAAGTAGCACTGGCATGTTTATATAACCTTCTCATTCACCTAGTTAATTTCGCATTCCTAAGCTATTCCATTAGAATTTTTAGGACATGCTGGTGCATATGAAATTTTCCCAACAATATGTCTTTGGTCTGAGGCTCTGAGCACCAAATTTGTTTTGTTTGCGTACTTCACCTTCTACCATGTTCTATAGAACCTGGATCATACATGCATCTTAAAATTTAACTGACTTTGGTGATGTTACATTGTTGTTATAATTGACTATATACATTTTCCTAATTTCTGTCTACATAATCCCCTAGAGTGAAAGAACCAGGTTGTTTGGAAACTTAGAACATGAAAACATTATGTAGTCATGAACACAAGGGGAGCTCATTGTCTCGTTCCAATTTGAGCAGTATTGAGGTCGGTAAGTTAAGTTGCTGTGTGGATCACCAGAAGAAAAGATGATTTGTTTACATACATATTTTTAGCTTCTGACTTTCTGATCAAACAATTTCGCTCTTCTGTGTCGTTTGATTTGGTCCTTATAGGTTTAGACACTACAATCTGGGGGGCAGGGGGTGAGCTATAGAAATTTACAGTAGGTACTGCTTTTGTTTTGGTTAGAACAATGCTTCTCTTGATTTTTGTATATTTTAGTTGCTCGCTTCCATCTCCCTATTTGTGCTTTGGCAGATAATTGGGGCTAAAAAGGGAGCAGTTTTTGGTGGATTAGTAGAGGGTCCTTTGCGGCCGATCATGCAAAGGAAGTATCAGGCTTCACTTCTTCACATATTCTTATGGGGTTTCTTGGATGTGTATTCTATCTTACAGGATTACACTAATTGTAGTTTACGCCATCTTTGAGGGGACCAAGAACTGCTTCGTGTTCACCAATGTAGCTGGTCGCCCTGTTATATATCGTCCAACGGGTACTTATCTGTTACTTTGACAGGATTTGCATTGCATAAGGGAAATAAACTCTTTTCTGCATTTGTTTCCATCTTTATAACAACTATACGAACGAATGTGCTATTGGCACTAAGGTGGCTCCCTGGTACAAACCAAACACATACTTTTTGTTATGTGGATCTATCTCGTGAAGGAACTACGAAAAGTATGTACGTTGTGGTGCTTGATTTTGTAAATATTTGACTGCATATTATTTTGTAAATCATATCAGCTGGTTTCGTCACTTCAATTATGAATATAATTCTTCTATATATTGAAAGGGTAGCTTGCGTAAATTGAAAGTTTTTTCACTGTTATTTTATTCTTCCTTTGTCATCCTTATATGATAAATTTCTGGACTGATATGGTGTGGTATGTATTATATAGTACAATTGAAAGCAATACATTATATTATTAATTCTTTGTTTCTAGTTAATTATATGAATCACACTAAAAAGGATACTTATATGGACGATATTACAGTACATGCATCGATCTAACGTTTATAGTTTAATCAACCGGGTCACCTTATCTTTTTGATTGGTTTTGAGATAGCTTAACGCTTGTGGCGGAGCGCTAACTCTCTCCTTGTTTAATCTAGCTATGAGTATTTTGAAACAAAGAGAGTATAAAATTTCTGGACTGATATAGTGTGGTATGTTTTCACACATTTGGTACCTCTGCCCGGCGAAAACATAGGGGTTAATCATGTTGTGCAATTCTATTCAGGCCTGGTTCAGGGAACTACCTGAAGGCGTGCTTGATAGCCTCTCACCGGAGCAAGTCCTGAACTGCAGAAGCCTCTCCTTCCAACGGCGACCAAAGTAACCTAGACCTCTTTCATCTCTTCTGCTTTGATTTATTGTTGAGTTGCTGGCCTGTTGTTGCTCGTCAAGTGTTGCTGCTGCTGTGCTCTGCCTCTGCTGATTGCTTACGTTGTTCATGTGCTGCTGTTGATTGATGTTCATGTGCTGCTGCTGCTAATTGCTTATTGTTGTTGCTGCTGCTGTGCTCTGCCTCTGCTGATTGCTTATGTTGTTCATGTGCTGCTGCTGCTGATTGATGTTCGAGGGGTTCGTGGACGACGAGTCCGATGGCGAGGTCAAGCCCTTCCTCGCTGGCACGAGCGGCTTCTCCGGAGGTAAAGAAAGGGCCCCTGTCAGCCCCGCGTCGGTTTGGGTGCTTCTATTTGCCTTGCTCCTCTGACCTCTGAGGTGAATAGACGGTTTCTTGGGCCCATCGTGCGATGGATGGATCCGGCGTCTAGGCCGCCCCTTCGGAGATCCGTTGGATTTCCTGCTCTCTACAGGATTTGGGGTGGTAGATTTGAGTCGTTTGGTGGGTTGGTGGTCGTATTCGCAACAGTAGCTAGATGTAATGTCGATTTGTGCTAATTTTCTGTGAATGCTCGTTGCAACTTAATTACCCCGATTTCATGTCTAAACTTTTCCTTTGTCATGTGACTGAGATATATCTAGAAAAAGATCCTTGATGCAACTCCGATGACTGATTAGAGAAGCTTGATGTTTATTTTATCGAAAAATATGGTGTTGTATCCCCCCGCAAAGAAAAAAAAGAAGGAACATATGGTGCTTTAGATGTGGCTTGTTTTGGACAACTTTTATCTCCCCTGCCCCTAGGATTTCTTTGCACTTAGTTTCTCTGCAATATTTTGTGGGTGGAAACTTCTCTCATGGTGTATTGACTTTATCATTGCTAGTATCTAAATCACGAATGTTTGTTTATAGCTACACTGACCAGACGTTTAGGCGTGTTTGATGATTTTTTTCTCTCTTAAAGCATGAATAAACAGATATCATAATTCGTAAGATAGACCAGAAACAGACCTATTGGTGTTAATGGTCGTTGTTCAACAGTGGTGAAGTCAGAAACAGGTGTTCTAACTTCCAAATCTTGACTGGCTTAAGTTAATGTCTATGGCACATTTACAGTTTCTCATTTGCAAGTATACTTATGGATCGTTGTTTATTAGTCAAGGTTCTACATGGTGCTAGTTTCCCAATCCGCACACTGATTATTGTGATGATGATCATGGTATTTATTGCGGATCAGTTGTTGGTTTTGTCAACTTTTTTCCATGGGTGTGGATATCAAGATTTTGATGTACTCACATCTGTCTTTAGTTCTGCATTATGTGATAGTGAATTATAATGCGATCCTTTTGTTTGATTAATTATTTCATTTTAATGAGATTGAAGCCTATTACTAGTTTCAATGCTCTGTAAAATATCCTAACTGATAAGGATAAGATGAATAAATCTCATTGATCTAAACATTGTCCTCTTTACCAGTTCATTTTGCTTGGAGTTGTTCCATTCCGTAGGGATATTCCATTTTTGACATCCAAATGGACTGATCGTCTCTTTACTTAGAAAATACAGTTACTAATGGCTCTCTGGTACATGTACAGACGAAACCACCCTGTTTGCCACTTTACCTTCATCTGAACTGATCGTCTTACCTCTCCTTCCTCATTAATTTAAAGATGGTAGTTTAAAAGATCAAGAAAATAGGCAAAGGCTTTTTTATCTTTGATCTTGTACTTTACAAGAGATCTTCCATATCTGAGCAAGCCTGGTTAACTGGTTAACTTGTGTAAATAATTAAAAAATTACATGTAAATTTGACGGTTTTATGACTTCAAATGCTTATTGTTTATGACAAACCTAGGGTTAGGAGTCCTTAGTTCGCTTTCCATTTTTGGTGGAGGTTTCGGTCTTGCTTTTTTGCTCAAGTTCTGGCGTCTAGGTTGGATTTACACTTCCTTCTATGTTGTTGCCACTGCAAGCTGTTTGATTTTTTATAACAAGTACATTCCATCTTGACTCCCCAGGTCATTACTCATAACTCAGATTAAAGCTGACGCTAGCCACTCGCTCCTCCCTGAGATGTTTTTGTTTTGTCTAGTTTTAGCCCTAGTGGTGTTTGTCATTGCTCGGTTCAGGTTTTTTTTGGTTGGTTGTGACTTGTATTTTCTTGTCAGCTGTTCGGTCGATGGTTTGATATACTAAACGCTCTTTCTTCTTCTATAAACTTTGAATGGTGTTTTTCTCGACAGGTGGTTTCTATAACAGTGTTCTTCTTGCTGTGGATAGCAGTCTATGCTTTCTTGTCTCCGTTTCTTGGGAAGAACTTGTATTAGTATATTGCAATCAATGTTTATAGTTTCTTGGTAAGGTTCCACTTCCTCTATTTTCATGCATGGATCGGATCCTGGAGTATATTTCATTTAATATGCCTCTGGTATCTATTTCTTTTTATCAGGCCTTATCGGTACTGATTCTATACGGTAGATGTACTGCTATTAATCCTGCTGACCCTCACATCCTGATTACTGTCAATGGTGCACTAATCTAGAAATCAGAAGGTATGTCCTGATACCTGATTAAACAGCTATTGAAGTTTGAGTGCTAATGCAGCATATCATTTTGATTAAAGATTCATAGTAGGCAATGTAAACTGTAGTCAATAATTCAGGTAAAAACTTAAAGATTCATAGTAGGCAATGTAAACTGTAGTCCATAGAAAAAGTACGTCGTGGTTTCCATGGTATTTTTGCTTTGTAGGCAATATTATGGTCTAATGTTTTTTTGTTTTGTCTCTTTCTCGATTGCTAGCAAAGTAGTGAGAAGATGTCGACGATGCCTACTTGGGACATTCAAATCAACACGACATAAAACTTTCTGAACCTATGTCTCATAGAAGAGTGGAATGAACTCCATTGTTAGCAGATGTGCCATTGTTTTATTGTGTAATTCTGTCTGTTCTTGCTATATTTCTGTGTAAGGAAATGTATTCATGAGATGAGTTATTGTGTTATGTAAACTTGGGAGATGTATTATGTGATGTTATATGATGGATGATTTTAATTTGACTTGGAGTTTTCTTGATTTGAATATGAAATAGTGTTGGATTTAATATTGGACAAATAATTGGGTTGAAAAGGCCCAACAAAGAGAAATGAGACCAAGTTCTGGAACGAAAAGTTGCTGAATTTAAAAACTGAAAAAAGGCCAAAATTGAAACTGGACCAAATGTATTTGGGCACTAAAAGGCCGGGGCCCAAATAATAAGGATACAAAAAAATTTGAAAAAAATACTAAAGTGGGTGTAAATAGGCTAAGGCCCAAAAAGAAGCCCAATAAGAAAAGGCCCAAAAAAATAAAATCAGCCCATGTGATCAATTGAAATGGGTTGGGCTGATTTAAACCATGACGTTTTGATTTCGCGTAATTTTGCCACGTAGGACTGGGTTAGATTGCCAACGACGATTTAGGATCGTCGTAAAGGTTACGACGATCCAGGAATCGTCGTAAAAGTTACGACGATTTCGATCAAAATGTTGATGTTGTTCATTTGTGACGCTCCGTTTTCGACGCTTGGTTTTTCGTCGTAAGATCATCGTAAACTAAAAACCGTGACGATGTAGCGACGAAAATATAGCGTCGTGTAGTAGCATATTCCTTGTAGTGGGAAGAACCGGAGTTTGGAGAAGAGTACATCATCAGAGACGGCCCTGCGAACTAGGACGCTTTCCAGTCAGAATGCCTGTTGGTGTAGGTTGATGGCATGAGCACCCACTTAGCCCCACGATTTCCGTTACTAGTTGTATGAGTGTGATTTGGCCTTATTGGCCCTACCTTGTAAACTTGACCTTATTGGTCATGTTTTGTAATATTTCGGTACGTTGGATGTAAGACTCTTATTTTTCTGCTTTTTTTGATTTTTCCTGTTTAGGTTTAGGGTAATTAGTTTGTTAGGTTAGTTAGTTAGGTTAGCAGAAAAAAGAAGAAAAGAAGATGGAAAATGAGAAAGGAAAAAAGAAAAATAAGAAAAGAATAAGAAAAGAATAAGGAAAATAAGAAGGAAAACAACAAGGAGAAGAAGAGGAGGACAAGAAAAAAAAGAAAAAGAAAAAGAGGACAGGAGGAGAAGAAGAAGAGGAAAATGTAAAAGAAGAAGAAGGAGTAGATGAAAAAGAAGAGAAAAGGAGAATAAGAAGAAGAAAAAGAAGAGGGGAGGAGGAGGAGGAGGAGAACAAAAAATAAAATAAGAAAAAGAGGAGAGGAAGAGAAGAAGAAGAGGAAAAACAAAATATTTTCTAACACCCTTACATGACACCCCGACACCCCACCAAGGGGTCATAATTTTGTAAATTATGAATTTGGTCATGAATTTTCCGATTTTGTTATAAAACACAAAATATTTGTGTTGATCGGGTGGATTTACATGTGCAGTTGATTGATACGTCTCCAACGTATCTATAATTTTTTATGGTTTCATGCTATTATCTTCTCAAACTTTGGATGTTTTGTATGCCTTTTATATATTTTTTGGGACTAACTTATTAACTCAGTGCCAAGTGCCAGTTCCAGTTTTTTCCATGTTTTTGACTGCTTTCAGAGGAGGATTTTAAACGGAGTCCAAACGGAACAAAACTGCCAAAAAGATTTTTTCCGAAACAGAAAAAGCTCGGGAAGCGTGAGAATCAAGGCAGGGGGCCTGCAGGGATCCCACAAGCCCCCTAGCCGCGGCCAGGGGGCCACACCTCCCAGGCTTGTGGGCTGCGTGGGCCACCTGTGCCCTAGGTCTTTCGCCTATAAATTCCCTAAAATCCCAAAAAAAATGAGGAGATCATCGAAAGTACTTTTCCGCCGCCGCAAGCTTCTGTCTCCACAAGATCCCATCTGGGGCACGTTCTTGTGCCCTTCCGGAAGGGGGATTCGGATACGGAGGGCTTCTTCATCAACACCATGACCTCTTCGATGATGCGTGAGTAGCTCACCATAGACCTACGGGTCCATATAGCTAGTAGATAGATGGCTTCTTCTCTCTCTTCGATCTTCAATACAAAGTTCTCCATGATCTTCATGGAGATCTATCCGATGTAATATTCTTTTGCGGTGTGTTTGTCGAGATCCGATGAATTGTGGATTTATGATCAGATTATCTATGAATCTTATTTGAGTTTCTTCTGATCTCTCTTATGCATGATTTCATATCCTTGTAATTCTCTTCGAGTTGTGGGTTTTGTTTGGCCAACTAGATCTATGATTCTTGAAATGGGAGAAGTTCTTGATTTTGGGTTCATACCGTGCGGTGACCTCACCCAGTGACAGAAGGGGTAGCGAGGCACGCATCATGTTGTTGCCATCAAGGGTAAAAATATGGGGTTTTCATCATTGGTTTGAGATTATCCCTCTACATCATGTCAACTTGCTTAAGGCGTTACTCTGTTCGTCATGAACTCAATACACTAGATGCATGCTGGATAGCGGTCAATGTGTGGAGTAGTAGTACTAGATGCAGAAAGTATCGGTCTACTTGTCTCGGACGTGATCCCTATATGTATGATCATTGCCTTAGATATCGTCATGACTTTGCGCGGTTCTATCAATTGCTCGACAGTAATTTGTTCACCCACCGTAATATTTTCCGGAACAGAATGAGGATAATGTATTGGCAAGAATTATCTTTTAGGTGTTTAGGTAACTCATCCAGAAATTTATTTACCTGTTCGATTTCTAACGGATCTCCATTTAATTCGGAAAAAAACAGATTCTTGTTCGTAGAACATCGATAGAGAAAAAAAAAGTCGACTATCGGATTTGAACCGATGACCCTCGCATTACAAATGTGATGCTCTAACCTCTGAGCTAAGTGGGCTTACATAACGGAAATAGTGTAACAAATAGAAATAGGTACATGGATCCATACATCACGACCGGAAAAGAACCAATAGAAGGAGAATCGGACGATATATTTCTCGAAACAAACAAAAAGGAAAAGAAAGAGAAAACAGAAATATTTTGAGAGAAGCCTCGAGTGAACACTATGGCCCCCGGGTCTACTCCACACCATATTTTCATCCTTACTCTTTTTCTTCATTGCACTTTCCGCCTTCAGATCTCACTTTGCAATCAATCTTGAAGGGATTCACAACCCCTTTATAGCGTTGGGTGCAAGCTCTTTGTGTTTGTGCAGGTACTCTGGACTTGACGAGATTCTCCTACTTGATTGAAACATTGGTTCTCAAACTGAGGGAAATACTTACTGCTCCTGTGCTGCATCACCCTTTCCTCTTCAAGGGAAAAACCAACGCAAGCAAGTCTCCGTCAACGTGTCAATTTCTGGCACTGTTGTTTGAGAAGTAGGAGAAGGATTTCTGGCGCCGTTGCCGGGGAAGATCAAGTCAAGAACTCATCCAAGTAAGTGTCGGAAACTCATCTCTTGCATTTACTTTTTTTGCCTCTCGTTTTCCTCTCCCCCACTTCTGAAAAACAAAAATTTACAAAAATATTTGCCTTTTTTTCGTTTGCCTTTTTCTCGTTTGCCTTTTTGGTTTGCATTTCCTTTGCTTGTGTGCTATGTGCCCTCACTATGCTTGCATCTTCGCTTGCTGAAAATCTAGTGATATGGATCCTCATCCACTTGCTAATCTCTTTCAGAGATCCAATTGCTAGTGACTTGAGTGCACTTGACTTTCTCTATGGAGTTTTGCTTGAGATGCGTGAATCTGAAAATCGTGATGAAGAAATTTGCGAAGTGATTCACGAGGGATCCTTGAATGAAAAGCATGATGCAATGATTTCACTATGAATTCTATTAGTGTCAATCATGCTAAAAATATGCAAAACCCTAAGCTTGGGGATGCTAGTTTTGCTATGTCATCTACTTGTTGCAATGATCATGAATGGGGTGATGATTTTTCTTATGATCTTGAAAATTTGTTTAAACCTCATGATGAATATGATTTTTGCAATATTATTGAAAGTGGGTTTGGAGAAGTCATGACTTTAGTTGATGATAATCCCACTATTTTTTAAGGGCGTCAACTTTGCATGCATGTCGATCATGAAAAGAATATCCTATGGGATAGCTATATTGTTGAATTTTATTATGATCGCACATGTAAATGCTATGAGAGAGGAAAATATTGTGGTAGAAACTTTCATGTTACCAAATTACCTCTCGTTATGTTGAGATTGCTATTGTCTCTTTCTTCTTCCTTGCATATGGTAACTATTGCTTGTCTTGAAAATATGTTTTCCTATAAAATGACTATGCATAGGAAGTATATTAGACTTCGATATGTTTATCACATGCTTTATGATGCTCTCGTTGTGCTTGAATTCTTGTCTTTTGTGTGAGCATCATTGAATTATCAATGCCTAGCTGACGGCGTTAAACAATAGCGCTTGTTGGGAGGCAACCCAACGAATTTATCTTTTTCTTTCTGTTTTGTTGCGTCCATACCATCATAATTCTGTTATGATTGTGTCTTTTGTGCTTCTTTTTGTGTTTTAGCCAAGCAAAACCTTTATGACTAGTCTTGGTGATGGTTGTTTAATCCTGCTGGAAAAAGACACAAACTTTTCGCTCACGAGATGATTTTTCATTTTTATTCAGAAAGAGATTTTGAGTTGATTCTTTTTGCTGCTGGTTGATATGCCTTTTTCGCAGGCAGTCATAAGTTTTCAGAATTTTTGATTTAACAGAAGTATGCAAAGTATATAGATTGCTACAGACTGGTCTGTTTTTGACAGATTCTGTTTTTGTTGAGTTGGTTGCTTGTGTTTGATGAAACTGTGGATAGAATCGGGGGGTAATAGCCATGGAAAAGAGAGAATACAGTAGCCCAACACAAATATAAATAGAAATCAAGATTGCTACAGTACCTAAAGTGGTGGTAGTTTGTTTTCTTGTGCTAATATTATCACGAGTTTCTGTTTAAGTTTTGTGTTGTGAAGTTTTCAAGTTTTGGGTGATGTTCTCATGGACAAAGAGATAAGGAGTGGAAAGAGCCCAAGCTTGGGGATGCCCAAATAATACCAAGAGAAATTCAAGGACACCAAAAAGCCTAAGCTTGGGGATGCCCCGGGAAGGCATCCCCTCTTTCGTCTTCAATCCATCGGTAACGTTACTTGGAGCTATATTTTTATTCACCACATGATATGTGTTTTGCTTGGAGCGTCCTGTATCGTAGGAGTCTTTTATTTTTGTTGTGTCACAATCATCCTTGCTGCATACGTTTAGAGAGAGACATGCACTCATCATGATTTTGCTAGAAATCTCATGGTGCTTCACGTATATCTTTTGAGCTAGATAATTTTTCTCTATGTGCTTCACTTAGATCTTTTAGAGCACGGCGGTGCGTGACTTGGTAGCTTATGCTACGAAAGTAGTCCCAAAGATGAGAGGTACCCAAAGAGGATACAAAAACCTCCATCTTCATGTGCATTGAGTAGAAAGAGAAGTCTTGATTCCTCTCAATTAGTTTTGAGACGTGGATTTGGTAATATTAAGAGCTATGTTAGTAGGGTGTTGTGAATCTAGAAATATTTGTGTTGAAGTTAGTGATTCCCGTAGCATGCACGTATGGTGAGCCTCTATGTTAGGAAGTCGGAGCATAATTGATCTATTGATTTTCATCCTTTGTGTTGAGGTCGGGATCGCGCGATGGTTAACACATGCCAACCCTTCCCCTAGGAGTATGCGTTTAGCACTTTGTTTCGATTACTAATAAAAACTTGCACAAAAAGTATTTGAGTTGTTCATGACTAATGTGAGTCCATGGTATAGATGCACTTTCACCTTCTATGATTGCTAGCCTCTCTAGTGTCGCGCAACTTTCGCCGGCGCACAAACCCACCATATGCCTTCCTCAAAACAGCCACCATACCTACCTACTATGGCATTTTCATAGCCAATCCGAGACATATTGCCATGCAACTCCCACCATTCCGTCTCATGACTTGTGCCGTCACTCTCATATTGCCATTGCATGATCGTAAGATAGCTAGCGAGATGTTTCAACATCATACGCCAAGCTAGATCGTTGCACATCCCGGTACACTGCCAGAGGATTTTCCTTTAGAGTCATAGCTTTGAGCTTTGAGTAAATAAAAGTGTGATGATCATCATTATTAGAGCATTGTCCCATGTGAAGAAATATTAAAAAAACCAAAGAGCCCAAATAAAAAATGGGGGGAGAAAAAAAAAGAGGCCAAGAGCCCAAATAAAAAAAAGAGAGAAAAAGAGAGAAGGGACAATGCTACTATCTTTGTCCACACTTGTGCTTCATTATAGCAACATGTTCTTCATGATTGAGAGCTTCTTGCTTTCTCACCACCATATTCTAGTGGGAATCTTCATTATATAACTTGGCTTGTATATTCCAATGATGGGCTTCCTCAAATTGCCCTAGGTCTTCGTGAGCAAGCAAGTTGGATGCACACCCACTAATTCTCCTTTTGAGATTTCACGTACTTATAGCTCTAGTGCATCCATTGTATGGCAATACCTACTCATTCACATTGATATCTATTAATGGGAATCTCCATAGCCCTTTGATATGCCGAGTCAATGTGACCATCTCCTCCTTTTTATCTCACAACCACCACCACACTCTATTCCACCTATAGTGCTATATCCATGGATCACGCTCATGTATTGCGTGATAGTTATAAAAAGTTTGAGAAAGTAAGAGTGTGAAAACAATTACTTGGCCAATACCGGGGTTGTGCATGATTTACATTAGTTGTGTGAGCATAGCCAGACTATATAATTTTGTAGGGATAACTTTCCTTGGCCTTGTTATTTTGAAAGTTCATGATTACCTTGCTAGTTTGCTTGAAGTATTATTGTTTTCATGTCAATAGCAAACTATTGTTTTGAATCTTACGGATCTAAACACTCATGTCACATGAAAGAAGTTGCAAAGGACAACTATGCTAGGTAGCATTCCACATCAAAAAATCAGTCTTTATCACTTCCCTACTCGAGGACGAGCAGGAGTTAAGCTTGGGGATGCTTGATACGTCTCCAACGTATCTATAATTTTTGATGGTTTCATGCTATTATCTTGTCAAACTTTGGATGTTTTGTATGCCTTTTATATATTTTTTGGGTCTAACTTATTAACTCAGTGCCAAGTGTCACTTCATGTTTTTTCCATGTTTTTGACCCCTTTCAGGAGAGGATTTTAAACGGAGTCCAAACGGAACAAAACTGCCAAAAAGATTTTTTCTGAAACAGAAAAAGCTCGGGAAGCGTGAGAATCACGGCAGGGGGCCTACAGCGACCGCACAAGCCCCCTAGCAACGGACAGGGGGGGCGCGCCTCCCAGGCTTGTGGGCTCCCTGGGCCACCTCTGCCCTAGGTCTTTCGCCTATAAATTCCCTAAAATCCCAGAAAAAATCAGGAGATCATCAAAAGTACTTTTCTGCCGCCGCAAGCTTTTGTCTCCGCAAGATCCCATCTGGGGCACGTTTTAGTGCCCTGCCGGAGGGGGTATTTGGATACGAAGGGCTTCTTCGTCAACACCATGACCTCACCGATGATGCATGAGTAGTTCACCATAGACCTACGGGTCCATATCTAGTAGCTAGATGGCTTCTTGTCTCTCTTGGATCTTCAATACAAAGTTCTCCATGATCTTCATGGAGATCTATCCGATGTAATCTTCTTTTGCGCTGTGTTTGTTGAGATCCGATGAATTGTGGATTTATGATCAGATTATCTATGAATCTTATTTGAGTTTCTTCTGATCTCTCTTATGCATGATTTCATATCCTTGTAATTCTCTTCGAGTTGTGGGTTTTGTTTGGCCAACTAGATCTATGATTCCTCCAATGGAAGAAGTGCTTGGTTTTGGGTTCATACCGTGTGATGACCTCACCCAGTGACGGAAGGGGTAGCGAGGCACGCATCATGTTGTTTCCATCAAGGGTAAAAAGATGGGGTTTTCATCATTGGTTTGAGATTATCCCTCTACATCATGTCATCTTGCTTAAGGCGTTACTCTGTTCGTCATGAACTCAATACACTAGATGCATGCTGGATAGTGGTCAATGTGTGGAGTACTAGTAGTAGATGTAGAAAATATCGGTCTACTTGTCTCGGACGTGATGCCTATATGTATGATCATTGCCTTAGATATCATCATGACTTTGCGCGGTTCTATCAATTGGTCGACAGTAATTTGTTCACCCACCGTAATATTTGCTATTTTCAGAGAAGCCTCTAGTGAACACTATGGCCCCTGGGTCTACTCCACACCATATTTTCGGCTTACTCTTTTTCTTCGTTGCACTTTCCTCCTTCAGATCTCACTTTGCAATCAATCTTGAAGGGATTGACAACCCCTTTATAGCGTTGGGTGCAAGCTCTTTGTGTTTGTGCAGGTACTCTCGACTTGATGAGATTCTTCTACTGGATTGATACCTTGGTTCTCAAACTGAGGGAAATAGTTACTGCTCCTGTGCTGCATCACCCTTTCCTCTTCAAGGGAAAAACAACGCAAGCAACTCTCCGTCAACGTGTCAATTTCTAGCACTGTTGTTTGAGAAGTAGCATTGATTCGTCGCCATGAAGTCTCGTGTTCGTAGACCTCCCCGTGCGTTCGACAAGCTCCGCCCCTGCGTTCGTGGGTGATTACAAATGACATCTCCTCCTCCCCCCTTCATTTTCTCTGGGTCAATCTTCGTGCCGATGAAACTTGCTAGATATAGGTACATTAAATTATCAGTATGCACGGGGAGGTGTGCGGCCTACCTACCCCACTAATGGTTTCCCCACCCCAACCCCTCTCTCTGTGTCACACCTCACCCCCGATATGAACCAACCCCAAGCTCGCACAGTCCACGCACCCGGCACCGACTACCACCATCAAGTCGCCCTGCACCATTGCACGCCCCCACCCGGCGCCGCCCCCCACCACTGTGCCGCCACCCCCCCCCTCCCAAGTACCACCACTACGCAACCCTCCTCCCCCAGGCCGGCTCCCCCGTGCCGCACGCCCTTGCATCGACCCCTCCCCGCACCGCCCCCCTCCCCATGTTGCAGCCCTCCCCCACACCGCCCCCTCCCCTCTCCGCCACTCTCTCCCGAGCCGCCCCGCGATAACCGACAAGTATAGGGGGTCAATTGTAGACTTTCTCGATAAGTAAAAGTGTCGAACCCAACGAGGAGCTAAAGGCAAAACAAATATTCCCTCAAGTTCTATCGACCGCCGAAACAACTCTACTTACCCTTGACGTTTGCTTTACCTAAAACAAGTATGAAACTATTTTGCAAGAATAAAACTACGAGTACTTTGCGAGAATAAAATTACGAATAAATTGCAAGGTAATAAAAGTGGATATCTTTTGTCAACAAGAAAGTCATTTGTCCCTAGGCAATAGATAGCAAGTACCGGTAATCATTCTTGCAAGTTTATATGACGAAGAGGCATGAGCTAACATACTTTCTCTGCTTGAATCATATGCACTTATGATTGGAACTCTAGCAAGCATCCGCAACTTCTAAAGATCATTAAGGTCCTCAAACCCGACCATAGCATTAAGCATCAAGTCCTCTTTACTCCCATACGCCAAAACCCACTTATCCGCATTAAACATACTATGAACATACTACAACACCCTAAAGCGGGGGGGGGGGGGGGGTCACGTTTGCGTGACACGAAGGGCACCGTAGGACAGCACCATAAATATAATATATACAATCATACCAACCAAGATCACGATTAACCCATAGGACAAAACGGATCTACTCAAATATCATAGGATAGCCAAATATCATTGGGAAATAATATAAGGAGTAGAGCACCATGTTTAAGTAGAGATTACGGCGGGGAGAAGGAGTGTTATGCCGCTGCATAGAGGGGGAGAAAGTTGGTGTTGACGGTAGCAAGGTTGTTGATGTAGATCGCCATCACGATCCTAGCCCCGGCGGCACTCCGAGGCCACCAGGAGAGAGAGGGAGAGAACCCCCCTTCTTCTTCTCCTTCCTTGGCCTCCCCCCTAGATGGGAGGAGAGTTCGTCCTACGGTACATGGCCTCCATGGAGGCAGAGGGGCGGGAGCCCCTCTGAGATTGGATCTCCCTCTCTGTTCTCTTGTGTTTCTCGCTTTTTTCCGTCTGAGATTCTGGCGTTTCACCGTTTCTTATATTCCCGGAGATCCGTAACTCTGATTGCTCTGAAACTTTTACACGATTTTTTCCATAAATTATCTTTCTTGCGACAGAAGAAGGGCTCCAACAGATGTTCGAGGAGGGCACAAGACACTAGGGCGCGCACGGGGCCTCTGGCGAACCCTGGTGGGTTATGGGCTTTGTGGGCTGCCGTTTGCGTTGATTCCACCTCCCAAAAATCACATAAATTCCAAAATAATTCTCCATAAATTTTTAGCACGTTTGGACTTTGTTTGATATGGATTTTCTGCGATAAAAAACATGCAAAAAACAGGAACTGGCACTGGCACTAGATCAATAGGTTAGTCGCATAAATCATATAAAAAGTTGCCAAAAGTATGTGAAAGTTGTATAATATTGGCATGAAACAATCAAAAATTATAGTTACAACGGAGATGTATCAGGATCCCCAAGCTTAATTCCTACTCATCCTCGAGTAGGTAAATGGTAATAAAATATGTGGAATGCTACCTAGTATAAACTTGATCATATATCTAATCATGGCATGAATATTAAGACATAAGTGATTCAAAGCAATAGTATATAATTTTACATAAAGACATCAATACTCAGGCATCCCAATAAAAATCATGTCTTTCAAAATATCAACGCTAAAGAAAGCTATACCTACAAATTCATATAATCTTGTCATGCTTTGTCTTCTTAACACAAAGTATAAATCATTTATTTTCCCGGTGTTAGCCAAGCAATTGGTTCATACTTTTTAATGCCCTTCAGCTTTTTCAACCCTGACGCAATACATGAGCGCAAGCCATGGATATAGCACTACGTGTGGAATAGAGTATGATGATAGGGGTAAATATAGAGAAGACAAAAAAGTAAGAAAGTCTCACAACGACGCGGCTAACCAACGGGCTATGGAGATGTCCATCAATTGATATCAATGTGAGGAGTAGGGATTGCCATGCAACGAATGTGCTAAGAGCTATAAGTGTACGAAATCTCCATATGAAAACTAAGTAGGTGTGTATCTAATCCTATAATGAAAAATTCTCACCGGTATATGAAAGTGACAACATAGGAAACTCTCCATATGAAAAACATAGTGCTACTTTGAAGCACAAGTGTGGAACTAGCATGCCCCTTCTCTATTTTTTTTCTTTTTTTCTTTCTTTTCTTTTTCTTTTTTATTTTTACCCCTTTTTTATACTCCCTCCGTTCCTTGATATAAGTGTTGGAATTATGCCCTAGAGGCAATAATAAATGTATAGTTATTATTATAATTCCTGTATCAAGATAATAGTTTATTATCCATGCTATAATTGTATTGAATGAAGACTCATTTACATGTGTGGATACATAGACAAAACACCGTCCCTAGCATGCCTCTAGTTGGCTAGCCAGTTGATCGATGATAGTCAGTGTCTTCTGATTATGAACAAGGTGTTGTTTCTTGATAACTGGATCACGTCATTAGGAGAATCACGTGATGGACTAGACCCAAACTAATAGACGTAGCATGTTGATCGTGTCATTTTGTTGCTACTGTTTTCTGCGTGTCAAGTATTTATTCCTATGACCATGAGATCATATAACTCACTGACACCGGAGGAATGCTTTGTGTGTATCAAACGTCGCAACGTAACTGGGTGACTATAAATATGCTCTACAGGTATCTCCGAAGGTGTTAGTTGAGTTAGTATGGATCAAGACTGGGATTTGTCACTCCGTGTGACGGAGAGGTATCTCGGGGCCCACTCGGTAATACAACATCACACACAAGCCTTGCAAGCAATGTAACTTAGTGTAAGTTACGGGATCTTGTATTACGGAACGAGTAAAGAGACTTGCCGGTAAACGAGATTGAAATAGGTATGCGGATACTGACGATCGAATCTCGGGCAAGTAACATACCGAAGGACAAAGGGAATGACATACGGGATTATACGAATCCTTGGCACTGAGGTTCAAACGATAAAGATCTTCGTAGAATATGTAGGATCCAATATGGGCATCCAGGTCCCGCTATTGGATATTGACCGAGGAGTCTCTCGGGTCATGTCTACATAGTTCTCGAACCCGCAGGGTCTGCACACTTAAGGTTCGACGTTGTTTTATGCGTATTTGAGTTATATGGTTGGTTACCGAATGTTGTTCGGAGTCCCGGATGAGATCACGGACGTCACGAGGGTTTCCGGAATGGTCCGGAAACGAAGATTGATATATAGGATGACCTCATTTGATTACCGGAAGGTTTTCGGAGTTACCGGGAATGTACCGGGAATGACGAATGGGTTCCGGGAGTTCACCGGAAGGGGGCAACCCACTCCGGGGAAGCCCATAGGCATTTGGGGGGGTCACACCAGCCCTTAGTGGGCTGGTGGGACAGCCCACCAATCCCCTATGCGCCAAGAAAGGAAAAATCAAAGGAAAGGAAAAAAAAAGGAAGAAGTGGGAAGGGGGAAGGACTCCCTCCCACCAAACCAAGTAGGACTCGGTTTGGGGGGGGAGAGTCCTCCCCCCTGGCTCGGCCGACCCCTTGGGGATCCCTTGGACCCCAAGGCAAGGTCCCCCTCCCTCCTCCTATATATATGGGGCTTTTAGGGCAGATTTGAGACGACTTTCTCACGGCTGCCCGACCACATACCTCCATAGTTTTTCCTCTAGATCGCGTTTCTGCGGAGCTCGGGCGGAGCCCTGCTGAGACGAGATCATCACCAACCTCCGGAGCGCCGTCACGCTGCCGGAGAACTCTTCTACCTCTCCGTCTCTCTTGCTGGATCAAGAAGGCCGAGATCATCGTCGAGCTGTACGTGTGCTGAACGCGGAGGTGCCGTTCGTTCGGTACTAGATCGTGGGACTGATCGCGGGATTGTTCGCGGGGCGGATCGAGGGACGTGAGGACGTTCCACTACATCAACCGCGTTCTCTAACGCTTCTGCTGTACGATCTACAAGGGTACGTAGATCACTCATCCCCTCTCGTAGATGGACATCACCATGATAGGTCTTCGTGCGCGTAGGAAAATTTTTGTTTCCCATGCGACGTTCCCCAACAGTGGCATCATGAGCTAGGTTCATGCGTAGATGTCTTCTCGAGTAGAACACAAAAGGTTTTGTGGGCGGTGATGTGCGTTTTGCTGCCCTCCTTAGTCTTTTCTTGATTCCGCGGTATTGTTGGATTGAAGCGGCTTGGACCGACATTACTCGTACGCTTACGAGAGACTGGTTTCATCGTTACGAGTAACCCCCTTTGCTCAAAGATGACTGGCAAGTGACGGTTTCTCCAACTTTAGTTGAATTTGATTTGACCGAGGAGGTCCTTGGATGAGGTTAAATAGAAA
Source organism: Hordeum vulgare subsp. vulgare (assembly GCF_904849725.1). Taxonomy (NCBI): domain Eukaryota; kingdom Viridiplantae; phylum Streptophyta; class Magnoliopsida; order Poales; family Poaceae; genus Hordeum; species Hordeum vulgare. The sequence goes on from NC_058521.1 coordinate 184,736,018, forward strand.
CTCATATATCTCCGTTGTGGTGTTTGCGTAAGTAAGATGCGATCCTACTAGATACCCTTGGTCACCACGTAAAACATGCAACAACAAAATTAGAGGACGTCTAACTTGTTTTTGCAGGGTATGATTGTGATGTGATATGGCCAATGATGTGATGTGATATATTGGATGTATGAGATGATCATGTTGTAATAGAAATATCGACTTGCACGTCGATGGTACGGCAACCGGCAGGAGCCATAGGGTTGTCTTTATACTAACATATGTGCTTGCACATGCGTTTACTATTTTGATAGGATGTAGCTTTAGTAGTAATAGCGTAAGTAGCATGACAACCCCGATGGAAACACGTTGATGGATGATCATGGTGTGGCGCCGGTGACAAGAAGATCGTGCCGGTGCTTTGGTGATGGAGATCAAGAAGCACGTAATGATGGCCATATCATGTCACTTATAAATTGCATGTGATGTTAATCCTTTTATGCACCTTATTTTGCTTAGAACGACGGTAGCATTATGAGGTGATCTCTCACTAAAATTTCAAGAAGAAATTGTGTTCTCCCCGACTGTGCACCGTTGCTACAGTTCGTCGTTTCGAGACACCACGTGATGATCGGGTGTGATAGACTCAACGTTCACATACAACGGGTGCAAAACAGTTGCACACGCGGAACACTCGGGTTAAGCTTGACGATCCTAGCATGTGCAGACATGGCCTCGGAACACATGAGACCGAAAGGTCGATCATGAATCATATAGATGATATGATTAGCATAGGGATGCTTACCACTGAAACTACTCCTGACTCACGTGATGATCGGACTTGGGATAGTGTAGGTGGATCATGAACCACTCAAATGACTAGAGAGATGTACTTTTTGAGTGGGAGTTTAGCATGTAATTTGATTAAGTTAAACTCTAATTATCTTGAACATAGTCTAAGTCCATTTTGAATATATTTGTGTTGTAGATCATGGCTCACGCAAGTGTCATCCTCAGTTTTAATACGTTCCTAGAGAAAGCTAAGTTGAAAGATGATGGAAGCAACTTTGTAGACTGGCTCGTAATCTTAAGCTAATCTTACAAGCTGGAAAGAAGGATTATGTCCTTAATGCTGCGCTAGGAGATGAACCGCCCGCTACGGCTGATCAGGATGTTAAGAACGCTTGGTTAGCGCGTAAGGAGGACTACTCAATAGTTCAATGTGCAGTCTTGTATGGCTTAGAACCGGGACTTCAACGTCGCTTTGAGCGTCATGGAGCATTTGAGATGTTCTAGGAGTTGAAGTTCATCTTTCAGAAGAACGCCCGAATCGACAGGTATGAGACCTCCGATATATTCTATGCTTGCAAGATGGAGGAAAACTCGTCTGTCAGTGAACATGTGCTCAAGATGTCTGGGTACTCAAACCGTCTAGCTGAACTGGGGATTGAACTCCCGCAAGAAGCTATCACTGACAGAATCCTTCAATCACTGCCGCCAAGCTATAAAGGCTTTGTGTTGAACTACAACATGCAAGGGATGAACAAGTCTCCCGGCGAGTTGTTTGCGATGCTGAAAGTCGCAGAGTGTGAACTCCGTAAAGAGCATCAAGTGTTGATGGTGAGCAAGACCACTAGTTTCAAGAGAAACAGAAAAGGCAAGAAGGGCAATTCGAAGAAGAGCGGCAAGCCCGTTGCCAATCCGCCGAAGAAACCCAAGGCTGGACCTAAGCCTGAAACAGAGTGCTTCTATTGCAAGGGTATGGGTCACTGGAAGCGCAATTGCCCCAAGTATCTGGCAGATAAGAAGGCGGGCAAAGAAAAATCAGGTATATTTGATATACATGTTATTGATGTGTACTTAACCGGCTCTCGTAGTAGTGCCTGGGTATTCGATACCGGTTCTGTTGCTCACATTTGCAACTCGAAGCAGGAACTGCGGAATAGACGAAGGCTGGCGAAAGACGAAGTGACGATGCGCGTAGGAAACGGTTCCAAGGTTGATGCAATCGCCGTCGGCACAGTGTCACTTCAACTACCATCGGGATTAGTGATGAACTTAAATCATTGTTATTTAGTGCCTGCGTTGAGCATGAACATTATATCTGGATCTTGTTTATTGCGAGACGGTTACTCTTTTAAGTCTGAGAATAATGGTTGTTCTATTTCTATGAGTAACATCTTTTATGGTCATGCACCGAATGTGAGAGGATTGTTCATATTGAATCTTGATAGAGATACGCATATACATAACATTGAGACCAAAAGAGTTAGAGTAAACAATGATAGCACCATATTTTTGTGGCACTGCCGCTTGGGTCATATTGGTGTAAAGCGCATGAAGAAACTCCATGATGATGGACTTTTGGAGTCACTTGACTTTGATTCACTTGACACGTGCGAACCATGCCTCATGGGCAAGATGACTAAGACTCCGTTCTCCGGAACAATGGAACGTGCAAGTGACTTGTTGGAAATCATACATACCGATGTGTGTGGTCCAATGAGCGTGGAGGCACGCGGCGGATATCGTTATTTTCTCACCTTCACTGACGATTTAAGTAGATATGGTTATGTCTACTTGATGAAGCACAAGTCTGAAACATTTGAAAAGTTCAAGCAATTTCAGAGTGAAGTGGAAAATCATCGTAACAAGAAGATCAAGTTCCTACGGTCTGATCGTGGGGGTGAATATCTGAGTTTCGAGTTTGGTACTCACTTAAGACAATGTGGAATTGTTTCGCAGTTAACACCGCCTGGAACACCACAGCGTAATGGTGTGTCCGAACGTCGTAATCGTACTTTGTTGGAAATGGTGCGATCTATGATGTCTCTTACTGATTTGCCGTTATCATTTTGGGGTTATGCATTATAAACAGCTGCATTCACTTTAAATAGGGCACCATCGAAATCCGTTGAGACGACACCATACGAACTGTGGTATGGCAAAAGGCCAAAGTTGTCGTTTCTTAAAGTTTGGGGATGTGATGCTTATGTCAAAAAGCTTCAGCCTGAAAAGCTGGAACCCAAAGGGAAAAGTGCGTCTTCATAGGTTACCCGAAAGAGACAGTTGGGTACACCTTCTATCTCAAATCCGAGGGCAAAGTGTTTGTTGCTAAGAACGGAACTTTTCTCGAGAAGGAGTTTCTCTCGAGAGAATTGAGTGGGAGGAAGATAGAACTTGACGAGGTTGTCGAACCTCTCATCCCTCTGGATGGTGGCGCAGGGCAAGGGGAAACCTCTGTCATTGCGACACCGGTTGAGGAGGAAGTTAATGATGATAATCATGAAACTCCAATTCAAGTTTCTGTTGAACCACGCAGATCGACGAGATCACGCGCTGCTCCAGAGTGGTACGGTAATCCCGTCTTATCAATCATGTTGTTAGACAACAATGAACCTGCAAATTATGAAGAAGCAATGGTGGGCCCAGATTCCAACAAATGGCTAGAAGCCATGAAATCCGAGATAGGATCCATGTATGAGAACAAAGTGTGGACTTTGGAGATGCTGCCTGAGGGCCGCAAGGCCATTCAGAACAAATGGATCTTTAAGAAAGAGACGGACGCTGACGGTAATGTGACCGTTTATAAAGCTCGACTTGTGGCAAAGGGTTTTTCACAAGTTCCAGGAGTTGACTACGATGAGACCTTCTCACCCGTAGTGATGCTTAAGTCCGTCAGAATCATGTTAGCGATAGCTGCATTTTTCGATTATGAAATATGGCAGATGGATGTCAAAACGGCGTTCCTTAACGGTTTCCTTAAGGAAGAGTTGTATATGATGCAACCCGAAGGTTTTGTCGAGATCCTAAAAATGCTAACAAGGTGTGCAAGCTCCAGCGATCCATTTATGGACTGGTGCAAGCATCTCGGAGTTGGAACAAACGCTTTGATGAGGTGATCAAAGCATTTGGGTTTATACAAGTGGTTGGAGAATCTTGTATTTACAAGAAAGTGAGTGGGAGCTCTGTGGCGTTTCTAATATTATATGTAGATGACATATTACTGATTGGAAACAACGTAGAGCTTTTGGAGAGCATAAAAGGTTACTTGAATAAAAGTTTCTCTATGAAGGACCTAGGAGAAGCTGCTTACATACTGGGCATTAAGATCTATAGGGATAGATCAAAACGCCTGATAGGACTTTCACAAAGCACGTACCTTGATAAAGTTTTGAAGAGGTTCAAAATGGAACAGTCCAAGAAAGGGTTCTTGCCAGTGTTAGAAGGTACGAGATTGAGTAAGACTCAGTGCCCAGCAACTGATGAAGATAGAGAGCATATGCGCTCCGTCCCCTATGCTTCAGCCATAGGCTCTATCATGTATGCAATGCTGTGCACTAGACCGGATGTTAGCCTGGCCATAAGTATGGCAGGTAGGTTCCAGAGTAATCCAGGAGTGGATCACTGGACGGCGGTCAAGAATATCCTGAAGTACCTGAAAAGGACTAAGGAGATGTTTCTCGTGTATGGAGGTGACGAAGAGCTCGCCGTAAAAGGTTACGTCGATGCAAGCTTTGACACAGATCCGGACGACTCTAAGTCGCAAACCGGATATGTATTTATTCTTAATGGGGGTGCAGTAAGCTGGTGCAGTTCCAAGCAAAGCGTCGTAGCAGATTCTACATGTGAAGCAGAGTACATGGCTGCCTCGGAAGCGGCTAAGGAGGGTGTCTGGATGAAGCAGTTCATGACGGATCTTGGAGTGGTGCCAAGTGCACTGGATCCAATAACCTTGTTCTGTGACAACACTGGTGCCATTGCCTTAGCAAAGGAACCTAGGTTTCACAAGAAGACCAGACACATCAAACGACGCTTCAACCTCATCCGCGACTACGTCGAGGAGGAGGACGTAAATATATGCAAAGTGCACACGGATCTGAATGTAGCAGACCCGCTGACTAAGCCTCTTCCACGGCCAAAACATGATCGACACCAGAACTGTATGGGTGTTAGATTTATTACAATGTAATTCACATGGTGATGTGAGGGCTAGATTGTTGACTCTAGTGCAAGTGGGAGACTGTTGGAATTATGCCCTAGACGCAATAATAAATGTATAGTTATTATTATAATTCCTGTATCAAGATAATAGTTTATTATCCATGCTATAATTGTATTGAATGAAGACTCATTTACATGTGTGGATACATAGACAAAACACCGTCCCTAGCATGCCTCTAGTTGGCTAGCCAGTTGATCGATGATAGTCAGTGTCTTCTGATTATGAACAAGGTGTTGTTGCTTGATAACTGGATCACGTCATTAGGAGAATCACGTGATGGACTAGACCCAAACTAATAGACGTAGCATGTTGATCGTGTCATTTTGTTGCTACTGTTTTCTGCGTGTCAAGTATTTATTCCTATGACCATGAGATCATATAACTCACTGACACCGGAGGAATGCTTTGTGTGTATCAAACGTCGCAACGTAACTGGGTGACTATAAAGATGCTCTACAGGTATCTCCGAAGGTGTTAGTTGAGTTAGTATGGATCAAGACTGGGATTTGTCACTCCGTGTGATGGAGAGGTATCTCGGGGCCCACTCGGTAATACAACATCACACACAAGCCTTGCAAGCAATGTAACTTAGTGTAAGTTACGGGATCTTGTATTACGGAACGAGTAAAGAGACTTGCCGGTAAACGAGATTGAAATAGGTATGCGGATACTGACGATCGAATCTCGGGCAAGTAACATACCGAAGGACAAAGGGAATGACATACGGGATTATACGAATCCTTGGCACTGAGGTTCAAACGATAAAGATCTTTGTAGAATATGTAGGATCCAATATGGGCATCCAGGTCCCGCTATTGGATATTGACCGAGGAGTCTCTCGGGTCATGTCTACATAGTTCTCGAACCGCAGGGTCTGCACACTTAAGGTTCGACGTTGTTTTATGCGTATTTGAGTTATATGGTTGGTTACCGAATGTTGTTCGGAGTCCCGGATGAGATCACGGACGTCACGAAGGTTTCCGGAATGGTCCGGAAACGAAGATTGATATATAGGATGACCTCATTTGATTACCGGAAGGTTTTCGGAGTTACCGGGAATGTACCGGGAATGACGAATGGGTTCCGGGAGTTCACCGGAAGGGGGCAAACCACTCCGGGGAAGCCCATAGGCATTTGGGGGGGTCACACCAGCCCTTAGTGGGCTGGTGGGACAGCCCACCAATCCCCTATGCGCCAAGAAAGGAAAAATCAAAGGAAAGGAAAAAAAAAAGGAAGAAGTGGGAAGGGGGAAGGACTCCCTCCCACCAAACCAAGTAGGACTCGGTTTGGGGGGGGAGAGTCCTCCCCCCTGGCTCGGCCGACCCCTTGGGGATCCCTTGGACCCCAAGGCAAGGTCCCCCTCCCTCCTCCTATATATATGGGGCTTTTAGGGCAGATTTGAGACGACTTTCTCACGGCTGCCCGACCACATACCTCCATAGTTTTTCCTCTAGATCGCGTTTCTGCGGAGCTCGGGCGGAGCCCTGCTGAGACGAGATCATCACCAACCTCCGGAGCGCCGTCATGCTGCCGGAGAACTCTTCTACCTCTCCGTCTCTCTTGCTGGATCAAGAAGGCCGAGATCATCATCGAGCTGTACGTGTGCTGAACGCGGAGGTGCCGTCCGTTCGGTACTAGATCGTGGGACTGATCGCGGGATTGTTCGCGGGGCGGATCGAGGGACGAGAGGACGTTCCACTACATCAACCGCGTTCTCTAACGCTTCTGCTGTACGATCTACAAGGGTACGTAGATCACTCATCCCCTCTCGTAGATGGACATCACCATGATAGGTCTTCGTGCGCGTAGGAAAATTTTTGTTTCCCATGCGACGTTCCCCAACAATAAGGTGTATAGTTTTTTGATAAAAAATCCAAAATATAAGGTGTAGTGCGTTGCATCACTCGTGTGGATATTTATTTTAGGGATTTGATTACATTTCCTTATATCAGGCAAGCTCCTCTATTTTTTGATCTCAATTAGTTAGGTGTAATCTCATCCGATACTTGTGAAAATTTCCCTCCACGTGTGTTCTTTAATTTTCGTGCCAAAAACTATACACCCTATATTTAGGAACGGAGGGAGTATATATTTTCTTATTATCCGGAGTCTCGTCCCGACTTGTCGGGGAATAATAGTATCCATCATCATTTCCTCACTAGTACATGCTCTAATAATGAATAATGATGATCATCACACTTCTATTTACTTATAACTCAAATGAAATAAAAATTACAGCTCGATACCTAGAACAAAATATGACTCTACATGAATGCCCCTGGCAGTGTACCAGGATGTGCAGCGAGCTAGCGTAACATGTATAAAAAATGATGCATGGTGGCTGAGCCACAACTACTATGTCAGCTATATGATCATGCAAAGCAATACGACAATGAATGCTCAAGTCAAACGGAGGCGGTGGAAATTACATGGCAATATATCTCGGAATGGATGTGGAAAGGCCATAATAGGTACGTATGGTGGCTATTTTGAAGAAGATATAATAAGGCTTATGTGTGATAGAGCATATCATATCACGGGGTTTGGATGCACCGGCGAGGTTTACACCACGTCTCGAGGTGAGAAAGGGCAATGCACGGTAACGTAGATGCTAGCAAATTGCGGAAAGGTAAGACTGCGTAAAATCCATGGACTCACATTAGCCATAAAGAACTCATATACTTATTGCAAAAGTTTATTAGCCCTCGAAGGATAGTACTACTATGCATGCCCCTAGGGGGGAGGTTGGTAGGAGTTAACCATTGCGCGCCCCCGACCTTCACACAAAGATACACAATCAAGGATAAATTGTGCTCCAACTTCCCGGCATAACGAGAGACTATACGTGCTTGCTTCGGGAATCACAAACCTTAACACCAATATTATTACGAACCACTACCGTTTACTAGTACCTCCCACATATTCCATATCTATATCACAAAACTATTGGAACTAATCAAACTTATCATATTCAGTGATCCATAAGTTTTATGTAGGATTTTATGACTAACCATGCAAATGACCAATTCCTGTTGACTCTCTATATAGATATAACTGAAGCATGAGAGTTTAATTCTGTCTACCAAAGTTCATGCTCTAATAAGTATAAGTGAAGCAATAGAGCATTCTACAAACAACGGTTTTCTATGTAAGAGAAACAGGCAATCCAAACTTCAAATGATATAAGTGAGGCACATGAAGCATTCTATAAAGCCATACTTAAAAGATATAAATGAAGTGCAATGAGCATTCTATAAATCAAACATGGATTATCTCATACCAGCATGGTGCATAAAATAAAAAAGGAAAACTAAATGCAAAATACGCTCCAAGATTTGCACATAACACATGAACAAAGCAAAGACGAAAACATACGGATACTTGTTAAAGAAAGATGTGATGCCCTGGGGCATCCCAAGCTTAGATGCTTGAGTATCCTTGAATATTTACTTGGGGTGCCTTGGCATCCCCAAGATTCAGCTCTTTCCTCTCCTCCTTCTCCTCATATCGATACTTACTCGATCTTTGATCACTTCATCCACACAAATCTCAACAGAAAGCTCGGTAAGATCCGTTAGTATAATAAAGCAAATCACTACTCTAAGTATTGTTTGAAACCAATTCCTATTTTGTATTTGCATTGTATCCACTTTAATATAACTTTTCCATGTCTCATACCACCGATAAAAAATGATAGTTTCATGAAAACAAGCAAAACAATGCATCAAAAACAGAATATGTCTTAAACAGGACAGTCTGTAGCAATCTTTACATCGACCATACTTCTGGTACTCCAAAAAAATTAAAACTTAGGATGAAATAACAAATTTGTATAGAAAGACATCGCAAAAAGTTTTAGAATATTTTTAAGTTCTAGTAAAAAATGAAAATTCATGCGCTAAAGCCAAAGTTTCTGTTTCTGAACCGCACATACCAACAAGCAATCTACCCATCCTAAAGGCAAATCTTGGCACATTATTTTTATAATGCAATGGATTTGTACAAGCGGATAATTATTTTTGTGATAATCTTCATGAAAAATTCTACATTGTTTCCATGAGCATGAACACAAGTGTTCAAGGTCGACCCTCACTTCACCAATGCATCACCTTTCAACCACTTCTATTTTTGTGAAGTTTAAATTCCCCTCTATATATTTTTGTTGTTTTTAAACATTATAAAAGCACTCATCAGAATTAAATGAATCTATAAAACTTCCGGGTTGTCTCCCTGGTAGCACTTTCTTTAATGCCATTATGCTAGGCATAAAGTGCTCAAGTAATGGATCCACCCGGATCCCAAGGTATATGAAAGCCAATTTTAATTAGCAATGATTTTGCATTTAGTAGTGAGCACAAAGCAACATATATCAAGAAATGACGAATTCTAACTCTCTTCCTATGCATCTGCATGTCATACAAGAAAAATGCATGCACATCAAGTAAAGGCAAATACATAGCATAAGCAGTTTCTTGCAATTTTATCGTGTTGCAAACATAGAGAGGCGGAGATGTAGTTCCTCTCTCATAATAATTGCAAGTAGGAGAAGAAACCACATGCATATTATATTCATCAAAATCATCATGTGTAGTGGTAAAAGGCAACCCATCAATATAATCCTTAACAAGTGCAAACTTCTCTGATATAGTGTAGTTTGGAGAATTCAAAAAGATAATAGGACAATCATGTGTGGGTGCAATAGCAACAATTTCATTCTTAATAAAAGTAAAAATAGCAAGTTCATCTCCAATAGCATAATTCATATTGGCATCTTGGCCACAAGCATAGCAAGCATCATCAAAAAGGGATATTTCAAATGAATCAACGGGATCATAGCAATTGTCATAGCGTTCATCCTTCGGTAAGAATGAAGGGACGTTAAACAATGTATGAGTTGAAGAGTTACTCTCATTAGAAGGTGGGAACAGGTGATCAATTCTCTCTTCCTCCTTTTGTTCTTTGCTCTCGTCATCATATTTTTCATCCAATGAGCTCACAGTGTCATCAATTCCTTCTTCCATAGACTCGTGCAAAATATTAGTCTCTTCTTGGACAGCGGAGACTTTCTCAATAAACGCATCAATATCAGAACTGTATTTATAATTATCATAGCAATATTTAAGAATAGAAAAAATTTCAGGTCTATGAACTTGATCATAAAAATCTTCAAACTTTTCAAACAAAGATTCAATTTCATAAGCACCCTTAAAAGCAACAAATTCTTCTATTTGTTCCACATCATAGTAATCATGTATACCATTAGCATAAGAAGCCAAGGTTTCATTATCATTAAATTTGCATGAAAAGGGAAGGTGTGGAGCATTCATCCTAGAGCGACAAGTAAAATCATATCTCTCGCATAAATTCCAAGCATACCGACGCAACATATCAATTTGATCCCATAACAGTTTCCCTTTTTGTGTCAAGCCATAATCCCTAAAGTATTCACGTTGATCCAACATGTCTCCCATTATCATGTTGAATGGGATTTTCTCAGAATTATCAAAGTACTGCATAATATTTTTCACATAACGAGCATCGAGGGTTTTAGGAGGTTCCCCATCACTATGAGTAGTAAGGACCACTAATATTTTTGGTGTTTCGTGTTCCATATCCATAACTAAAGATAGAGAACAACTTAGAACAGGAAATAAAAACTACTTAGTGATAAACAAAACAAGCACACACGAGAATATTCACCCCACGCTATTGCTCCCCGGCAATGGCGCCAGAAAAAAGGTCTTGATAACCCACGAGTATAGGGGATCAATCGTAGACTTTCTCGATAAGTAAGAGTGTCGAACCCAACGAGGAGCTAAAGGCAGAACAAATATTCCCTCAAGTTCTATCGACCGCCGATACAACTATACGCACGCTTGACATTTTCTTTACCTAAAACAAGTATGAAACTATTTTGCAAGAATAAAACTACGAGTACTTTGCGAGAATAAAACTACGAATAAATTGCAAGGTAATAAAAGTGGATAGCTTTTGTCAACAAGAAAGTCATTTGTCCCTAAGCAATCGATAAAAAGTATCGGTAATCATTCTTGCAATTTTATATGAGGAGAGGCATGAGCTAACATACTTTCTCTGCTTGGATCATATGCACTTATTATTGGAACTCTGGCAAGCATCCGCAACTACTAAAGATCATTAAGGTCGTGAAACCCAACCGTAGCATTAAGTATCAAGTCCTCTTTACTCCCATACACCATAACCCACTTATCCGCGTCTTGGCTATTGTCACCCCCGCAACACCGACAATAAGCAAACCATGAACATACTGCAAAACTCTATGGAGGGTGGCCCTCACGTTTTCGTGACATGGAGGACACCATAGGACAGCACCATAAATAAAATATACGATCATACCAATCAAGATCACGATTAACCCATAGGACGAAACGGATCTACTCAAACATCATATGATAGCCACATATCATTTGGAAATAATATATGGAGTTTAGCACCATGTTTAATTAGATATTACAGTGGGGAGAAGGAGTGTTACACCGCTGCATAGAGGGGGAGAAAATTGGTGTTGACTGTAGCAAGGTTGTTGATGTAGATCGCCGTCACGATACTAGCCCCGGTGGCACTCCGGCGCCACCGGGAGAGAGGAGGAGAGAGTGCCCCTCCTTCTTCTCCTTCGTTGGCCACCCCCCTAGATGGGAGGATAGTTCCCCCTCTGGTCCATGTCCTCCATGGCGGCGGAGGGGCGGGAGCCCCTCCGAGATTGGATGTCCCTCTCTGTTCTCTTATGTTTCATGCTTTTTGTCCGTCCCAGTTTCTAGCATTTCACCGTTTCTTATATTCCTGGAGATTCGTAACTCTGATTGCCCTGAAATTTTTACACGATTTTTTCCATAAATTATATTACTTACGCCAGAAGAAAGGCTTCAACTGACGTTCGAGGAGGGCACAAGACACCAAGGCGCTCCTGGGGCTTGTGGCGCGCCCTGGTGGGTCATGGGCTCTATGGGCCCCCATTTGCGTTGATTCCACCTCCCAAAAAACACATAAATTACAAAATAATCCTCCGTAAATTTTTATCACGTTTGGACTTCGTTTGATATGGATTTTCTACGATACAAAAAACATGAAAAAAAACAGGAGCTGGCACTCGGCACTAGATCAATAGGTTAGTCGCATAAATCATGTAAAAAGTTGCCAAAAGTATGTGAAAGTTGTATAATATTGGCATGAAACAATCAAAAATTATAGATACAACGGGGACGTATCACCCCCTCCCCCGTGCCCTCCCCTCCGAGCGCCAATCCACCTCCTTGCACGAACCCCTTCCCTGCGCACGCCCCTCCCTATGTCACCCCACCTCCCTGCACCACCCCCCACAACCGCGCAAGCCCCTTCCCGCGCCGCCCCTCCCCGTGTCGGTGCCACCACAACGACGCCCCCATTCTGGTGACGCCCCCACCACTATGGCCCCGCTCAAGTACAGGTAATTTTTTCTACTTTTTCTTTTTCTGTTTTTCCTGTTTAGGTTTAGGGAAATTAGTTTGTTAGGTTAGTTAGTTAGGTTAGCATTAAAAAATTAAGAAAATAAGAAGGAAAAAATGAGAAAGGTAAAACGAAAAAGAAGAAAAGAATAAGAACAAAGAAGGAAAAGAAGAAGTAGAAGAAGAGGAGGAGGACAAGAAAATAAGAAGAAGAAGAAGAAAAAGAGGAGAGGAGGAGGAGGAGCAGAAGGAAAAGGAAAATAATAATAATAATAATAATAATAATAATAATAATAATAATAATAATAATAATAATAATAATAATAATAATAATAATAATAATAAGAAGAAGAAGAAGAAGAAGAAAAAGAAGAAAAATAAGAAGAAGAAGAAGAAGAAGAAGAGGAAGAAGAAGAAGAAGAGAAGAGGAGAGGAGAAGAAGAAGAAGAAAAAAGAGGAGAAGAAGAAGAAGAGGAGGAGGAGGAGGAGAAGAAGAAAAAATAAGAAGGAGAAAACGAGGAGAGGAGGAGAAGAAGAAGAGTAAAAAACAAAATATTTTCTAACACCCTTACACGACACCCCAACAACCCGGCACAGGGTCATAATTTTATAAATTATGAGTTAGGTCATATATTTTCCGATTTTGTTAGAAGACACAAAATATTTGTGTTGATCACGTGGATTTACATGTGCAGTTGTTTCGTCGCCGCGAGGTCTCGTGTTCGAAGACCTCCCCGTGCGTTCGACGAGATCCGCCCCTACGTTCGTGGGTGGGCACAAATGACATCGCCTCCTCCCCCCTTCATTTTCTCTGGGTCGATCTTCGTGCCGATGAAACTTGCTAGATATAGGTACATTAAATTATCAGTATGCGTGACCCGTATGTGTCTCCCGTTCGAAAGGGTTAGAGTTATAAATATGCATGCATTTGCATATATTTATAACTATGATTCTTCCAAATTTTCCAACGTTATCCATGGACAGCCCGAGTACGTGTAGATTGGGTTCGTTTTCCCATATGCTCTGCTCCGGATCCGATGCTTAATTTCGTTAGTGCCTCCCTGTTGTTCTCCGAGTACACATCCTCTCTGTTTATTGCCGAGACATGTATCAGGAGAACAGCAGGGAGGTGCTGCCAAAATTTTGCGTCGGATCCGGAGCAGAGCATGGGAAAACGAACCCAGTCTACACATACTTGGGTGGGATTAGGACCTATCTTTATGTATTACTGTGTAGGTTGCATGGACGTAATAAAACTAACAAACTTGATTAACTCATGAATATATAAGTTGAATTATATATATATAAATATACTTCTTAAGTGTATAGTATCTAGGCAAGATGAGTGATCGTGCGTGGATGTACACCGGTCACACTAGTCAGAAAGAGATGACCAAAGAATGGTTTACAAAAACCAAGGAGTTCGTGAAAACCGCATTTGCAAATGGCGAGACAACAAACTATTGCCCCTGTCCTGGGTGCGACAAATATAAAAAGGGGATTGAGACTGTAATGGTTAAACACCTACAGAGGAGGGGTTTTACGTTTGATTATACGGTGTGGACATTTCATGGTGAGTCTGCCCAACGCACTAGAGCTGAGGTGGTTCGTCGTTGCACCGACGAGCATGGTTCGAAGACATGGTGCAAGACTTTGATGATGTTAGGTATTTGGATGATGAGATGGAGGAAGCTGCAAAGGCCTTTTACGAAATGTTGGAGTCTTCAAAACGTCCCTTCCATGAGCACACTCAGCTTTGTGAGTTGGATGCCATTGCACAAGTAATGGCTTTGAAGGCTCAAATAAATTTGGGAATAGAATGCTACAACGCGATGATGACACTATTTGGACACTTTCTACCCCAAAGGCCATGTCATGCCTGCAGAGTTGTACCAGTCGGACAAAATACTTAGTGTACTTAAGATTCCCTATGAGAAGATACATGAATGTTAGAAAGGATGTGCCTTACTTAGGCTTGAGTATGCTGACTTGAACTATTGTCCCATTTGCAAGTCTTCCAGGTATGTTGTGGTAGGCAACGGTATGGGTAAGAAGAGCCAGATCCAAATACCAGTTAATGTTGTTCAGTATATGCCAATCATACCAAAGCTTCAACATGTTTTCATGGTCAAAGAGATGGCCAAACAGATGACATGGCACCAATTGGGGAAAAGAACCGAACTACATGCACATCGAATAAGATGGCGGTACACACATCGGATGGGGAAGCGTGGAAGCACTTTGATGCATTACATCTGGATAAAGCGGCGCATCCAAGGAATCCTTGAGTTTGCATTGCCATGGATGGGTTCAATCCCTTTGGCATAACAGCAACCCAATATAGTAGTTGGCATGTATTTGTCATTCCACTCGATATCCCCCTGGACAGATTATGCAAAGAAAGAACATGTTCCTGACTTTGATAATTCCAGGGCCCAATTATCTGTGGAATAATCTGAATGTGTACATGCATCCACTTAAGGATGCATTGCAATAAGCTTGGGATAATGGGGTGAAGACATACGACGCCGCTAGAAAAGAAAATTTCAAAATCCATCTCTAGTACATGTACTCGATGCATGACTTGACGTTGTATGTGCTATTCTCTGGTTAGCGTGTGCATGGAAGGTTCCCGTTCCCCAAATGCAAGGCAGCTCTTTAGTTTCATTGCTTGCAGGCGGTTAGAAGTATTCTTGCTTTGAATTGCATAGACGGTTCCTGGATCCTGGCCATCAATTCAGAAAAGACAAGAAGAACTTTACCAAAGGTGAAGTTGTTAAAAACTCGGTACCACATGCGTTGACAGGCCAACAGATCATGGATCAGTTAAATGCTCTCAACCCTGATCCAGAGCGTCCAGGGTATTTCAAGGGGTACAATTCAGAACACGCCTGGAATCACAAGACATGCTTTTGGGATCTTCCTTACTTCAAAGACCTCCTTCTTCCACACAACATAAACATGATGCGCACTGAAAAGAATATCGGAGAGGCCATTTTTGGTACATTGTTCGGCATAGACGGGAAGTCAAAGGATAATCCTAGGGCTAGAGTCGATCAAGAGACTCTATGTCATAGACCGTTAAAAACATGTGACAATCGAAAGGATAGCAGAACTGGTCGAAGCCAAAGGCCTGGTTCAATCTTGGAAGGCTAGCTATGAGAGAAATTATCTTGTGGGTCAAAATGCACTTGATTTTCCCCAATGGGTATGCAATGAATCTAAATAGTGGAGCAAGCAAATTGAAAATATTTCGTCTCAAGAGTCATGATTGACACATATGGCTTGAGTGGGTAATGTCGGTGATGTTATGTGGATTTATTCCTGAGGATGAAAGGCTAGTACTAGCAAAGCTGAGCTATTTCTTCCATGTTCTTTGTGTGAAAGAACTATCGCCTGGCGTGGTAGATCACATGGACGAGTTGGCGCTTGGGTTGCTCTGCAAGTTAGAGAAGATCTTTCCACCACGCTTCTTTAATCCAATGCAGCATTTGATTTTACATCTCGTGACCAAGGCAAGATTGGGTGGGCCTGTACAGAATCGTTGATGCTTTGCAACTGAGGTGATGCAGAAGACGCTTCGAGAAAAATGCAAAACTAAACATAGAATTGAAGCATCGATGGCCGAGGCATTCATTACTGAGGAGGTGGCAAACTTCGTGACAGCACACTACGAAGCCAAAAAGCGTCATTTGCATAATCTAAAGCCTCCATACAATGATGGCGACCCTAAAAAAGGTTGGTCCAACCTTATACTATTCAAAGGGAAGCTCGCACCAGCCGGTGCTTCAAAACCAATAACGTTGGATGTCGAAGAATGGTGGACCATTTCATTGTATATCTTCCACAACCTAACCGAAGTGCAGCCGTATATCGAGTAAATTCTCGGTACATTTTTCTGCAACTTCTAATTCCTTTGAACTGCTCTTATTCCTGGATATTTGATACACTCGATACGTCGCCAAATTTTCAAATGGAGCGGTGCTCCAAAATGATTCGTCAAAGAGTATGAGCTTCTGGCAAAGCATGGAGGTGGCAATCCCAGTTTCATTTCTTGGTTCAAACAAACAGTAATTGTCAATAATGAACCATTTCATTTCTTGGTCTAATTTGTGGATAATGCAACAATCATTTCGTATTAAACTTGTAGGCTAATTCAGAGTCTATG
This sequence comes from Hordeum vulgare subsp. vulgare, assembly GCF_904849725.1. Taxonomy (NCBI): domain Eukaryota; kingdom Viridiplantae; phylum Streptophyta; class Magnoliopsida; order Poales; family Poaceae; genus Hordeum; species Hordeum vulgare. The sequence goes on from NC_058521.1 coordinate 184,752,630, forward strand.
GACGTCAAATTCAGACAAGCCGCTAATGGTTTTGACTATAAGGTCCGTTCATTTGAGAAATACAACATCAACGGGTATCACTTCCGTACCTTTGGCAAAGAGCTATCTATGCCCGACTGAAAATCTACAAATTGTGGTGTCTCTGCTATCGGTGAAGGAGGTATCAAGTATTATGGAAGAGTTGAAGCAATTTATGAACTTCAATTCTATGCTGAAAACGAACCGAACATCATAGTCTTCAAATGTTATTGGTTCCAGACGAAGGAGACTAGAAGGACTCATGAACATATAGGGCTAGTCGAAATCAATCAAAGCACCCATTTAGATGTTCCCGATGTCTATGTTAAGGCCCAAGTTTTCTATCTACCATGCATGGGCCTGCCAAAGTAATAAGAATCTGAATGGTTGGGATGTTGTTTATGAAGTGTTGTCACATGCTAGACCACCTCCCACAAATGAAGAGGATTATGAAACTCAGATTAACCCACACACATATGATGGACAATTCTTCCAAGAAACACGCATTTCCAAGAAACGTTTCAAGAACTGCTCTACTTCACCCGAGAACATGGAAGTAGACATCGACAGTGTATCCGACTTCACCCCTGAGCGAGAACCTGGAGAGCCCAAACTAGAAGAGGTTAATGCTGCAGATGACCTGACAATGCTTGACCGTTTACAGAAAGGCCTACCATATGTTGATGCTGGTGAACCTGATGAGCACATCATTCATGATAGTGATGATGATGATGCATTTGTTGATCTCGAAGCATATATAGATGATCCAGACTATTATTAGTTGTATGCATCCCAACTTCAATTATATATGTACATATTATTATTCATCTCAGGTGTTCAATTTTTTAGGTGGTATTAATTTCTTTTACCCTTTGTCATGGCAGATGTTGAAAGATGGTTGGCGCGGGTCCAGATCGCTCGGTTGGTACTTCATCGGCAGCCTGCGGGAGGGATCCTTCCTTTCCACCCCTACGTCTACATAGAGCGTTGGTCGACAGTCTGGGGGCACCCATGGGTTCTTCTTTGTAGGCGTCGTTGCCCACTCGGAGAGGAGGTTGGGTAGGGAAGAAGGTGAAGGGTACAAGACATGGCCGCGGGAGAGGTAGGCGGACTGCTATGCCATCCTCGAAGCCACCCCCAGATGATTCAGCCAAGCACAAGACTACTAGGGTGGACCCGTTTGAGGTGGAGGCTACGGGGACTCTGGACTAGGAGCCTCGGGTCAACGGGCCGATGAGAATCCAGTTCTAGAGGCTTCGGCCCACGAGACTCCTGTACCAGGGGCTACGTCCTAGGAGACTCTCACCCCAAAGGCTTCGTCGGGATGGGGTACCTGGCCGGATCGAACCGAGGGGTCTGGTAGCCATGCTGATGGTGGCGGGGATGAGTGTATTGATAGTGAGGGCGGGTGGTTGAGGGGGTCACCGTGTACCAGTGCCGGTGACCCGCATGCACACGCAGGTGATTAGGCATGAAGGGGAGAATTAACTGCATTAACTCTTTTTGTGCCTTTTGCCTTCAAGTTTCTTCAAATATCTAATGCGTTGACCTTCTCATACTGAAGGGGTTGGGATCACCCCCTTGGAGTCCGCAAGCCAAACACCATCCTTGGTGTGATTTGCCGGCAAAATTTCCCGGGGTTTGTCACATTTCTCAATGAGGGTGAGGTTCCTACACTAGGATTTAGCCGGGAGCACTGCAAGGCTGCCCAGGCCCCACCGGAGTAGATGTTCGATGGTGTCTTGTGCCACACGAGGGCCAAGATGGTAATCAACATATTATGGTAATTTCTCCTTTTACACAATCTAAAATTGACAATATATCTAGTTATTTTACTAATCAGTGTGTCTCATTTGATTGCATACCTTCTACACGTGTGAGGAGAGATATGAGGAGGCAGTGGCCAAGGTTATCGAGGTCGAGTGCAAATCGCTATTACATAACTTATGCCACGAGGCTCCGTCGCAGGCTGTTCGTGACTACTACGTATCGTGTAGTATGAAGAAGGACAAGTCTGAGTGTCGCGGAAAGTTTCTGAAGAAAGAGGAGTCCATGAAGGTAATTACCTATTCTTAAGGCCTTGTACTTAGTTTTCTTGATTTGATTCGTAGTCGTAGCGCTCCAATTTCTCTTTACTAAATTATAGGTGCCCCCAAGATGGTGTGTGGATAATATGGATTGTTGGGGGGTGTTGGTTGATGAGTGGTGCACAAGCAAATGATGAACCGTCAAAATAAGATAAGTATTGTAATCATCTTCTCTCCTTCTATTTCTTCACAATTTTTTGTCCGCTAGTCCATAAAATTTTGAATTGTTCATGACAGTATTATGACTTTATAACCCAGGCACTCTTTATGAGCCAGATAAGTAGTGTTTGTACGTGAAACAATTAAGTCATGATAATATAAAGCAATAATAATCTCGCTCAATGAGACACGGTAAAAAGAGACCATCTTTCGAGGCTCAAGTCTTGCTTCCATGAAGCAGGCATGAGAACCCATGGTTTATCCAAGCTTCGGTATGTTGGCTCTCACATGACAAACCAGTGTTTTAACATTGCTGATTCAGGGTCCACAATGGATTGAATAGTCAAGAGTACACGGAGTCACCTGATTGGAGTCGCATCAAACATACACGCAGGTATAACCATTTTGTGTCGTCTTTGCCGGATCAAGAGGGTTACAAAGCTAAACTCGACGAGTTGTAAGCCCCCAAGTGACATGTGATCAATAGAAAATCTCAGCATAGGATTGCAGAAGACAATGATATTACTTCCAAACAATCAGGAGTCCAGATAAGCCGGCTTGATTCCATTGATCACGATGATTTGTTTGGACAAGTAGCCCCCAAGTAACATGTTTTGAAATAATAAAGACTCATGCTCAATTTGTAGGATGACACCGATAGAGGCCCTGAAGTTCAAGGATGCCAGCTTTATTATGTTCAAGACTGTAGAAGTATGTACACAAATTGGGGGAGGTGCAAGAAATAATAAGCTAGTGTCTCTTAGGTATAATAACACCGCAGGTGAGCAATGTTCCAGGGCCCGGTTGTTTCTGCTTCAGAAGTGTTCTTACTAGGTCGTAGATCGATCAGGTAATATGAACCATTGTTGAGATTTTTGGTAATGATAAATGGGCCTTCCGAGGGCGGCGAAAGATTATGCATCCCTGTTTGATCTTGAATCGGACGGAGCACCAAATCGTCCTATTGGAAGGTGCGACTTTAACTCTACGGCTATGACAGTGATGTAGGTCCTATTGGTATGTGGCTGACCTGGCTGCTGCTAAGTGTCGCTCTTCCTCCAAAGCAACAAAAGAATCTTGTCGTGCTTGTTAATTATCGCCCTCAACATAAGCGGCAACTCTAGCAGAGTCGTGGGGAATATCACTTGGAACTATCGGCTCAGCACCATTGACAAGAAAGAAAGGCATGTATCCAGTGGACCTGTTTGGAGTAGTATTGATACTCTCGAGTACTAAGGGGAGTTCCTAAACCCAACAACCTAGGGTATGATGTAATGGGACCACGAGTCGGGATTTGATTCCTCTCGAAATCTCCTCATTCACTCTTTTAGCCTGCCCGTTGGATTGCGGATGCGCTACACCCGCCAGGTCAAGCCAGATGTGCTCTTTCTCACATAATTGCTCCATAGCTCCTTTCGATAGGTTGGTACCGTTGTCCGTGATAATTCTATGAGGATAGCCAAAACCATATCATATCAAGCCCCCAAAATGCAAACGGTCATGTGATTGGGATCATGCACACCTCTTGAGCCGGCACATGGGCCTGTTGGGCAAACTTTCAACATCCATCGCACTTGCGTACGAGGTCTTCTACATCAGCATGAGCTGTCAGCCAATAAAACCCATGACAAAAAGCATTTGCCACCAAAGAACTTCAGCCGACGTGATGCCCACAGTCGCCTACGTGGATTTCATTGAGAATTTCTTGCCCTTCCTCAAGAGATACGCAATGTTGAAAAATGCAAGTGTTGCTCTGTTGATGTAACTCGCCCTTGATAATGGTCATCGATTTAGATCGACGAACTATGGAGCGGTCTTCGACTTAGTCGGGAGGTCTCCTCGAGTGCGATATGCTAAATATGGTATCGTCCAATCTCGAGTAGCTCGAAGAGCCGCCAGTAGCTGCGATTCCGAGTCTGGAATAGCTATATCCTCTTCAGATGGTAATTTCACCGAGGGGTTGTGAAGGACATCCAAAAAGACATTGGGAGGGACCGACTTCCGCTGAGAACCAGGTCACGATAAAGCATCCGCCGCCTCATTGAGCCGACGATCTATGTGATCGACTTGATAGCCATGAAAGTAACCCACCACCTCAGTTATTGCTCGTTAGTAAGCCGCCATCAGAGGACCTTTAGAATCCCAGGTCCCTGAAACTTGTTGCGCCACTAAATTTGAGTTTCCCAAACACCTCATCCGGCTGAGATTCATTTCCTTGGCCATCCTTAGCCCGTGCAACAAGGCCTCATACTCAGTGCATGATTAGTATAGGGGGAAATGAGCCGTAAAATATAGCAGAACTTGTCACCTTGTTGGGAAGTTAACACGACTCCAGCCCTAGATCCTTCTAATTGTGTGGACCCATTAAAGTGCAAGTCCAGTATGTGTTATATGGCCTGTCTTTTGGAATTTGTTGCTCTGTAGAGTCATTGATGAAATCCACCAGTGCTTGGGATTTTATGGCCGTTCAGGGAGTGTATTTCACCTAGTGTGGGCTGAGCTCGATTGCGCACTTGGTGATTCGTCTAGTCGCCTCACGATTTTGTATGATATCGCCAAGGGGTACTGAACAAACCACAATAATTGGATGATCCTGAAAGTAATGTTTTAACTTACGGCTTGCCATACAGATCCAAAAGACCAATTTCTACCAATGTGGATATCCCTACTTTGACAGGGTCAAGACTTCACTGACGAAATAGACTGCCACTGAATCGGGTATTCTTTTCCTTCTTACTTCCGTTCTACGGCAACTTCAACACTTACCGCCTTTGAGTTGGCAGAGATGTATAGGAGCATGGGCTCTTTGTCGGTCGAGGCAGATTAAACCGGTGGCTTAGCCAACTTCTTCTTGAGGGCTTTGAAGGCTTCGTTGGCCGCGTCAGTCCAAACAAAATCGTCCATCTTTTTCAGCAACTAATAGAGAGGGATTGCCTTCTCCCTGAGGCGGCTTATAAACTGGCTCAATGTTGCGATATCTCATGCAAGATGTTGGACCTGGTTTATGTTAGTCGGCTTGCCCAGTGAGGTAACCGCCTTGGTCTTGTTAGGGTTGGCTTAAATGCCTCGTTTAGAGACCAAGAAGCCCAGCAACTTACCGGCAGGGACCCCAAAGACACACGTCGTCGGGTTAAGCTTCATCTGGTACACTCGAATGTTATCAAACATTTCTTTGAGATCTTCCAAGAGTGTCTCCTTCTTCCTATATTTCACCATGATGTCATCAACATAAGCATGAGCGTTGTGCCTGATCTGTGAGTGAAGGCAATTCTGCACACAACACTAATAAGTCACCCATGCGCTCTTAAGCTCGAAAGGCATAGAGACATAGCAGAAAGCACCAAAAGTGGTTATGAAAGCCGTCTTCTCCTGATCCTCCTTAGCCATTTTGATCTCGTGATAACCTAAGTATGAGTCCAAAAAGCATAATCATTTGCAACCCGTCGTGGAGTCAATGATTTGGTCAATACGCGGGGGGAAAAAGGATCTTTGGGACAGGCTTTGTTAATATCTATGTAATCGGCACACATGCGCCAAGTGCCATTCTTCTTTAGAACAAGCACCAGGTTAGCCAGCCATTCAGGGTGAAAAACTTCAACAATCAACACGACAGCTAGTAGCCGGGTTACCTCTTCTTCAATAGCCTTGCGTCTCTCCCCGTCGAAACGATGGACGTATTGTCATATTGGTATGATCTTTGGATCCATGTTAAGATGGTGTTCAGCGAGTTCCCTCGGTACTCCAGGCATGTCAGAATGTTTCCATGCAAAGATGTCCTGATTCTCACAGATGAACTCAATGAGCGCACTTCCCTATTTAGGATCCAAACCAGTCCCAATGGTGAACTGTTTGGATGAGTCGCCCGGGAAAAAGTCAATCTGTTTGGTATCTTTGGCGAGCTTAAACTTGAAAGGCTCTTCAGACTTAGTAGTTAGCTTCTTGAGAGGACTCATGTCAGTCGGGTCAACATTAGCCGTGTAAAACTTTAGTTCCTCGGCAGCGTAGAGCGACTTAGCATAGGCTACGTCCCCTTCCTCACATTCCCGAGTCATCTTCCTATCTCCTTTCACCGTGATAGTGTTGTTGGGACCCGACATCTTAAGCTTGAGGTAGACATAACAGGGGTGAGCCATGAAACACGCATAAGCTGGTATTTTGAAGAGAGCGTGATAGGGGCTTTGTATCTTCACCACTTCAAAAGTCAAGAGCTCAACCCTGTAGTTGTGTTCATCACCAAGGGCTACATAAAGCTTAATTCACCCGACTGGATACGCCGACTCCCCGGGGACGATGCCATAAAAAATGGTGGTTGAAGTTTCCAAGTTGTTGTCGGGGAGATTCATCCGCCGAAAGGTTTCATAATATAGTATATTGATGTTGCTTCCTCCGTCCATGAGGACCCTTGAGAGGGTATAGCCACCCACTTGAGGCGCTCCCACCAAAGCTAGATATCTGGGGTTGTCGACTCGGAGAGGACGATCCTTTCGGCTCCAGGTGATTGGCTAGTCAGACCAACGGGGATACTGTGGAATCACTGGCTCAGCCGTGCTACTCGCTCTTTTTCTGACCTTTGTGTCTCGTTTGCAAGCATTGGTGGTGAAGACATGGTACTGACCACTACTTACTTGTTTGAGATCCCGAGATGACCCGGCAAAGATATTTTGACCTAGATATTCCTCTTGGTGTCTCTTGAGAACCCAGTTCTGGAAATCCCACCTGATATAGCAGTATTCCCATGAATGATTGGTTGGCTTCTCCCAAGTACCATGTTTGGGGAAAGCCACCTCGAGTGCAGCCTCATAGTTGCGCTTCTTACTCGCCTGATGTGCCTTCCTAGGATGGCCGCTCCGGCTTTGGTTTTTGAAATTTGTGTTGGTACTCACCGCACATTATGAACCACCCTCGGGTCGCTTCCACTTATTGTCGCCTTGGCCTTCAGCTTTCCCTTCTTTGGGGGGCGGGCTAACCGGAGTTCTTCGCGAAGGCATGGATTTGGCCAGCTCCACACCAGCTGGGTCGAATGCGGCGAGTCGGCTCGACGATGTTGGTGCAGATGTCTTGTTCGGGCGTCGCTTCATTGGTCTTGCCGATGAAGATGTGGATCTTGCCGAAGGGGACTCGGTACCCATACTCGATTGAGTCATCATTAAGACCCCAGCTTGAATCGTCGATGTAGACCTTGCGGCGGCGACTCTTGGTGATCTAACCCGCCACGTAGCTCCCGAAACTTGGAAGAGCTCCCTCCGAGAAATCAACTCCACCTTGTGATTGCCCCACGATGGACGCCAACTGTCGTGGTTTTGTCACAGAAGATGTCCTCGTGAAAGGACTTAGTGGTGAGGCCATCGTTGCTATGTGGCGACTCAAAGAGGTTGGTCGGGAACGGGAGACGGATTTACCCAAGTTCGGCCCCTTCGATGGAGGTAATAGCCTACGTCATGCCTTTGTTTCTATATTGATGGAGATCTCAATTACAAGGATGCAGAATAGCTAACCTAGCTCTCGAGGGTTTCTTGCTTGATATTTTTGGCTCGAGGGCTCTCCTTTATATATATAGGTAGGGGCCTAGAGTTTACAACATAGTCTGGATCAAATAAATGCTCGTGACCTACTACAATTCTATTTCATCTTGCTTCCCAAGTTAGGAAAGCTTCTGGCGTCTTCTCTCTTGTGGGCCTTGAGTCGTCGTCTTCTGGTGTTGGGCCACCACGCGGCTCACTTGGTGAGTCCTTTGTCTCGCCCTCCTATCTTCTCTATGGCATATCGGACACATGATCCTTAAGTTGCCTATGTCCTAACCTAGACCAAACGGTGGGTTATATCACGGGGTAATATCCTCGACAACACGCCCATGTATGTCCGGTTCTTCCTTTTCACAAAACCATTTTATTGAGGGGTATATGGTGCGGAATAGTGGTGCTTGATCCCCTCATCACTAAGAAACGCATCGAGGGTGTAGTTCTTGAAATCGGAGTCATTGTCGCTTCTAATCATCAAGATCTTTGCATCATGCAGATGTTGAGGTTCCTTTGCAAAGTCGATGATGGTTTGTTGGGTCTCACTCTTCCTCTTGAATAAGTATACCCTTGTATATCTGAAATCATAACTTCTCGCGATGTGATTTTGGTAATTAATAACAACATAAATTTCATTGGACTAATGATTCTACCAAGTATATTTCAAGAAAAGTTCAATGAATGGATTGGCTAAGGATTGTGATGAGATCCCCTAGATGCAAGGAATATCTATTGGCAACAAGCATCAACACTCTACATTTTTCTTTTATGTGAGAAATAACAATTGAGTCCATAGGAAAGCCAATACTATTAGAAGGGGATGAGGTATCCATGATGATGTGGTTGCTCAAGTGCTTAGACATTAGAAACCAAAAATACTCAAGAAATTCTCGAACAAATATTTTGTCCAACGCCTAAACACTCAAATTTAGTGCCACCCATATTTCCAAATCGGCCCTACCTAGTTTTCCCTCGACAGAATCCACACCCAACCCAACAATATTGGTATCACCGACTTTTATTTCAGCCTGACTGAAAAATAGTGACCAACTTAGCCATTTGCTAAAATTGGAATCTTCGAGTTTTGCAAATTTGTGCCATCGAGTTTGGGTAACTTCCTAAGCCATCCAAATCAGACCCACCGAGATTTATATATCGATCTCACCAAAACGCCAAAAGTTGGCACATTTTGCAATAGTTGTTGCAACCGAGTTTTTACTTCGGTTCCACCGAGTTGGGAAATAATGGTGTAACAGTTGGATTTTTGGAGATTCTTATATATACCCCTCCACTAGCCTCTCATTCGTAGAGGAAGCACTCAGAACAAACCAACACTTGCCCAATCCATTTTCTGAGGGAGAGCCACCTACTCATGTGTTGAGATCAAGATATTCCATTACTACCCTATGAATCTTAATGTCTAGCCTCCCCAACTTGCTTTCCACCCAATCAATCTCTTTCTACCCAAGCCAAATCTATCAAAGAGTTGTTGAGTGTTGAGGAGACTATCGATTGAAGCACAATGGCAAGGATATCATCATACAACCACATATATTACCTTTTGGAGAGTGGTGTCTCCTAGATTGGTTAGGTGTCACTTGGGAGCCTCCGACTTCGTATGGAGGTGAACCAAGAAGTTTGTAAGGGCAAGGAGATTGCCTACTTCATGAAGATCTACGCCGAGTGAGGCTAGTCCTAAGTGGACGTAAGCCATGATGGCATAGACAAGGTTCCTTCTTCGTGGACCCTTCGTGGGTGGATCCCTCCATGAACACTCGCAGTCGTTACCCTCCACCGGTTGAATTCTCCATTAACGTGCACGTACGATAGTACCACCTATCGAAACCACACAAAACATATTCGTGTCATTTTTGTGTTTGATCTTCCTATCTCTACCCTTTACTTACATGTGCATGTATGTACTTTCCGCTGCTATACTCTTAGACTTGCATGTGTAGGGTGTGCTTGACTTCCTATAATGTACTCCCTCCGTCCCAAAATAAGTGTCTCAACTTTATACTGGCTCTAGTACAAATTTCTACTAAGCTTAAGACAGTTATTTTGGGACGGAGGGAGTATAAAACTTGCCCACATCTAAAATTGGGAAAAGGCTAAGTTTTTATTTGGTCAAGTAGTCTAATCACCCCCCCACTCTAGGAATAATTCAGATCCTACAATATCTTGAATAATCGTTCACAATCACCAAGCAATACTTTCTTCCTCCAAGACTATTAAATGATAGAGGACGAAAGAGATCCATGTAAAGGAGATCCAAAGGTCTCTTTGAATAAATAGTAGTCGTGGATCGGTGAGTTGTCTCATGTACCTTTTTCGATACAAGCACTGCAAGCGCAGTCTTTGGCAAAACTAAAAAAATTTGGTCCGAGCACATGGTCCCCACTGAGGAGACCTTGCAAAAATCTCATATTTACATGGGATAAACGGTGATGCCAAAGCCATCCCACATCAACTTGAGCCATTAGACATGTTGCGTTCATAGTGGGATTCTTCGAGAAGTTGATCACATAAAGACCATACTCAACATAGGCCACTTTAAGAGTCTTTCTCCAAAAAATGGCCATGGTAATAAGATCAAAGAAGGTGGAAAAATTCATGAGTGCGAGTTGACGAACAGGAAGGAAATTGTGGGCAAGGGTCTCAACAAGCATGACTTTCTCAATGGTTAAATTCGGAGCGATCCCCACCTTGACAAGACCCAAGACCTTTGACATTGATGCATCACCAAATTGGACATGAGTGTCCATAGATGAACTAGCTTGAACGTCCACAACCAAGCCCTTGTTGTCGGTCATATGATTTATCGCTCCACTATCGAGCAACTACGAACCTCCACCGGAAGCATATTCCAACATAAGATCAACGCTCGATTTTAGGTACCCATTGTTGAATGTGTCCTTTGAGATTAGTAGCAAGGGTCTTAGGAACCCAAATAGACAATTCAATGTACTCATAAGAAAAACCACCAAATTTGGCATAAACATGCCCATCACTAGCACAACATAAAACATAAGAAGGATTAAAAATCACCGGCTTTGTAGGGATGGGTGGTATTGACCCTATTGGCATCACCACCCATCACCTTGTTCTTATTCTCCATAGGAGCACCATATCCCTCTTTGACGAAAGTTCTTTGAGAGGGAGAGTTTCTTTGGTCTTGCTTTTCTTCTTCTTTGACTTCGGTGCGAACCCAAGTCCCTTCTTTGCCACAAATTCCTTTTGATTGCTCAAAACATCATTGAGGTTCTTCTCACCTTGTATACAAGTCACAAAGGCCCTTCTTATGTTTCTCCTTCAACTTGGTATTTTCTTCCACAAGATGTACATGCTCACAACAATGGTTTGAGGCATGAACATTATCAATTAACAGAAATGGAGGACATATAGAAATCTCCTTAGTTAGTTTTGCTTGGAGTTGATCATGAGACGCTTTGAGGGAGGCATGACCACTTTTCAAGGCCTTGTGAGCCTGGTCAAGCAGCTCAAACTCCTCCTTGAGTCTATCATGGCCAACCACAAGCTCAACATTCTCGATCTTAAGCACACGAGCAAGAACTTGAGCATGATCATGCCCTTCCTTTAATCTAGCAAGGTCGACATTGTGTGACTCCTCAAGAGCCAAGCAAAGACCTTAGTCTTTTTCAAGAGCATGAGAAAGATATGCAATCTCATCAACGTAGTCATGGCTATGACCTCCCATAATAGTGATGGTCTCTTCATGAAATCCAATGGTATCATTTGCCTCACCAAGTTGCTCCATGAGAGCAATGAAATGCTTATTGGTCTCACATTTGAGCTTGCACATGAACTTGTCAAATGCATTATCATCCACCTTTACCCCCACTTGTTCATCATGTTGCTCTTACCAAGTTGCTCTTAAGGAACTTATTTATCATGTCCTTGACCTTGTCCACCATGGATGATTTGAAAGAGGCCATGGACTCATTCATATCACCATGGGCGACCACGGTCTCGGTCGCGGAGTTATCTCCATCCCGAGTCACGTCATCGACCATACTCTTTAGGCGGTTAAGCCTTTAAAAGATACATAGCTCTGATACCAATTGAAAGGATTGATATGGTTGACTAGAGGGGCGGGTGAATAGGCAACTATCAAATTTTAGATCTTTAAACAAGTTAGCGTTAGCAACAAATAGGCTGTCTAAATATGCAACTAGGTGAACAACTTATATGATGCTATCAACAATAACAACACAAGCAAGCAAAGGATTCAACACAATAATAGCTTGATCAAAGTAAAGGTAAGAACTAACCACAAGTGGAGCCGGTGGATACGAGGATGTGTTACCAAAGTTCATTCCCTTTGAGGGGAAGTACATCTCCATTGGAGCGGTGTGGAGGCAAAATGCTCCCCAAGAAGCCACTAGGGCCATCATATTCTCCTCACGCCCTCGCACAATGCAAGATGTCGTGATTACACTAGTGGTGCACTTGAAGGCGGCAACGGGCCTTTACAAACAAGGTTGGGACAATCTCCACAACTTAATTGGAGGATCCCAACACCACCACAAAACTTCAAAACAATGGATTGGTGCTCGAGGTGACCTCTTCCGTCTAGGATGATCAAACAACCAAGATTAACAAGATCCACAAGGGATTATTGTGGCAATCAAATTTCTCTTGGTGGAAGTCTAGATCGAGACTTTCTTCTCCAAACCCTAGTATATCAACAAGTTTTGATGGCTAGGGAGATAGATCGGGTGAAAATGAGCTTTGGAGCAACAATGGAGGTTAGGGGATAAGAGGTAAGTATTCTTGGGGAGGAAGGCATTATATTTATAGTGGGGGGAATCCGACAATTTTCTGCCCTCTACCCGCACTAAAGCGGTACTACCACTCCTTGGGGAGGTACTTCTAGGCACAAGTTAGAGAGTACTGGAAGTACAGGAGCGGTAGCACCACCGGAGCGGTACTACCATCCATCCAAGTGGTACTACCGTTGTGTGTCTCTGGACGAGACCAGACAACAGTAGTGGAAAGAACTAGGGCGGCAGTATCGCACAAAAAGGTACTACCGTTCTATTGTCGCTCTACCACCACTCAAGCTAAAATGGGAACAAAAAGTAGCAAAAGGGGTAACCCTCAAACGGTAGTAGCCGCGGTAATAGAGCGGAAGTATGCTTGCGCTTTACTACCGTGGTACTACTGGACTACTATCGTGATCTATGAAATTGGCAACGTAAAGTGCGCACTTTGGAATACCCAAGCGACACTAGCACGATGTTACCCATCGGTACTACCGTGGGCACTAGGGGTAATACCTCTTCAAAGCAACTGACACTCCACAGAAAACAATCAGGGAGCTCCTAAAAGAAGAAAGGAATATGTGGTTGCAAATGAGGATGTGTACGTGCTCATTCCACCCATACCTTTTCAATGTGGGCCCCCTCTTAATAGTATGGTTGTCCGGCAACTCAAAACCACAGGAAATGAAATCGACAGAGAAAATCGTCCTCACTCTTTACCACTGAGGGGATACAAACCATCTCGTGCCATGACATAATATCTGAAACACTCAGTGCACATGGTTAGTCCGCAAATAACATTGTCATCAATCACCAAAAGCACTAAGGGAGAAATATGCCCTAACAACTACTCGCGCATCATCATGGAGGCAGAAGGTTGATCAAGCCGGCCTCCCCAATTATCCCCCCACCCCGGGCAAAGTACCGGAAAAGGACTCCATATGGGATCATGACCGAACAGAAGCTTGCGGCGACAATATAATTATTTTGGGTCTCACTCGGGGGTCTCGAAATATTTGGAAATTCATAGGCCAAGACTTAGGGAAAATGGAGCACCAAGGGGGGGCAGAAGACACCTCGGAGCGCCTACCCCCAAGTGCGTGCCATAGATATTTGTGGCCCCCTGTAGTTCTTCTGGCCTCCTCCCGAAGCTTCTTGCGTCTCTTATGTTCTAGAAAAAACCACCAACAAGTTTAGTGGTGTTTGGACTTTGATAGGTATGGTTTTTCGGTGAAACAAAAAACATGCAGAAAATAGGATGGCATACTAGGCACTAAATTAATCGGTTAGTCCATAAAAATAATGTAAAATGAATTATAAAGAATGTAATAATTAAGATATAATAGCATTTAAGGGTAAAAAATTATAGATACGTCGGAGACGTATCGGCATCACCAAGCTTAATTTCTACTCATCCTTGAGTAGGTCAATGATACAAATAGGATTTCTTATGTTGAATGCTACCCTACATGTACATGATCAGTTGACGTAATTTGGATATGAATATTGTGATAGGGTGATTCAAGGCAATAGTCTATCAATTTTATATTGAAATACTAATACTCAAACATGCAAGTAAATAATTATTGCCTTTTGAAATATTGGTGCTAAAGAAAGTGATCTCTACACACACTTAATCACGATAAGCATGGCACACTTGGTCTTCCTAGCATAGAGATATCAAATCAAGAACAACCCCGGTGCCAAACTAATAAATTAAATCATACTTTTTTCTCACTTCAACTGTTTAAACTTCCACAAAATACTTAAGCGTGAGCCAAGGTATTTAGTACTTAGGATGGAAAAGAGAATGATGGTGGGGGTTTATAAGGGAAGACAAAAAGTGTAAGAAATTCCCACACCAATGAGGTTGGATTGCTAGGTAATGGAGAGACCTTACAATCCATGTTGATGCGAGGAGTAGGGACTGTCATGCAATGATGCACTAGAGCTATAAGTGTATGAAATCTCTTTAAATGGAACTAAATGGGTGTACGTCCAACTTATGTGGTCATGAAGACCTAGAACATTTGAGGAAACTCGTCATCGTAATATGCAAGTCAGGTTCTACAATATGAAATTCCAACTAGTTATATAAAACATGAAGATCATGTAGACTCTATATTAGATGCAAGGTGCTACTTTGAAGAAGAAGTGTGGTAAGAGGATAGTGATGTGCCCCTCTATTTTTTTCTCTAATTTTCCTTTTTTTGAATCCATTTTGGTCTGTTTTTGGCCTCTTTATATTCCTCATAGGTAGGGGCGCGTCCTAATAAATGCATAACACTTTATTTTACTTACAACTCAAAATTCATAAACAACATGATCATTGAAAATGAATGCCTCTAGCAATGTACTAGGATGTACAATGATCTAGCATAACATGTATTATAATGATCAACGGTGGCTTTACCACAAATATCATGTCCTCTCTATATGACCATACAAAGCAATATGACACTGAATGCTCAAGTAATAGGAATACTAACAATGAAAGTTGCATGATAATATATCTCAAAATGCCTATGAAAATGTCATGATAAATAGGTATGTTGGTTGCTTTGAGGAAGGATATAATGAGGCTTATGCATGATAGAGGGTGGCATCTCACAAGGTTTGGATGCACTGACGAAGTCTGCACCAAGTATCGAGGTGAGAGTGGACAATGCACGCTACCATAGAGGTTAGCAAAATATGCATAGGTGGAATAGCTTTCCGACCAAAAATTCACATTGAACATTAAGAAATCAAGTATTTGTTGTGAAAACTTAGTTATCCTTTGAAGCAAAGTATAACTTACATGCTCCTAAAAAGGAGGTTGGTGTGGGTTAACCATTGCGCGCTCCCGGTCCAAACACACAAATGCTTAACTAGTTAAAGATAAATTATACTCGAACTTCTCCACTAATACCAATGGACAACCCTTTCATGTGTAAGGACTCGCGGTGATAAATTATACTCCACCTTGCGTCGCTAGATCTGTCAACCATCGTCGGGTGATCTACAGACCTTGCCCACCATCGGATGCTAGATACACAACATCCTCAGAATGGACCGCGTGCATGCACCATATCATGTCATGCCGAGCACTTCGCACGCGCCCGATGGCACAGCTCGTCAGGGCAAAGTGCTACCCGACTACGCTGCTTGCCTAGTCAGAGCAGGCGTTTAGACCAAGCTCACCACATAGTGCATGAAGGACATGCCCCGTTGTCACCCTCCTCGGAAGCATGGCCAGATTTTTCTGTCGGCTAGCTCAGGCGATGGTGTGGTAATGATGGATGAGTAAAGGAAGGTGGAGTCTAGGTCGGAATCGTCGCTCGTGTGCCTAGAGGGACTCCGGCCTAGACTCCAGAGGGAGCTAGGCAAGATATCGATTGCATGTTTTTTTAACATTAGATATAAATGTATGTCCCCTAGAGGGAGTGACATGCACGTTCATATTAGGCAAGATATAGATTGCATGTTTTATTTAATACTAGATATAAATTACATGTTAATATTCGATAGAATATAATTAATTAGATGTGCCTAGAACGTATCTAGGTGTATTATAGTATGGTTTCATTCACTTGATGTCATGGGTTAGTTGTCCTCGTCTGTTTTCTATTGTTCCCATAACCAGACTTTTAAATCACATACGCGGCCCAATCAGTGTATTGGGTTGGTCACTTGTATTATATCTTTCTAGGCTTTTGACCTTATATGTTTGGGCGGTGCTTTGCGTCGGCGTGTCGGTTAAAACTTTTGGCTGACCGTACGCGGGCCACCCGATCCGCCCGTTGTACGTGGCTACACCGTTAGATCTTCATGCAGCAAAATTTATCGATGCAACAAATTTCGTCCACGATGCAGCAATTTTCGTCTACGGTTGCAATAAAAATATAGTTGTAGCAAAAACAATATCAACATAGTCGTAACAAAAAACGAAGCTGATGATGCGTGGTAGCCAAACAAAATAAGAGTTGTCGCAAAACAATCCGAACTCAGGTTGCAACTCTCACGAACGTGTATGTAACTTTTTTTAGTGAACGGTTGCAGCAAAAAACATCGGTTGTAGCAAAAAAATCCGACAAACTGAGGTTGCAACCAAACGTATATGCAATTTTTTTAATGAACAAATGTAGTAAATTTGGACATCGGTTGTAGCAAATTTAAACGATCACCATAGAAAAATGTTGCATGACAATAGGCGCGGTCACACGCAACACGCATTGACAGCAAGCAACCGATGCGTTGCTTCCGCCTAGGCGCGGTCGCACGCAACACGCATTGACAGCAAGTAACCGATGCGTTGCTTCCGCCGGCGCGTCGAAGGAAAATGTTTCCTATATGTTTTGGGAGAAGTGCAGCTTGCATATGGCATTTTCGGACTGTAAAAAGTGATTGTTGCTACACAAAAACAAAACAAGTGGTTGTTGCTCTTTATGCACTAAATAAAAGAAGTAAACATCATGCGCTAGTGGCTAGCAGGCTGGTGGCTCACCGCCATGGTCGTCCATCTGGCCGTCGGCAACTTGTGTCGCTCCCTCTTTTGATGTACATCCGCCTTGTTGTGTTTGTCAGTTCATTTTGGTTACAGTAAAGTCTTTGTTTTTTTTCAGAGGACGCTAGAACAACATATGTTTTCAAGTAGTCCATATCCGCGGACGAGGCTATTCGAATAGATCATAACCCTACAGGGGTGTACTTCTTCACACACGCTCTCGCCACTTATCGCTATGTGCACGTCATGCACCTCGGCAACCTTCAAGCGGAAGCCCAGTGAGGGAGTCGGCCACGACCGTTAACCACGCTAATACCTAGTCCAGGTTTATCGCCTATCTGAGGGTAACCCACACGGAAGTCCGGTCGAGGTTTCCGCCACGGTCCCAAACAATGTGCGTAGGGTTCCCAAGCCCACCATCCAAGTGCCACTTGGTACACCGTGCCACTTCCTACCACATCATAGCCCACCTCTAAGGTCAGCACTATGCATGGCCTCTAGCATGACTATAAACACGAAAAACTACTTGCAACTCCTGGACCGAGTACTAAGCGATTAATAAGTCGAGCGGGGTCATATTTCTGGGCCCAACATGTGATAGTATCTTGTCTTGGATTACATAAACGGAACTCAGTTCCTAAGGACGGTTCCAATGAAATACCCCGCCATGTATTCCTACATAGCCTTTCACCGGTATCTTTACCAAATCAAGTTAAACACACAACCTTTATTAACAGAACACATTCTCACGATCCTGTTCATCACCCAGATGACAGACCATACACAACTCTAAGCATAGCATGCATAGCAGGATAACACACATCATGGCTCAATCATCTACCAAGTATGCTAGGTTGCAAGGTTCAGCTATTTACTGTGACAAAGACAGGTCATGCAAAGGAAGTGGGTTCAACTAACGTGGTAAAAGCATTGAAAGCATTTTGACCTAATGCAATAATTAAGAGGAGGAGCGAGAACATGGGATTTATCGCGATGATCAAAATGGTTGCTTGCCTTGTTGCTCAGCAGAGGGGTGATATCCGTCAGTCGGATAATCAGTCGTATCCGAAGGGGCGGGGCCTACAGAATAACAACATACAATCAATATCAATCATATGCAACAATCATGATGCATGAACATGTCATGAAATGAAGGGTGATATGTTTCAATGTGGTTGGTGAAACCTTAGTTTGCATGTGGTTTGAAATCCAAATTCAAATATTATTTGAAATGGCATATTTATCTTAATCATTTAATTGATTTGACCTCATGCTATTTTATAAATTTATTTTTCATGCATGAAAGTAGCACCATTGTGTTCATTGAATTTTTCTGATCAATTTGCATATATTATTTGTCTGATTTGGAGTTATATTCAATTTTCTATGAGTTTCCAAAGTTTTGCAATTATTCTGGTATTATATTAAATCCAGAATTAGATTTATTGCGTCGGCATGACATCAACAGGTCAGCTGGTCATTGAAAGTCAAACTTGACCAGTAGGACCCACTGGTCAGTGACTCTAGCCAGTTTCCAGTTAAGTTTTAATTTAATTAGCTAATTAGCAGGGTAGGACCCACGTATCAGTGTCTGATTAAGGTTTTAATATAACTTTATTTTTATTTGACTAATCCTAATTAGCCTCGGGCTAGCCCCACTTGCCAGTGACTCAAGGGAGTCAGATCCACCGGCGGTGAGGTGGATCTCACCGGCGATGAGCCTCCGGCGACCACAGAGACGACGGAGGGCTTCGGGTTTCCTACTCCGGCGACCAAACAAGCGGCGGAAGGCACCAGACGATTGGCCACTCTGTCGCGGTTCCATTTTTGCAGGTTACAGGGGCTGAAATGGCCGGAGTTGACGCCGGCGTTGAGCTCGGCGGCTGCCGGAGCTCGGTCTAGGTGGGGTCATCGAAACAGAGGACAAAACGCGCGGGGCTTAGCTCCTATAGCATCTACTCGTCGAGCTGAAGCTAATGGTAGCTTCAGATCGATCGGCCGATCACCGGAGGGTCACCGGCGACGAGCTACCGCGGCGGTCCTCATCGGGCTCCGCTGGAATCAGGCGCTAGAGGAAACAATCAAAGGGGAAAACGAGGGGGAAAGGACCCTAGGCTCACTGGGAGTGCAGCGGCATCGAAAGCGGGCTCGGGGATGGCGTGAGGAGGGAGAACGGTGGCGATGAGTGTCGGTGATCCGAGGTAGAAGATGACGGGGATCCGGCGATGTAGGGCTCGGGGGCTTGCGTGGCTCGATTAGAAGCTTCAGGGGGTCGAGGCGGACCTTCTGCGCGGCTCAAACAAGAGGGGGAGGGGCTGGAGCGACGACCAGCTCGAGCTCGAGCTCGGTTCTAATGGCGGCCGAGAGGGGAGAGTCACAGGGGCGAGTGAGGAGGGGAGAGGATGGGAACGGATCCGGGGAGGCTTATCCTCCCTCTCCAGCTCATCGAGGCGAGCCAGCCACGCTCACAGGTGCGTGGACGCGCCGGAGGAGGCGGCGGCCACCTCCTCCTCCAACTAGCGAAGGAGGAAGACGACAGAAGGGGGGAGATGGGCCTGGGCCAAGGTAAGCGCGAGATAAGGTATTTTCCATTTTTCTTCCTTTCCAGTTTCTGTTTATTCTTGTGAAATTTGTTTCTATTTTAATTTTGACTCAGAACTATTTCAAAAATAGTTTGGGAAATACTAGAGTGTTAGTTGGAATATTTCCAACCACACATAAAGTTTTCAACATTTTTGGAAACTTTGAATTATTTAAAATCAAATATATAATTGATTTCAGTGACTTTCAAATTTAAAATAAAATGCCAAGAGCATTTTGAAAATATGTTTCTCCCGTGATATCTTGTTTTCAACATTTAACAAAAAAGATGAACTTTTCTAAAGGCCATTTTGGGTTCATTGATTTAGCACTAGTTGAATTGTTTTTTGTTTGAATAAGGACTGGCTATGGGTTTTTCTTTGATTTCACCACTTCCTTTGAGTTCATTTCCAATTCTGGAATGCAAAGAAAGAAAACAAGAGCACGAGCTGCTAAACTCTAATAGGGATCAGGGATGTGACAACTCACCCCCACTCAAAAGAATCTCGTCCCGAGATTTAGAAGTCGTCGAGAATAGCGCGGCATACTCAAGTCGAAGACGATCCTCTCTTTCCCATGTTGCCTATTTTTAAGAATGATTTGACCATTGAACTTTAAGAAACTTGAGGTTTCGACGTCGAGTGGTACGTTCAGCTTGATCTAGAATACGAACATGGTATTCACGGTATGAAAGTTTATCTTGGAGATCAAGCGTTTCGTGGTCCACTTCACGGATAGGATCCAAAAACCAACGCCTGAGTTGCGAGACGTGGAATACATCATGAACCTTGGAAAGATGCGGAGGAAGTTCTAGTTGGTAGGCAACTTCTCTCGTTTGGCAAGAATGCAAAAAGGACCGATATAACGAGGAGCCAACTTCCACTTGATACCGAAACGATGGGTACCCTTCAAAGATGTAACCCGAAGGTAAGCCTGCTCGTCAACTTCAAAGGTCACAGCCTTATGATGACGAACATATTGGCTCTTTTGACGAGAGTGGGTTGTTTTCAACTTTTCACGAATAATGCGAACTTGCTCTTCTACATCCTGGATCATATCCAGACCAAAGAGTTGCCTCTCTCTGGTTTCTGACCAATTAAGAGGTGTTCGACATCTTCGTCCAAAGAGAACTTCAAAAGGAGCTTTGCCCAAGCTTGATTAATAACTATTATTATAAGAAAATTCGGCGAATGGAAGGCACTTCTCCCAATTCATACTGAAAGATATAACATAAGCTCGGAGCATATCTTCCAGTATTTGATTCACACTCTCTACTTGACCACTTGATTGAGGGTGGAAAGCAGTGCTAAAAGATAAGTGAGTCGCCATGGCATTCTGAAAAGTCTCCCAAAAGCGAGAAGTAAAGATACTTCCACGGTCTGAGTTAATCTCCAGAGGAACACTATGAAGATACACTATTCGAGAGATATATAACTCTCCTAGCTGGCTAGTTGTTATACTCTCACGAACTGGAAGAAAATGAGCTACTTTGGAAAGATGGTCAATGACCACAAAGATAGCATTATTTCCTTTCTTGGTCTTGGGAAATCCAGTGATGAAATCCATACTGACTTTATCCCATTTCCATTCAGGAATAGCTAAAGGTTGAAGGGTGCCAGCAGGCCTTTGATGTTCTTCCTTAACTCGACGACAAATATCACGGTTAGCAACGAACTCAGCAATTTCTCTCTTCATCCTGGTCCACCAAAACCTCTGGTGTAGGTCCTGATACATCTTAGTACTACCAGGATGAGTGGTGAGAGGAGAATCATGAGCCTCCTAAAGGATCAACTGCCTTAGATGTGGATTCTTATGAACTACTAGACGATTCTGGAAGAACACAACATCTTGATCATTTATGGAGAATTCCTTAGCGTTTCCGCTAATGATATTCTCCTTGATCCGTGATATACCCTTATCATGCTTCTGGCCAGCTATGATTTGATCCTTAAGAGTGGGCTTCGCCACCAGGTTAGAAAGGAATCCTTGAGGAACAATGTGAAGATTTAACTTCCGAAATTCCTCATAGAGATGTGGTTGACCTCGTTGTAGCATCAGGTTGTTACAATAAGACTTATGACTTAGTGCATCAGCCATAACATTGGCCTTCCCCGGGGTGTAAGTTATCCCTAAGTCGTAATTTGTGATCAACTCAACCCACCGTCTTTGCCTGAGATTCAAATCCGGTTGGGTGAAGATATATTTCAGACTTTGGTGATCGGTGAATATTTCACAGCGATTACCAAGAACATAGTGTCGCCAGGTTTTAAGTGCATGGACTACAGGTGCAAGCTCAGGATCATGTATGGGATAATTATCCTCATGTGGACGCAACTGTCGAGATGTGTATGCAATCACATGACGATCCTGCATAAGAATGCAACCTAATCCTTGTCACGAGGCGTCGCAATAGATAACAAAGTCCTTAGGAAAATCTGGTGGTAGCAACACAGGTGACGAAGTCAGGCGTCTTTTCAGTTCCTGAAAACTATGCTCACACTGTGGTGTCCACTCGAACTTTTTATCTTTCTTGAGGAGTTCAGTTAGAGGCTTTGCAACTTTGGAGAAATTCTCGACAAAGCGGCGACAATAGCTCGCTAGACCAAGAAAACTCCTAACTTGCTTAAACGATTCAGGTTGAGTCCAATCAAGGATGGCTTGAACTCTCTCGGGATTGACAGCAATACCCTTACTAGAGATTACGTGGCCTAGATAGGTCACTTCTGGTAACCAAAATTCACATTTCGAAAACTTGGCATAAAGGCGGTCCTCTCGAAGTTTCATCAATACCATCCTTAGATGCTCCGCATGTTCTTGTTCGTTCTTTGAGTAGATGAGAATATCGTCGAGGTATACCACAACGAATTTATCCAAATACTCCATGAAGATTGAATTCATCAAGCGAGAGAAGGTGGATGGGGCATTGGTTAAACCGAAGGACATGACGGTGTACTCGTATTGGCCGTAACGAGTGACAAAAGCCGTTTTTGGAATTTCCCCGTTCTGGATCTTGATTTGATGGTAACCCAACCTCAAATCCATTTTGGAGAAGACTGAGGATCCAGCGAGCTGATCATATAGGTCGTTGATCCTGGGGAGCGGATACTTCTTCTTTATGGTGACCAGGTTAACTAGTTGATAATCTACAACCATCCGATCCATTTCGTCTTTCTTCTTGACGAAGAGGATGGGACAAGCCGAAGGAGAAGAGCTAGGACAAATGAAACCTTTATTCAAGGCCTCATCTAGTTGCTTCTTAAGTTCGGCTAGCTCCAGGGGTGCCATCTTATAAGGTCTTCTAGCTACCGGAACGGTTCCCGGAACAAGGTTTATCACAAACTCTACATCCATGTCAGCTGGAATTCCTGGCAGTTCTTCTGGAAAAACATCCGGAAAGTCACGGACTACCGAAATGTCTTCAAGTTCTGGAAGAGGGTTGGCATTGAGGGAATAGAGTTGGCATTTGGCAACTCGAGTAGAGACATTAACTATCTCACCCGAGGGATGGGTAAGCTAAACATTTCTAGAATGAGTATCAATCTTGGCATAATGAGCTGACATCCAGTCCATACCCAAGATGATATTGATATCCGAAGATTTCAAGGCTATCAAAGACGCTAGAAAAACTAGCCTGTCTACTAGAATCTCATTGTCATAGGTTATCCTGGAGGTTTGCCACTTACTACCAGGGGTTTGGACAACCAATGGGATTGGCATATCACAAAAAGACATGTTATGCAACTGTGCATAACTTTCTGAAATGAAGGAATGAGATGACCCAGTGTCAAAAAGAACGGACGCTGGGTGATGATTGACAAGGAGCGTACCCAATATGACGTCGGGATCCTCTGCAGCTTCTTCTGCTGAAACATAGTTCACACGGCCACGTGCAGGAGTTGGCTTCACATAGTAAGCTTTGCCTGACTTGCCTTGCCCAACAGACTTTCCAGGTTGCTTGGCACCCATATTTTGAGGACACTCTCGTGAGTAGTGCCCTGGTTCTCCACACTTGTAGCATATCACCTGATTGGCACGTGGTGCAACATTCTAGCTGGACCACCATAGGTTTTTGCTGGAGGGTTGGTCTGATTTGCCTGAGGCGCCACATAGGATGGCCTCGGGGTATATCTTGGCGGCACAGAGCTATTTGGAACCCACAGCCTACGTTTTGGAAACACGGAACCAGATAATGAGCCAGAGTCACAGTAGTGCTTCTTTGTGGGTTCATAGTCGGTATGACTAGTCTCGGCACTGATCGCCTTGTAGACAAGAGCTTGAAAGCTTGTACATTCGTGGAGGCGCAGATCACGACGAAGTTCAGGGCTCAGACCCTTTAGGAATCTTGCTTGCTTCTTGGCATCAGTTGACACCTCTTCAGTTGCACAGCGGGCGAGGTTACCGAACTCGCGGCTATAGGCATCCACGGTCAATTTTCCCTGGGTGAATGCACAGAACTCCTCTCTCTTTCTATCCATCAGACCCTCTGGAATATGGTGCACACGGAAGGCTGCACTAAAGTCTACCCATGTGGAGTCTACCCATGTGGCTGCTGGTCCAGCAGGACGCATAGCTTCAAAGTTCTCCCACCAAAGATTGGCGGGTCCTTCCAGAAAGTACGCTGCAAAAGTCCCCTTGTCGGCCTCAGAAACATTTGCAGAGCGAATCTTGCGTGATATACTGCAAAACCAGTCGTCAGCGTCGAGGGGGTCGACGGCGTGATGGAACTTCCAAGGATTCGGCTTCACAAAGTCATTGAGGGACACTACATCATTCCTCAGTTGACGAGCCGTATTTTTTTCAATACGCTCTAGCAGACGGTTGGTCTCCCTTTTGTTTCTTTCCGCCTCAAGCATAACTTCTGCCAGAGAAGGCGGGTGAGGCAGTTCCTCCTGCGGTGCTTGACTACCCTCTCCTTGGTCATGGGCAGGGGCACGGTTCAACCTGGTGAACACCATCCTGGCAAACAAACTCACATCTTATACTAATATCAACATCAATACTAGCTATGGATTAAGAATGCACTGGGCACATGGAATGCGGAAATGAACATCCGAACAACATGGTAACAAGCAACTGCTATATATACACCATGGTTCATACACACCATTACATAGGTCAGTACAACCTTAACCGAAGAGAAAACTACTGAAAAGATGATGCTACTCATCAGAGGCTTTCCAGGCTTCCTATACATTATTTATCTATGCCTCCGGAATTCATCTCACGGCATAAGCATACTCCACAAGACACACAGGACTATGAGAGTACAGCTACTACCATGCTACTCTTCCACTCACGGTTCAGGCATCCGCATAGAACATCTCATAATGATTGCCTCCATGGCCTGGAAGCTCAACCTGCGGATCAGGAAATACTCGAGCCTGAGACCCCTGGGAACCATAAGGACACGGGTGTGCCTTGGTCCCCTGACTGGTGGTAGTAGAGGTCCCCGAAGAGGGGTGACTCCTCCTATAGCAGACCAGTCAACATGAGACGGAAGATGGGGCCTAACAGGGTTCAGCATCTCCATATCTCCATACCCTGTCTGGACTACACGTGCCAGTTGTGTTAAAGCCATCCACAGACGGGGATGTGTAGCATAAAGCTCCATACGAAGGGCACGAGCATCCCTGTCTCTATTCTCTAGCATATCAGCGGTGGACTGCAGCAGCGGATCCTCCATAGAGGAATCAAAGCAGACCCCACTGAGGTATCCTTCTTCTCCTGGCTGAGAGGCACGAACATAGCACAATTCTGAATTCTGTAGTAATGCATGCCTGGCCCTCATAATTGTCAACATTGAATAGGCAACATCTTGTACTGCCATGTCAACAGTAACCCCCAATCCATAAGACCAATGGATCGGCTCCTCAGCTCTAGGGTAATCTGGGAATACCCTAACAGTGCACAGATACTGACTTTGATTAAAATCCCAGTACTGCTTCTCCAGTGTATACTCTGGGTACCAGCGGTAACTGGCTACTGACGTCATCCTGACTAGCATGGCCGTGTGACCTGGCACATCAATGCACCTAGTCAGACGGACCACCTAACGAGAAGGACGGCCAGGCATCTGAAAATAGAGAGTAATGCAAAGGCATTAGAGCTCTAGAGACAAAATTGGGCAGCATAATGGTCGCAAATGTTCAAAAACAATTTTGAGAGAACCCACAAAAGATAGGATAGCATAACCACTCAACTATCAAGTTCAATTCCATGGTCATCAAAACTTACTTTCTTGGAATAAAAGAAACTCGGAGTAACTATCTACTCATTGTCCTATAATCTACCGAACAGTAGTACACGATCCTGGGAGAAAGATAAGTAACCTAGTTCTTAATCCGCACAGAAAAGACGAGGATGACCATAATAGAATGACCTGAGAAGAGAAGCGAGAATCTTATGTTCCCTTCGACAAACAATTCCCTTTTATATAACTAAAGTAATTCTAGACTCAACTTCGACCAATTTGGCTTAGTAATCCTACAGTCAGTCAGGCTCTGATACCAACGTTGTCCGGACCCCGATCCTAAGCCATAGGAATCCAGCCTGTAACACATCACATCTATTTGCGGTCTCACGCACGGTTATCCCCACGGCTGCAGCCTTACCTTAGCCGGGACCGTTTGCGCCTTTTGACTCGCGTATGCAATTGTGTCACTAGCATTCCAATGTCAAAGAACCCGGATCGACATGTCTAGTCATAAACTCAAGCGGCAGTTCTGTACAGGGACAGGCATACACGACCCAGCAAAGCAGGTGTCGGTCATCACCGAGTGTAGACGAGTCGTAGCAAGCTACAGGGACTCCATTACACCGCGTGACATTTCCCCAAAGGGATAGACACAACAGCTAAGAAGGACACATGCCGGTCAACCAATGTGTCCGGGGCGGTAGCGAACTACCATGGCCCGGTCGAAACACAAAGGGGCATTTCACGTAAGGAGTGCTACTAAGGCATACGACTACGTGTTCGAACCCCATACATATCAAGTACAACACAGGTACGCATGGCATACCCGATATGCATACATCGATGGCATCACAACATAACCATAAACATACAAACTTTATTTACAAGGCTCGGAAGAGCCTCTCACATAATATTACACAAGTAGGGTCTCACGACCCATTATCACAATTCATTCAGACAAGTTTTACAAGCCAGCGGAAGATTAAAACTGTCTGAGTACAGACAAATGGAAAGGTAAATGGCACATGGCCTGACAATCTATAGACCCAACCTAGGGCCAGATCGTAGCTGGGACACCAGCTACTCGTCGTCGTCAGCGTCTAGATAGAACCCACCATTAGGGTCATTAACAACCTCTGTAACAAATTATTAAGCAAACATGAGTACAAAAGTACGCAACAAGACTTTAGGATAATCTATCTACTCATGCAATGTATCAACAAGGAGTTGTGGGGTTTCATGTAGAAAGCCAGCTTTGACTCTTGGCTAGACAAACTACAATTTTAAATAGTTTTCACAACTTTGTTTTCACGTACACGAGTCCACTAACTCCACAACAATACTCCATCATGGAATCATTCCGTCACGCTACGGAAATGCCATCCACGACACTCACACTTATCTTGACAATTTTTATGACTAGCCATTATAGTTATCTATGAACAACATATGTTTCCAAGTAGTCCATATCCGCGGACGCGGCTATTCGAATAGATCATAACCCTGCAGGGGTGTACTTCTTCACACACGCTATCGCCACTTATCGCTATGTGCACGTCATGCACCTCGGCAACCTTCAAGCGGAAGCCCAGCGAGGGAGTCGGCCACGACCGTTAACCACGCTAATACCTAGTCTAGGTTTATCGCCTATCTGAGGATAATCCGCATGGAAGTCCGGCCGAGGTTTCTACCACGGCCCCAAACGATGTGCGCAGGGTTCCCAAGCCCACCATCCGGGTGCCACTTGGTACACCATGCCACTGCCTACCGCATCATAGCCCACCATTAAGGTCAGCAGTATGCACGGCCTCCAGCATGACTATAAACACCAGAAACTACTTGCAACTCCTCGGCCGAGAACTAAGCGATTAATAAGTCGAGCGGGGTCATATTTCTGGGCCCAGCATGTGGTAGTATCTTGTCTTGGATTACATACACGGAACTCAATTCCTAAGGATGGTTCCGATGAAACAACCCTCCATGTACTCCTACATAGGCTTTCATCGGTACCTTTACCAAATCAAGTTAAACACACAACCTTTATTAATAGGACACATTCTCACGATCCTGTTCATCACCGAGATGACAGACCATACACAACTCTAAGCATAGCATGCATAGCAGGATAAGACACATCATGGCTCAATCATCTACAAGGTATGCTAGGTTGCAAGGTTCAGCTATTTACTGTGACAAGGACAGGTCATGCAAAGGAAGTGGGTTCAACTAACGTGGTAAAAGCATTGAAAGCATTTTGACCTAATGCAATAAGTAAGAGCAGGAGCGAGAACATGGAATTTATCGGGATGATCAAAATGGTTGCTTGCCTTGTTGCTTAGCAGAGGGGTGATATCCGTCAGTCGGATAATGAGTCATATCCGAAGGGGCGGGGCCTACCGAATAACAACATACAATCAATATCAATCATATGCAACAATCAAGATGCATGAACATGGCATGAAATGAAGGGTGATATGTTTCAATGTGGTTGGTGAAACCTTAGTTTGCATCTGGTTTGAAATCCAAATTCAAATATTATTTGAAATGGCATATTTATCTTAATCATTTAATTGATTTGACCTGATGCTGTTTTATAACTTTACTTTTCATGCATGAAAGTAACACCATTGTGTTCATTGAATTTTTCTGATCAATTTGCATATATTATTTGTCTGATTTGGAGTTATATTCAATTTTCTATGAATTTCCAAAGTTTTCCAATTATTCTGGGATTATATTAAATCCAGAATTAGATTTATTGCATCAGCATGACATCAACAGGTCAGCTAGCCGTTGAAAGTCTGACCATTGGGACCCACTGGTCAGTGACACTGGCCAGTTTCCAGTTTAATTTTAATTTAATTAGCTAATTAGCAGGGTAGGACCCACCTGTCAGTGTCTGATTAAGGTTTTAATATAACTTTATTTTTATTTGACTTATCCTAATTAGCCTGGGGCTGGCCCCACTTGCCAGTGACTCAGGGGAGTCAGATCCACCGGCGATGAGGTGGATCTCACCGACGATGAGCCTCCGGCGACCACAGAGACGGCGGACGACTTCGGGTTTCCTACTCCGGCGACCAAACGAGCGGCGGAAGGCACCAGACGATCGGCCACTCTGTCGCGGTTCCATTTTTGCTGGTTACAGGGGCTGAAATGGCCGAAGTTGACGCCGGCGTTGAGCTCGGCGGCTGCCGAAGCTCGGGCTAGGTGGGGGTCATCGAAACAGAGGCCAAAACGCGCGGGGCTTAGCTCCTATAGCATCTACTCGTCGAGCTGAAGCTAATGGTAGCTTCAGATCGACCGACTGATCACCAGAGGGTCACCGGCGACGAGCTACTACGGCGGTCCTCATTGGGCTCCGTTGGAATCAGGCGCTAGAGGAAACAATCGAAGGGGAAAACGAGGGGAAAGGACCCTAGGCTCACTGGGGGTGCAGCGGCATCGAAAGCGGGCTCGGGGATGGCCTGAGGAGGGAGAACGGCGGCGATGAGCGTTGGTGATCCGAGGTAGAAGATGACGGGGATCTGGCGATGTAGGGCTCGGGGGCTTGCGTGGCTCGATGAGAAGCTTCAGGGGGCCGAGGCGGACATTCTGCGCGGCTCAAACAAGAGGGGGAGGGGCTAGAGCGATGACCAGCTCGAGCTCGAGCTCGGCTCTAATGGCGGCCGAGAGGGGAGAGTCACAAGGGCGAGTGAGGAGGGGGAGAGGATGGGAACGGATCCGGGGAGGCTTATCTTCCATCTCCAGCTCATCCGGGCGAGCCAGGCATGCTCACAGGTGTGTGGCCGCGCCGGAGGAGGCGGTGGCCACCTCCTGCTCCGACTGGCGAAGGAGGAAGACGACAGAAGGGGGGAGATGGGCCTGGGGCAAGGTAAGCGCCAGATAAGGTATTTTCCATTTTTCTTCCTTTCCAGTTTCTGTTTATTCTTTTGACATTTGTTTCTATTTTCATTTTGACTCAGAACTATTTCAAAAATAGTTTGGAAAATACTAGAGTGTTAGTTGGAACATTTCCAACCACACATAAAGTTTCCAGCATTTTTTGAAACTTTGAATTATTTGAAATCAAATATATAATTGATTTCAGTGACTTTCAAATTTAAAATAAAATGCCAAAAGCATTTTGAAAATATGTTTCTCCCCTGATATCTTGTTTTCAACATTTAACACAAAAGATGAACTTTTCTAAAGGCCATTTTGGGTTCATTGATTTAGCACTAGTTGATTTGTTTTTTGTTTGAATAAGGATTGGCTAGGGTTTGCTTTGATTTCACCACTTCCTTTCAGTTCATTTCCAATTCTTGAATGCAAAGAAAGAAAACATGAGCACAACCTGCTAAACTCTAATAGGGATCACGGATGTGACACAGACCCCCCCCCCCCACTCACACCTCACCTCATATAGACAAAGTGCAGTTGTGTTACACCTTTTAATTGGGACCACCTTTGCAAACATGCAAACTGGTGCTACCCCCTTACAAATGAGTGCAGATAAATCTTGACTTGAAAACATACAATTGCAAACTATCCCGTACAGTCAACTGCAGTCATGTCCCCTGCCTTAGAAAACGTCTAATTGCGAAAAAATATGCCCCCTTTGAAGAACATGCAAAATATCTCCACTGCAATGGAAAACAAGCAGTTAATTCCCCTCTTAGAAAGCTTGCATAAAGCACAGTCACGTCATGCCTTGCAAAACATGCACTTGCGACTATCCTTATAGATAAATAGAGTTGCATCCCGTCATCGGAAACATACAGTTACTACCCCCTCTAGACAAATACAATTGTGTATCACCTTGAAAAACATGCAATTGTGACTACCTCATAAACAAATGCAGTTGTATCCGTCTTGAAAAACATGCAGTTGTGATTACCCTATAGATGAGTATAGTTGCATCTCGACTTGGAAAACGTGTAGCTGCGACTGCCCCATAAACAAATGCAGCTGCGTCCCATCTTGGAAAACATGCAATTGTGACTACCCCTATAGACAAGTGCAGTTGTGTTTTGCCTTAGAAAATGCTTAGTTACGACTACTTCATAAACAACTACAGTTGTGTCCTGCCTTAGGAAACATGTAGTTGCAACTACCCCTATAGACAATTATTGCATCCCGTCTTGAAAATTGTACAATTGTGACTATCCCATAAACTAATGTAGTTGTGTGCCGTCTTGAAAAAGGTGCAGGTGTGACTACCCCTATAGACAAGTGCAGTCGCATCCCGCCTTGCGAAACATGCAATTGATACTATCCCATATAAGGAAGTATATTTGCCTCCCACCTTGGAAAACAGGCAGTTACGACTACCCCTATCGGCAAATGCAGTTGAACCTTACTTGAAAATGCGAAGTTGTGACTACCGCCTATAAACAAATGTAGTTGGATCCCGCCTTAGAAACCGTGTAGTTGTGACTACCCCTATAGACAAATGTAGATGTGTCCCGTTATGAAAAACATGCAGCTGAGACTATCCCTATAAATAAATGTAGTTGTGTCCCGTGTTAAAAAATGTGTATGTCCAACTACCCTTATAGACAAAAACAATTGCATCCCATCTTAGAAAACATGTAGCTGTGACTATTTTTATAGACAAATACAGTTGCATCTCTCTTTGAAAAACGTGCAATTATGACTAATCCTCTAAAGAAAATACGCGAACGACTGTGACTCTTTTGTTAGTATAAAGAAAGAAATTGTAGTTGTGACTCTACCTTAAAAATTATAGTGTGTCCACTTCTCAAAAAAACAAGATAAAAGAGAGGAAAATGTGTTGGGGTCCGAATAGATGAAAAAAATATGTTGTGGCACATGGATAAAAAAATCTCATTTTAATCTACAAAAAATGGGAAAATAAAAACAGAATAATAACGCATGCATCAAAAAGTTCCTCTGTAGAATAAAACTATTATTTTCTAGCCCCTCATAGATAGTATTCAGAGACAAAAATTCACCCCATCTTATTATGGACCCCTATATCTGAAAAAAACACAGAAAAAACAAAAAGAGAAAATGGAAATGATCCCATAAAACTAAAATGAAAAGAAAAAAACTTCCCTATCAACTAAAAAATGCATAAAAAACATTTTAAGCATTTTCGGCAACCATAGAAGCAGAAAAAGTTATATGGATATAAGAATATTTGACACGCAACAAAAGCATGCTACAAGACATGGATCGACCGTACGTAACTTAGTCCTCTACTATAATCTTCTTTTCAAACACAAAATGTACCACCACCTCACCGTTGACCTAGCCGGCTGTGCGTGCAAACAGTAAAATGGGAGGGCACCACACCGGTGTGATGCTCGTCGGCTAGAAGAAAACCCAAACCGATATGCGGCAACATCCGACGGCTGACAAATGTGATTGAGACCAAAACAAAAAACCTGAGTTTCAGCCAAACCATAATTAATATGTTAATGTTGACATTGATATTAGGCATGATATTAAAAAGCGAAGGTGCTAAGAACAACTCCAACGTATTGACCCATTTCGTCCGCGCCTGTCCGTTTGGGTCGCGGCACACAAAAAGAATTGCCCAACGCGTCGATTCAAATGGATGCGCGTCCGCTTTTCGTCCGTGTGCCGACCCATTTTTGAGCCTGAGTTGCGTTGGCACGGACACGAGACGGACGCGCGCGGCATCCGCCTACTCCTCCCCTAGCCCACTAGTCGATGGCACATTGGTCATCCTCTCCCACCCATGTCGACAGCAAACTCTCGGCCGCCTCCGTCGCTTGGTTGCCGCCTCACATTTGTCGGCGCCGACACACCTCCCCTCAACGTAGCCACCTCGCCACCACCATGGTCTCGCCGCCGGGACTTCTCCAGGCCAGCCACCTGGTCCAAGGGTGGCGCATGTCTCTTTGCCGACCAGCTCCTTCAACGACGCCCGTAAGTTGTTCGACAGTTTGTCAAGGTACAAAATGGGTTTGTAACTCAAGGATTTCGGTTTCAGTGTAAGAATGTTGTGATTGAGCATGAAGAAGTGGCAACCTTTGAACAGTTCGCCTAATTTCATTATGAAATGTGTAATTAGAAAATTCACATGCAGCTGCAAAATAATTTAGTTGAGCATGTGTGGGCTCATGTTGGCAATCAATAGATGTATCTTTTTTCATATGTATTTGCACTAGTAGAAAATAGGGCTTTGGTCCAGCCGAGAAAAGGGCTTTAGTCCCAGTTTTATTATGAACCGGGACCAACGGGTGCTTTAGTCCTGGTTCGTGAGGCCATGGCGCCGACCAGGCCATGGTCCCGGTTCGTCTAACCCCTTTGGTCCTGGTTCCAAACACGAACCAGGACCAATGGTCCTCGCTCCTAGCGCAACACCTTTAGTCTCGATTGGTGGCTGAAACCAGGACTAAAGGTTAGTCTTCTGTCCCAGTTCTGGTGACCAACCAAGACCAAAGAGATGCATATATATATACCAACGCCCTGTCCACCCTCTCCTCTGTTTTTTGACCGAGGTGTGCATGTCATGCTCTTGTTGCCACCCTTCTATGCATGCACATGAGGTGTTCGATGAAATGCCCGAGCCACACTTAAGCTTTCTCCTCTCCAAGCTTGACCTCCAAGCTTCATTTTCCTCCAGATTTGTCTAGGTTTGGCGGTGCACCAACTACATAAGTGTTCTAAAAGGTTAGCTACTTCATCCTTTCATCTGTTACTGCTAGTTTAGCTCATTTCAAATGCTCTAGCAGTAGAGTGGTTTGTGGGTTTTAGTGTAGGAGTGTATGTGGGAGTTCTTTTGATTTAGATGCGAAATTTGAGCTCAAATTAACTTCTTAGAGTCTGCACATGTGTAGGGTGTCGTCCCGTGCCCGTCCTCACCCTCGTCGATCGCCCGCGCCGATCTCGTCGCCGGCACCACCGTGGCGAGCCTCTTGTTCTTATCTTCTTTTTAAAAGAAAAAAAATTCTTACTTGTATAATTTAGATAGATACTTGAATAAATTACTTACTTTTATTATTTTTTGTTACTATATATTGCGCTGGTTTTGGGATCCGCCCACGTCGGCCTCGTCCGGCCTATGATTCGGACGTGGTATATTTTATTTTATAACTATTTCTTTCATTTAGTGTTTATGACAATTATGCCGACCAACGTGACATGGACGTTTTTATCTAGGATGTATGTGAATCGGAAATTCCAACTCAGCCTCTTGTCGAGACGTTAAATTTAGTTGAAAAGGAAAACAATTACTTGAATAAAAATTGAAAATAATTGAGGAGAAGAATATGGAACTGGAGTTGCATATTGTCGATGTCGTCGATGATCACAAGATCAAGATGGATGCAATGCAATTGAAGATGGACGCAATGCGTTTGTAGATGGATGCAATGCGCTTGCAGATTAGGAACATTAGAAAATATGACATTGATAAAGAGGCTTGGTATCATTATGTTGTTGGGTCAATTGTTACCTTAGTTGCGATTTTGATCGCATTTGTTGTTGCATTTAAATATTATACATAGTTGTATGTTGTTCTATAA
The DNA here is from genome assembly GCF_904849725.1 of Hordeum vulgare subsp. vulgare. Lineage (NCBI taxonomy): Eukaryota > Viridiplantae > Streptophyta > Magnoliopsida > Poales > Poaceae > Hordeum > Hordeum vulgare. The sequence continues at coordinate 184,786,954 of NC_058521.1, forward strand.
GAACTAAATATGAAATTTACTTATTTATTTTTGCAGTAATAACATCTGATCACTATTGTACTTTGATTTTAATGTAATGATGAACTTGTATTAATTTGGTCATTTCTCTATTCATGATGTTCTTCAATGGTTTTTGATATACTTACTTTCATAATACAGATGAATTGCCAATGGATGTACGGTGATCGATGCACTTCGGAGTACACTACGGGCCTGCATAATTTTCTCGATGTGGCCGAGGCAATCAAGCAGAATGGTTTTATGTACTGTCCATGTGTTAACTGTGAGAAAATGAAGGATTACTCTTCCCCGAAAACCCTTCACGTCCATCTAATTGACAAGGGTTTCATGTGCCACTATTATGTTTGTACCAAGAACGGAGAAAGAGGGATTAGGATGGAAGACAATGAAGAAGAAGAGGATGATGACAACTATCCGGATCCTATGTTCCCTGAATATGGTGATAATGCAATGGGGGAAGCTTTAGATCAAGAGGCACCACACAATGTACCTGATGATCTTCTTCGTCGGGTCATTGTCGATGCCCAGAGAGAATGCGAAAGAGAAAGGGAGAAGTTGAAGTTCGAGCGCAAGTTAGAGGATCACAAAAAAGGGTTGTACCCAAATTGCGAAGATGACAACACAAAGCTCAGTACGGCCCTGGAATTGCTGCAATGGAAGGCAGAGAATGGTCTATCTGACAAGGGATTTGGGAAGCTACTGAAAATAATGAAGACGAAGCTTTCAAAGGATAACGAATTGTCTGACAGTACGTACGAAGCAAAGAAGGTTCTCTATCCTCTAGGATTGGAGGTGCAGAAGATACATGCATGCCCTAATGACTGCATCCTCTACCGTTGTGAGTACGAGGATTTGAACACATGCCCAGTATGCGATAAATTGCGGTATAAGATCAGAGGAGATGACCCTCGTGATGTTGAGGGCGAGCGTCCCAGGAAGACGGTTCCTGCAAAGGTGATGTGGTATGCTTTTATGATACCACGGTTGAAACGTTTGTTCACAAACAAAGAGCATGCCAAGTTGATGCGATGGCTCAAGGAAGAACGTAAGAAAGATGGGAAGTTGAGGGCACCCGCTGATGGGTCGCAGTGGAGAAAAATCGAGAGAAGGTGGGTGAACTTTGCAGGTGACCCAAGGAACGTATGGTTTGGTTGAAGTGCATATGGCATTAATCCTTTTGGGGAGCAGAGCAGGAATCATAGCACCTGGCCCATGACTCTATGTATCTATAACCTTCCTCCTTGGTTGTGCATGAAGCGGAAGGTCATTATGATGCCAGTGCTCATCCTAGGCCCTAAGCAACCCGGAAACGACATTGATGTTTACCTAAGGCCATTAGTTGAAGAAATTTTACAGCTGTGGAATGGAAAGGGTTTACGTGTGTGGGATGAGCACAAACAACAGGAATTTGACTTACATGCGTTGTTGTTTGTAACCATCAATGATTGTCCTGCTCTCAGTAACCTTTCAGAACAGATAAACAAGGGATACCACGCATGCATGCACTGTTTAGATGACACCGAAAGTATATATTTGGACAAATGGAGGAAGAATGTGTACCTGGGACATCATCGGTTTCTTCCGACCAACCATCAATGTCGAAAGAAAGGGAAGCATTTCAAAGGTGAGGCAGATCACTCGAAGAAGCCCGCCCTCTGTACTGGTGATCACATACTTGGCATTGTCAATGATTTACAAGTAATATTTGGAAAGGGTCCCAACGGACAATCTGTTCCGAATGACGATGAGGGACGTGCACCCATGTGAAAGAAGAAATCTATATTTTGGGACCTACCCTATTGGAAAGACCTAGAGGTCCGCTCTGCAATCGACGTGATGCACGTGACGAAGAATGTTTGTGTGAACCTTCTAGGCTTCTTGGGCGTGTATGGGAAGACAAAAGATACACTAGAGGCATCGGAGGACCAACAACGTGTGCACGAAAAAGATGGTATGCATTCAAAGTAGTATGAAGGTCCTGCCAGCTATGCTCTTACCAAAGAAGAGAAGGAAATCTTCTTTGAATGCCTGCTGAGTATGAAGGTCCCGTCCGGCTTCTCATCCAATATAAAGTGGATAATAAATATAGCAGAGAAAAAGTTCTAGAACCTAAAATCTCATGACTGTCACGTGATTATGACGCAACTCCTTCTGGTTGCATTGAGGGGGCTTCTATCAGAAAATGTTCGATTAGCCATTGTGAAGCTATGTGCATTGCTCAATGCAATCTCTCAGAAGGTAATCGATCCAGAAATCATACCAAGGTTAAAGAGTGATTTGGTGCAATGTCCTGTCAGTTTCAGTTGGTGTTCCCACCATCCTTCTTCAATATCATGACGCATGTCCTAGTTCATCTTGTAGATGAGATTGGCATTCTGGGCCCTTTATTTTTGCACAATATGTTCCCCTTTGAGAGGTTCATGTGAGTCTTAAATAAATATGTTCGTAATCGTGCTAGGCTACAAGGAAGCATCTCCACGGTCCATCAAACACAGGAGGTCATTGGGTATTGTGTTGATTTCATTCCTGACCTTAAGAATATTGGTCTCCCTTAATCGCGGTGTGAGGGGAAACTAACTGGAAAAGGCACGCTAGGAGCGGACTCAATAATATGTATGGATGGGCATTCTTGGGCTGAAGCACACTACATAGTTCTACAGAATTCTACCTTGTGACCCCGCATGTAAATGAACACAAGAATATTCTGCGCTCCAAACACCCGGAGCGGTATGACGACTGGATTACATGTGAACACATCAGGACTTTCGATAGATGGTTGCAAACACATCTCATGGGTGACAACACTGTTGAAGATGACATGTACTCGTTAGCCAACCGACCATCCTCGACTGTATTGACTTACAAAGGGTACGGGATAAACGTAAATACATTTTACATGATCGCCCAAGATCAAAAGAGCACCAACCAAAACAGTGGTGTCCGCTTTGATGCAACAAACACCAATATGGGAAAGGACACATATTATGGTTACATAGTGGACATATGGGAACTTGATTATGGACGTGATTTTAAGGTCCCTTTGTTTCGGTGCAAATGGGTCAATCTGTCAGGAGGCGGGGTATAGGTAGACCCACAGTACTGAATGACAATAGTGGATCTGAACAATCATGGGTACAAATACGAACCATTCGTCCTATCCAATGATGTCGCGCAAGTTTTCTATGTGAAGGACATATCTACCAAGCCGAGAAAAAGAAAAGATAAGGCAGCGAATACATCATACGATGAGCCAAAGCGCCACATAGTTCTTTCATGGAAAAGAGACATCGTGGAAGTGGAGGGCAAGATAGACATGTGTGAATATTATGAAAAGTTTCATGAAATTCCTACCTTCAAAGTGAAGGCTCACCCAAGCACCCTGTTAAGCGATGAAAATTATCCATGGTTACGACGTAAGCAAGGGATACACGTGAAGAAAAAGTGAAGACTTTCTCTCCACAACAATTCTGATGATGGCCCTGATGTGGATTTGGTTAAGTGAAGAAATGAAATACCAAATTAAATGAAGTCTGGAGTCAAAAGAGATTGTCCATTTTGTACACGAAGTGCACCCAGTTTTTGTCGTAACCCTCTCGACTTTTTAGCACATGCTATGTGGGGGGAATGATGATATCATGCCAACTTTCAACCTTTTCAGAGTTCATTTGTACTGCTTTTCTATTTCAGGGTCATTTACCTACAAAAAATCAGTAAAAGCATGAAAAAATACCAAATGACGCGAGACAGGGTTGAAAATTGATGATGGGGCTTTGAATGGTGCATGTTGAACGCACAAAAAGTCTGGAGTTGAAATAAGTTTTAAAAAATGAAATGACTTTGTAACATATGAATTTTCATCCGAAACCCTCATACTCGAAAGAGATTGTCCATATCGCACATGAAGTGCATTCAGTTTTTGTCGTAACTCTCTCAACTTTTTAGCACATGCTATGTGGGTGAAATGATGATACTATGCCAACTTTCAACCTTTTCACAGTTCATTTGTGCTTCTTTTTAATTTCAAGGTCATTTAGCTCAAAATAATCAGTAAATGCATGAAAAATACCAAATGGAACGAGAGAGGGTTAAAAATTGATGATGGAGCTTTGAATGGTGCATGTTGAACGCACAAAAAGCCTCGAGTTGAAATTAACTAAAAAGAATTAGAAAATATTAACTAAAATTATCAAAGAATAAACTAGTATAAAAAAGAATGAACTAAAAAGAATCAAAAATATATTAACTAAAATTATCAAAGTATTGATTTGTTAAAAAGAATGAACTAAAAAATCAAAAAAATATTAACTAAATTATCAAAGTATTCAGTTGTTAAAAGGAATGAACCAAAAATAATTAATGTAAAATATGCCACCTACTGGGCCACCAGAGCGTGCATAGGACTAGAAACCCTTATTGGGCCAGGATGCAAGCCCGCGGCAGGCCTAGTAGGCCCACAAGCAGAGAGAGTAAGTTAGGCGTGCATGCGTGCATATGAGAGGAGCTCGATAGGGTATGTGCAGTCGGTCTTATAAACCATAGTCGATGCCTCTCCGCTAGCGAGGTGGGACTAAACATCCACACGACCGACGTCGTGCCAGGAACAACCCTTTAGTCCCGGTTGGTGGCTTCAACCGGGACTAAAGGTCCCTCTATAGTCCCGGTTGAGGCCAGCAACCGGGACTAAAGGCCTGCGGTTCCCACCCTTTCACCTCCTGAAATTGGCCTTTAGTCCCGGTTTGTGGCCTCAACCAGGACTAAAGGGGGGCCTTTAGTCCCGGTTGGAGTCACTAACCGGGACTAAAGGGTGTCCTATATAAGCGGCACTTGCAGTTCTCCCCCGATTCATTTTCTTCTCCTCCCTCTCACCTGACTGCGCCGACGAGCACATCGACGCTGCTAGGCTGCCGGACCGCGTCGTCGCCCCTCGCCGACGCACTGCCGTCCTCGAGCCCGCTTAACATCGTCGACGCCCTTGTCGATGCCCTGCCGTCCCCGAGACCGCTGAACGTCGCCAGCGCCGGACCTTCTTGCGCGCCCTCCTCCCCGTCGTCGCGTGTCCCCGAGCCGGCTACCCGTCGTCGCCGGCGGCCTCCACAGCTCCATCCCCGCGCCCCCAGTGAGCTCCCCCCTTTCCCACTCTCCCCCCTCCGCTGTCACCGCCGCCGACGCCGCCCTGCGCTCATGCTTATCCGTTGACCAGTGTATATTGTTGGCTATAAGCACTTGAATTATATCCAATCATGTGTTTCTGGTTCTACCAACTTCCGTATTTTATCATGTTTTGTCACTTCATAAACTTTTACAAAACTATTTTGTGAATGCATGCAAAGTTCTGCTTTAGAAACTTAATGCTGAATTTTGAACCAACATGATCACAAATATTTTCTTGTTGTACTAATCTCATTTTGTTCAAGGTTTCATTACTTATTATTTAGTTTTGTCACAAGGAAATGGAAAACTTCTAGGTATTTTAATCTGAAAATTCAAATGTCGTGTTTAGAGACGATGGTGAGCTTCTCATTAGTGATTATTTTATTATGTTGAAACAAGAAGATATGGATGAGATATGATAATGAGAGTGTTAGGGGGTTGGGCGACATGACATAAAATGATATATTTTAATACAAAGTCTACTTTCTTCAAAAATATCTTGCACTAAACTTATAATCTTCGTTTGACTCCCGATGCACGTATTAGCTCTATTTAATTCCATTCAGTCATGTTGTCACGGTGCCACTTACCTATTCTTTTAAGCATGGGGTAGCATACTTTTATTGAAAAACTGAGGTGCTTGTATCTGCTCAACGGTGAGGAGTCCCTGACGATCATCGAAGGAGTCCCCAACAATCGCCGGTGAGGAGTCCCCGATGGTCGTCGGAGGAGTGCCCGACGGTCGTCGAAAGAGTCCCTGCTGGTCGTCAGAGGAGCCCCCGACGATCGCCGGTGAGGAGTCCCCGACGATCGACGGTGATGAGTCCCCGACGGTCATCGGAGGAGTGCCTGACGGTCGTCGGAGGAGTCCCCGACGATCGCCGATGATAGAATTTTGGAGGATTGGATTCTTCGGAATTATTTAATAAGGGATTTATCATAATTGCAGAAACCATGGACAGAGACTGAGAACAAGAAGATTTGTTGGGGGATATAATCCGCGACGCACGTGATCCCTTGTCATACCTCAACGACGCCGGTGGTCAAGAAGGAGAGGATGTCGGCTCCGGTAATCCAATAATGAAGGAGGAAGGAGGTCATGACGGCTCAAGTGACCGAATGGCGGAGGAAGGAGATCATGATGACGGCTCTGGTCACCGAACGGAGGAGGGAGCCTTAACTGTTGCAACGTGTGGGGACGTGTATATATATATATATATATATATATATATATATATATTAATTAAGCATGTGCTGACTTGATGCATTACATGTCTTGGTAATGCTTCTTTCTTCTTTTAGCCCTCTGGATCGAGCCAAACTTCCGTAAGGAGACGACACCCGAAGAAAATGTTGCGCCAGGATGAAAGGTTCAGGATCACAGAAGTCACAGAAAATGGCCAACCGATTGCTCCCACACTGACCTAGAACGCATTTGTACATCAGTGCGGAGTTGTTGTTAGGGACAACGTCCCGATCACAATCCACGAATGGAATAAGAAGAAGGACCCTGAAGTTTCTTATGTCCATGATAGACTGAAAGATGATCTTTGGACCTCGTTGATGACAAATTTCACCCTATCCCCACAGGAGGATCCGAATTACCAAGTTATAGAGCGAAAGTGTCACATCCCTGAAACCCTAATCAAGTTAGCATTGTGCTCATATCTTCTTTGCATTGCATCCAAGAAAATTTCAACAAGAACAAAGCAAGTGGTGAAGAAAAACTCAAAAACCCTAGCCACTTCTCAAATTCAAAGAAATTATAAACTTGTTCAAATCAATGAACCCAAAATGGCCTCAAGAAAAGTTCAACTTTTTGATATTTCTTGAAAGCAAATAAGCAATGAAGAAAACCATTTTATTAACACATTTGGCATTTTAAATAAATGCAAAAGGCTACTGGTTTCAAGTTTAAAATTTGAATTCAAAAACTTTAAGTTTTCAAAAATGTTGAAAACTTTATGGGTGATTGGAAATATTCCAGCTAACACCCCAGCATTTTTCAAACTATTTTTAGTTTTCTTTTTGAAGCCAAAATAAATAGAAATCAATGTCAGTAATTAAAACAGAAACAAAAATAGCAGAAAATGGAAAAAAAACCATATTCCACGCTTACCTGAGAGGCCCAGCCCACCACGGGCAGGGTCGTCTTCTTCCTCTGCCTTCTGGCAGAGGAGAGATCGACCACGGCGGCCTCCTCCACCTCCTTCTTCATCGTGGCGACCTCCGGTGCCCCCCAGGACAGCGCGACAACGGGGATGACTACCCCGAGCGCGTCCCTATCCATTCCTCCCCCTCCTCTCGGTTTCTTCCCTCTCCTCCTGCCGCCATTGACAGAAGTTTGAGCTCGAGGAGCCCGCGCTCTCTCGCCACAGGGAAGCCCCCCGAGTGTTCCATCCCCTCCGCAACGTCGATCCCGACACACACGTCGACGAAACCGTCCTCCCCGAGCCCTGCAAAGCCCCCGGTGACATCGTCTTCAACCTCCGACCGCCGGCAAATTGACGGTAGATCGCCAGCTACAGCCCCTCCCCGAGCAGTCTGAGCCCAGCTTCGCCTCCACCGTGAGCTTCCAAGCATTTCCCATCTGTTTCCCCTATCTCTCTGGCACTCTAGCCCCGAGACCCATGAACCCGAGCTCCGACAGCCGCCTCGGCTCGTCGCCGGCATGCTCCGGCCACCCATAGCCCCTCCTGATGCACGTAGAGGATGAGGTCGAGCCAGGGGATCATCCTAGTGCTCTCGGCACTCGATTCCGAGCACCACAGCGCGATTTGGTTTGTCTCCGACGAAGATCCGCCGCGGATCTGGTCGCCGCCGGTCAGTCTCCGGCGGGGGACGACGTAGCCGGCCTAATCCCGGTGGATTAGCACTAAGCAGCCACTGACAGTGGGCCCTAGCAGTGGGTCAAACCCACTTAGGGGCTGGTCAGCGTGGGATTAGCTCCTGGGACGCTGACCAGTGGCCCCCACCTGTCAGGTTTGACCTGATCAGGTCAGTTGACCTGCTGACGCAATGCTGACGTGGTTAGGACGCAATAAAGAGTTTTCTGATTTAAAAGAATTCCAGAAAAATGCCAAAACTTCTAAAAATCATAGAAATTAATTTGTAACTCCAATGAAAATAATTTATATATGAAAAAGTATCAGAAAAATACAAGGAATCTGAATATGTCATTTTCAAACATGTTTGAAAATGTTACTAGACCAAACATATAGAATAATGAATAAGTTAAATTTTATAAATGCTTTGGAGATGGAATTTGAAAATCATTTGAATTCCACTTCAAATGCTATGATCAAACATTGTTCAATCACAACCAGCAACCTAGCATATCATTTCCATGCATGTTAAAAACAAGTTGATCTGAGCATCAGGTCGAATCAATTAAAATGATATTCGAGAATACCTCGTTTGAAGTGATATTTGAGTTTGATTCAAATCAACTTCAAACCTAATAAATGTTAGCTATAATAGCATACCACCTTGCATCCTCATGCCATGCTCATGCATCATCTTGTTGCATATGATTGTCATTGATTGTTGTCATTCCTTTCGGTAGTCTCCGCTCCTCCGGATTCCACCGAATATTCGACTAACGGATATTGTCCCTCCTCTGAGCAACAAGGCAAGCAACCATTTTGATCATCCCGATAAATCCCATGGTCTCGCTCCTGCACTTACTTATTGCATTAGGATCAAATGCTTCAAATGCTTTCGCCACGATAGTTGAACCCACTTCCTTTGCATGACATGTCCTTGTCACAGTAAATAGTTGAACCTTGCAACCTAGCATACCTGGTAGTTGCTTGTGCCATGATGTGCCTTATCCTGATGCTTGTTATGCTTAGAGTTGTGTATGGTCTGTCATCTGGGAGATGAACAGAATTGTGAGAATGTGTTCGGCAAGTAAAGGTTGTGTGTTCAACCTGATTTGGTAAAGGTACCGGTGAAAGGCTATGTAGGAGTACATGGCGGGTTGTTTCATTGGAACCGTCCTTAGGAACTGAGTTCCGTGTATGTAATCCAAGACGAGATACTACCACATAATGGGCCCTGAAATATGACCCCGCTCGACTTATTAATCGCTTAGTACTCGGTCCAGGAGTTGCAAGTAGTTGATGGTGTTTATAGTCATGCTCGAGGTCGTGCATAGCGCTGACCTGAGAGGTGGGTTGTGATGCAGTAGGCAGTGGCACGGTGTACCAAGTGGCACCCGGATGGTGGGCTTGGGAACCCTGCGCACATCGTTTGGGGTCGTGGCGGAAACCTCGGCCGGACTTTCGTGCGGGTTACCCTCAGATAGGCGATAGACCTGGACCAAGTATTAGCGTGGTTAACGGTCGTGGCCGACTCCCTCGCTGGGCTTCCGCTTGAAGGTTGCCGAGGTGCATGACGTGCACATGGCGATAAGTGGCGAGAGCGTGTGTGAAGAAGTATACCCCTGCAGGGTTATGATCTATTCGAATAGCCGCGTCCGCGGATATGGACTACTTGGAGACATATGTTGTTCATAGATAACTTCAATGGCTACTCATAAAATTGTCAAGATAAGCGTGACTGCCGTGGACGGCATTTCCGTATGGAGACGGAATGATTCCACGATGGAGTATTGTTGTGGTGTTAGTGGACTCATGTGCGAGAAATCAAGTTGTCAAAAATTGTTTTAAAATGCGAGTTGTCTAGCCACGAATCAAATGCTGGCTTTCCGCATGAAACCCCACAATTCCTTATTGATATATTGCATCAGTAGATAGTTATCCTAAAGTCTTGCTGAGTACCTCCGTACTCATGTTTGCTTAATATTTGTTGCAGAGGTTGTTAATGACCCTAATGGAGGGTTCTTCCTTGACATCGATGACGACGAGTAGCAGGTGTCCCAGCTACGATCTGGCCCTAGGTTGGGTCTGTAGTATAGTCGGGCCATGTGCCTCCTAGTTTCGTCTGTCTGTACTCAGACAGTTTAATTACTTACGCTGGCTTGTAACTTGAATGACTGTTATGATGCGTCGTGAGACCCCTACTTTGTAATATTATGTGTGTGGCTCTTCCGAGCCTTTTAAATAAAGCTTGTATGTTATGGTTATGTTGTGATGCCATCGATGTATCTATACATATCGGTATGCCATGCGTACGTGTGTCGTACTTGATATGTATGGGGTTCGATTACCTAGCCGTAGACTTTAGTAGCATTCCTTACAGGTAAATGCCCCCTTTGTGATCCAACGAGCCATGGTAGCTCGCTGCTGCTCCGGACACATTGGTTGACCGGCGTGTGTCCTTCTTAGCTGATGTATCTGTCCTCTTTGGGGAAATGTCACGCGATGTAATGGAGTCCTTGTAGCTTGCTACGACTCGTCTACATTCGCTGGTGACCGACACCTGCTTTGCTGGGTCATGTATGCTTGTCCCTGTGCGGAACTGCCACTTTGGTTTATGACTAGACATGTCGATCCGGGTTCTTTGTCATTGGATTGCTAGTGACACAATTGCATAGGCGAGTCAAAAGGCGCAAACGGTCCCGGCTAAGGTAAGGCTGCAGCCTTGGGGTTTACCGTGCGTGAGACCGCAAAGAGATGCGATGTGTTACAGGCTGGATTCCTATGGCTTAGGATCGGGGTCTCGAGAGCGTTGGTATCATAGCCTGACTGACTGTAGGACTACTAAGCCAAACTGGTCGAAGTTGAGTCTAGAATTGCTTTAGTTATATATAAGGGAATTGTTTGTGGAAGGGAACGTAAGACTCTTGTTCTCTTCTCAAGTTATTCTATTCTGGTCATTCTCGTCTTTTCTGCGGGAATTAAGGACTAGGTTACTCATCTTCTTCTAGGCTCGTGTTTCTGATCAGTAGATTATAGGACTACGGGACGAGAGATATTTGGGTTTCTTTCATCCCTAGGAAAAAGGAAGTAAGTTTGATGACCAGAGAATTGAACTGTTTAGTTGAGTGGTTACGCTATTCTATTTTTGGGTTGTCTCAAAATTGTTTTTGAGCATTTACAGCCGTTATGCTGCCCAATTTTGCATTCAGAGCTCTAATGCTTTTGCATTACTCTCTAATTTTTCAGATGCCAGGCCGTCCTTCTCGTCAGGTGGTTCGTCTCACCAGGTGCATTGATGTGTCGGGTCATACAACCATGCTCGTCAGGGTGATGTCGGTGTGCGGCTACCGCTGGTACCCAGAGTACATAGTGGAGGAACAGTACCGAGACTTCAACTAGAGCCAGTATATCTGCACTGTTAGGGTATTTCCAGACTACCCTGGAGCAGAGGAGCCAATCCATTGGTCCTATGGATTGGGGGTCACTGTTGACACGGCAGTACAAGATGCTGCCTATTCAATGCTGACCATTATGAGGGCGAGACATGCACTACTGCAGAACTCAGAGTTCTACTATGTTCCTGCCTCTCAGCCTGGTGAAGAGGGATACCTCAGCGGGGCCTATTTTGATTCCTCTATGGAGGATCCGCTATTGCAGTCCACTGCTGAGATGCTAGAGAACAGAGACAGGGATGCTCGTGCCCTCCGCATGGAGCTTTATGCTACACGTGCCCGTCTGTGAAAGGCTTTGACGCACCTGGCACCGGTAGTCCAGACAGGGTATGGAGATATGGAGATGCTGAACCCTGTTAGGACCCATCTTCTGGCCCATGTTGACTGGCCCGCTATAGTAGGAGTCACCCCTCTTCGGGGACCCCTACTACCACCAATCAGGGGACCAAGGCCACATCCGTGTCCTTACGGATCCCAGGGATCTCAGGCCAGAGTATTTCCTGATCCGCACCTTGAGCTTCCAGGCCATGGAGGCAATCTTTATGAGATGCTCTATGCGGATGCCTGAACCGTGAGTGGAAGGATAGTATGGTAGTAGTCGTACGTTCATAGTCCTATGTGACTTGTGAAGTATGCTTGTGATGTGAAATGAATTCCGGAGGCCTAGATAAATAATGTATAGGAAGCTTGTAAGCCTGTGATGAGTAGTTTCATAATTTCAGTAGTTTGCTCTTCAGTTAAGGTTGTATTGAACTATGTAAGGGTGTGTATGAACCATGGTGTATATATAGCAGCTGCTTGTTACCATGTTGTTCGGGTATTCATTTTCGAATTCCATGTGTTCAGTGCATTCTTAATCCATAGCTAGTATTGATAATGATATTGGTCTAAGCTGTGAGTTTGTTTGTCAGGATGGTGTTCACCAGGTTGAACCGTGCCCCTGCTCATGAGCAAGGCAAGGGTAGTCAAGCGTCGCAGGAAGACCTGCCTCACCCGCCCTCTCTGGCAGAAGTGATGCTTGAGACAGAGACGAACAAAAGGGAGACCAACAGACTGTTAGAGCGTATTGAGCAGAATACGGCTCGTCAGCCTAGGAATGCTGCAGTGTCCCTCAATGACTTTGTGAAGCTGAATCCTCCAAAGTTCCATCACTTTGTCGATCCCCTCGACGCTGATGATTGGTTGTGCAGTATCTCACATAAGATTCGCTCTGCGAATGTTGCTGAGGCCGACAAGGTGACCTTCGCGGCGTATTTTATGGAAGGACCCACCAATCTGTGGTGGGAGAACTTTGAAGCTATGCGTCCTGCTGAACCAGCAGCCACATGGGCAGACTTTCATGCAGCCTTCCGTCTGCACCATATTCCAGAGGGCCTGATGGACAGAAAGAGAGAGGAGTTCTATGCATTCACCCAGGGAAAGTTGACCGTGGATGCCTATAGTCGCGAGTTCGGTAACCTCGCCCGCTATGCAACAGAGGAGGTGTCTACTGACGCCAAGAAGCAAGCAAGATTCCGTAAGGGTCTGAGCCCTGAGCTTCGTCGTGATCTGCGCCTCCATGAGTGTACAAGCTTCCAAGCCCTGGTCAACAAGGCGATCAGTGACGAGACTGGTCATACCGACTTTGAAGCCACAAAGAAGCACTTCCGTGACTTTGGCTCGTCATCTGGCTCCGCGTTTCCAAAATGTAGGCTGTGGGTTCCAAACAGTTCTGTGCCGCCAAGATACACTCCGAGGCCATCCTACGTGGCGCCTCAGACGAATCAGACCAACCCTCCAGCAAAAACCTATGGTGGTCCAGCTAGCAATGTTGCACCACGTGCCAACCAAGTGATATGCTACAAGTGTGGAGAACCTGGGCACTATTCCCGTGAGTGTCCTCAGAATGTGGGTGCCAAGCAACCCGGAAAGTCCGTCGGGCAAGGCAAGTCGGGCGAAGCTTACTATGTGAATCCAACTCCTGCACGTGGCCGTGTGAACTATGTCTCAGCAGAAGAAGTTGCAGAGGATCCCCCGTCATACTGGGTACGCTTCTTATTAATCATCACGCAACGTCTATTCTTTTTGACATTGGGTCTTCTCATTCCTTCATTTCAGAAAGTTATGCACAGTTGCATAACATGTCTTTTTGTGATATGTCAATTACATTGGTTGTCCAAACCCCTGGTAGCAAGTGGCGAACCTCTAGGATCACCTATGACAATGAAATTCTAGTAGACAGGCTAGTTTTTCTAGCCTCATTGATAGCCCTGAAATCTTCGGATATTAATATCACCTTGGGTATAGACTGGATGTCAGCTCACTATGCCAAGATTGATACTCATACTAGAAATGTTCAGCTTACCCATCCCTCGGGTGAGATAGTCAATGTCTCTACTCGAGTTGCCAAATGCCAACTCTATTCCCTCAATGCCAACCCTCTTCCGGAACTTGAAGACATTCCGGTAGTCCGTGACTTCTCGGATGTTTTTCCAGAGGAACTGCCAGGAATTCCACCTGACAGAGATGTAGAGTTCGTGATAGATCTTGTTCCGGGAACTGTTCCAATAGCCAGAAGACCATATAAGATGGCACCCTTGGAGCTAGCCGAACTTAAGAAGCAACTAGATGAGGCCTTGAATAAAGGTTTCATTCGTCCTAGCTCTTCTCCTTGGGCTTGCCCCGTCCTCTTCGTCAAGAAGAAGGATGGAACGGATCGGATGGTTGTAGATTACCGACCAGTTAATCTGGTCACCATAAAGAACAAGTATCCGCTCCCCAGGATCAACGACCTGTATGATCAGCTCGCTGGATCCTCAGTCTTCTCCAAAATGGATTTGAGGTTGGGATACCATCAAATCAAGATCAAGAACGGGGACATTCCAAAAACGGCTTTTGTTACTCGTTATGGCCAATACGAGTACACCGTCATGTCCTTCGGTTTAACCAATGCCCCAGCCACCTTCTCTCGTCTGATGAATTCAATCTTCATGGAGTATTTGGATAAATTCGTCGTGGTATACCTCGATGATATTCTCATTTACTCGAAGAACAAATGGGAACATGTCGAGCATCTAAGGCTGGTATTGATGAAACTTCGAGAGCATCGCCTTTATGCCAAGTTTTCAAAATGTGAATTTTGGTTATCAGAAGTGACCTATCTTGGTCACGTAATCTCTGGTAAGGGTATTGCTGTCAATCCCGAGAGAGTTCAAGCCGTCCTTGATTGGACTCAACCTGAATCGGTTAAGCAAGTTAGGAGTTTTCTTGGTCTAGCGAGCTATTGTCGCCGCTTTGTCGAGAATTTCTCCAAGGTTGCAAAGCCTCTAACTGAACTCCTCAAGAAGGATAAAAAGTTCGAGTGGACACCACAGTTTGAGCATAGTTTTCAGGAAGTGAAAAGACGCCTGACTTCTGCACCTGTGTTGCTACCACCAGATTTTTCTAAGGACTTTGTTATCTATTGCGACGCCTCGCAACAAGGATTAGGATGCATTCTTATGCAAGATCATCATGTGATTGCATACGCATCTCGACAGTTGCGTCCACATGAGGATAATTATCCCACACATGATCTTGAGCTTGCAGTTGTGGTCCATGCACTAAAAACCTGGCGACATTACCTTCTGGGTAATCGTTGCGAAATATTCACTGATCACCAAAGTCTGAAATATATCTTCACCCAGCCGGATTTGAATCTCAGGCAAAGACGGTTGGTTGAGTTGATCTCGGATTACGACTTAGGGATAACTTACACCCCGGGGAAGGCCAATGTTATGGCTGATGCACTAAGTCGTAAATCTTAATGTAACAACTTGATGCTACAACAAGATCAACCACATCTCTATGAGGAATTTCGGAAGTTAAATCTTCATATTGTTCCTCAAGGATTCCTTTCTACCCTGGTGGCGAAGCCTACCCTTAGGGATCAAATTATAGCTGACCAAAAGCGTGATAAGGGGATATCACGGATCCAGGAGAATATTATTAGCGGAAACGCTACTGAATTCTCCATGAATGATCAAGGAGTTGTGTTCTTCCAGAATCGTCTAGTGGTTCCTAAGAACCCACATCTAAGGCAGTTAATCCTTAAGGAGGCTCATGATTCTCCTCTCACCATTCATCCCGGAAGTACTAAGATGTATCAGGACCTACGCCAGAGGTTCTGGTGGACTAGGATGAAGAGATAAATTGCTGAGTTCGTTGCTAACTGCGACGTTTGTCGTCAAGTTAAGGCAGAACATCAAAGGCCTGCTGGCACCCTTCAACCTTTAGCTATTCCTGAATGGAAATGGGATAAAGTTAGTATGGATTTCATTACCGGATTTCCCAAGACCAAGAATGGAAATAATGCTATCTTTGTGGTCATTGACCGTCTCTCCAAAGTAGCTCATTTTCTCCGAGTTCGTGAGAGTATAACAGCTAGCCAGCTAGCAGAGTTATATATCTCTCGAATAGTGTCTCTTCATGGTGTTCCCCTGGAGATTAACTCAGACCGTGGGAGTATCTTTACTTCTCGCTTCTGGGAATGTTTTCAGAATGCTATGGGGACTCATTTATCTTTTAGCACTGCTTTCCATCCTCAATCAAGTGGTCAAGTAGAAAGAGTGAATCAAATCCTAGAAGATATGCTCCGAGCCTGTGTTATATCGTTCGGTATGAATTGGGAGAAGTGCCTTCCATTCGCCAAATTTGCTTATAACAATAGTTATCAATCAAGCCTGGGCAAAGCCCCTTTTGAAGTTCTCTATGGACGAAGATGTCGAACACCTCTTAATTGGTCAGAAACCGGAGAGAGGCAACTCTTTGGCCCGGATATGATCCAGGATGCAGAAGAGCAGGTTCGCATTATTCGTGAAAAGTTGAAAACAGCCCAGTCTCGTCAAAAGAGCCAATAAGATCGTCATCATAAGGCTGTGATCTTTGAAGTTGACGAGAAGGCTTACCTTCGGGTTACACCTTTGAAGGGTACCCATCGATTCGGTATCAAGGGCAAGTTGGCTCCTCGTTACATTGGTCCTTTTCGCATTCTTGCCAAACGAGGAGAAGTTGCCTACCAGTTGGAACTTCCTCCGCATCTTTCCAAGGTTCCTGATGTCTTCCACGTCTCGCAACTCAGGCGTTGCTTTTCGGATCTTATCCGTGAAGTGGACCACGAAACGCTTGATCTCCAAGATAACCTT
Organism: Hordeum vulgare subsp. vulgare; assembly: GCF_904849725.1. Taxonomy (NCBI): domain Eukaryota; kingdom Viridiplantae; phylum Streptophyta; class Magnoliopsida; order Poales; family Poaceae; genus Hordeum; species Hordeum vulgare. The sequence continues at coordinate 184,803,565 of NC_058521.1, forward strand.
TCATACCGAGAATACCCTGTGCGTATTCTTGATAAAGCTGAGCGTACCACTCGATGTCGAAACCTCAAGTTTCTTAAAGTTCGATGGTCAAATCATTCTGAAAAGGAGGCAACATGGGAAAGAGAGGATCGTCTCCGACTTGAGTATCCCGCGTTATTTCCGACGACTTCTAAATCTCGGGACGAGATTCTTTTGAGTGGGGGTGAGTCGTCACATCCCTGAAACCCTAATCAAGTTAGCATTGTGCTCATATCTTCTTTGCATTGCATCCAAGAAAATTTCAACAAGAACAAAGCTAGTGGTGAAGAAAAACTCAAAAACCCTAGCCACTTCTCAAATTCAAAGAAATTATAAACTTGTTCAAATCAATGAACCCAAAATGGCCTCAAGAAAAGTTCAACTTTTGTGATATTTCTTGAAAGCAAATAAGCAATGAAGAAAACCATTTTCTTAACACATTTGGCATTTTAAATAAATGCAAAAGGCTACTGGTTTCAAGTTTAAAATTTGAATTCAAAAACTTTAAGTTTTCAAAAATGTTGAAAACTTTATGGGTGATTGGAAATATTCCAACTAACACCCTAGCATTTTTCAAACTATTTTTAGTTTTCTTTTTGAAGCCAAAATAAATAGAAATCAATGTGAGTAATTAAAACAGAAACAAAAATAGCAGAAAATGGAAAAAAAAACCTATTCTACGCTTACCTACGAGGCCCAACCAACCAAGGGCAGGGTCGTCTTCTTCCTCTCCCTTCTGGCAGAGGAGAGATCGACCACGGCGGCCTCCTCCACCTCCTGCTTCGCCGTGGCGACCTCCGGTGCCCCCCAGGACAGCGCGACAACGGGGATGACTACCCCGAGCGCGTCCCTATCCATCCCCGATATCCATTCCTCCCCCTCCTCTCAGTTTCTTCCCTCTCCTCCTGCCGCCATTGACAGAAGCTTGAGCTCGAGGAGCCCGAGCTCTCTGGCCACAGGGAAGCCCCCCGAGTGTTCCATCCCCTCCGCAACGTCGAGCCCGACACGCACGTTGACGAAACCGTCCTCCCCGAGCCCTGCAACGCCCCTAGTGCCATCGTCTTCAATCTCCGGCCGCCAGCAAATCGACGGTGGATCGCCGGCTACAGCCCCTCCCCGAGCAGTCTGAGCCCAGCTTCGCCTCCACCGTGAGCTTGCGAGCATTTCCCCTCTGTTTCCCCTCTCTCTCCAGCACTCTAGCCCCGAGACCCATGAACCCGAGCTCCGGCAGCCGCCTCGGCTCGTCGCCGGCATGCTCCGGCCACCCATAGCCCATCCTGATGCCCGTAGAGGATGAGGTCGAGCCTGGGGATCATCCCAGTGCTCTCGGCACTCGATTCCGAGCACCACAGCGCGATTTGGTGCGTCTCCCGCGAAGATCCGCCACGGATCTGGTCGCCGCCGGTCAGTCTCCGTCGGGGGACGACCTGGCCGGCCTAATCCCGGTGGATTAGCACTAAGCAGCCACTGACAGTGGGCCCTAGTAGTGGGTCAAACCCACTTAGGGGCTGGTCAGCGCGGGATTAGCTCCTGGGACGCTGACCAGTGGCCCCCACCTGTCAGGTTTGACCTGATCAGGTCAGTTGACCTGCTGACGCAATGCTGACGTGGTTAGGACGCAATAAAGAGTTTTCTGATTTAAAAGAATTCCAGAAAAATGTCAAAACTTCTAAAAATCATAGAAATTAATCTGTAACTCCAATGAAAATAATTTATATATGAAAAGGTATCAGAAAAATCCAAGGAATCTGAATATGTCATTTTCAAACATGTTTGAAAATGTTACTGGACCAAACATATAGAATAATGAATAAGTTAAATTTTATAAATGCTTTGGAGATGGAATTTGAAAATCATTTGAATTCCACTTCAAATGCTATGATCAATCATTGTTCAATCACAACCAGCAACCTAGCATATCATTTCCATGCAAGTTAAAAACAAGTTGATCTGAGCATCAGGTCGAATCAATTAAAATGGCATTCGAGAATACCTCGCTTGAAGTGATATTCGAGTTTGATTCAAATCAACTTCAAACCTAATAAATGTTAGCTAGAATAGCATACCACCTTGCATCCTCATGCCATGCTCATGCATCATCTTGTTGCATATGATTGTTATTGATTGTTGTCATTCCTTTCGGTAGGCTCCGCTCCTCCGGATTCCACCGAATATCCGACTGACAGATATTGTCCCTCCTCTGGGCAACAAGGCAAGCAACCATTTTGATCATCCCGATAAATCCCATGGTCTCGCTCCTGCACTTACTTATTGCATTAGGATCAAATGCTTCAAATGCTTTCGCCACGGTAGTTGAACCCACTTCCTTTGCATGACCTGTCCTTGTCACAGTAAATAGCTGAACCTTGCAACCTAGCATACCTGGTAGTTGCTTGAGCCATGATGTGCCTTATCCTGCTATGCATGCTATGCTTAGAGTTGTGTATGGTCTGTCATCTGGGAGATGAACAGAATTGTGAGAATGTGTTCGGCAAGTAATGGTTGTGTGTTCAACCTGATTTGGTAAAGGTACCAGTGAAAGGCTATATAGGAGTACATGGCGAGTAGTTTCATTGGAACCGTCCTTAGGAACTGAGTTCCGTGTATGTAATCCAAGACGAGATACTACCACATGCTGGGCCCTGAAATATGACCCCGCTCGACTTATTAATCGCTTAGTACTCGGTGCAGGAGTTGCAAGTAGTTTCTGGTGTTTATAGTCATGCTCGAGGCCGTGCATAGCGCTGACCTAAGAGGTGGGTTGTGTTGCACTAGGCAGTTGCACGGTGTACCAAGTGGCACCCAGATGGTGGGCTTGGGAACCCTGCGCACATCGTTTGGGGCCGTGGCGGAAACCTCGGCCGGACTTCCGTGCGGGTTACCCTCAGATAGGCGATAGACCTGGACCAAGTATTAGCGTGGTTAAGGTCGTGGCCGACTCCCTCGCTGGGCTTCCGCTTGAAGGTTGCCGAGGTGCATGACGTGCACATGGCGATAAGTGGCGAGAGCGTGTGTGAAGAAGTACACCTCCTACAGGGTTATGATCTATTCGAATAGCCGCGTCCGCGGATATGGACTACTTGGAGACATATGTTGTTCATAGATAACTTCAATGGCTACTCATAAAATTGCCAAGATAAGCGTGAGTGTCGTGGACGGCATTTCCCTATGGAGACGGAATGATTCCACGATGGAGTATTGTTGTGGTGTTAGTAGACTCGTGTGCGAGAAATCAAGTTGTCAAAAATTGTTTGAAAGGACGTGGATGTCGCCTAGAGGGGGGGGGTGAATAGGCGCTTTAAAATAATTAAGGTTTAGGCTTGAACAAATGCGGAATAAAACTAACGTTTAGTATATCAAGCACAAAACCTCAAACAACTAGGCTCACCTATGTGCACCAACAACTTATGCTAAGCAAGATAAACAACTAAGTCATAGCAAGATATATGACAAGAGACAATATGGCTATCACAAAGTAAAGTGCATAAGCAAAGGGTTCGGGTAAGAGATAACCGAGGTACGCGGAGATGATGATGTATCCCGAAGTTCACACCCTTGCGGATGCTAATCTCCGTTGGAGCGGTGTGGAGGCACAATGCTCCCCAAGATGCCACTAAGGCCACCGTAATCTCCTCACGCCCTCGCACAATGCAAGATGCCGTGATTCCACTAAGGTACCCTTGAGGGCGGTCATCGAACCCGTACAAATGGCAAACCTTGGGGGCGGTTACCGAACCCGTACACGTGGCATCCCTTGGGGGCGGTTCCCGGTACCCGTACAAATTGCTCGGGGCAATCTCCACAACCTAATTGGAGACCCCGACGCTTGCCCGGAGCTTCACACCACAATGGTTGAGCTCCGAGACACCACCAAGCTTCTAGGACGTCAAAGCACCCACGAAGAACAATATCTAGGGTACTAAGTACCAAAGGTAATAAGCTTCTCAAACTTCACTTCCACGTATCACCGTGGAGAACTCAAACCGATGCAACCAATGCAATGGCAAGAACACACGAAGTGGTCAAGTCCCTCACACTCAAATCCCTCCACAACAACGAAAGCTATGGAGAAATATGAGAGGAAGAACAAGGAGCTCACAAAGAACTCCAAGATCAAGATCCAAGGGGTTCCCCTCACATAGAGGAGAAAGTGATTGGTGGAGATGTGGATCTAGATCTCCTCTCTCTTTTCCCTCAAGAACAAGCAAGAATCATTGGAGGGATTGAGAGTAAGCAAGCTCTAAGAATGTCAACAATGGAGGTAGAGCAAGAGCTCAACGAATGGATAAGGCCAAGGGGGAAGAAGACCCCCTTTATATAGTGGGGGGAGGAATCAGACCGTTACCCCCACTTACAGCCCGAGCCCAGCGGTACTACCGCTGGCTGCAGCGGTACTACCGCTAGCACTCCAGCGGTACTACCGGTGACCAGGGGCGGTACTACCGCCAGCTAACGGTACTACTGCTGGCTGCAGCGGTACTACCACTGGCACTCCAGCGGTACTACCGCTCGTCCCAGCGGTACTACCGCTGGGCCCCTGGTAGTGCAAAGGCACTACCACCGCCAAGGAAGTCTTCGCAAAAAGGTCCGTCCACGAACAACCGCTAGGCAGGCGGTACTAAGCTCCTGGAGCGGTACTACCGCTGGCCAGGGGCGGTACTACCGCTGGACAGCGGTACTACCGCCAGCCCTAGCGGTACTACCGGTAGGTCCAGCGGTACTACCGCTCGCCACTGAAACAGCCATAACTTTCGCATACGAGCTCCGAATCGAGCAAACCCAAGCTTGTTGGATTCAGGACGACAAGAGCTATCCAAACAGCGACCATGCAGATATGAAAATGCCAATGATATAGAGATGTGAGTCATCTATGAATGAAGAACCGACAAAAACTCCAACATCGAAAACATCATAGTAGATGCATATGGACTCCGTTTTCGATGAACTCGAGCTTGTCACAAAGATGACCATAAGCTCTAAAACTCACAAAGAGAAACACCAAACAAGAACCAAGAAGTATGATGCAAGGATGCAAATGGTTTGAGCTCTCAACGAACGATACGATCAAGCTACTCACTTGAGAGCCCCCCTTGATAGTACAACAATCTATCCTAAACGGAAAACCTATCAAGGGCAAACCTATACCTTGCACCTCGTCCTCTTGAGCTAGATGATGATGATCTTGGCTTCCTCAAGATGGACCACCTTTCTTGATTGCGTTGGCTTGATGAAGACTAGTTGATTGCTCCCCCATACTCACTATGGGTGAGCCACTCTTTAGCATATCTTCACAAGTCCATTGCCACCACAATGGACGACAAGCTTCAAGCATGATATCTTCGTGCTGATCCACTTGAACTTGCACATTGCAATCTTGATGACGATCACAACTCGACGTCATACTTCATGGGTTGTATGACATCTTCTCTTTGACGCAAACCCATGGAAACACACCTAACCCCCACATAGAACTCTCATGAAGACCATGGGTTAGTACACAAACACGTAATGGACAATGCTTACCATACCATGGGATCACTTGATCCCTCTCGGTACATCTTGTACGCTTTGTGTGTTGATCATCTTGATTTACTCTTTGTCTGAGATCTTGATCAACCTTGTGTCTCTATGACCATTCTTTGGATAATACCTTGAATACCACCTTGGTCATCATATAAACTCCTTGAACCCAACAGATGGACTTCAAGAAGTGCCTATGGACAAATCCTATAAATATAACTTAAGGCAACCATTAGTCCATAGGAATTGTCATCAATTACCAAAACCACATATGGAGATATATGCTCTAACATTGTTTTAAAATGCAAGTTGTCTAGCCACGAGTCAAATGCTGGCTTTCCGCGTGAAACCTCACAATTCCTTATTGATACATTGCATGAGTAGATAGTTATCCTAAAGTCTTGCTGAGTACCTCCGTACTCATGTTTGCTTAATATTTGTTGCACAGGTTGTTAATGACCCTAATGGAGGGTTCTTCCTAGACATCGACGACGACGAGTAGCTGGTGTCCCAGCTACGATCTGGCCCTAGGTTGGGTATGTAGTATAGTCGGACCATGTGCCTCCTAGTTTCATCTTTCTGTACTCAGACAGTTTAATTACTTCCGCTAGCTTGTAACTTGAATGACTGTTATGATGGATCGTGAGACCCCTACTGTGTAATATTATGTGTGTGGCTCTTCCGAGCCTTTTAAATAAAGCTTGTATGTTATGGTTATGTTGTGATGCCATCGATGTATCTATACATATTGGTATGCCATGCGTACGTGTGTCGTACTTGATATGTATGGGGTTCGATTACCTAACCGTAGACTTTAGTAGCATTCCTTACAGGGAAATGCCCCTTTGTGATCCAACGAGCCATGGTAGCTCGCTACTGCTCCGGACACATTGGTTTACCGGCGTGTGTCCTTCTTAGCTGCTGTGTCTGTCCTCTTTGGGGAATGTCACGCGATGTAATGGAGTCCTTGTAGCTTGCTACGACTCGTCTACATTCGCTGGTGACCGACACCTGCTTTGCTGGGTCATGTATGCTTGTCCCTGTGCGGAACTACCACTTTGGTTTATGACTAGACATGTCGATCCGGGTTCTTTGTCATTGGGTTGCTAGCGACACAATTGCATACGCGAGTCAAAAGGCGCAACCGGTCCTGGCTAAGGTAAGGCTGCAGCCGTGGGGTTTACCATGTGTGAGACCGCAAAGAGATGTGATGTGTTACAGGCTGGATTCCTATGGCTTAGGATCAGGGTCCCGACAAAAAGGTCAAGGCGTTTTCTCTTAAGATGGCTAAATTATTCAAGAACTGGAGGAAACATTTGAATGCAAAGTTTGTCGAGAAATACGAGACTCCAGAGTTCATCGGTAAATATGAGAAGTTCAGAGATCACTGGCTCACATTTGTGGCCTACAAGAAATCGAACAAGGGTAAGCAAAGGTCAGAGACAAACAAGCAAAATGTTGCATTGAAGAAGTATCACCATACCACGGGGACAGGTGGCTATAGGAAAGCATGGCCGTTGTGAGACAAAGATGAGCAAGACTTGCTTGATAAAGGGGTCCAACCAACGACATTGAACTGGCCAGATAGGTCATGGACTTGGTTCTTCGGGGTTGGGGGAACTTTGGACCCAGAATCAGGGAAGTGTGTTTGGACAAACAAACAACTAGCAATACCCATTACCAAGCTTCAGGAGGCAATCAAGGCAGCGCAGGAAGGGACGTTCATTCCCGACACAGAGAATGACGAGCTGACAAAGGCCCTCAGGAATCCTGAACACCCGGGACGAACACGAGGCACACCAGGCTCCGTTCCGTGAGTGCATGGGTTTCCCGACAGCGATGGTTATAGAAGCCGACAGAGAAAGAAAAAAAGCAACCGAAATGCAGAAGCTCGGTGCAAGATTAGCAAAACTAGAGGAACTTGAGAGCCAGCGAGCTACCAACCAACCACCTCAGCGACACAAAGATCCTTCCTTGGAAGCTACCCCACCATCTCAGCGGAGAAGAACCGTGGCCTCCACGGAGCTCGTTCAGCCTGATTTCCCCGCTCCTCGCTACCCCGTGGATAGTATCACGGAGGCTGAACCTTGTGTGCTAATGGCAAAATTCCAAAACCTGACCTTGAAGGCGGCACTCGGCTATGTTCTACCTCCTCGAGCTGAGGGAACTTTCCATTGCCATCCGATTCCACATGGCTAAGCTATTGTGATGGTGGATGAAATAACGGAGGGGTTTGAGGACCTGGAGCTTGACTACCAAACAGGTGAAGGATAGATTCGTCTGGGTGATGCTTTAAGGTCTACATGTCCATGGAGAAAGGAGTACATCAAGCTTCCACACTGGACACCTCAGCAGACTCCGCCTCCTCCGTCTCCTCCTCCTCCGCCTCCTCCGGTGTGTGAGCCCACTCCGTCTCTTCCTCCTCGGCCTCCTTCGGCGCGTGAGCCCGCTATGCCTCCTCCTCCACCTCCTACGACTAATGAGCCCACTCCGCCTCCTCCTCCGCCGCCTCCTCCGGCACGTGAACGCACTCTGCCTCCTTCAGCGCGTGAGCACACTCTGCCTCCTCCTCCTCCGCCTCCTTCACGCGTAAGAAACCGCAGAAGAGAGCCGTCGCCGCCCTGGCGGCTAGCAGTACAATAGGCGGGAAGAGATTCAAATATGGTCCAAGCCTCAAGCCTCTTAAGAAGTTACCATATGAGATGAGTACAGAGGAAAACGCGAAAATCGTGGCTACCTATATTAAGGAACAACTTGCACTGAAACGTCCACCTCCAAAGGAGAAACTTGATCCGGTAAAAGTGAAGTGTTGTTTGCATGCCCTTGAGAAAGCACCAACGGTACCGCTTCCGCTGCCATCATACTATGAGAGAACTATTGAAAATATATATGAGAAACCTGAGCAGTCGAAAAGCTCAAGTATCAGCGGTTCGAGACGTAGGAAAACAATTCCCCAGCTCGACGAACAAGAGAAGCAATCGTGCCCGCCGCTCAAGGTTTTTACCGATGTCGCCAACGTTGATCCGGGGGTAGTGGCCGCTAATTATCTTGGTTTCACTTCTGCTGATTTCGTAACCGAAGATGTACAGTACGAAACTGCCCCAATAGTAGCCATAGATACTAGCACGCGAAACCTCTCGTCAAACCTGGGCTGTTGACGGAACTATCAACAATGATGCAAAGACTACATAGTACTTGAATGCCTGCAAGGATGGGACCGACAGTATCTATGTGGGATTGAAAGATGAGCACTTTTACAATGGCACCGGATCGTTGTACATTGAATTTGACGAATTATTTCAGTTATACAATCAAGACGCCTTCGACAAAACGATCGTCAGTTGCTATTGTCTTTAAGTATTATTTCTATAATTAAGTCTCTAGCTCAGCTCCTTCATTCTTGCATGTGTAATTATCCTTACTATATTATGCAGATTGAAGATCCTTGAATGCAAAAGAGGACAAATATATTCATTAACCCAGATACCATAAATGCACATAATGTATGCACCAATCCCATCGATACAGAGAACAACTTGCTAAATGCGTTACTTCGGCAACATGACAGAAGGGAAATACTATTTCCTTACAACTTCGGATGAGTGTCGTTACTAGCTAGTTGTCTTCTGCACATTCTGTTTCGCTTACTCGAGGTTATAAGTGTAATTAATGAGTTATGCGTGCGCATGTTTCATTTTTTCTGCTAATCATTAGGGTTGACGATGGAGTAGTAATTGCCTTGGATTCGCTACGTAAAGACCCTGCACACATGGTGTCGGTTACTGAAATGCTCCAGAAGTAAGTTCAATCATTATCACACCATATCAAAAACTTTCTTTCATTTCCTGATATCAAGTAATCGTTTTCTTTGTCGTGCAGGGTTTGAAAAAAGTTCACCAAGAAAGCTAAAGGTGAATGGAATAAGGAGTTGTGATTTTTCTTCTCCCAAGTAAGTAGTACTAGCTAGTTCCATGCGTCTGTCATTGATTCTAGTTTCAATACCATTATCATGCTTGATTATTATTTTGACTGAACTCTATTCTCGTAAAGTACTGCTTGAGGCAGGAATTCGGGAATAATTTATGGGGATTCTTCGTTTGCGAGTGGATTCACCAGACGACCTGTGAGAACGTCACGTGTTTTAAAGAACTTGAAGTACGTAAACAATATTCAAATTTTTATTTTATTACCATCAACTGTGTTGAGTTTCATTCATATATATACTTATTGACCCTTTCTTTAAATTAGATTGCGCGCAAGCGGGGCGCACTCCTACCAACTGATCGATACGAGAAATTCAAGAGGAGTTGGCGGGATTCTTTGTTGAGCATGTGAGACCATCAGACGGGGAATATCATCTGGATTTCCATACCGATTTTAGTAGACGATAGATATTAGCTAGTTAGGGATCGCAAGAGATGTTATATATTGTATATATGCATGATCGTGTACTATATGTAGTTGCATCGAGTTGTTCAACCAAGCACGGAGAAAGATAGCTCACTTCTCTCTATATATGATGTTGTGTAATTAATGGTTCCTTCATTTGCTTACTAGCTACCCTCGAGTTCTCTCTATATATAGTAGCTACCGTCGATCAAGCACGGAGAAAGAAAGGTCACTTCTCTATATATGTAGTAGCTAGCTAACACAATATGAAACCCCGAATAAAACCCTCCAACCCCTAACCCCCTCCCCCATTTCAAAAAAACAGAAAAAAAAACTAGCGCATGTGAGCCGCTGACGCGTGGCTGCAGTTTGGTCCCGGTTGGTGTTACCAACCGGGGCTAACGGTCCTCCTGCCTGGGCGCCCCGTAGCGGCCACGTGGAGATCCTTTGGGCTTGGTTCATAAGCCAACCGGGACTAAAAGTTTGGTCTTTAGTCCCGATGGTTTTGTTCCGGTTGAAGAACCGGGACTAAAGCCCCTCTAGAACCGGAACTAAATCCCTGTTTTCTACTAGTGTTGAGACAATTTTATTTTTATTCCATTTGTATGACTATACTTATTTATTTGAAAACTATGTTTTATTTGATTGTGAAACTATGCTATTTATTTATATGTCTACTTGTCAAATAATGCAAAACGTATGTAAATTTGTCGAAAAAGAACGGTCGGCGGGCCACGCCGGTAAATATGAATCACGGGCGTTAAGTACACTGCCAACCCAAATCTTAAACAAAATGGACACCGAACCGACGGTCGATCCAAACAGATAAAAAACGGACAAAAATACCGTACCGTCTGTTTGAGTCAGCAGGTTGGAGTTGCTCTAAATACCAGGCCGACATATATCATTGTATAGATGCGCTTCATCGGGTGAGATTTGTTGGATCTCAAGAACTCACTGTTTTTATATTGATATAGATATAGATACATAGGTACATTACTTGTTGGGTTTGTGACTGTAGAGAGAGAACAAATGGGGACCCATTGACACTGTCCAGCATGCCAAATCAGTGGTCAAAAAGGTCCATATGCGTAGATCAGGGACCGAAAAAGATGCCACACACACAGGCCACTGTCTCAAGTAAGTTTCTGGCCATGGTTCTATAAACTATGATTGGCAGCCCAAAAATTATGCAACCTTTTTTTTTTGTTCTCCTGCTGCTGATGATGTCCATCATCTTGCAGATGCCCATTAGAAAGAAAAAACACCCGCTGTTATTTTTTGCGTTACTTTGGCATGCACAAAAGGAGAACCTTATCTCCACTCCATCGAGAAATGAGCAAAAGCGTAACAGTCCCCCGCGTCGCCCTCCCCCGCGTCGCCCTCCCTGGCGACTCGGGGAAACCCTAAATCAAGGCCCCCCAGCCCCCTCTCCTCCCTCCCCTTGGCTCGCCGCCGTTGAAGGAGCCGCCAACAAAGTCCGTGCCGGCTCGCATGAAGGTTGCGACAGGGCCCTTTTCTTTATTCGCCTGCTTCGCGCGACGTCTGCCGAACGATGCGGCCGCTGCCATGGACGGCACGGGGCGGGACCAAGGTGGCGCGGCAGCTCGCGCTCGCAAGATCCGCGGCGAGGCCACGCGCATGGGAGGACGCGTGGTGAGGGCGCGGGCGTCAGGAGGAGGTGTTGTGTCGGTGCGGGCGGCGAGGACGCGCATGTTGGGTGAAGGAGGACGGCGGTCCTGCTGCCATGGGTGACGCAGTGTGTGTCCATGGTGGTGCAAGGGCTCGCGCTTGTGAGATAAGCGACGAGGGCGCGTGCAAGGGAGGGGCGCGTCGACGGTGCGCGAGGCGAGGGCGCGGCTACGGGACGAGGCAGACGACACACAACAATGACAATGCAAGGCGCAAGGTCATTCCGGTGGGTGTGCGGCGCCGGTCGTGGGCAGGGCCAGCCAGATCCGGGCCCTTCCTGGTCGCGGGTGGTGCAAGTGGTGGAGCGGTTCGCGGCGGTGGCTGCGGGCAGGACCGGCCAGATCTGGGCCCTTCCTGGTCGTGGATGGTGGAGCGGACCGCGGCGGTGACTGCGTGCTGGGCCGCGGCCCAGCTTTGGGCCCTCCCAAGCTCGTGGCTGGTGCGAGTGATGGTTCGAACCGCCACGCGTGGTGTCGAGATGTCGGTGCTTCGCCATGCTCTCATCTGGGTGTGAGGAGGGGCAACTACGGTTCTACTAGTGTGTGCGTCTGCGGCGGTGTCTCCGATATAGGTTTGCAATTTCTCCGGATGAAAGTCCTGCTCTCTGTCAATGTTGACAGCACCCGTGGGGTGTTGTTTCCTTGTTGAAAGCCTCGCCGAGGAGATCTTGCACCTCTCTTGTCGTCGAGTTCGGTCTTTGGATGAAAACCAAGATTTGCCTTGTTGGATCGACGATGACGACGTCATTGACGTCATTTCTTTGTTGAAAGCATCGTTATGTAGATTTGACCTCTTGATGGGAGCATCCGGTTTGCGGCAATGTGTCCAGTTCAAAGTTGAAGGTGGCGGGGCGATGATAGGGTCTGCGGTGGCGTGTCCGTCGAGGGCTTGCTGTTGGCCCGCCATGTTTGGACATTGGAGCACTATTGTCATCCAGGCAGCGCCAGTCAAGCCATGTTGGATGTCCTCTCGCCACCAGTGCAGCATTTGTCCGCTCCTTTATCGGATGTCTTCTCTCTCGGTGTTGAGAGGCGCTTTTGTATGTCTTATAATGTTTTCGACCTAGTTTAGTTTGGTGTGATGTGCTTTTGTACAAGTTTTCGCGAAGTTTTAGCCTTCGGTTTCTTCTGCAATGAAATTTTAGAAGCTCTCATGCTAACTTCCAAAAATCTACACCCCACCAACTCATCAGATGATGAGTGAGCTGATCTAGCAGTAGAAGAAGACGTTTGGTCATCAAACTTTTCATCATGGTTTGCAACAGGACAGAAGGGAAAGATGACAGGGGAGGAAGCGGGAGCAGCAGCAGATTGGTAAAAGCTGTAAAGCTTTGCACTTTGCATCAGTACATGCGAATTTCAGGCTCACATGGTCCATCCCAATCCAAGGGCAACGGTATTTTAATTTTCCCCTCGCAAATGACCTAGAGAAAGATACTCAATAAAATTACTAAAGTAAGAACAAAATACTCAAGAACTCCCAAATCTCTCAGATTAACTTTAGACCTGGCTGGCACACCTGAAATCAGCCAGGAGCCCATGGAACGGTGACTAGATTCTACATGTAATAGTAAGGCTGCAGCTTATCATGAACTGGTGATGGTTGCCGCTTCTACAATGGGTGTTTTCTGCTCATCGTCACATGGACTTGTACAGAAAAGTTTTGTTTTTCTCACCATCAGGGTTCAAGAAACACTTTGAGGCAAAGAAGAAGAAGCACGGCAAGAAATTAAGCAAGGAAGAACTAGTCTAGTAGTAAGTAGGAGTAGCAAACATCTCATCAGTAACTTACATCCTTCCTCGCTAGCTGCTACACAGCATCCATGACGATGCTAGGAAACAGCAGGCACCATCTGGTCGGGCCAAGCTAGCCTGGCCGGACGCGCTTCTGTCCAGCGGCGGCGCGGCCGGCGGCATCGGAGGAGCGCAGCGTGCCCGAGGAGTCGCCCTCCGAGGAGCCGCCGTCCATGGCGGCGCCGCGGTGCGCGAAAGAGGCGGAGAGGTCGGCGTAGAGGCGGACGACGCGGCGTATGTTGTTGTTGAGCTCCCGGATCAGGCCGACGTTGCGGGTGAGGCTGTCCGGCGCCCGGGACTCGTGATTCTGGTTGATCTCGGAGATGAGCATCCGGTTCTGGTCCAGGATGCTCTGCACCTGCACGAAGCTCTTGTGGAACGTCTGGATCAGCTTCCCGTCCACCACCTGGTGGTGCCCCCCTCCGCCGCCGCCGCCGCCGCCTCCATTGCCCATCCCCGAGAAGCTCTCGCCTTCCATCCCCTTTTCCCTCTCCAAACTCTTGTTGATTCTTCTTCACCTGGTTCACACACCAGAGCTAGATAGAGTCCTGAAATTGACCCATAAATTACGAAATTATGTGGCTAAACTTTGCATTTATGTGGGGATCGGGCTGTACTGGAAACAAATAAAGACCCATAAAGAACATCTAGCACAAAGATTAAATGTGCAGCTATTATAGAAAATCGAAGCGGCGGGTTAAAGAAAATCCGCATGGGAAAACCAGTGTGAAGATGAAATCCAAGAAGGATAAACAAGACAAATAAATCACCTCTCTGAATTTCCTCCTAGCAAATAAAAACCAAGCATCAGGGTAGCCGGTTGGCTCTATCTACTAGAATGGCAGCAAGTAGGTACTAGTGGCCAGGAGTCACCATTGTGCGCATGGGATTCAAGAAGTTGAAATAGGAGGGGAAGGGAGGAGTGAGAAAAGCAACATAAAAAGAAGGGAAAGATTCTATAGGACTCACCAAAACAAATGTTATCCCGCGGAAACCTTTGCAATTAAGATGGGAAAAGGTGGGAGGATACCCAGGATGATAGAGAGGGGACGGAATCTATTGGGAAGTGCTTGGGGAGAGAGGAAGAGCCTGAGGTGAAATCATGGCCATCTCCATGCCCACCTTTATATTCCCCTCTCCGTCCCTCTTTCTTCTTCTCCCACAAACAACACAGAAGGAGGGGGGCCAAATCATTTTCCGACCTTTTCAATGATCTTTGTTATAAATTGAATTTGACATAAAAGTATTTCACGATATAATTCTTTTAACAACATCATAGCCCGTTGCATTACTGTTCAACATAAAAATATTGAACTAGATAGCATTTTTATCCTTGCTTAATGCCAGGCCGAACATGCGTACGTGACAGGCCAGAAATGCGGAGTTAGATGTCATTTCTGAAAGTGCGTTATATCGACTAGAGGGGGGTGAATAGGAGATTTTTAGAATTTCATCACTGAGGAAATTCCTCACTGATGACTAACTTACAGCGAAAACAGTAAAGAATCAGAAGTGCAAAGTTTCACAACAGCAGTTTTTCAGAGTGAAGAATGTGAAAACAGATTGCACTCTGAGCAGGCACGCAGAATACATATGAGGATTAACTGACGTGAAGAATTTGGGGTTGAGGAAATTCAGAAAAAGTCTTCAGCAAATTCTTCAAACAGTAGCAGTGAAAGTCATCAACACATAATTCGACGAAAGTAAGGAGTTGAGGAATAAGAACCCGTTTCTCAGTGAAGACAGTTGTTGATGACCCAGTTCCAACTGCTGTGACAGTCGTACATCTGGTTTGGAGCGGCTTGGTATTGAAACCAAAGGACACACAGTCCCTATCGTGTTCTCCTTGGGCTAAGAACACACAGTCCTCGCCCAACACTCGTGGTAAGTCTTCATGGCAGACTTCCAAACCCTCACAAACTTGGTCACCCGACGATCCACAATTGACTGCTGAAAGCTTTAGACCATGCCGCCTAACCGTCTGGAGGATGCACAGTCCTCAAAGGTAAAAGGCTTCAGTCCCACACAGGAACAACTTCTTCAGTGATGCTCAATCACTAGGTTTGGTTTGTGGTTTCGGTGTATGGGGTATTTCCTCACTGATGAATTACTCTCGAAGACTCTGAGGAATTGGGTTGCTCTTATGACAAGTGTCAGTTTCTAACGGAGCAGCCAACCAGCTAATGGTTGAGGGGGTGGCTATTTATAGCCCGGGAGCATCCCGACATGATTAGACACTAATGCCCTTAAATAATATGACCGTTGGAGTGGATAAGACCAATGACTTGGCGTGGCTATCGAAACGGTCGGAACCCTCAACTGTTAGAGTCCTCATGTCACTCGTATTCCTCACCTGAGGCTTTTGGTCGGATTAGGCTTGGATTGAGCATCATGAGGAAATTCATTCCAAAGTGTAACTTCGATCCCCTTTAACAGTACGGTGTTCCTAGTACTCAAATGCGAAGAAAATAAAACAGAAAGAGTAAATCTTCATGCTTCAAAGTCTTTAAAATGATTTTCTTCAGGACACACCGAATTCCTCGATTTCAGTATCTTCATGAGGAATATCAATTTCATTGTAGATTCCTCGCGATTCATTTCTTCAGTTTCAGACCAATTTCTTCAACCGAAGATATATATTTTTAGGGGTCGATATTCTTCAAATATCTCAAACTCCTCAATGACTTATAGATCATGTGTACACTCATAAACACATTAGATACTTAACCTATAAGTTTTCAAACCACCAAAATCACTAAGGGACACTAGATGCACTTACAGTTTCATTGACCCTGATGTTTCTATGTAGAATAACAACGAGAAAGGCTTTGACGTTTTCAAACAACATAGCAATTAGGACAAGTGTTTTGGAAACGCCAAGGTCTTTGGTGTTGCTGCCATATATAGAAACGTCAGGTCAACCGCGTTTTTAGAAATGGCATATAGCTTGACGTTTCCGGCCTATCACATACGTGTGCTGTGTCTGACAGTGGGCAAGGACAGAAACGTTAGCTAGCTCGACGTTTCAATGTTGCACGTAAACATTACAAGCTATGACATAGTTAAAAAAGTCAAATTATGAAATAATTTTATGTAATTTTAATTTATAACAAAGATTGCTCAAAAAATCAGAACAACGATTTCTGCCTAAGAAGGGAGGGAGGAAGGGAGAAGAAGAGATGCGAGGACAAGCAAACCTTTCCTGATCAAAAGCTCGCCCAATCACATAAATATATGGGGCTACTTATTGCTTGGGCCCTTCCGCCTCTGTTGCATTCTGCCCACATTTGCGTGCACACCAAAACAAGATGCTAAGCAAACCCCCCCCCCCCCCCCCCCCCCCCCCCCCCCCCCCCCCCCGCGGAAAGCAGCACTACCAACCGATAAAGAAGAACAAGCTGGATTTTAGCCCAAAGAGGCATGAAATTCCCTGAAGAACTACCAAGCAACCAAAACAAAGATTGCAATCTCTGACGAGACGAGAAATGCGGTGGTACCAGGCAGGAATGGGAACCAGCCAGAGAGATTGTCAAAGGGAGAAAAAAACAAGGATGGGGTTCTTTAACACTCGACAAGTCCGAATTATTTTGACACGTGAATCGTTGGAATTTGGAGGTTCTCTTCCAGCACCACTTGGGCTACTCTGCCCGGACAGGAGTTGATCTGATCCTTCCAGTGCAGGAAAGGTTAGGAAAAGCAACTTTTCTATCGCTGGATATGCAAGTATGCAAACACAAACACATGGGGATGGACGGATGGGCATGTTATCCTGTAGTAGTATCTGCCATCTCTATATTAAAAAAAAATTGGTACGTCGTTAGTCTGGTAACCCCTTCCCTCAGTTGAACGAGAGCCTCTCTCACCGATCTCGTTCAACGATTTTTATTTCTAACCATCGCGGACATCCCCACCGGTTTTTTTTAGCGAGCCAGCCTCACCAACCGATTTTTTTTCTAAACAACACTTTCCTTCTATGGGTGAATATCATAAATCAGCCATCAATCAAATATCAAAACTCTCCATATATACAACACTACTCAGCCAAGCAGATGACCAAATATCTAAATTATTCATGTATAAAAAAACGAGACTAATCCAAGGGATAACCCTTGTTGGCTTATTTTTGTAGGAGAAGCTCCGCGAGCCCCGCGAGTTAGAGCCGAGGCTCGAACCCGGGCGGGCTGGCAGCTATCCCAACTGCCCAGTCAACGAGTCGACGCAGTGGTGTAGCCAGCTCGGTGAGTCAGGATGGTCCAATAATAAATGTTTTATGTAATTCTATGCATTGTAAAAAAATATAGTATCTATTTTTTACCCTATATATTGGCTATGGTGGGATTTCAGGATGGTTCATGGACCACCCTGTCCACCCCTGGCTACGCCATTGGGTCGACGCCCCGTCTTTATAAACTATTAATATATACATCACCATCTTTTTGTATAGCTGGCACGGACCATCAACGATGCAATCATACTCATAGATGCATATTCTTTCCTTGCTAGTGAACCAAATCTCAAAACTCTCTATATATACAACAATACTCAGCCAAGTCGACCACAAAAAAAAAATCTAAACTATCACCAGTTTCCTTGTATCGCTTGCATGGACAATCAACGATACAATCTTTCTCAAGGATGCCTGGTTCTTTCTCTACCAGCGAATCAAAATTTCCATATCGTACATCACATCTCTTTGCTTCATCCAAATCTCTTCCGATGGAATAATTGGCATATAATCTCCCTATTTTTCGGTAATAATGTAAATCTCTCTTCATAATAATCCATGATCAACTTTGAACGTTCAAAGAGAGACCTACGCTAGAGAAAGAGAGGAGAAAAAATAAGCATCGCCTTGCCACACCCCCACCACGCCGCCTCCACATCAACAATGTCAACGCCCCCCACCATGCCACCTTCCCATCAGCGACCCCGACAGCCTAGAGATAGGGTCGGCCGCCTCTCGTCCGTCCAGGTCGGGTGGTTGTTTCATATCTGCTGCCCTACCTTGTAACAAGGCGGAGTTAGGTCGGGTCGGGTGGGCAGGCGTAGTTCGAACAGGAGGAGCAGAGCATAAGATACATCAGGTATGTGGCTGCAATGGGCGAGAAACTCATAAAAGAAGTGGACGAGTTCTCGCGAAGATTATGTTGCTCATAGTGTTCGGTAGGCTCTCTTACTAATTTGTTATTGAGTGTGCCCACTTACTAATTTGATTTGATAAGTTGACTTGGGGAATTGGCGAGTTGGTGTGGATGAAGTTGTTAATACAATTTGCTTTGGTGCGTGTTAATGACATATTTCTAAACTTGCGGCTCTCTATTGTTTGTGTGTGAGGGCTATATTGTGGTGGATAAGACCGATGAGCATTGGTGGGTTTCATATGGAGCTTATAGCACGGCGAGGAACAACCTTGATTTGTGTCTAATGTTTCATGATGTGCGTTGGTCTACCATTCAAAAATATAAGCATTAAGCATCAGATCTTTCTCTTTCTCAGCATGACAATTTATGTGGCTGTTTCTGAATCATAATTTAGATGAATATTTTGAATCTAGACTAAATTAAATTTATAGCTTGCAACTAACTGCATGTGGACATGTACATGCTAAATTGTGTAGCATGTTATCTTCCAGTAAAAGGGATCATGTAAAAAGTAGATGTAAGAATACAATTTTCATAACATGTACAAATTGCAAATTTATATTCAGACTCGTGGCCAGATCAAATACTTCTTTTTCAATGTTATGTGTGATGTAATATATTGTTATTTTTTCATTTTCTACATCATTGCAATTTCAAATTATTTAGTTCACATTGTTTTGGAGATTAGTTTCGTCGGCAACAACATTTCCTGATTGAAGTTGATGCACATATATCGACACACTCGGTGACATTTACTAGGTGCGCATTCACTTTCGATCTTTAAATAATGTTAGACACATGACCATTGTAGCAGCAAGTAGAAAGGGTTAGATAAAGCAACTAGAACAGAATATAACAAACATATTGGGTATAACAAAAGCATCTAGTATATAGTAAGAAGAAGTTACTTAATGAAAAATAACTAGACACCTATATGTCGGCTCCTCATCGTACACAACCAATCCCATATTACATTGTCCATTCGGGGCCACTAGCGCACTGGATGTCGACTGAAACGTCAAAGCTTCCTCCTCTGTTTACCTGCCGGCTTTGGTTCAGTGTGAGTTCTAGGCCCTAAGCATCTGCAGTATGTCCACGACAACTAATCTATAGATTGATTTCCATTTCTGAAATATTTCTATTTTTTCCTACAACGTCTTATCTAGTAATACATTGAAGGATTCAATCCCACATTCACTTAACTTACACAAATGTATGTGGTCTTCTTCATGTGCATAAACATGTGAACGTGCTATGGTATATATATGTGTTAGGAGTCCACAAAAATGATTATTTTCACAACTTATGCAGCAAGGTATGCAAGAAGTTTCTGATATGAGCAATACTATCAGGTAACTTGTCAGTTTCATTGATACTTCATGACTTATCTTTTAGTTTGCTACTTGTAGGTATCTAATTCAATATGCATATTCGACCCGTGAAGGTAGGTGCAATGGTGTCATATACTTGCTCTTTCTTTTAGACCACAAATGATAAGCTATGCTACTTTCTTTTATATTGTTACATTCGTATTTTCATATGTTAATAAGCTTTACTGGAAATCCAGTAAATAAGGCCTTGTTTGGTACTAAAGAATAAATAGAAGATGAACCAACTTGCACATGTTATTTGGTATGTTGATTTTTTTTAATTCTAACAGTGCTTACATTTCTGGCTTATAAAAATGTTACAACCAAAGAATGTATTTTTGAGTATTACAACTAAAGGACTGGTCGGAAGTGCATGAGCGAGTGATTAACTCAATATTATTAGAGGACTGCCATGCTAGTTCCAAGTTAGAACATGTGACACTAAAGGAAGGAACACTAAGAGAGGGAGGAAAGACGAATCCCTTGTTGTCATACAATATCAATGTTCTACCAACTTCGTCGGAAAGCCGATCACCGATGCTCCACCTGAGGTATGTCGTACAATCAGCACTATTAGGATCACATATATGCACCCGATTGTTATATGTCCTTACCTTGCCAAGGTCACAAAATGTGCTTATTTTGCATTATGGAAGTTCTTGATTCAGCAAACAAATGATCATGTTGCAATTTGGTTATTTTCTGCAGGTTTTCTATGAAGCATGCAAACAAATATTTGACGATGTTGCATAATTTAAAGATAGGGCTGAACAAGATGTAGTTACACGTAAATTGGTCTTCTTATTTGTAGAGTCTAGGAAGATCATGGTCCTCTCATTCTATTCTAAGCAATATATACACTACTTCGAGGAAAGGATAAGTATCATGTCTCTTGAAAAAAAAGTTATGGTAAATTAGCAGGAATGTGCCATGTTTACAAGCTCTTAGATGTACATCTTGATGAAAAAGTAGTCCTACTTTCTACCAGGATTTGACTTACAATTCTGAAAATTTGTTGAGCAAAGTATCAACAGAATGTAGCGGCAAGCTGAAACTTCTAGGTAAACTGGACATTAGATGAACATGCACGCAATTGTTTCTAGAATGTTGCCCTCTGGCTGTGTACAAACTAAACTTTTTTACTTTATAAAACTAAAATTTGTGCATTGGTTGTTGACTAGCAAATTTTGCTTAAATCTTTGTATTTACTCTCTCTCTTTTGAACCATAATGAAAATTATTATGTCAAATTATATGGGTTTATTCACCTTGGTTTATTTTTTTTATTGTCATCTGAAGTCCCAAGTGTAAAAAAAAATTGCAGCCAACATTTTACAATTTAGCTCTAGTTATTTAATGGCGTGCATCATTTTGTTTTGAGAATTTTGAAATCTTAATTTCTTCAAATTTAGATGTTACAAACTAATATTTGTCGAGATATCTACAAGCCTTTAGAAATATCGTTCTGTTTTTCTAAGTCATTTTTGACAACATCATATTTTCTAAGTCACCCTCATTGCTGACTATCTGAAGATACCTCCTTCATCGAATAAGGAGAAAAATAAGAAAACGCCTTCAAGAAAAGGTTGTTCGACTGTCTCAGTGGCCCCTTCTGCTACAACGGGTCGTCGCTCCACGTGCCAAACACCTATTATTACAGGTTCTACCAATTCCACACCAAACACTGGTCGGACCTCTAAACGTGAAACCTCTATAGGGGTTGCTCCTACTGCTCCCACTGCTCCCCCTCCAAGAGGTATCATTTTTAGAATAAGCATTGCTTTTTCGAATAAACGAGAAGTATTTACATATGTCGATGTATTCGATAGGACCCAAACACAACCACCTCCTTCGACGGCGGTGGACAATATGGAAGTCCCTCATGCAAGTCAGTCCACCGAGGAGTATGACGATGTTTCAGTTACCAACTCTGAAGTCCCTCATGCAAGTCAGTCCCTATGCGTTTTTGACCCAAAGGGCATTGTGTTGAAGCAGAATGACCCATAGGGAGTGATGAAAGCGGTTGCCGCCTGATCGGATTCCTTCATCTTTATTTGATGGTATACGGAGTAAGCGTTGAGGAAGCAAAGTGAGCCATGTTGTGTGGTGGCATCAATGATTTGGTTATTGCGAGGAAAAGGAAACAGATCCTTAGGGCAGGCCTTGTTGAGGTCTTTGAAATCGACACATAACTGCCAAGATTTGTCCTTTTTTTGTGACCATGACCAGATTTTCCAACAACTCGGGATGTATGATGCCCCGTATGAATCCGGCTTTGAGCAACTTTGCTAGTTCCATGCCCATGGCTTGACGCTTGGGTTCGGAAAAACGACGCAAGGTTTGTTTGACAGGTTTGAAGCCGTCTATTATGTTCAACCTATGCTCGACCGGTCTTCGCGGGATTCCTCGCATGTGTGAACGGTGCGAGGCAAATATATCCCAATTTTCTCGCAAGAATCCGTGCAGTGCTTCATTGATCATGGGGTCAAGCTGTGTTCCGATGGACGTTGTTTTGTCATGGCCCATTGGGTGTACTTGAAACTTGACTATTTCAATGACAGGCTTGAAAGATGTGGACTTGAGCCTCTTGCTAAGAGTCACATCATCCCTGTCAACCATCGATCTTAGTTTAGTGAGTTCTTCAGCCGCAAGGGCCTCTCAAAGTGCCTCGAGGGCGAGCGTTGCAGTTTTATTTTTAGTCCGGAGGGCTCTATCTGGATCACTTGTGTGGGTAATGATACCATTGGATCCAAGCATTTTTAGTTTCATATACGTGTAATGTGGTACGACCTGGAATCTGATGAAGGAATCACGTCCCAGAAGGGCGTGATAGCCACTTTTGAAGGGTACGACATGGAAGGTGAACTCTTCGAACCTGTAATTATCATGGGTGCCGAATACCACATCGAGGGAGACCCGACCCATGCATCGAGCTTCTTTTCCGGGGATATTCGTCGAAAAGTTGTGCTACTACGTTCTATGCGGGATCAATCAAACTGCATTTTCTCCAATATCCTCATAGATGAGGTTTAGGCCACTCCCGCCGTCCATTAGCACCTTGGATAGTTTGAAACCATCTATATTGGGATTAAGGACTAATGCGGTTGGTGTTTGGTTGGACCGTATTCCAGGCTGGTCTTCCTCCATAAATGTGATGGGTGTGTTCTTCCATGGGTGTGCTTCTGCCACCATGAATACTTGGTCGGCTTATCTAAGAGCTCTTTTCCGTCGATTATTTGAGGAGAAAGTCTCATGAATTGTGAGCACATCAACACTGTTATCGGGGGTTTCGAGTGAACGCCCTTGCGGTGATTGGGCCTCGAGAATAGTTTCTCCGCTTTTAGCCACCTGCCTCATGACCTAACAGGCTCGAAGTATATGGGTTGAGATGGTGTGAGGTAACACGGAGTGGATGGGGAAAGGGCTACCCAATAGCCTATCTAGTACAGTTTGAGATCCATCAAGGGCTATCCAATGCGCTTCTTCTGAGCTTCTCTGGGTTGCTTGGTGTGGGGTGGTTCCACTTGCAGCTGCCGAGACTGTCAAGTATTTTCGATAGCGCAGTATTTATGTATTACTACCGAAAGCTCAGTGAGGCTTTGGATGCAGCGACGGGCAAGGGCATTCAAGATTCTCTCTTCATGGCAGTTATGCCGGAATATTTTTATAATGTCCCAACAGTTGTAATCCAGTATCCGGTTTATGTTTGGGAGGAATCTAGCCCAGAAGTGTTGTACTAACTCTCCTAGCGCCTACCAGACATGGTGGATGTCACGTATACTAGGTCCTTCTGCGATACTCAGATGATTCCTAGACTGGGAGGTGGGTGGGAAAATTCGGTGTTTTGACGACACGCGTTCCTCTAGTATTGCTGATCGTGTCTCACACAATTGTAGAATCCTGAGAATCAGGTCTGGGTCCCGTATGTCTTACTGAACATGAAAGCTCGGAGTTCGAATTGAGTTCGGGGCATAACTTGTTCGCTAGAGAATCTGGATCACCGGATACTCAGACGCAGATGGTCCTGAGTTCCGGTGGTCAGGAGGTCGAGCCCCGCGTTAGTTCCTCAACAGTAGAGATCAGATGAGTAATAGGTGGGACATAAATTTCCCTATCATCGGGTCTCATCCCGATTTGGTCGTAGACCGATGGTTAGTCATCGGATACTCCCATGGCATGTATTCAGTCAAGTAACTCGTCTAATTTTTCAATATCCCGAGTGTATGTAAGCACGGAGCCTAAGAGATCAACCGGGGGCGTTGCCACCCTTGGAGTATTCGGAGTTTTTCCCGGGATGCGGTCACCTGCTCGTGATTTGCATGGCATGTCCGGTTTGGGATCCGAGACAGGAGCCTGAGCATGAGTCGTTTCAAGGACGAAATCCACCTCCTCTAATGTTGAAGCATCGCTACGGAGGGACGTTGTCAAAATCAGGTCTCCTTGGGGATCGGCGATGAATTCTGTCGTGGTTTTGTCATGACAGACATCCTCGTGAAGGACTTAGGTGTGAGGCCATCGCACTATGTGGCAGTTTGAGAGGGATTGGGCGGAATTGAGAGACGCGAGTTTTCCCAGATTCGGCCCCTTCGATGGAGGTAAAATCCTATGTTCTCCTTATGTTTCATTGATGAAGATGATGATCTTGAATACAAGGGTGCAGAATCGCTAACTCTAATCTCGAGGGTGTCTAATCTGTCTATCTCATCATTATGTCTTGGCTAGACCTAACTTAACTTAACCTGTCCCCCTTGGGGTGCCGTGCCCCTCCTTATATAGGTTGAAGGGGTAGGTTTACATAACGTCCTACTAGGTCTAGGACTAGTTTCTCTTGGAAGGATTTCCTCCTCTTCTTGGGCCTTCTTTGTGAGCCGCCTTCCAGGCCACTCCATGAACTGACTTACGCCGACTTGCACACTCGGCCTTGGGCTTTGTCGTCCAGGTTGATCTGACGAGCGGGGTGTCCCACGAGTCACTAGCTGATGGGTCGAGTCATACTTCATGGACGGGTCAATCCTCCTGGCCGGGTCATAGCTTTTGGCCAGGTCAAACCATGAGCTACATCCCCGACATTAGCCCCAAGTTAGCTTGAATTTATTTGTGGTAAGCTCGTGAAATAAGAATAATAAATATGTAATGGGACCGGGTTGCTCCTTGGCCGGCTTATTTTAGTGAAGTGGCTTCTCGAAAACCCTTATTTCTTCGAGTTGTCTTTACAATCATCTTGCTAGTCAATGTCCTTTTGAAATATTGGGAAAAACACCCATATGTCGTTGAGTCGGCCTCCAATGCTTTGATGAAAATATTGGAGATAAGAAAACCGTATGAAGTTGAGACGACTCCCATTGCTTCAATTTTAATGAAAAATATTGGGAACACAAAATTCGTCCGTTGTTAAACCACTTCTAACTTGAGAAGCCGGGTTGCTTGTATGGACTCCGCCGTCTTGATCATATTGATGGCTTTCTGCTTGCGCTTCTAATCCTGTTTGCATGTGTTGGTGATGAAAATGTGGTATTGACCATCGTTCAACTGCTTAGGGTTGCTTTGAAACCCAGATTAATTTTTATGGTGTTGATTGACCTGATTAGGATGCTGCCCATTGGCAGTGTTTCCTTGGTGCTGAAAACCCAGTCGCGAGCCGCCTGGTTCATGCAAAACTGATCGTGAGAATCCGCCAGACGAGCCGCCTTGTGAGCCGGTTTAACCATACTAACTCGGATATCCTCCACTATTAACTCATGCGTAACATAACAATTCTCCCATGAGTGAGTAGATGACTTGTATTGGGTTCTATGCTTTGGACAAGGTGCCTTAAGAGCTTTCTCATAATTGTGCGACATATTCCCATTGTAAGCTCCTCCAGAGTTGCGCTTGTTTTTAAACCCAGTATTGGTATTAGAATCAAATTCTGACACGCCCTCAGGCTGCTTATGTTTGTTATTTTTCACATTCAGGCTTTCCACCTTGCCGATTGCTCTTGCCACCTTCACCTTTGTTGTTCTTGCCAACTTTCTCCTCGTCCGAGCCGGGATCCTTCATGTCATCTAACTCAGCATACCTCAGGAGAAAATCCATTAAATCGCCCATATCTTGAGTCTTCCGTTTTAGGCGATCAAGCATCAAGACTAACGTCTGGAAGTGGCAATTTTTCTTCAAAATCAGGACAGCTTGGGAGGCCGTAATGTTGTCCATCGAGTGGATGGTTTCTGCAACACGACGGGTCCAATGATGAGCCGACTCGCCTATGCGCTCGACACAGTGTTGAAGATCCATAATTGTCATCAGCCATTTGCATGCTCCTTGAAAATGTCGGGTGATGATCGTTGGTCACACCAGGTCAAAAAGTTAGACTCTTATGGATCTGATAAAATTATTGGGAAAAAAGAAATCTGTGTATTGCTGAGACGGTCTTTAAATGTTTCAGCTAGATAGAAATATGTTGAGACAACCTTTCAATGCTTTAGCTCCACTTTTAAAATTGACCATATGAGGGTGTTCTTCCTCTCCATTTTTATATCTCCACATTACGTGTAGCCCCCAAGCTCCAAGTTTACCAATTCATGATGACTTGCATTTCAGGTAGGAAAACATCTTGGTTGTGTAGTCTCCAAGTGTCGGGTTGTTTTTGCTAGCAAAATCCTGAGACTTTTGAACTTGGTTTTGAATGTTGTAGATAGCTTTGGAGAAATCCGGGTTATCATCTAAGTCGCCAGATATGAGCTGAATGTCTTGAATTTCACATGTGTAGCCCCCAAGGGCCGGCTCATCAATGTGTGATGGGTCGAGTCGTCAATTTGGACCTCATTATCTGTTAAACAGCTGAATGATGTAGCCCCCAAGTGTTGGGTCGATTCACTGTGGCGACTCGGGACTTTCATGTACTCCTTTGAAAAGAAAACATCATATGATGTAGCCCCCAAGTGTCGGGTCGTATGCTTGCAGCGACTTGGGACTTTGTGAGAATAATATAACCCATCATAATGCACTTCAGGAGTTCCCCTCAATCTGAATGAATCCTTGACTGTGGTTGTAATTCAAACCGGTAATTTATCATTGCAAAGTATCTTTGAATACAACCTTTGTGCTTGAAAACGAAATCCATGTCAATGGTTGCAGAGCAACCCGACAAATATATGTTTGAGAAGTCCATAAGCGTCATAGTTTACAGCTCATCAATAAGGGAGAACCTGGCTTTTTGAGAATATTTATTTCTCCTAAGTCGATTTGAAAAACTCTAATCACTTAACACTAGTTATGATAAACCATGATGAAAATCCAGCCAATTTTGGCTCTCAAAGACTTATTTGCTCCTACAAAAGTTTAAGTTGTAACCCAGTTTGAAGACCGCCATTGATATGTATGTATGATGCATGATGCAATGTAGGATGATGTATGATTGAACTGGTCATAATATGATTGTAGCTTTTTTGACGTACTTGTACCTGGAAAGATCAAGTGATGATAATATTAAGGAATAATAATCTGGCTGACTAAGACACGGTAAAAAGAGACCCGCTTTCGAAGTCAAGTCTTGCTTCAATGAGGCGGTATGTTAACCCATGGTTTATCCTTGCTTTCAGTATGCCGGCTCTCTCATGACAAACCAATGTTTTAATCTTGCTAATTCATGGTCCACAATGGATTAAGTAGTCAAGAGTACATGGAGTCATCTTCATCGGAGTCACCAAAACATACCGGTAGGTTTAACCATTTTGTGGCGTCTTTGCCGATCAAGAGGGTAAGAAAGCTAAACTCAATGAGTTGTAAGCCCCCGAGTGACCTATGATCAATAGAAAGGCCTAGCATAGGATTGCAGAAGATAATGCTATTACTGCTAAACAACCTGGGACGAGTAGCCCCGAGATAAGCTGTCTTAATTCCATTGACCACGTTATGATAATCCAATAAAGCACGATACCCATGTTTGAACAGCGCATCGTGGCAGCTAAACTTCTTTGGCAACCTTTAATTTTTCACCCATAAGGTAGCAGCCCCGGGGTTCTGGGTGGTCTTCCCTGCAATGACCCGAAGTTCTTGAATTTTGAAAACAACCAAATCTATTGAGTCATGACCGTGTAGCCCCCGAGTCTTAAGTTGACTCATGGAGGCGGCTTGAGAGTCTTCATACTTGCTTGTAGCATAATCCAGTGAAAAGTTGACACATGAATTCTGGTATTTGAAACTGGAGATGATGTGGCGAGTTGATGATATTTGTGATGCTCATCATATATGTTTGGAAAAATGTCGTAGCCAAATTGAGTTTATATGCCTCTTGGTCCATGATGTGTTACTTTCATTTGGCCTGACTCTCCTGTCTTCTCCAGGGTCATTTTTCTTTCTTTGCTGCTTGGCTTTTCAATTACCGGCTCAATGTTTGGCCACCTCAAATTATAGCTTCTCCAGGTATATCTCCTTCATGGAATCTCTTATGTTTCTTTTGATATATTGATGTAGAACGCATCGCACGGACAACAAGCCAATGCGTCTATCCATTGAGCAACCCAGCATGAGTAGAAGCTGGCGCGTGTTTTGGCGATGTTGCGTGAGACGTGATTCCGAATGTCCCTTTTTCCTTTTCTCCAATGTTGTTGGAGGAGACGGGTTGCTGGGGCGGCCTGCGTGCGTTCGTAGGACGGCTTGAGCGAGTAGGCACAACTCCGGCATGTTGATGTAGACCGGACCGCGGGGCGGTGGCTCGAGCATGACGATTGGCCGGCTCGTACAGGTGTACGCTACCCCGACGTCTTGACTTAGACGTGGGAGTCAACCGCGTCATTGGAAACCAGCACAGACAACAATTTGACGACATCATTTATAAACCGACGTGTACAATGATTTGGCCGCATCGGGTTAATGTAGATCGTACCACTGGGGCGGAGGCTTGCACACGTTCGTTGGAAAATGTAGCGTGGATGGATGCCGGCGCATGATAATATTGACGTGAGCTCCATATTCGCAATATCATATCTCCTTTGTAGTGAGCACTTGTCCTCCGCAGAAAAATATTACAGACAAAGTAATTCTTCTCGAAATAAAAGTTATACTGATAGAATAAATAAGGTGGATAACACCTGGTATTTTTCACGAATGATCATCAGAAAATTTCTGACATATTTGATATAGACCAGGCCGTGGGGGTGGCGGCTTGCACGCATCCGTTGGGCGGCAAGAACGAGCAGGCGCGACACTAATGTGATGATGTACACTGAACCGCGAGGGCGGAGGCTTGCACGCATCCGTTGGGTGGCTCGAGTGAGCAGGCATGACACCTGTGTGACGATGTAGACCGGAACTTGAGGGCGGCGGCATGCGTGTATCCGTTGGGCGACTCGAGCGAGCAGGCACGACACCGGTATGAAGATTTAGACCGGACCACGAGGGTGGCGGTCTGCGCGCATCCATTGGGCGACTCGAGTGAGCAGACATGGCACCGGTATGATGATGTAGACTAGACAGCGAGGGCGGCGGTTAGCGCGCATCTGTTCAAAATCGATAATGATATGGAATGGACCGCGGGGGCTGTGGCTTGCGTACCAGCGTGTTGATGTAGACGCGAGAGTTGGCTGCGGCATCGGCCACTGTGTTGTACGCTGGTGTGGACATGCGAGTCGGCCACATCGAAGCAAACCGACATGAACACACGAGTCGGCCGCGGTGCTGTTGATGTTGAACGGGCTCCGTGCACGCAATATACCGCTACTCTTGCATTGAATAATTATCCTGCATAAAATATGTTGCAATGCATTTTAATTTCCCTCGGATAAATAATGTGTATTAAAAAATAGATAGGAAGGATAGCACCTGATATTTTTGTCGAATGAACGCGGACGTTAGTGTAGGATAATGCTGGACATAGTCCGATGAAAAATATAGCCCGACATAGTTACATTTATTCCTCTGTTGATCTTGATTTGGACAAAAAAGTACTAACTAAGATCCTGTTTGGAACCACTCAGATTATATAATCCAGTTTTATAATTTATTTTGTATTCAAACATGACAAATTATGATGTAGATTATAAAACTAGATGGACAGATTATTAAAAACTCACAATCTACTCCATCTCATCTAAAATCAAATTATGGATTGTTAATGACCCATTACCCTTGTAAAGTTGGAGATAATTACATTTCTGCCACCGCCACCCTCCTCTTTTAAAAAAAACAAAGGACATACAAGTCATTATGTATTGTAATACCTGGAATACAATTATATAATCTGGCCTTCAAACATGGCCACATAGATTATTTGTATAAATCAGATTATATAATCTATCTTTATAATCTAGATTATTATGATTCCAAACAAGGGTTACTAGTACTGTGTATAGTATTAATTGATCCATCCCCCACCACGTGATCTCCTTTTATCTTTTCTTCTCGGACCTGGGTGGACTCAGATAGCTATCGGACCAGAGTTCTGGTAGTATCCATAGTCTAATTCTCCACCGATGATTTTAAATTGGTTTCTACAGCTAATATGATTGCATAGAATCAACGCCTACACGTAGCTCACTTGTGATGCCTCCAGGCTGCAGCCTTTGGGACTTGGAATGTCAGGTCCCGGCTTGACCTGTGTAGCAGACTTCCTTTTTATATTTGGGCTCAAAGTGACTGGCCAGCGACTTTTTTTTTTGAATGTTGGTAGGAGATCTACCAAATCAATTGATCAGCAAGGGGCAAAGACATTACAAGAGTAAGGCCAGGAATGGCCAGCCAAAACACGCACCAAACGAAAAAAGTTACTAAAAAGGAAAGAAGGGAGAAAAAAAGCACGCACGGCTGAAGAAACAGAACTCAGCCTGGATCAAACGAAATCCCTGCTCCTGTCATGTTCCAAACTCTAATTTCATCCCTAATTCTTCTCATCAAAGTTTTAGTGTCCATCCTTTTATGATCGAACAACCGTCTGTTCCGTTCGCACCAAATCTCCCAGGATATTAAATGTAGGAGCGACTGAGTTCCTTTCCTTCGTGTTGTCGGTGCATTTTGCCAACAGTTCTGCATCCATCCTATGATGCTGTTCAGTCCCATCCATGAGATTGGTCTCAGTGACCAAAGGTCAGTTGAGGTTGCGATTGCATCCTAGGTTTTCCGGGTCCAAGGGCACTCCACGAGAAGGTGGAAAGCGGTCTCCAGATTTCTCTGCCATAGAGGGTAGAAATAATTGTTCTCCCATCCTCGCCGCAACAACACATCTGCCGTTAGTATTTTCCCCAATGCGGCTGTCCATAAAAAGAATCTGCATTTTCCCGGTGCCCAGCCCGTCTAGATATGTTTTGCTCCTTCCATGGTTGTTGAGCCATTGAATTGCAGCAGGTAGGCGGATTTTGCACTATATCTTTTATCGTAGTTGTAACGCCATTCAACAGTGTCTGGCCTATCAGGAGTGAGTTCAATCTGTTCGAGACATGTCGCCAGCTAGGCTAGCTGAGGTACCATCGTTTCCATCAGCCACTGTGCCAAGTCCGTCAGCCATTTTTCAACAGTCAACGCTTCTTTTACTGTGTGGTTTTTTCTAATTGAGATCTTGTAAAGGTCCGGCGCCATTGTTTTTGGACACATTCCTTGTAGCCATCTGTCATGCCAAAAAATGTGCGGTGCAACCATCTTGTATGGTGATAGCCGTGCGCATCGAAAAAAGGGCACGGTCCGAGGCATCACAAGGCAGTTCTAGGACAACCCATGGTCTAGTCTCATCCTTCCAGGCCATCCATAGCCATCTAATCCGAAGGGCCCTGCCCAATTTTTCCAGGTCGAGAACCCCTAAGCCACCCAAGGTTTTAGGACGTGCTAGGGCAGACCAATTCACTCTGCATTTGCCTCCATTGCACGCGCCCTCTCCACTCCATAGCCAGGCTCGACATATTTGAACGAGGCGTTTAAGAACCCAAGGCGGTAGTTTGTGAGCCGTCATCATGTAAATGGCCAGAGATGACAAGGCTGCATTAAGCAGTACCAGGCGCCCACTTTTGGCCATCAACCTCCCTTTCCAATCCGCTGTCTTGTTAGCAAATTTGTGAAGCCATGGGTCCCAATCAATCTTGCGAAGACGTTTTAGTGATAGCGGCATGCCGAGGTACACACATGGAAATGTATTCAAGGGAATGCCAAGAGGACGTAAGATGGCGGTCAGGTGTAGCCCTTCACAGTTGCTGGGTAAGGCTGAGCTTTTGGCCATGTTTTTGTGAAGCCCTGAGACATTTCCGAAGAAATCAAGCAATAGTTTTATCATTTGTGCATCGGACAATGAAGGCCGCATAAAGAGCGCCACGTCATCGGCGTAGAATGCACATCTCATCATCTGCCTGCGGCCTGGAAATATTGATAGGAGTTGTGTCTCTGTTGCTAACCGCAAAATCCGTTGTAAGGGGTCCATGGCAAGAATGAAAAGAAATGGGGATAATGGGTCCCCTTGTCGCAATCCTTTTCCATGCTAGATGCAATCAGATAATGAGCCGTTAATCAACACTTGCGAGCTGGAAGTTCTGAGAAGCATTGCGATCCATTCGCGCCACCTTTGACTAAAACCGCGTGCCTCAAGCATATCGAGTATATAAGCCCATGAGACGGAGTCAAATGCTTTGGCTATGTCTAGCTTCAGCAGCACGGTCGGTCTCTTGTATTTATGGAGATATCAGGTCGTGTTTTGTACATACAGATAATTTTCCTGAATGCTGCGATTTTTTATGAACGCGCTTTGCAGTGATCAACCAGCGAGTGCAGTTTAGGGGCGAGCCTACTTGCTAGGATCTTGGTCAAAATCTTGACTATGCTATGAATCTAGGAGATTGGCCAAAAGTCATGGAGGTTATCAGCGCCATTCTTCTTTGGGATGAGGACAATGATGGCCTTATTAATTCGGTCCAAACCGGTAGTATCCATGTGGTATAGCTGCTTCAGTGCCGCCAACAGGTCGAACTTGATGATGTTCCAGCAAGCCTTGTAAAAACCACCTGAGAACCCATCTGGACCGGGCGCCTTATCTTGTGTAATAGCGTCAATGGCAGCTTTTACCTCTTGTAAGGTGAATTCTCCTTCAAGGTCAGTCAGGTCCGCCTGCTCGAACCCTAGCTTGTCCCAATTAATAGTTGAGGTCAGTTTATCCACAGTACAAAAAATGGTCGTGAAGTGTCGTTTTGCCAACTCAGTCATAACGCAGGTGGATGTTGCAGATGCTGCACCCGCACTATCATGTAGGACATGGATGGTGTTGCGCCTGCGGCGCGCGTTTGCCTTCCTATGGAAGAACTTAGTATTCGCATCTCCGGCCTTGAGCCATGTCACTCCGCTTCATTGGCGTCTTTTGATTTTGAGCAGAACAGTCAGTCCCATTGTTCTCGATTTCAACTTAGTACGCAACTCCTTTTCTTGTAGTGATAGGTCTCTTATCTCTTGGGCCCCATCAAGCTGCATCACAATCTCATTGACTATTAGCATTTGTGTTTGCACGTCACCCACAAAGGTTTTACTCCACACTCTAAGTGCCTTGCTGGTCCTCCATAGCTTGATGCTAAGCCTAGTAATGGAGCATGAGTCGCCGGTTGAAATGTCCAGGCTTGTTTAACCACCTCTTGGAATCCACGAATGTACTGCCAGTAACTCCCATAGCGAAAACGCCTGTTAATGTGGATGATATTCTCATCAATCAACAACAATGGGCAATAGTCAGAGATAGATGACGCTTGCGACAACAGTTTGGCTATTGGAAACCGCATCTCCCATTCCACATTGTGAAAGGCTCGGTCCAGGCGAACAAGTGTAGGAACATCCTGCTCATTGCACCATGCGTATTTGCGTCCTACCAAGGGCAGCTCGTGTAGCGCAGACCTATTCAGTGCTCGCTGAAAACGATTCATCCAACGCCAACAAATCCTGTCATTGTTCTTGTCTCTGGGGTCATTAATCATGTTGAAATCACCAATAATACACCATGGCCCTTGCATCATATTATGAATGGTCGCGAGTTCGCTGAGAAAGGCTTGTTTTCGCGAATCATCATGCGGGCCATATACCGTAGTCAAGGACCACGGCTGACCCCTGTCTACCGGTGAGAACCTCGCGGTGATAGAAAATTCTCCCACATGGATGTTTGAAGCCACGTAGCGGTCAGTTCTCCAGCCCAAAAGGAGTCCTCCTCACGTGCCTACCACATTGAGCGCCACATGCTCATCGAAGCACCGACCAAATATCTCATCACGGTCATGATCACAGAACGAGTCAAGCTTGGACTCTTGCAAGCAGACAATTGAACAAGTCAAAGTGTCAAGAAGCGAGCAGACCGACGCGCGTTTAGCAGCATCATTAAGACCTCTCACATTCCAATTAAAAACAAAAAGGTGTTCATTCATGGAAAAACAAAGGAGACTACACTTAGATAGGCAGGGGTTGCGCATATCCCCTGCAGGAGGATACAGACTGCTACCTGAACATAGAGGGCAGCCATACGACACACAAACCAGGAGGAAAGGAAAGCAAACATTGGTGCATTAATCATGGCACTAAACAGTTCTACAATGTGGTCAGCCGCATGGACGACGTTCAGGTGACGCGCCCTGCCAGCTCCCCCAAGATCGCCTGGAGCTCTGCATCGGGTAGTTGCAGGCTTGCGGGTGAAGCCAGTCCAACGATCTCCGCGATTTTTTCCACACGCTCCGGTGACATGGGCTCGCGAAAAAACTGCGCGTATGCAAGGAGAGCTTCATCATTGAAATCTTCTATCTTGTTGATGATGCCAAGCTGGACGCAGATGCTCGCTTGAGTGCGCTTGGAGGAGGACAGATTCGAGCGCAGACGCACCAGTCTTGTGCTCTGCCTTGAAGCTTTCACGGCTCCGATGATCCGCTGCGGACGTGGCTTCTTCGATTTCCTGGCTGGTGTCGGAGGAGGTGTACCCAGTACAGAGGTTGAGAGCAGGGCAACAATTTTGCTGACGGAAGCCCGCTGCTCATCAATGTGGAGCTGCGCAACTTTAGATGTGATCGCAGCCACCAGACCTGGTCCGGTCAGGTTGCCCTCTGCCAGTGCTCGCCTCGCGCGTTGCTCTTCAATGGACTGCAGTGGGGGTTCGTGCAGACCATCAGCAGCTAATTCGAACAGCTGCTATCTATCAAAAGATCCAGGTCTGAACAACACCTCAGGTCCAGGATTTGCCTGCATCCATGTGACATCCTCGACTTTTGCTACAGTAATGATTGTAATTAAGCGACAGTAATCCCGCGCTAATGATGGCACGTCATCGCAAGTGATATCAATGATCTCGTGTTGGTTGAAACCGAATCAAATTCAAAACTTTAAAATAAAGTCAGACGAGAAAAGATTTTTATGTTGTTGAAATAAAAACGTCGGGAGTTATAAACATTCCCTAACGGATTATAATGTCGAATCGGGCACCTTTGGAATTATTGATAATCCCAATATATTTGAAAGTGGAGATTGAAATCAAATAAATAAAAGAAAGATAATAAATTAAAATAAATAAATAAAAGAAAGTAATTAAAAAAACAAAAAAAGGAAAGAGAACCCCCCCGGCCCAACTGGTCCTAGTGGCCCAGCCGGCCAGGCCACCATCCACCTACCAAGCAAACCCTAGCGAGTTACCCCCTAGTCACCGCTCCCTCCCCTGGCCGCCGCCAGGGCGCGCCTCCCACCAACCCCATCGAGGTCCCCCCCACGGCACCCCACGAGGAACCCACCTCTCGTCCCCCTCCTCCCTCGCTCGACCCCCTCTTCCTCCTGCACGCCCAAAGCTGCAGCCGCCATGGCCGTTGTCGTCGTGGCCAACAGCCTCCCCGTGCGATGAGACCTCGTCCATCTTCTCCGCCGTCGGCCACTGCCTCGACTACGACCACCATCGCAAGCAGAGGACCGCTGTATCGCCGGGATCGACGTCGTCTTCCTCGCCCACGGCCATCACTACGTCGCCCGATCTACCTCACCGAAGCTCCTTCGCCCTGCCGGACGTGTCCTCCGCCGTTACCTGTGAGCGCCATCCCCATTCCCCTCATCCCCCCTCCGTTTATTTCTCCGTTGCGCTGCCCCATGTCGCGCTAGTATGGCCGGTGGCCAACTCCCGTGCTTTCTGCCTTGCCTTTGGCCGCGCTCGCTGTGTACGTGATGCGCCCCGTGCACGCACGCCCTCGCGTGGCCGCACCCATGCACGCCCCTAGCCGTTGTCGCACGCGCGCTTGCACTTCCCCAGCGCCTCGCCGCGCCCGTCCGCATGCACATCGGCCACTCGTGCATGCCCGGTGCACCCACTCTCGTGCACGCTGCCGCGGTGCCCAGCTGCTCTCATGTTGCTGCTTGCCCATGTGGCTGGCACTAGCTGCATGCTGCTACTCCTCTATGGTTCTGCCGCTGCTGCTAATGATGTTGCTGTTGCCGCCGCCATCGCTAGCTGTTGCTGGCTTTGCTTGCTACTACCGCTGCTTTGCTTGCTGCTATGCTCCTACTTGCGGCTGGCCATGACCAAAGCCTTGGCCCGGTGTGCCAGTGCGTGATGCACAACCACAATGCCGGTTTGTGCCACCCCACGGGAACCACCCACTTAATTAGGACCTGATTAAAGGTTAGTTAGGTGTAGTTAGAGCTAGGTTAGTTAGTAGTCTATGGCATGTGGGACCCTCCTCAGTTAGGTGTTTTATTAACACATGGGACAATGACATGTGGGTCACACATCCTGTTGACCAATCAAATTGACCGGGTCAACCCAACCACCCTGGCCCCACTTGTAGTTCAGTGTGGCTAGAGTAGCGCTAGGTGACAAATGTATTTATTTTAATTCGAATTAATATAATTATAAAAATCTAGAAATTTCAGAAAATCATTAAAACTTTGAAAATTAATAGAAAATAAATTGTAACTCCGATGAAAATAATTTTTATATAAAAGATGATCAGAAAAACATAACGGATCTGTATATGCCATCCGTATACCTGCCACAACTCTCTAACGTGTCGAACATGGACATTTTACATGAGGATCATCTGTCCAAAAAATAATAATACCTGGAGCGAGGAATATATCGTCGTATATTTCCCTCCTTTTAAAATAATTAGGAATGCATTAGAGCATGTCACCCACACATCTTCTCGTGACATTTGCATATGTGTTACATTTGATTGCTCCGTCATTTACTTGTTTCCTCCTCTCTTACCTTTTTTCCGATAGACCTCGATACTGCGATAGACCCCCGAGACCGACGATAATCCGGTGATCGACTACTTCCCGGTCGAGTATCCGTTTTGCCGCAGAGCAACCAGGCAAGCAACCCCCCTTGATCATTCCTATATCGCCTATGTCTTTCTTCCTATTGCTTGCATTAGTATTTTGCTACTCTTGTAGTTAGCTCCTATATCTGATGCATAGCCTATTTTTGATGAACAACTACTTTCCGTCCTGTACTTTTAATCTGCTTAGAATAGGTGGAGCAGTCATCCCCTCTGACCTCGTAGTTCAGTTGTCCCGCTTGCTTTCAAATCTCGATCCCTGATTGACGAGCCAGACCCGACACATCACATACACCCCCCTTAGTTGTACGACGCCACAGAGATACTATCGGGTACCGAGGGTGACACCTCGCTAAGTACTCCTGATGATATCTCTATAGTATAGCTAGTCGGTCGTGGTTATCGAGGGTGATTCCTCTTTCACCATTCCCGATGACGCCTCTGCCGTACAACCCTCAAGTGTGGGACCCCCGAGGGTGATTCCTCTAAGCCCACCTTGATGGATACATTGTTCGGAATCCAACGAGGGTGATACCTCGGATTCCCCCCGATGTTACAACCACACAGTTACTCGACCATGTTACTGGGATCATTGGTGATGAGTTGTTAGACGGGTGGATTCCTGTGAGACTGTGTTGTTGGCCTAGTTAAATTGTTAATGGATTTGGGTATTTGACCTGGGTTGGTCGGAGACCTTTTCTCACTAACCGGCTACGCGGGAAGAATTATGGGTACCCGGCGTCGCGGTATCAGCCGAAGCTTTTCAGATGTCAACAATCGTAGTGGCGCACGCCCGAGTGGTCCCGAGATGCATTGCGCTTGTGATTAAGGGATGCTAGGACTGACATCGGCCGCCCTCGCATCGTGTGCAGGAGCGCGGAGGGGAACTGGGCCCATGAACCCTTCGCGCTTAGGATTTAGACCGGCGGTTGACCTCTCTGATTAGTCTTAGGTGGGGCTGCGACGTGGCGATATTCCGAGGCCGGGCATGACCCAGAAAAGTATGTCCGGCCAGAGAGTTATCGAGCATGATGGGACATGTGGTGCTCCCCTGCAGGGATGAAAATTAACTATTCGGATAGCCGTGTCCACGGTTACAGGACGACTTGGAGTTGTGCCCCGATCTTATACAACTACAATGGTTACGGAACTGGAATTAGTTTGCCTCGGGATTGCTTCCTCGCAGGGAGTCGAGGGAGGATCTTTAGGTGTGACCTCACTTTAATATTGCTGCAACAATATGACTATTAATGTTTTACCCCTGTTCTACTCTCGTCTATTGCTGCAAGACCCTGAAGATGCAAGTCTTCGATAGGACTAGGCCTTCTCTCTTTATTCTCGCATTGTTGTAGTCAGTCCACATATAACCCCCCTCCTTTGATACCGATGCATACTTAGAATAGTTATGACGTAAGTCTTGCGAGTACTTTGGATGAGTACTCACCGCTGCTTTGCTCCCCCTTGTCCCCTTGATCCGTTGCTACGTCCAGATTTTGGAGCCCAGGAGTGGAGTTTCTTGTGGATGTCTGCCATCCTGATGGTGTGTTCTTCATGGAGGCCGCTGATGATCAGGAGTAGTTAGGAGGTTCACAGGTAGGAGGCCTCGCCTCGTTCGATCGTTGTATCTTTTGTGCTAGCCTTCTCTAAGGCACCCCATGTTTTATGTCTATACTGAGATATTGTTGCTTCCGCTGACTCGTGTGTTTATTGAGCTTTCGTATTCTAGCCCTCGAGGCCCATGGCTTGTAATATGAAGCTGGTGTTATTTTATTTATGTCTAGAGTTGTGTTGTGATATCTTCCCGTGAGTCCTTGGGTTTGATCGTACGCATTTGCGTGTATGATTATCATACGATTAAACCGAGGGCGTCACAAGTTGGTATCAGAGCCGACTGCCTGTAGGTAGCCCCCTTTCCAACTCCTTCGCCGAAGTTGAGTCTAGTGTTTGAAAAACTTTACTAACACTGATGTTGTGGCTTACGGGCCCACATCTCAATTGGGTGGTATTAGTATCTTTTACTCCTTTCCTATACTCTGGGCTCTACTCTCTCTTCTCTTTCGGGTTAAAGATTTTACTAACTCTAACATTAGGTTCGCGTAAATATTTCCTCCCGGGGAGTCTCGTATTCCAGACGATGACTTGATCCGTCAGAAGACTTCGAGGGTAATCTCTGATGTTTACTCGACAACTTGTGAGCATCGCTTTTGCAATTTCCCTTCCTCCGTCAACCCCTATGGATGACGACATACAAATGTCGTCCATACTTCCTTTTCCAATTGCTCTTGTTTTACAATGTGCAACGAATTATCTTATTGAGGATCCGTCCGTCATCAGTTGTCATGGGTTTCGAAAGTTCTTCGAACTGCTATTCGATCTTCCGGCATACTTAGTAGCCTATTGCTTTTGACTTTTCTCACCACTTGTGTTACGATTAAATCCATATGTCTAGCAGCATTCATTAAAATCCTTTGAGATTTTCCTTTGATCTTATTGATTCTACCTTTGTGTGAATGCACACAATCATCTGTTGTGACTCATAAATTATCTTCCGGCTCAGACGTCCTTCCAGACAGAGCTGGTTCTCGACAAATCAACTTTGGTTGATTGTCCATCTAAGTTTATTCAACTTACTTCCATCTAATCGGAGCAACTGACTATGATACACAACCTGAAAATCCTAATTCCTTTGGTAATTATGTATCAGCATTTTTCAGATGTTCTATAACCCGATGCCTTGCGTTTTACCCCCTCTGATTGAGTACCGATACGCACATCAGATCTTTTGTGGACTGTCAGACTCATTCTCGGTTATTATCCAACGGCATCCCTTGCTTTCGGAAATTCTTGTGATTGCTTTCCCTCACACATGATGCCATTGGTAAGTTGTGTCTTCTCCCTCTGATAGAATTGTATCCTATCTTTGTCAGCCTTACTCTTCAAGTAGGTGTTAATTACTCTTGGAGTGTATGGTATAAGTTCCTAAGATGCCCAAACGGGTTGAACCTACGCCTTCCTAAATCCATATGACTCGAAAAGTTTTCATGAGTCTTACTCTTGTGGTGTTTGCCGGATATTCTTTCAAAACTACAACCTGATCAGATGCGAGGAGTAAATGGCAGGTGATGCATTGAAGAAGTGGGAGTCGACCTTGAACTTTGTGTTCATGCCCATGGAAACGATGTTGATCCTATCATATAAACTTCTCGTATCAATAATCATTCATTCTGTGGTTTAAATCTGCTACTGGTGGCCTTGTCCTTTACCATCATGGTTTCGACCATGTTGTCCTACCTTGATTTCATTCTCAAACGAGTTAAGGTACTTGTCTTCTTCGGGTCAATACATCGGTCCAAGCCTTAATGTTGATCTACCTCCGAGTATTATTCCTTGTAGCTCGAGGATATCACGGAGCTATATAACTTCTTATGAGCTCCTCATCAACTATGATATTTTCATTAATTCCAGTTCCCTCGTGTTTGAGTTGTTGGACACGCGAGTACATCGAGAATTGAATCGAGTACGCATTGCGATTCAACAACTTTTAGCAACCTTCCTTGTTTACGAGTTTGTACTCCATCGTGCCATTCCAAGCTCTTAGGCTACAATACCATCGTCATGCGAAAGCTTGACCATGCTATCTCTGTCCTACATCTGTGGAGCACATTTCTAAATTGTGCGTTAAGCTTACATAGAGGTTCCAACATCAAGTTGGTTGTCTGAAAGGCAATCTCAATTCTAGGCTAGCAGTCTTAACTGTGTTGCCGGCAACCTGTAGCTTCACCGTTCCCTTGCTTGATGTCGTCGCTGAACGATTACGTCTTCGTGAAGCTTCTCGACAAATGTGTCGTGATCATCATCAACATCCCGAGCTCTTACAGGGTATCGATCAAATGCACGATGAGAAATACCATCCTTGCCCCTCGATAATTTGTATTATCATCGACATCCTTGTTCGCTTTTCCTCCAACACAAACATGTTCATGTTTTGTGTTGTCCCTTAAGTTCCTTGCTATTTAGCTTATGTTATCTTCTACCTTGGAGTATTACTATCTGGTATGTCTAGAGTGTCGTGAGGATTGCACACGTCTTAAGAATTCTTGATATAATAATACTTCTCGCCATCATCATTCATGTATTGGTCCTCTGTTGTTCCAAACCGGAATACCAACACGTGAACTCTGATGTGTGATCCTAATACTTCTGGCAACCCTATTGCCTTGAGGTTAACGACTAATTATTTCATTCTTGGAGTATTGGTTGTTGACTCACCATTCCAGCATTGGTCGTGCTAATCATTCCGTATTTTCGAGTGCACCCTTCGGCCAATGTTTAATTTTTGATGTTCCCTCCAGCATACGGCATTATACCATTTGATTTGAAAAATGCTATCTCCTTGATATTATAACTTTGGAAATTCATCCCTGTCAAAATCTTGAGGGTTTCATGCTGAGCACATCGACCACACCCTCAACATATTCATGGTTCACGATGAAGCCCTTGAAAGCTTTATCTTTGTGCCTAGCTTGTGAAGAATACGTTTGATAGAAGAAGTGTATTTCCCCAAAATTCACGTGCACTCTTTCCGCCGTGAATATGTGAAAGTTTTGTTTTGCTTTCTCTAGGATTATCCCAAGCCATTCACGCATGTGCGAAGTGTTAGATGTTTTGATGATTTGCTATCCTCACTGCATATAACTTGCTCAGCACGCCAAGCCACTGACTGAATTGATCAAGGAAAAAGAAGTTCCTTGATAAGAGCTAATCCAGACTTACACATGGAGCCTTGTTATCCTCGATGACGGTTCGCAAATCAGAACTCAGTTGCATTTTGACGTAAGAATTCCACGTGGGTACGAATGTCTTGACATTGTGTTCATATATCTTAAAGTCGAACTCATGATTCAAGGATTGCTTGTGTAGTTCATATTCTGAAAATCCTGCATCATCATCTTTTCTTCTCGGACATCTTGAGTCTGAGGTGTCCCTACACCTATCAGATAGGATTCTCGGGCAGATATGATGGTTGGAACATTTTCCCAATAATTATAGCTTTGGTCTTTATGTAAACGGTACGGTGATGTCTTGTCTGGCACACTGGCCGAAGGACCTATTGTTATAAACTCTCCCATATGTAAGATTCGCCATCCTTTCATGTGGAAACTATATGACTTATTTCATAAGATGACCCTCATGAATCCTCTTTGTGTGCCCATTGGACCGACCTTTATCGGATGACCATGTCAATGCTACCTCGAAGCATGGATGTGGTACTCCAAATTTCAACAGGAACATTGGAAGCGTGATGCTAAATTGTTCCTGGTCAATTATCCAAACAGCATGATATGGATGAACATGATGATTCTTCTTGCCTCTTTATCTAAATGGTTAAGTACTTGATGACCTACCACGTATACC
This sequence comes from Hordeum vulgare subsp. vulgare, assembly GCF_904849725.1. NCBI lineage: Eukaryota > Viridiplantae > Streptophyta > Magnoliopsida > Poales > Poaceae > Hordeum > Hordeum vulgare. The sequence goes on from NC_058521.1 coordinate 184,846,133, forward strand.
ATACCCTATGTTTTCCTCAGGAATGGTATACTTTAATACTTGTGTGTGTGAACACATTCTCCTATGGCATAGCTTATCTAAGCAGTGTTAATTCCCTGTTTAGGTAAAAATCTCGGTATACAACTCTGTCAGTAAGACCCCGTTAGTATTGTGGATAACATTCCGGTAATCGCCGGTGGACGAGAACCTTGCATATTGGTCCGCCTCGTTCCAACGAGCAGGAAAATGGTTCTATTCGTCCCCCGGCCTTGGTACCGATGTTGTTACAAACATAACTAACAGGTTATCCTGTGACATGTCTTGCTACCAATACCGTACAAGATGTCACCCCTCTAGCTACTCCCGACCCACATGGTGGACCCATAACCCAAAGTTCCACAGGATTGAAACCTGACTCTCCTGTACATCTTTGACTCCAAAGTATCCTTTGCACTTGGCTTCATATGAAATTCGCGAGCCACCGTCCAATGGAGCGATCACTCTTCGGTATGGATATTATTCAACATGCCGAAGATCAAGTCCGTATTATTCATGAAAATTGGAAGGCTGCTCAGTCTTGTCAGAAGAGTCAGTATGACCGTCATCATCAAGATATGGTCTATCAACCTGGCGAAAAGGCTTATCTTCGTGTCACGCCAATGAGAGGTGCACATCGCTTTGGGATCAAGGGCAAGTTAGCCCCTCGCTATACTGGTCCTTTCACTTTTCCCGAAAGGCTTGGAAAAGTGGCTTATCAATTGGAACCGCCGGCGAACCTTTCTCAGGTTCACGATGTCGTCCTTGTTTCTCAGCTCAGCCGTTGCTTCAAGGATCCTATTCGAGCAGTGGATCACGGTATGCTTGAGCTGCAACAAGACTCTCTTATAAAGAGCATCAGGTCCGCATTTTCGACCAAGCTGAGCGTAAAACTCGTCGCAAAGTCACCTAGTTCCTTAAAGTGCAGTGGTCAAATCATTCTGAAGATGAAGCCACTTAGGAACGCGAGGATGATCTCCGTGATGAATACCCCAGGCTTTTTCCTTCTACCTCTTAATTCTCGGGACGAGAATTCTTGTTAGTAGGGGAGAGTTGTGACATCCTCGACTTTTGCTACAGTAATGATTGTAATTAAGCGACAGTAATCCCGCGCTAATGATGCCACGTCATCGCAAGTGATATCAATGATCTCGTGTTGGTTGAAACCGAATCAAATTCGAAACTTTAAAATAAAGTCAGATGAGAAAAGATTTTTATGTTGTTGAAATAAAAACGTCGGGGAGTTATAAAAATTCCCTAACGGATTATAATATCAAATCGGGCACCTTTAGAATTATTGATAATCCCAATATATTTGAAAGTGGAGCTTTAAATCAAATAAATAAAAGAAAGATAGTAAATTAAAATAAATAAATAAAAGAAAGTAACTAAAAAAAAGGAAAGAGAACCCCCCCGGCCCAACTAGCCTAGTGGCCCAGCCGGCTAGGCCACCATCCACCCACCAAGCAAACCCTAGCGAGTTACCCCCCAGCCCCCGCTCCCTCCCCTGGCCGCCGCCAGGGCGCGCCTCCCACCAACCCCATCGAGCCCCCCCGCGGCACCCCACGAGGAACCCACCTCTCGCCCCTCTCCTCCCTCGCTCGACCCCCTCTTCCTCCTGCACGCCCAAAGCTGCAGCCGCCATGGCCGTTGTCGTCGTGGCCAACAGCCTCCCCGTGCGATGAGACCACGTCCATCTTCTCCGCCGTCGGCCACTGCCTCGACTATGACCACCATCGCAAGCAGAGGACCGCTGCATCGCCGGGATCGACATCGTCTTCCTCGCCCACGGCCATCACTACGTCGCCCGATCTACCTCACCGGAGCTCCTTCGCCCTGCCGAATGTGTCCTCCGCCGTTACCTGTGAGCGCCATCCCCATTCCCCTTGTCTCCCCCTCCGTTCATTACTCCGTTGCGCTGCCCCATGTCGCGCAAGTATGGCCGGTGACCAACTCCCGTGCGTTCTGCCTTGCCTTTGGCCGCGCTCGCTGTGTACGTGATGCGCCCCGTGCACGCACGCCCTCGCGTGGCCGCGCCCATGCACGCCCCTAGCCGTTGTCGCACGCGCGCTTGCACTTCCCCATCGCCTCGCCGCGCCCGTCCGCATGCACATCGGCCACTCGCGCATGCCCGGCGCACACACTCTCGTGCACGCTGCCGCGGTGCCAAGCTGCTCTCATGTTGCTGCTGCTTGCTGCTTGCCCATGTGGCTGGCACTAGCTGCATGCTGCTACTCCTCTATGGTTCTGCCGCTGCTGCTAATGATGTTGCTGTTGCCGCCGCCATCGCTAGCTGCTGCTGGCTTTGCTTGCTACTACTGCTGCTTTGCTTGCTGCTATGCTGCTATGCTCCTACTTGCGGTTGGCCATGACCAAAGCCGTGGCCCGGTGTGCTAGTTCGTGATGCACAACCACAATGCCGGTTTGTCCCACCCCACGTGAACCAGCCATTTAATTAGGGCCTAATTAAAGGTTAGTTAGGTGTAGTTAGAGCTAGGTTAGTTAGTAGTCTATGGCATGTGGGACCCTCCTCAGTTAGGTGTTTTATTAACACATGGGACAATGACATATGGGTCACACATCTTGTAGACCAATCGAATTCACCGGGTCAACCCAACCACCCTCGCCCCACTTGTAATTCACTCTGGCTAGAGTAGCGCTAGGTGACAAATGCATTTATTTTAATTCGAATTAATATAATTATAAAAATCTAGAAATTTCAGAAAATCATTAAAACTTTGAAAATTAATAGAAAATAAATTGTAACTCCGATGAAAATAATTTATATATAAAAGATGATCAGAAAAATATAACGGATCTGTATATGCCATCCATATACCTGCCACACCTCTCTAACATGTCGAACATGGACATTTTACATGAGGATCATCTGTCCAAAAATAATAATACCTGGAGCGAGGAATATATTGTCGGATATTTCCCTCCTTTTAAAATAATTAGGGATGCATTAGAGCATGTCACCCACACATCTTGTCGTGACATTTGCATATGTGTTACATTTGATTGCTCAGTCATTTACTTGTTTCCTCCTCTCTTACCTTTTTTCCGGTAGACCTCGATACTGCGATAGACCCCCGAGACCGACGATGATCCGGTGATCGACTACTTCCCGGTCGAGGATCCGTTTTGCCGCAGAGCAACCAGGAAAGCAACCCCCCTTGATCATTCCTATATCGCCTATGTCTCTCTTCCTACTACTTGCATTAGTATTTTACTACTCTTGTAGTTAGCTCCTATATCTGATGCATAGGCTATTTTTGATGAACTGCTACTTCCAGTCCTGTACTTTTAATTTGCTTAGAATAGGTGGAGCAGTCATCCCCTCTGACCCCGTAGTTCAGTTGTCCCGCTTGCTTTCAAATCTCGATCCCTGATCGACGAGCCAGACCCGACACATCACATACACCCCCTTAGTTGTACGACACTACAAAGATACTATCAGGTACCGAGGGTGACACCTCGCTAAGTACTCCTGATGATATATCTGTAGTATAGCTAGTCGGTCGTGGTTATCGAGGGTGATTCCTCTTTCACCATTCCCGATGATGCCTCTGCCGTACAACCCTCAAGTGTGGGACCCCCGAGGGTGATTCCTCTAAGCCCACCTTGATGGATACATTGTTCGGAATCCAACGAGGGTGATACCTCGGATTCCCCCCGTTGTTACAACCACACAGTTACTCGACCATGTTACTGGGATCATTGGTGTTTAGTTGTAAGACGGGTGGATTCCCGTGAGACTGTGTTGTTGGCCTAATTAAAATGTTAATGGATTTGGGTATTTGATTTGGGTTGGTCGGAGACCTTTTCGCACTAACCGGCTATGCGGGAAGAATTATGGGTACTCGGCGTCGCGGTATCAGCCGAAGCTTTTCAGATGTCAGCAATCGTAGTGGCACGCGCCCGAGTGGTCCCGAGATGCATTGCGCTTGTGATTATGGGATGCTAGGACTCACGTCGGCCGCCCTCGCATCGTGCAGGAGCGTTGAGGGGAACTGGGCCCATGAACCCTTTGCGCTTAGGATTTAGACCGGCGGGCTGACCTCTCTGATTACTCTGAGGTGGGGCTGCGACGTGTCGATATTCCGAGGCAGGGCAGGCCCCAGAAAAGTATGTCCGGCCAGAGTGTTATCAAGCGTGACGGGACATGTGGTGCACCCCTGCAGGGATGAAAATTAACTATTCGGATAGCCGTGTCCACAGTTACAGGACGATTTGGAGTTGTGCCCCGATCTTATACAACTACAATGGTTACTTAACTGGAATTAGTTTGCCTTGGGATTGCTTCCTCGCAGGGAGTCGAGGGAGGATCTTTAGGCGTGACCTCACTTTAATATCGCTGCAACAATATGACTATTAATGTTTTACCCCTGTTCTACTCTCGTCTATTGCTGCAAGACCCTGAAGATGAATGTCTTTGATAGGACTAGGCCTTCTCTCTTTATTCTCGCATTGCTGCAGTCAGTCCACATATAACCCCCCTCCTTTGATACTGATGCATACTTAGAATAGTTTTGATGTAAGTCTTGCGAGTACTTTGGATGAGTACTCACCGCTGCTTTGCTCCCCCCTTGTCCCCTTGATCCGTTGCTGCGTCCAGATTTTGGAGCCCAGGAGTGGAGTTTCTTGTCGATTTCTGCCATCCCGATGGTGTCTTCTTCGTGGAGGTCGCTGATGATCAGGAGCAGTTAGGAGGTTCACAGGTAGGAGGCCTCGCCTCGTTCGATCGTTGTATCTTTTGTGCTAGCCTTCTCTAAGGCACCCCATGTTTTATGTCTGTACTCAGATATTGTTGCTTTCGCTGACTCGTGTGTTTATCGAGCTTTCGTATTCTAGCCCTCGAGGCCCCTGGCTTGTAATATGAAGCTGATGTTATTTTATTTGTGTCTAGAGTTGTGTTGTGATATCTTCCCGTGAGTCCTTGGATTTGATTGTACGCATTTGCGTGTATGATTAACGTACGATTAAACCGAGGGCGTCACAATCCATCCTAGTGGGCTTTGCATGAACAACCCCTCCTGAAGTGGTGGTGGTGGGAACAACATTTGTGGTATCTCCCAGGATGGCACATGATAGTAATCAAGGGATGATGGCAATCGTGGCAAATTATAGCAATCAGAAGGCTGGCCAAAGAAAGGGTTAATCCCAGCAATGGTGGTAGTAGTTGGGTCAGTGGAAACACTGAGTATCCGTTCAGCTCCAACAGAGTCTGGCAGCCAACGATTTTGACTGGTACTAGGTGGACAAGTCGTCCAAAGTGTTGCAGGCGGACCAGATTTGTCTACCACAACTCTGAAGGCATCTACAACAATTTTATGGTTAACTTGTTGGTATAATATATCATGTCATCAATCAACACCTTAACATATAGCTAGTTCAATAGGTTGTATCTAGTTTGTCCAATATGATGTGAGATAATAAATAAGGTGCTTTCTGATTTTACATTGGAGCTTGTGCAAGGGTGTTGGCTAATTTAAGTACAACATTGCTCTCTTTTCTTATTTATTGCATGACACATTATCAAAAAATTTATGTGTCAAAATCTACCAACAACTATCTTACAACCATTGGAGATGTCCTCGTTAGGAATATGTGTTTCTTCCTATTAGAATTCATCATACACAGGGGTCCGAGTGCCAATTTTAATGGAGATCACATCAATCATGGTATATTCGTCCACGAGGGTTGAACGTGCAATTGCACTAGTGCTATTGTTATTCTGGTCTTTTTCTTTTGTTGTCCACATGACGGATAAAATCACTGTTCTGACCTTTTTGGTAATCTTTGTCACAAATTGAACTCTAAATAAAAATATTTCACGATCTGACCTTTGTAGAAACACTAAAGACCGTGGCGTTTCTGCTCCATATGAAAACGCCTAGGTACCTTGCGTTGCCGCTTCATATAAAAACACATAGCTTGCTCGCGTGGCAGTCCATATGACAACGCCTTGTTTGTTGGCGTTGCCATGCCGAGAGCTACGCACGTATTCATTTGTCCACTGATGACCACTGTTTAGTCGTGGTGAATGGTGATGACAGGGTCCATGAATTATAGATGCCGTTGATGGAAAATTTAACAATGACGGCATGGCATTTCGACATAGCCACTGAGAGAGAGTGAGCCTGGGTGCCTGTCCTGCAGCGGCACTGCAGGCTGAAAATGACGGCAGTGAGAACACCGACAGTCTCCCATGTCATGGATGGATCGCAACGGACCCAAGAAGTACAATCATTTGTGTGTACATCGAACGACATCGTAGGTCTTGCTAATCTTATGCATGCAAGTGGGAGCGATCCAGCTATGGCCGTAGCAACACATGCGACATGGACATGTACAGCGAATGGCCAGATGAGAGGGATAGTCTTCAAAGCAGATGCAGGTTTGTGAGACAAGTTGGAGTAGAACTGACAACCTTCACAACGATCAACGAGATCTTTTGCCATTTCATTCGCACATGGCTAGAAGAATCCGGCTCGGTATGCTTTGGCAACGATCGTTCGGGAGGACGCATGACGTCCATAGGTCCCCAAGTGGATTTCTTCCAGAATCAGTTGCCGCTCCTCAGGGGAGACTGTGACGTCCTCGATTTAATCGTACGCTAATCATACACGCAAATGCGTACGATCAAACTCAAGGACTCACGGGAAGATACTGCAACACAACTCCAGACACAAATAAAATAATACAAGCTTCATATTACAAGCCAGGGGCCTCGAGGGCTAGAATACAGAAGCTCGATAAACACACGAGTCAGCGGAAGCAACAATATCTGAGTACAGATATAACAAAAGGGGTGCCTTAGAGAAGGTTAGCACAAAAGAAACACGATTGAACAAGGCGAGGCCTCCTACCTGGGAACCTCCTAAACTACTCCTGGTCTTCAGCGGCCTCCGTGAAGAAGTCACCAACGGGGGGCAGGCGTCGATAGGAAACACCAACTCCTGGGCTCCAACATCTGGTCGCAGCAACGGATCAAGGGGACAAAGGGGAGGAAAGAAACGGTGAGTACTCATCCAAAGTACTCGCAAGTCTTACATCAGAACTAAGCTAAGTATGCCTCAGTATCAAAGAAAGGGTTTATATGTGGACTGATTGCAGCAATGCGGAAATAGAGAGAGGATGCCTAGTCCTATCGAAGACTAGCATCTTCAGGGGTCTTACAGCAATAGACGAGAGTAGAACAGGGTAACACAAATAATAGTCATATTGTTGCAGCAATATTAATATGAGGTCACGCCCAGAGATCCTCCCTCGACTCCCTGCGAGGAAGCAATCCCGGAGAAACTATTCCAGTCAAGTAACAGGTGTAGCTGTATAAGATGAGGGCACAACTCCAAGTCATCCTGTAACCATGGGCACGACTATTCGAATAGATAAGTTCTTCCCTGCAGGGATGCACAACATATTCCCCAACGCGCTCGATAACACTCTGGCCGGACACACTTTTTTGGGTCCTGCTCGTCCTCGGAATAAAGACACGTCGCAGCCCCACCTAAGCTCAACACAGAGGCCAGCCCGCCGGTCTAACTCCTAAGCCCACTTGCCCTCCGCGCTCCTGCATGATGCGTGGGCGGTTGATGTCAATCCTAGCACCCCTTACTAACAAGCGATGCATCTCGGGACCACTCAGGCGCGCGCCGCTCCATCGCTTACGTTTGAAGAGCTTCGCCTGATACGCGACGTCGAGTACCCATAATTCTTCCCACGCATACGATTAATGCATAATAAGGCCTTCCGAGCAACCCAGATCAAATACCCAAATCCATTATCATTTTAATCAAGTCATCAACACAAACACGCAGGAATCCACCCGCCTAACATCTATTCATCAAAGATCCCAGTAACATGGTCAAGTAACCATGTGGATTCCGAACGATGTGTCCGTCAAGGTGAACCTAGAGGAATCACCCTCGAGGGTCCCACACTTGAGGGGTTGCATGACAGAGGCATCGTTGGGAATGGTGAAAGAGGAATCACCTCGATAACCACGACCGACTAGCTGTATTACAGAGATATCATCAGGAGTACTTCGTGAGGTGTCACCCTCGGTACCCAATAGTATCTTTGTAGCGTCGCACAACTAAGGGGGGGTGTAAGTGCTGTGTCGGATCTGACTCGTCGATCAGGGATCAAGACTTGAAAACAAAGCGGGATAACGGGACTACGGGTCATAGGGGATGACTGCTCCACCTATACTAATTAGTTCATAAACAAAGCGGGGTGTAAGTGCAGATACTGAAAGTAGTAGTTCATAAAAAATTAGGCTAATTATCAAATATAGGAGCTAACTACAACATTAGCAAAATTCTAATGCAAGCAGGAGGAAGAAAGACATAGGCGATATAGGAATGATCAAGGGGGGTTTGCTTGCCTTGTTGCTCTGTGGCAAAGGGCTAGTCGACGGGGTCGTAGATGTACCCGGCAGCGGCGTTAGTCTCGGGGTCTACCGGTAAGAAGAGGGGGGGGGAAACAATAAATAATAGCAATAGGTGCAACACTAAGCATGACATGGTAATATGCAGGCTAGGCATGAGCTAACGCAGCAACATCCGTCATAGACGGGTCGGGAAAATATCAAATGATATTTTCCGGGTCTCTCGCTACTACCGATCAGGCTGAAAACGATGGAAAAGTTTCATGTTTGCTATGCTAGGGACGCGTGAGAGACGGATGGACTGTGTATCCGGGTTCATCTCTTTCTGCTGATCAACTTTCATGTTAAAAATATTTTGATCTGACTTACGGTTTATTTAATATTAATTTTTAAAGTTTTATTCAATGATTAGGAATTAAAAAACAGATTTAATTAATTATGAAATACTATTATGACATCAGCATGATGTCATGCTAACATCAACAGTTGACTGGTCAACTGACGAGTGGGTCCTACGTGTCATTGACACAGTTTATAAATTAAGGTTAAATGTTAATTAATCAAATTAATTTAGTGGGGATCCACGTGTCATATTCTAATAGGATAATTATTTAACTATATTAACATATTTACTTAATTATCTAATTAATTAATTAATATATCTATTTATTTATTTATTTTATTAATAAAAACACATACATATATATATATATATTTATATTTATTTTATTATTATTTTAACAGGGGTTGTGTGGGGCCTCCCTGTGAGTGGGAGTGGGGGTTTGGCCCCACTCGCAAGTGGCATTGGCCACACCACACTACAACACACACATATACCTATCCATACATATACATAATGTATTTTCTTCTGCATACATGCATACATGCCCAAATACATACATACACACATACATAATACATACATACATAATACATACATATTTCCATTTCTTTTTATTTTCTTTTCTCTCACTGTTAACTCTCTGCTCACATACATCTCTCTCAACACATAGAGAGAGATAGTAGGCAACCTCCACCTCCTTATACAGGAGCCCAACGACGCCAGAATGAGGCGGCATTCGTCGGAACGGAACCGGAACGGGGGAAAGGAGGAGAGGGGGGGGGGGGGCGAAGCTCACCGGCGTTGCCGGTGATCAGGGCGGCAAGGCTCGGGGAAGCCGGTTGGGGAGGAGGTGAGGAAGCCGGTGAGGAGCTCCCGGTGGAGGCGAGGCGCGGCGGATCTGACGGGGGCTTCAGTCGGTGTGGGTCCGGCACGGGGCCGGTGCGGCCTCGAGGTGGAGAAGGGACGACGGGGCAATCCGGGTGCGAGGTGGCCGACTTTGAGGTGGCGGGGCGCAGTGGCGGCCATCGTTGAGGCGATCTGGCGCACGAGGGGAGAGCAGGGAGAGGAGGCGACAGATCCATGGGCTGCTGGTGGGGCGCGCTAGCGAGAGGGAGTGGTGGGGCTTCGGTGGGGCGACGTGGGAGGGGCGACAGGAGGCGCGTGGGGCGCTGGGGCGAGCGACGGGAGAGGAGGGGAGCAGGGGCGATAGGATCTAGGGGTGGGTGTCGTGGGGAAGGGAGTGGGGTGACGAGGGGGAACCGACAGGGGTTGGTGAGCGAGGGGTTGGTGGCGCAGGGCTGACGAGGGGCTTTTTCCTCGTCCTGGCGGGGAGAGGAGCGCTTTGGCGCTAGGGTTCCCCCTGGGGTTCTTATACCCCAAGGTGGGTGGGCCGAATGGGGGGTGGCCGGCTGGGCCAGGGGCTTTTCTTTTTTCCTTTTTTAAGTTACTTTCTTTTATTTATTTCTTTTTATATATAGCTTCTGTTTTAAATATATAGGGATTATAAATAATTTCAAAAATGCTCGATTCACTTTTATAATTTATTAGGGAATTTGTATAACTCCCCCGACATTTTCATTTTAACATTCGAAAACTTTTCTCGTTCGATTTATTTTTAAATCTTGAATTTAACTCGGTTTTGAACTAACACGAGAACAACGATAGTAATCACCATGACGTGGCACCATTAGCGTGTGATCACTTTCGCTTAATTACATTCAACACTGTAGCAAAAGCTGAGGATGTCACAACTCTCCCCTACTAACAAGAATTCTCGTCCTGAGAATTAAGAGGTAGAAGAAAAGAGCTCGGGGTATTCATCACGAAGATGATCCTCGCGTGCCCAAGTGGCTTCATCTTCAGAATGATTTGACCACTTTACTTTAAGGAACTTGGTGACTTTGTGATGAGTCTGACGTTCAGCCTGGTCGAGAATGCGGACCGGATGCTCTTTTCAAGAGAGGTCTTGTTGCATTTCAAGCATATCATGATCCACTGTTCGAATAGGATCCTTAAAGCAGCAATGGAGCTGAGACACATGGAAGACATCACGAACCTGAGAAAGGTTCGCCGGTAGTTTCAATTGACAAGTTACTCTTCCACGCCTTTTGAGAACAGTGAAAGGACCAATATAACGAGGAGCTAACTTGCCCTTGATCTCAAAATGGTGTGCACCTCTCATCGGTGTGACACAAAGATAAGCCTTTTCGCCAGGTTGATAGACCATATCTTGATGATGACGATCATACTAACTCTTCTAACGAGACTGAGCAGCCTGCAGATCCTCATGAATAATGCAGGCTTGATCTTTAGCGTGTTGGGTATCATCCGGATCGAAGATGGATCGGTCCATTGAACGGTGGCTCTGGAATTCCATACGAAGCCAAGTGTAAAGGATACTTTGGATTCAAAGGTGTACAGGAGAGTCAAGTTCCAATCTTGTGGAAGTTTGGGTTATGGGTCCACCATGTGGGACAAGAGTAGGCAGAGCAGCGACAACTTATACGGTCTTGACAAGACATGTCAGAGAATAGCCTGTCAGTTATGTTGGCAACAACGTCGGTACCAAGGGCGGGGAATAAATAGAACTATTCTCCTGCTCGTTGCAACAAGGCGGACCAATAGGCAAGGCTCTCGTCCACCGGCGGTTACCGAAATGTTATCCACAATAGTAACAATGTTTTACTGAGAGAGTTGTACACCGAGATTTTTACCTAACCAGGGAAATAACACTGCTTAGATAAGTTATGCCTCAAGAAAGGTCAAAAAGACCAATGGGAAAGAAAATGTGTTCACACACACAAGTATTAGAGTATACCATTCCCGAGGGAAACATAGAGTATGGTATACATGATAGGTCATCAAGTACATAACCATTTATACAAAGAGGCAAGAAGAATCATGATGTTTACCCATACCATATGGTTTGGATAATTGATCGGGAACAATTTAGCATTGCGCTTACAATGTTCCTGTTGAAATTTGAAGTACCACATCTGTGCTTCGGGGTAGTATCGACATGGTCATCAGGTAAATGGTGGACTTTGGGGTATACAAGGGATTCACCAAAAACAACTTACAAAATAAATCATGTAGTGTCCGCATGGAATATGGTGAATCTTACATATGGGAGAATTTATAACAATAGGTCCTTCGGCCCGGTGTGCTAGGCAAGACATCACCGTACCAGATTACATAAGACCAAAGTTATCATTATTGGAAAATGTTCCAACCATCATATCTGCCCGAGATTCAGATCTGATTGGTGTCGGGACACCTCAGACTCAAGATGCCTGAGAAGAAAGATGAAGATGCAAGATTCTCTTGATATTAGCTACACAAGCAATTCTTGAACCATGAGTTTGATTGTAAGACATATGAACACAATGTGAGGACATTTGTGCCCACATAGAATTCTTACGTCAAAATGCAACTGAGTTCTCATTTGGAAACCATCATCTAGGATAACAAGGATCCATGTGTAAATCTGGATTAGCTCTTATGAAGGAACTTATTTTCCCTTGATCAAATCAGTCAGTGTCTTGGGGTGCGAAGAGAAGTTATATGGAGTGAAGATAACAAGTCTTCAAAATATATAACACTTCGCACATGCATGAATGATTTGGTATTTCCCGAGAGGAAGCGAAACAAAACTTTCACATATTCACGGCGGAAAGAGTGCACATGAACTTTGGGAGAATACACTCCTTCTATGCAACATATTCTTCATGATATAGGCACAAGGATAATGCTTGCAAGAGCTTCATCGTGGAACATGGAGAAGTGGAGGGTGTGGCTGCTGGGATCAACAACAAATTGTTGGAATTATGCCCTAGAGGCAATAATAAATATAGTTATTATTATAATTCCTGTATCAAGATAATCATTTATTATCCATGCTATAATTGTATTGAATGAAGACTCATTTATATGTGTGGATACATAGACAAAACACTGTCCCTAGAAAGCCTCTAGTTGGCTAGCCAGTTGATCAAAGATAGTCAGTGTCTTCTAATTATGAACAAGGTGTTGTTGCTTGATAACTGGATCACGTCATTAGGAGAATCACGTGATGGACTAGACCCAAACTAATAGACGTAGCATGTTGATCGTGTCATTTTGTTGCTACTGTTTTCTGCGTGTCAAGTATTTGTTCCTATGACCATGAGATCATATAACTTACTAACACCGGAGGAATACTTTGTGTGTATCAACCGTCGCAACGTAACTGGGTGACTAAAAAGATGCTCTACAGGTATCTCTGAAGGTGTTCGTTGAGTTAGTATGGATCAAGACTGGGATTTGTCACTCCGTGTGACGGAGAGGTATCTCGGGGCCCACTCGGTAATACAACATCACACATAAGACTTGCAAGCAATGTGACTTAGTGTAAGTTGCGGGATCTTGTATTACGGAACGAGTAAAGAGACTTGCCGGTAAACGAGATTGAAATAGGTATGGGGATACTGACGATCGAATCTCGGGCAAGTAACATACCGAAGGACAAAGGGAATGACATACGGGATTATATGAATCCTTGGCACTGAGGTCCAAACGATAAGATCTTCGTAGAATATGTAGGATCCAATATGGGCATCCAGGTCCCGCTATTGGATATTGACCGAGGAGTCTCTTGGGTCATGTCTACATAGTTCTCGAACCCGCAGGGTCTGCACACTTAAGGTTCGACGTTGTTTTATGCGTATTTGAGTTATATGGTTGGTTACCGAATGTTGTTCGGAGTCCCGGATGAGATCACGGACGTCACGAGGGTTTCCAGAATGGTCCGGAAACGAAGATTGATATATAGGATGACCTCATTTGATTACCGGAAGGTTTTCGGAGTTACCGGGAATGTACCGGGAATGACGAATGGGTTCCGGGAGTTCACGGGGGTGGGGGGGGCAACCCACCCCGGGGAAGCCCATAGGCCTTGAGGGTGGCGCACCAGCCCTTAGTGGGCTGGTGGGACAGCCCAAAAGGGCCCTATGCGCATTGGAAGAAAAATCAAAGAGAAAGAAATAAAAAGGAGGAGGTGGGAAGGGAAGGAAGGACTCCCACCCACCAAACCAAGTCCAACTCGGTTTGGGGGGGAGACCTTCCCCCCTTGGCTCGGCCGACCCCCTTGGGGCTCCTTGAGCCCCAAGGCAAGCCCCCCCTCTCCCACCTATATATACGGAGGATTTAGGGCTGATTTGAGACGACTTTTCCACGGCAGCCCGACCACATAGCTCCACGGTTTTTCCTCTGGATCGCGTTTCTGCGGAGCTCGGGCGGAGCCCTGCTGAGACGAGATAATCACCAACCTCCGGAGCGCCGTCACGCTGCCGAGAACTCTTCTACCTCTCCGTCTCTCTTGCTGGATCAAGAAGGCCGAGATCATCGTCGAGCTGTACGTGTGCTGAACGCGGAGGTGCCGTCCGTTCGGTACTAGATCGTGGGACTGATCGCGGGATTGTTCGCGGGGCGGATCGAGGGACGTGAGGACGTTCCACTACATCAACCGCGTTCAGTAACGCTTCTGCTGTACGTTCTACAAGGGTACGTAGATCACTCATCCCCTCTCGTAGATGGACATCACCATGATAGGTCCTCGTGCGCGTAGGAAAATTTTTGTTTCCCATGGGACGTTCCCCAACAGTGGCATCATGAGCTAGGTTCATGCGTAGATGTCTTCTCGAGTAGAACACAAAAGTTTTTGTGGGCGGTGATGTGCGTTTTGCTGCCCTCCTTAGTCTTTTCTTGATTCCGCGGTATTGTTGGATTGAAGCGGCTTGGACCGACATTACTCGTACTCTTACGAGAGACTGGTTTCATCGCTACGAGTAACCCCGTTGCTCAAAGATGACTGGCAAGTGTCGGTTTCTCCAACTTTAGTTGAATCGGATTTGACCGAGGAGGTCCTTGGATGAGGTTAAATAGAAACTCATATATCTCCGTTGTGGTATTTGCGTAAGTAAGATGCGATCCTACTAGATACCCGTGGTCACCACGTAAAACATGCAACAACAAAATTAGAGGACGTCTAACTTGTTTTTGCAGGGTATGCTTGTGATTTGATATGGCCAACGATGTGATGTGATATATTGGATGTATGAGATGATCATGTTTTAATAGATAATATCGACTTGCACGTCGATGGTACGGCAACCGACAGGAGCCATAGGGTTGTCTTTATACTAATATTTGTGCTTGCAGATGCGTTTACTATTTTGCTAGGATGTAGCTTTAGTAGTAATAGCATGAGTAGCACGACAACCTCGATGGCAACACATTGATGGAGATCATGGTGTGGCGCCGGTGACAAGAAGATCGTGCCGGTGCTTTTGGTGATGGAGATCAAGAAGCACATGATGATGGCCATATCATGTCACTTATGAATTGCATGTGATGTTAATCCTTTTATGCACCTTATTTTTCTTAGAACGACGGTAGCATTATGAGGTGACCTCTCACTAAAATTTCAAGATGAAATTGTGTTCTTCCCGACTGTGCACCGTTGCTACAGTTCGTCGTTTCGAGACACCACGTGATGATCGGGTGTTATAGACTCAACGTTCACATACAACGGGTGCAAAACAGTTGCGCACGCGGAACACTCGGGTTAAGCTTGACGAGCCTAGCATGTGCAGACATGGCCTCGGAACACATGAGACCGAAAGGTCGATCATGAATCATATACATGATATGATTAGCATAGGGATGCTTACCACTGAAACTATACTCAACTCACGTGATGATCGGACTTGAGCTAGTGTAAGTGGATCATGAACCACTCAAATGACTAGAGAGATGTACTTTTTGAGTGGGAGTTTAGCGAATAATTTGATTAAGTTAAACTCTAATTATCTTGAACATAGTCTAAGTCCACTTTGAATATATTTGTGTTGTAGATCATGGCTCACGCGACAGTCACCCTGAATTTTAATACGTTCCTAGAGAAAGCTAAGTTGAAAGATGATGGAAGAAACTTTGTAGACTGGGCTCGTAATCTTAAGCTAATCTTACAAGCTGGGAAGAAGGATTATGTCCTTAATGCTGCGCTAGGAGATGAACCACCCGCTACGGCTGATCAGGATGTTAAGAACGCTTGGTTAGCACGTAAGGAGGACTACTCAGTAGTTCAATGTGCAGTCTTGTATGGCTTAGAACCGGGACTTCAACGTCGCTTTGAGCGTCATGGAGCATTTGAGATGTTCCAGGAGTTGAAGTTTATCTTTCAGAAGAACGCCCGGATCAAGAGGTATGAGACCTCCGATAAATTCTATGCTTGCAATATGGAGGAAAACTCGTCTGTCAGTGAACATGTGCTCAAAATGTCTGGGTACTCAAACCGTCTAGCTGAGCTGGGGATTGAACTCCCGCAAGAGGCTATCACTGACAGAATCCTTCAATCACTGCCGCCAAGCTATAAAGGCTTTGTGTTGAACTACAACATGCAAGGGATGAACAAGTCTCCCAGTGAGTTGTTTGCGATGCTGAAAGTCGCAGAGTCTGAACTCCGTAAAGAGCGTCAAGTGTTGATGGTGAATAAGACCACTAGTTTCAAGAGAAACGGCAAAGGCAAGGAGGGTAATTCAAAGAAGAGCGGCAAGCCTATTGCCAATCCCACAAAGAAACCCAAAGCTGGACCTAAGCCTGAAATGGAGTGTTACTATTGCAAGGGTATGGGTCAGTGGAAGCGCAATTGCCCCAAGTATCTGGCAGATAAGAAGGCGGCCAAAGAAAAATCAGGTATATTTGATATACAAGTTATTGATGTGTACTTAACCGGCTCTCATAGTAGTGCCTGGGTATTCGATACCGGTTCTGTTGCTCATATTTGCAACTCGAAACAGGAACTACGGAATAGACGAAGGCTGGCGAAAGATGAAGTGACGATGCGCGTAGGAAATGGTTCCAAGGTTGATGCAATCGCCTTCGGCACAGTTTCACTTCAGTTACCATCAGGATTAGTTATGAACTTAAATCGTTGGTATTTAGTGCCGGCGTTGAGCATGAACATTATATCTGGATCTTGTTTATTGCGAGACGGTTACTCTTTTAAGTCAGAGAATAATGGTTGTTCTATTTCTATGAGTAACATCTTTTATGGTCATCCACCCAATGTGAGAGGATTGTTCATATTGAATCTTGATAGCGATACACATATAAATAACATAGAGACCAAAAGGGTTAGAGTTAACAATGATAGCGCCATATTTTTGTGGCACTGCCGCTTAGCTCATATTGGTGTAAAGCGCATGAAGAAACTCCATGCTGATGGACTTTTGGAGTCACTTGACTTTGATTCACTTGACACGTGCGAACCATGCCTCATGGGCAAGATGACTAAGACTCCGTTCTCCGGAACAATGGAGCATGCAAGTGACTTGTTGGAAATCATACATACCGATGTGTGTGGTCCGATGAGCGTGGAGGCACGCGGCGGGTATCGTTATTTTCTCACCTTCACTGACGATTTGAGTAGATATGGTTATGTCTACTTGATGAAGCACAAGTCTGAAACATTTGAAAAGTTCAAGCAATTTCAGAGTGAAGTTGAAAATCATCGTAACAAGAAGATCAAGTTCCTACGGTCTGATCGTGGGGGTGAATATCTGAGTTTCGAGTTTGGTGCTCACTTAAGACAATGTGGAATTATTTCACAGTTGACACCGCCTGGAACACCACAGCATAATGGTGTGTCCGAACGTCGTAATCGTACTTTATTAGAGATGGTGCGATCTATGATGTCTCTTACCGATTTGCCATTATCGTTTTGGGGTTATGCATTAGAAACAGCTGCATTCACTTTAAATAGGGCACCATCAAAATCCGTTGAGAAGACACCATACGAACTGTGGTATGGCAAAAGGCCAAAGTTTTTGTTTCTTAAAGTTTGGGGATGTGATGCTTATGTCAAAAAGCTTCAGCCTGAAAAGCTCGAACCCAAAGCGGAAAAGTGCGTCTTCATAGGTTACCCAAAAGAGACAGTTGGGTACACCTTCTATCTCAAATCCAAGGGCAAAGTGTTTGTTCCTAAAAACGGAGCTTTTCTCGAGAAGGAGTTTCTCTCGAGAGAATTGAGTGGGAGGAAGATAGAACTTGACGAGGTTGTCGAACCTCTCATCCCTCTGGATGGTGGCGCACGGCAAGGGGAAACCTCTGTCGTTGCGACGCCGGTTGAGGAGAAAGTTAATGATGACGATCATGAAACTCCGGTTCAAGTTTCTGTCGAACCACGCAGGTCGACGAGACCACGTGCTGCTCCAGAGTGGTATGGTAATCCCGTCTTGTCAATCATGTTGTTGGACAACAATGAACCTGCAAATTATGAAGAAGCAATGGTGGGCCCAGATTCCAACAAATGGCTAGAAGCCATGAAGTCCGAGATAGGATCCATGTATGAGAACAAAGTGTGGACTTTGGAGGTACTGCCTGAGGGCAGCAAGGCTATTCAGAACAAATGGATCTTTAAGAGGAAGACGGACGCTGACGGCAATGTGACCGTTTATAAAGCTCGACTTGTGGCAAAGGGTTTTTCACAAGTTCAAGGAGTTGACTACGATGAGACATTCTCACCCGTAGTGATGCTTAAGTCTGTCAGCATCATGTTAGCAATAGATGCATTTTTCGATTATGAAATCTGGCAGATGGATGTCAAAACGGCGTTTCTTAACGGTTTCCTTAAGGAAGAATTGTATATGATGCAACCCGAAGGTTTTGTTGATCCTAAGAATGCTAACAAGGTGTGCAAGCTCCAGCAATCCATTTATGGACGGGTGCAAGCATCTCGGAGTTGGAACAAATGTTTTGATGAGGTGATCAAAGCATTTGGGTTTATACAAGTGGTTGGAGAATCTTGTATTTACAAGAAAGTGAGTGGGAGCTCTGTGGCGTTTCTAATATTATATGTGGATGACATATTGCTGATTGGAAACAACGTGGAGTTTTTGGAGAGCATAAAGGAGTACATGAATAAAAGTTTCTCTATGAAGGACCTAGGAGAAGCTGCTCACATTCTAGGCATTAAGATCTATAGGGATAGATCAAAACGCCTGATAGGACTTTCACAAAGCACATACCTTGATAAAGTTTTGAAGAGGTTCAAAATGGAACAGTCCAAGAAAGGTTTCTTGCCATTTTTACAATGTACGAGATTGAGTAAGACTCAGTGCCCAGCAACTGATGAAGATAGAGAGCATATGCGCTCCGTTCCCTATGCTTCAGCCATAGGTTCTATCATGTATGCAATGCTGTGCACTAGACCGGATGTTAGCCTCGCCATAAGTATGGCAGGTAGGTTCCAGAGTAATCGAGGAGTGGATCACTAGACGACGGTCAAGAATATCCTGAAGTACCTGAAAAGGACTAAGGAGATGTTTCTCGTATATTTAGGTGACGAAGAGCTTGCCGTAAAAGGTTACGTCGATGCAAGCTTTGACACAGATCCGGACGACTCTAAGTCGCAAACCGGATACGTATTTATTCTTAATGGGGGTGCGGTAAGCTGGTAAAGTTCCAAGCAAAGCATCGTAGCAGATTCTACATGTGAAGCGGAGTACATGGCTGCCTTGGAGGCGGCTAACGAGGGTGTCTGGATGAAGCAATTCATGACGGATCTTGGAGTGGTGCCAAGCGCACTGAATCCAATAACCTTGTTCTGTGACAACACGGGTGCCATTGCCTTAGCAAAGGAACCAAGGTTTCACAAGAAGTCCAGACACATCAAACGACGCTTCAACCTCATCCGCGACTACGTCCAAGGGGAGGACGTGAATATATGCAAAGTGCACATGGATCTGAATGTAGTAGACCCGCTGACTAAACCTCTTCCACGGGCTAAGCATGATCAAGACCAGAACTGTATGGGTGTTAGATTTATTACAATGTAATTCACATGATGATGTGAGGACTAGATTATTGACTCTAGTGCAAGTGGGAGACTGTTGGAATTATGCCCTAGAGGCAATAATAAATATAGTTATTATTATAATTCCTGTATCAAGATAATCGTTTATTATCCATGCTATAATTGTATTGAATGAAGACTCATTTACATGTGTGGATGCATAGACAAAACACTGTCCCTAGCAAGCCTCTAGTTGGCTAGCCAGTTGATCAAAGATAGTCAGTGTCTTCTGATTATGAACAAGGTGTTGTTGCTTGATAACTGGATCACGTCATTAGGAGAATCACATGATGGACTAGACCCAAACTAATAGACGTAGCATGTTGATCGTGTCATTTTGTTGCTACTGTTTTCTGCGTGTCAAGTATTTGTTCCTATGACCATGAGATCATATAACTCACTAACACCGAATGAATACTTTGTGTGTATCAAACGTCGCAACGTAACTGGGTGACTATAAAGATGCTCTACAGGTATCTCCGAAGGTGTTCGTTGAGTTAGTATGGATCAAGACTGGGATTTGTCACTCCGTGTGACGGAGAGGTATCTCGGGGCCCACTCGGTAATACAACATCACACATAAGCCTTGCAAGCAATGTGACTTAGTGTAAGTTGCGGGATCTTGTATTATGGAACGAGTAAAGAGACTTGCCGGTAAACGAGATTGAAATAGGTATGGGGATACTGACGATCGAATCTCGGGCAAGTAACATACCGAAGGACAAAGGGAATGACATACGGGATTATATGAATCCTTGGCACTGAGGTCCAAACGATAAGATCTTCGTAGAATATGTAGGATCCAATATGGGCATCCAGGTCCCGCTATTGGATATTGACCGAGGAGTCTCTCGGGTCATGTCTACATAGTTCTCGAACCCGCAGGGTCTGCACACTTAAGGTTCGACGTTGTTTTATGCGTATTTGAGTTATATGGTTGGTTACCGAATGTTGTTCGGAGTCCCGGATGAGATCACGGACGTCACGAGGGTTTCCAGAATGGTCCGGAAACGAAGATTGATATATAGGATGACCTCATTTGATTACCGGAAGGTTTTCGGAGTTACCGGGAATGTACCGGGAATGACGAATGGGTTCCGGGAGTTCACCGGGTGGGGGGGGGCAACCCACCCCGGGGAAGCCCATAGGCCTTGAGGGTGGCGCACCAGCCCTTAGTGGGCTGGTGGGACAGTCCAAAAGGGCCCTATGCGCATTGGAAGAAAAATCAAAGAGAAAGAAAAAAAGGAGGAGGTGGGAAGGGAAGGAAGGACTCCCACCCACCAAACCAAGTCCAACTCGGTTTGTGGGGGGGGGGGGTAGACCTTCCCACCTTGGATCGGCCGACCCCCTTGGGGCTCCTTGAGCCCCAAGGCAAGGCCCCCCCTCTCCCACCTATATATACGGAGGTTTTAGGGCTGATTTGAGACGACTTTTCCACGGCAGCCCGACCACATACCTCCACGGTTTTTCCTCTAGATCTTGTTTCTGCGGAGCTCGGGCAGAGCCCTGCTGAGACGAGATCATCACCAACCTCCGGAGCGCCGTCACGCTGCCGGAGAACTCTTCTACCTCTCCGTCTCTCTTGCTGGATCAAGAAGGCCGAGATCATCGTCGAGCTGTACGTGTGCTGAACGCGGAGGTGCCGTCCGTTCGGTACTAGATCGTGGGACTGATCGCGGGATTGTTCGCGGGGCGGATCGAGGGACGTGAGGATGTTCCACTACATTAACCACGTTCACTAACGCTTCTGCTGTATGGTCTACAAGGGTACGTAGATCACTCATCCCCTCTCGTAGATGGACATCACCATGATAGGTCTTCGTGCGCGTAGGAAATTTTTTGTTTCCCATGCGGCGTTCCCCAACACAAATCCCCCAAGATCTTGACAGGGATGAATTTCCAAAATTATAACATCAAGGAGATAGCATTTGTCAAGTCAAATGGTATAATGTCGTATGCTCAAGGGAACACCAACAATTAAACATTGGTCAAAGGGTGCACTCGAAAATACAGATTGAGTAGCATGACCAATGCTAAAATAATGAGTCAACAACCAACACACCAAGAATGAAACAATTAGTTGTTAACCTCAAGGTAATAGGGTTGCCAGAAGTATTGGAATCACACATCAGAGTTCACTTGTTGGTATTCCGGTTTGAAACAACACGGGACCAAGGAATATATGGTGATGGCGAGAAGTATCATTTATATCAAGAATTACTTAAGAGGTGCAACAATGCTCACAATATTCTTGACATAAAAGATAGTAATACTCCAAGGTAGAAGATAACATAAGTTTAATAGCAAGGACCTTAAGGGAGAACACAGAACATGAACACGTTTGTGTTGGAGAGAAGGCAATAAGGTTTGTCGATGATATAAAAAATCATCGAGAGGCAAGGATAGTATTTCTCAACATGCATTCGATTGATATCCCGGAAGAGTTCAAAATGCTGATGATTGATCATGACACATATTTGCCGAGAAGTTTCACGAAGATGTAATCGATCAGCGACGACATCAAGCAAGGGAATGATGAAGCAAGAGGTTAACGGAATCACATATAAGACTGCTAGCTTAGAATTGAGATTGCCTTTCACGACAGCCAACATGATGTGGAAAGCTCGATGGAAGCTTAACACATAGTTGGCATTGTGTTCTAGGGATGAAGGGTATAGATAGCATGCTCATGCTCCAACATGACGTTGATGATGTAGCTTAACAGCTTGGAATGACATGATCGATTACAAACTCGTAAGCAAAGAAGATTACTAAAAGTTGCTGAATCGCAATGCGTACTCGATTAAGTTATCGATGTACTTGCATGTCCAACGATTCTAAACACGAGGAAACTGGAATCAGTGAAATGTCATAGTTGATGAGGAGCTCATAAGAAATTATATAGCTCCATGGTATTTCCGAGATACCAGGGACAGTACTCAGAGGTAGATCAGAGTAGAGGTTAGACTAATGTATTGACCTGTGGAAGACAAGCACTTTAACTTATCTACCTATGGGATCAAAGAAGAACAATCATGGTCGGAACCACGGTTGCAAAGTACCAAACCACATATACGAGATCAAATCATATAAATGATGATTATTGATACGAGAAGCTCCTATGATAGGATCAACATCGATTCAATGGGCATGAACACAAAGTTCAAGGTCGACTCCCACTTCATCAATGCATCACCTGCCATTTACCTCGCCTTTGATCAGGTTTTAGCTTTGAAAGAATATCCGACAGAACACCAGAACAGTAAGACTCGTGAAAAATCTTCGGGTCATATTGATTTAGTAAGGCATAGGTTCAACCCATCGGGGCATCTTAGGAACAAATACCACAACTTTAAGAGTAAATAACACATGCTTGAAGGGCATGGCTGACAAAAGCGCAGGGTACAACTTATCAGAGGGAGAAGACACTATTTACCAATGGCATTATGTATCAAGGGAACAATATCACAATAAATTTTTTGAATATAAAGGATGTCGTCGGATAATAACCCAGAATGAGTCTCGCAGTCCACAAAAGATTTGATGTGAGTATCGATACTCAATCAGAGGGGGGTAAAACGCAAGGCATCGGATTATAGAACATCTAAACAATATCGATACTTAATTACCAAAGGAATTAGGATTTCCTAGTTGGTGTATCCTAATTAGATGCTCCAATCGAATACATGTAAGTTGAATGGACTTAGATGGACAATCAACCAAAATTGATTTGTCGAGAACCAGCTCTGTCTGGAAGGACGTCTAAGCCAGAAAGATAATTTGTGAGTATCAACAGATGATTGTGTGTATTCACACAAAGGTAGAATCAATAAGATCACATGAAATTCACAAAGGAATCTAATGAATGCGGCTAGACATATGGATTTAACCATAATGCAAGTAGGTGAGAAAGGTCATGAACAATAGGCTATTGGGGATTCCAAAAGATCGAATAGTAATTCAAAGAACTTAAAAAACCCATGACAACTGATGACGGACGAATCCCCGATAAGATAATTTCTTGCATCTCGTAAAAACAAGAGCAACTAAAGGTAAAATATGAATGGCATTTGTATGTAGTCATCATAGTGGTTGACGGAGAAGGGAAATCCCAAAAGCGATGAGCGCAAGTTCTCGAGAGAAACACCGGAGAGTATCATCAGAGCCTTCTCACGGATCAAGTCATCGTTTGGAATTACGGGGCTCTCCGGAAGGAAATATTTACGAGAACCTAATGTTAGAGTTAGCAAAATCTTTAACCTGAAAGAGGATAGAGAGTAGAACCAAGAGTATAGGAAAGGAGTAAAATATACTAATACCACCAAATTGAGATGTGGGCCCGTAAACCACAACATCAGTGTTAGTAAAGTTTTTCAAACACTAGACTCAACTTCGGCCAAGGAGTTGGAAAAGGGGCTACCTACAGGCAGTCGGCTCTGATACCAACTTGTGACACCCTCGATTTAATCATACGCTAATCATACACGCAAATGCGTACAATCAAACTCAAGGACTCACGGGAAGATATCACTTCACAACTCTAGACACAAATAAAATAATACAAGCTTCATATTACAAGCTAGGGGCTCGAGGGCTAGAATAATGAAGCTTGATAAACACACAAGTTAGCGGAAGCAACAATATCTGAGTACAGACAAAACACAAGGGGTGTCTTAGAGAACGCTAGCACAAAAGAAACACCATCGAACGAGGTGAGGCCTCCTGCTTGGGAACCTCCTAAACTACTCCTGGTCTTCAGCGGCCTCCATGAAGAAGTCACCAACGGGGGGGGGGGGGGGCAGGCGTTGACACAAAACTCCAACTCGTGGGCTAACGGGGGGGGGGGGGGCGTCGCAGCAACGGATCAAGGGGACAAAGGGGGAGCAAAGCAACGGTGAGTACTCATCCAGAGTACTCGCAAGTCTTACATCAAAACTAAGCTAAGTATGCCTCAGTATCAAAGAATGGGTTTATATGTGGACTGACTGCAGCAATGCGAGAATAGAGAGAGAAGGCCTAGTCCTATCGAAGACTACCATCTTCAGGGGTCTTGCAGCAATAGACGAGAGTAGAAGAGGGTAACACAAATAATAGTCATATTGTTGCAGCAATATTAATATGAGGTCACGCCCAGAGATCCTCTCTCGACTCCCTGCGAGGAAGCAATCTCGGAGCAATATTAAGTAACAGTTGTAGTTGTATAAGATCAGGGCACAACTCCAAGTCGTCCTGTAACTGTGGACACGAATATTCGAATAGATAAGTTCTTCCCTGCAGGGGTGCACAACATATTCCCCGACACGCTCGATAACACTCTGGCCGGACACACTTTTCTGCGTCCTGCCCGACCTAGGAATATGGACACGCCCCATCCCCACCTAAGCTCAATAGAGAGACCAGCCCGCCGGTCTAACTCCTAAGCACAAAGGGTTCATGGGCCCACTTGCCCTCCGTGCTCCTGCATGATGCGTGGGTGGCCGATGTCAGTCCTAGCACCCCTTACTAACAAGCGCGATGCATCATGCGACCACTCGGGCGCGCGCTGCTCCATCGCTGACGTCTGAAGAGCTTCGCTGATACCGCGACTTCGAGTACCCATAATTCTTCCCACGCAGACGGTTAGTTCGTAATAAGGCCGTCTGACCAATCCAGATCAAATACCCAAATCAATTATCATTTTAATTAAGTCATCAACACAAGCACGCGGGAATGCACCCGCCTAACATCTATTCATCAAAGATCCCAGTAACAAGGTCAAGTAACTGTGTGGTAGAAACATCAGGGGGAATCCGAGGTATCACCCTCGTTGGATTCCGAACGATGTGTCCGTCAAGGTGGACCTAGAGGAATCACCCTCGAGGGTCCCACACATGAAAGGATGCACGACAGAGGCATCGTCGGGAATGGTGAAAGAGGAATCACCCTCGATAACCATGACCGACTACCTGTACTACAGAGATATCATCAGGAGTACTTCGCGAGGTGTCACCCTCGGTACCCGATAGTATCTCTATAGTGTCGCATAACTAAGGGGGGGGGGGTGTAAGTGTTGTGTCAGATCTGGCTCGTCGATCAGGGATCGAGACTTGAAAACAAAGCTGGGAAACTCGACTACGGGGTCAGAGGGGATGACTGCTCCACCTATAAACAGCTTTCAAGTGCAGATACTGAAAGTAGCAGTTCATAAAAAATTAGGCTATGCATCAGATATAGGAGCTAACTACAACATTAGCAAAATTCTAATGCAAGCAGGAGGAAGAAAGACATAGGCGACATAGGAATGATCAAGGGGGGTCTGCTTGCCTTGCTGCTCTACGACAAAGGGCTGGTCGACGGGGTCGTAGATGTACCCGACAGAAGCGTCAGTCTCGGGGTCTACCGGTAAGAAGAGGGGGAGGAAACAATAAATAACAGCAACAGGTGCAACACTAAGCATGGCATCACAGTATGCACGCTAGGCATGAGCTAACGCAGCAACATCCGTCATAGACGGGTCGGGAAAATATCAGATGATATTTCTCGGGTCTCGGGCTACTACCGATCAGACTGAAAACGATGAAAAAGTTCCATGTTTGTCATGCTAGGGACGCGTGACACACGAATGGACCATGTATCCGGGTTCGTCTCGTTCTGCTAATCAACTTTCATGTTAAAATTATTTTGATTTGACTTACAGTTTATTTAATATTAATTTTTAAAGTTTTATCCAATGATTAGGAATTAAAAAACAGATTTAATTAATTATTAAATATTATTATGACATCAGCATGATGTCATGCTCACATCAGCAGTTGACTGGTCAACTGACCACTGAGTCCTAGTGTCATTGACACAATTTATTAATTAAGGTTAAATATTAATTAATGAGATTAATTTAGTGGAGGACCCACGTGTCATATTCTAATAGGATAATTATTTATCTATATTAACAGATTACTTAATTATCTATTTAATTAATTAACTAATTAATTAAATAATATACGTAATTATTTAATTATTTATTTTATTAATAAAAACACATATATATTTTTACATATATTTTTATTTTTATTTTATTATTATTTTGACACGGGTTGTGTGGGGCCTCCTTGTCAGTAGGAGTTGGGGTTTTGCCCCACGGGTAAGTGGCATTGGCCACACCACAACACAAGACACACATATACCTATTCGTACATATATATAATGTATTTTCTTCTACATACATGCAGACATACCCAAATACATACATACACACATACATAATACATACATACATACATAATACATACATACATATTTCCATTTCTTTTTATTTTTTTTTCTATCTATCTAACATGTCTTTTCTCTCACTCTTAACTCTGTGCTCATAGACATCTCTCTCAACAAAGAGATAGGAGGCAACCTCCACCTCCTCATACAGGAGCCCAATGGCGCCAGAACCAGAACGGGGGAAAGGAGGAGGGGGGGGGGCGAAGCTCACCGGTGTTGCCGGGGATCGGGGCGGCGAGGCTCGGGGAAGCCGGTTGGGGAAGAGGTGAGGAAGCCGGTGAGGCGGCGCGGTTCCGGCGAGGAGGAGCTCTCGGTGGATGCGAGGCGCGGTGAATCTGATGGGGGATTCGGTCGGTGTGGGTCCAGCATGGGGCCGGTGCGGCGTCGAGGTGGAGAAGGGACGACGGGGCAGTCCGGGTGCGAGGTAGCAGACGTTGAGGTGGCGGGGCGCAACGCCGGCCGGCGTTGAGGCGAGCTGGCGCGCGAGGGGAGAGCAGGGAGAGGACGCGATGAGATCCAGGGGCTGCTGGTGGGGCATGCTAGCGAGAGGGAGTGGGGGGCTTCGGTGGAGCGACGTGGGATGGGCGACGGGAGGCGTGTGGGGTGCTGCGGCGAGCGACGGGAGAGGAGCCGAGCAGGGGCGATGGTATCTAGGGTGGGTTTCATGGGGAAGGGAGTGGGGTGACGAGGGGGAACCGACGGGGGATGGTGAGCGAGGGGTTGGTGGCGCACGGCTGACGAGGGGCTTTTCCCTCATCCTCGCGGCGGGGAGAGGAGCGCTTTGGCCCAGTTGGGCGAGGGGCTTTTCTATTTTTTCTTTTTTTAATTACTTTGTTTTATTTATTTCTTTTTATATATAGCTTCTATTTTAAATATATAGGGATTATAAATGATTTCAAAAATGCCCGATTCACTTTTATGATTTATTAGGGAATTTTGTATAACTCCCCCAACATTTTTATTTTAACATTCGAAAACTTTTCTCGTTTGATTTATTTTTAAATCTTGAATTTAACTCGGTTTCGAACTAACGCGAGAACAACGATAGTAATCACCGTGACGTGGCACAATTAGCGTGGGATCACTGACACTTAACTACATTCAACACTGTAGCAAAAGCTGAGGATGTCACAGAGATGCACCTTTGAGCTACGCCAGTTACGCTCTCTCTATAGAGCTGATCGCCCATCACCGTGAAGGACTTTTACATGCGGACAATCTGTCTGGCTTCGTCTTCGTCTCGCCTTGATGTATGCGATACGTCTCCAACGTATCTATAATTTTTGATGGTTTCATGCTATTATCTTGTCAAACTTTGGATGTTTTGTATACATTTTATATTTTTTTGGGACTAACTTATTAACTCAGTGCCAAGTGCTAGTTCCTGTTTTTTTCGTGTTTTGACTCTTTTCAGAGTAGGATTTTAAACGGAGTCCAAACGAAATAAAACTTCCGAAAAGAATTTTTTCCGAAACAGAAGACGATGAGGAGACTTGAGAACCACGGAAGAGGGTCACCAGGGACCCCACAAGCCCCCTAGCCGCGACCAGGGGGGTCGCGCCTCCCAGGCTTGTGGTCCCTCTGGGCCTCCTCTGCCCTAGGTCTTTCGCCTATATATTCCCTAAAATCCCAGAAAAAATCAAGAGATCCACGAAAACACTTTTCTGCCGCCGCAAGCTTCTCTCTCCGCAAGATCCCATCTCGGGCACGTTCTGGTGCCCTGCCGGAGGGGATATTCGGATACGGAGGATTTCTTCATCAACCCCATGACCTCTCCGATGATGCGTGAGTAGTTCACCATAGACCTACGGGTCCATAGCTAGTAGCTAGATGGCTTCTTCTCTCTCTTGGATCTTCAATACAAAGTTCTCCATGATCTTCATGGAGATCTATCCGATGTAATCTTCTTTTGCGGTGTGTTTGTCGAGATCCGATGAATTGTGGATTTATGATCAGATTATCTATGAATCTTATTTGAGTTTCTACTGATCTCTCTTATGCATGATTTCATATCCTTGTAATTCTCTTCGAGTTGTGGGTTTTCTTTGGCCAACTTGATCTATGATTCTTGCAATGGGAGAAGTGCTTGGTTTTGGGTTCATACCGTGTGGTGACCTCACCCAGTGACAGAAGGGGCAGCGAGGCACACATCATGTTGTTGCCATCAAGGGTAAAAAGATGGGGTTTTCATCATTGGTTTGAGTTTATCCCTCTACATCATGTCATCTTGCTTAAGGCGTTACTCTGTTTGTTATGAACTCAATACAGTAGATCCATGCTGGATAGCGGTCGATGTGTGGAGTAATAGTAGTAGATGCAGAGAGTATGATCATTGCCTTAGATATCGTCATGACTTTGCGCGGTTTTATCAATTCTCAACAGTAATTTGTTCACCCACCGTAATATTTGCTATTTTGAGAGAAGCCTCTAGTGAACACTATGGCCCCCGGGTCTACTTCACACCATATTTTCAGCCTTACACTTTTACTTCGTTGCACTTTCCGCCTTGATATCTCACTTTGCAATCAACCTTGAAGGGATTGACAACCCCTTTATAGTGTTGGGTGCAAGCTCTTTTGTGTTTGCGCTGGTACTCTGGACTTGACGAGCTTCTCCTACTGGATTGATACCTTGGTTCTCAAATTAAGGGAAATACTTACTGCTCCTGTGCTGCATCACCATTTCCTCTTCAAGGTAAAAACCAACACAAGCAAGTCTCCGTCAACGTGTCAATTTCTGGCACTGTTGTTTGAGAAGTAGCAGAAGGATTTCTGGCGCCGTTGCTGGGGAGGATCAAGTCAAGAACTCATCCAAGTAAGTGTTGCAAACTCATCTCTTGCATTTACTTTTTTGCCTCTCGTTTTCCTCTCGCCCACTTATGAAAAACAAAAAATTACAAAAATATTTGCCTTTTTCGTTTCCCTTTTTCGTTCACCCTTTTCTCTCGCTGGCTTTCTGTCTGCTTGTCTACCTGCTAAGACCTGTATGGCCCAACCAAGGGATTTTGATGCTCACTATGCGAGGTTGGAAGAGATTGAAACTACTGTTAAAGGCTTCATGTCTACACAGTTTGATTACAACATTTACTTTCTAGAGAACCTAAGGAGCAAAATTCTTTTTTGGCTTTTATGAATAAAGAAGTTGATGATATGGCCATATAATTCCTTGCGCTAAATTCTCAGTTTGCTCGTCTTGAAAAATTGTTAGGCCAGATTTCTCATAACATGCTACTTTAGTCAATAAAATGGCTGCTAAACCTGAAATTTGTGATGAGAATCACGAAGATCTTAAAGTGCTTGGTGTGACTCCCATTGAATCTTTGTTTTCCTATCTCAAACCTAATGATGATGGGGCTGGATATGAATCCACTTTGGTTGAAAAACGCCCCAATGATTTGGAGTCCATCTATCTTGATGCTAAAAGCATTGAAAGTGGAGTAGGAGATGTTAAAACCTTGAGTAGTAATGAAATTACTACTTTGGATTTCAAGGAATTCAATTATGATAGTTGCTCCTTGATTGAATGCATTTCCTTGATGCAATCCATGCTAAACTCTCCACACGCTTATAGCCAAAGCAAGGCCTTTACCGATCATATAGTCGAAGCTATGATAAAATCTCTTGAAGAGAAACTTGAATTGGAAGTTTCTATCCCTAGAAAGCTTCATGATGAGTGGGAATCTACTATCAAAATCAAAATCAAAAACTATGAACGCAATGCTTTGTGTGATTTGGGTGCTAGTGTTTCCGCGATTCCAAAGTCTTTATGTGATGTTCTGGGTTTTAATGAGATTGAGGAGTGTTCTCTTAATTTGCATCTTGCGGATTTTACTGTCAAGAAACCCATGGGAAGGATCAATGATGTTCATATTATTGCAAATAGGAACTATGTACCTGTGGATTTCATTGTGATTTGGGTGCTAGTGTTTCCGCGATTCCAAAGTCTTTATGTGATGTTCTGAGTTTTAATGAGATTGAGGAGTGTTCTCTTAATTTGCATCTTGCGGATTTTACTGTCAAGAAACCCATGGGAAGGATCAATGATGTTCATATTATTGCAAATAGGAACTATGTACCCGTGGATTTCACTGTGATTGACATTGATTGCAATCCTACATGCCCTATCATTCTTGGTAGACCTTTCCTAAGGACTATCGGTGCTATCATCGATATGAAGGAAGGGAATATTAGATTTCAATTTCCTTTAAAGAAGGGCATGGAGCATTTTCCTAGAAATAAAATAAGATGGCCTTATGAATCCATGATGATGGCTACTTATGGTTTGAGCACCAAAGACGACGATATGTGATTCTATCACTTTATGCCTAGCTAAGGGCGTTAAACAATAGCGCTTGTTGGGAGGAAACCCAATGAATTTATCTTTTTCTTTCTGTTTTGTTGCGTCCACACTATCATAATCCTGTTATGATTGTGTATTTTGTGTTTCTTTTTGTGTTTGAGCCAAGCAAAACCTTTATGACTAGTCTTGGTGATGGTTGTTTGATCCTGCTGGAAAACGACAAAAACATTTTCTCTCACAAGATTATTTTTCATTTTTATTCAGAAAGAACATTTGAGTTGATTGTTTTTGCTTCTGGTTGATATGCCTTTTTCCGAGGCAGTCGTAATTTTGCAGATTTTTTGAGGTAACATAAGTATACGAAGTATACAGATTGTTACAGACTGGTCTGTTTTTGACAGATTCTGTTTTTGTTGAGTTGGTTGCTTGTTTTGATGAAATTATGGATAGTATCTGGGGGGGGGTACTAGCCATGTAAAAGTGATAACACAGTAATCTAACACCAATATAAATAGAAATCAAGATTGCTACAGTACCTAAAGAGGTGGTAGTTTGTTTTCTTGTGCTAATGATATCACGAGTTTCTGTTTAAGTTTTGTGTTGTGAAGTTTTCAAGTTTTGGGTGATGTTCTCATGGACAAATGGATAAAGAGTGGAAAGAGCTCAAGCCTGGGGATGCCCAAGGCATCCCAAGCCAAATTCAAGGACACCAAAAAGCCTAAGCTTGGGGATGCCCTGGGAAGGCATCCCCTCTTTCGTCTTCAATCCATCGGTAACATTAATTGGAGGTATATTTTTTTTCACCACATGATATGTGCTTTGCTTGGAGCATCATGTATCGTAGGAGTCTTTTATTTTTGTTGTGTCACAATCGTCCTTGCTGCACAACTTTTTAGAGAGACATGCACACATCGTGATTTTGCTAGAATGCTCATTGTGCTTCACTTATATCTTTTGAGCTAGACCATTTTGCTCTATGTGCTTCACTTAGATATTTTAGAGCACGGCGGTGCATGACTTGGTAGTTGGTTTGTGCTATGGAAGTAGTCCCAAAGGTGATAGGTACCCAAAGAGGATACAAAAACCTCCATCTTCATGTGCATTGAGTAGAAAGAAAAGTTTGATTCCTCTCAATTAGTTTTGAGACGTGGATTTGGTAATATTAAGGGTTATGTTAGTAGGGTGTTGTGAATCTAGAAATACTTGTGTTGAAGTTAGTGATTCCCGTAACATGCACATATGGTGAACCTCTATGTTAGGAAGTCACAGCATAATTGATCTATTGATTGTCATCCTTTGTGTTGCGGTCGGGATCGCGCGATGGTTTACACCTACCAACCCTTCCCCTAGGAGTATGTGTTTAGCACTTTGTTTCGATTACTAATAAAAAATTTCGCAATAAGTATATGAGTTCTTCATGACTAATGTCAGTCCATGGTATACATGCACTTTCACCTTCCACCATTGCTAGCCTCTATAGTGCCGCACAATTTTCGCCGGTGCACAAACCCACCATATGCCTTCCTCAAAACAGACACCATACCTACCTACTATGGCATTTTCATAGCCATTCCGAGATATATTGCCATGCAACTCCCACTGTTCCATCTCATGACTTCTGCTGTCACTCTCATATTGCCATTGCATGATCGTAAGATAGCTAGCGAGATGTTTCAACGTCATACGCCAAGCTAGATCGTTGCACATCCCGGTACACTGCCGGAGGCATTTCCTATAGAGTCATCATCATTCTGAGCTTTTGAGCTGTGAGTGAATAAAATTTTGATGATCATCATTATTAGAGCATTGTCACATGTGAGGAAATTAAAAAAAGGACAAAGAGCCCAAATAAAAAAGCCCAAATAAAAATTAAAAATAAAAAAAGAGAAAAAGAGAGAAGGGACAATGCTACTATCTTTTTCCACACTTGTGCTTCATTATAGCACCATGTTCTTCATGATTGAGAGCTTCTTGCTTTGTCACCACCATATACTAGTGGGAATCTTTATTATATAACTTGGCTTGTACATTCCAAGGATGGGCTTCCTCAAATTGCCCTAGGTCTTCGTGAGCAAGCAAGTTGGATGCACACCCATTAGTTCTCCTTTTGAGCTTTCACATACTTATAGCTCTAGTGCATCCTTTGTATGGCAATCCCTACTAATTCACATTAATATCTATTAATGGGCATCTCCATAACCCTTTGATACGCCGAGTCAATGTGACCATCTCCTCCTTTTTTATCTCACAACCACCACCACACTCTATTCCACCTATAGTGCTATATCCATGGCTCACGCTCATGTATTGCGTGATAGTTGAAAAAGGTTTGAGAAAGTAAGAGTGTGAAAAAAATTATTTGGCCAATACCGGGGTTGTGCATGATTTGCATTAGTTGTGTGAGGATGATGGAGCATAGCCAGACTATATGATTTTGTAGGGATAACTTTCCTTGGCCTTGTTATTTTGAAAGTTCATGATTACCTTGCTAGTTTGCTTGAAGTATTATCGTTTTCATGTCAATAGAAAACTATTGTTTTGAATCTTACGGATCTGAACATTCATGTCACACGAAAGAAGTTGCAAAGGACAACTATGCTAGGTAGCATTCCACATCAAAAATTCAGTCTTTATCACTTCCCTACTCGAGGACGAGCATGAGTTAAGCTTGGGGATGCTTGATACGTCTCCAACGTATCTATAATTTTTGATGGTTCGATGCTATTATCTTGTCAAACTTTGGATGTTTTGTATGCCTTTTATATTTTTTTGGGACTAACTTATTAACTCAGTGCCAGTTCCTGTTTTTTCCGTGTTTTTGACCCTTTTCAAAGGAGGATTTTAAATGGAGTCCAAACGGAATAAAACTTCCAAAATGATTTTTTTCCGAAACAGAAGACGATCGGGAGACTTGAGAACCAAGGCACATGGTCACCAGGGACCCCAGAAGCCCCCTAGCCGCGGCCAGGGGGCCGCGCCTCCCAAGCTTGTGCTCCCCGTGGGCCTCCTCTGCCCTAGGTCTTTCGCCTATATATTCCCTAAAACCCCGGAAAAAATCAAGAGATCCACGAAAACACTTTTCCGCCGCCTCAAGCTTCTGTCTCTACAAGATTCCCATCTTGGGCACGTTCTGGTGCCCTGTCGGAGGGGAGATTCGAATACGGAGGGCTTCTTCATCAATACCATGACCTCTCCGATGATGCGTGAGTAGTTCACCATAGACCTACAGGTCCATAGCTAGTAGCTAGATGGCTTCTTCTCTCTCTTGGATCTTCAATACAAAGTTCTCCATGATCTTCATGGAGATCTATCCGATGTAATCTTCTTTTATGGTGTGTTTGTCGAGATCCGATGAATTGTGGATTTATGATCAGATTATCTATGAATCTTATTTGAGTTTCTTCTGATCTCTCTTATGCATGATTTCATATCCTTGTAATTCTCTTCGAGTTGTGGGTTTTCTTTGGCCAACTTGATCTATGATTCTTGCAATGGGAGAAGTGCTTGGTGTTGGGTTCATACCGTGCGGTGACCTCACCAGTGACAGAAGGGGTAGCGAGGCACGCATCGTGTTGTTTCCATCAAGGGTAAAAGGATGGGGTTTTCATCATTGGTTTGAGTTTATCCCTCTACATCATGTCATCTTTCTTAAGGCGTTACTCTGTTCGTCAAGAACTCAATACACTAGATGCATGCTGGATAGCGGTCGATGTGTGGAGTAATAGTAGTAGATGCAGAAAGTATCGGTCTACTTGTCTCGGACGTGATGCCTATACGTATGATCATTGTCTTAGGTATCGTCATGACTTTGCATGGTTCTATCAATTGCTCGACAGTAATTTGTTCACCCACCATAATATTTGCTATTTTGAGAGAAGCCTCGAGTGAACACTATGGCCCCCGGGTCTACGTCACACCATATTTTCAGCCTTACACTTTTACTTCGTTGCAGTTTCCGCCTTCAGATCTCACTTTGCAATCAATCTTGAAGGGATTGACAACCCCTTTATAGCGTTGGGTGCAAGCTCTTTTGTGTTTGCGTAGGTACTCTGGACTTGACGAGATTCCCCTACTGGATTGATACCTTGGTTCTCAAACTGAGGGAAATACTTACTACTCCTGTGCTGCATCACCCTTTCCTCTTGAAGGAAAAAACCAACGCAAGCAAGTCTCCGTCAACGTGTCAATTTCTGGCGCTGTTGTTTGAGAAGTAGCAGTATGCAATATACGACACAATCCAGTCGGGTGTGATTACCAGAATTTCCATGATGAGATCAATGACTGCTGGAACATCGACTTAAGTAGGATTGGAAGCACTTGTAGGTTACGGGGGCTCTTCAGTGAAAGCGTCTTCTTGCACGGATGGAGTGTGCAAGTGTTCCAAACACACATTGGTGGGTATAGGCCTCCGAGTGGATCCGATCTTATCCAACTCATCAGCTGCCTGGTTTTTCAGTCGGGGTACATGGTGGAGTTCTAAACCGTCAAACTTCTTCTCCAGCTTCCCCACTGCATTGCAGTATCCAATAATGGCGGGGTTCCTGACATCCCACTCCTTCATCACCTGATTAACCACCAAATCTGAGTCGCCGTAGACCATCAGATGTTGGACGCCGAGTGAAATGGCCATACACAACCCATAAAGGAGAGCTTCATACTCAGCTTCATTGTTGGAGGAATTGAAGTGAGTCTGGAGGACATAATTAAGCTTGTCGCCTTTCGGAGACACCAATACCACACCAGCTTCGGACCCGTTTAACATTTTGGAGCCATCGAAGAACATAGTCCACTGTGCCAAGTGAATTTGAGTTGGCTGTTGTTGTACCACCCACTCGGCCATAAAATCAGCAAGGGCCTGAGACTTGATGGCTTTCTTTGCCTCAAATTTGATGTCTAAATATAGCAACTCCATGGCCCATTTAGCCACTCGATCCATTGCATCCCGATTGTGAAGAATCTCTGATAGTGGGGCATCGCTGATGACTGATATGGAGTGATCTTGAAAGTAATGCGCCACCTTTTTTGCTGACAAGTATATTCCATAAAGAAGCTTCTGGTAATGTGGATACCTTTTCTTCGAAGGGGTCAATACTTCTGAAATGTAATAGACTTGGCACTGGACCTTGTAGGCTTTACCTTCTTCTTCTATCTCGATTGTCAGAACTATGTCGATGACCTGATTGGTGGCTGCGATGTATAGGAGCAGTGGTTCTTTGCTGTGCGGAGAAGCAAGCACCAGCTGGGTGGAAAGCAGAGCTTTAATCTGTACAAACGCTGCTTCCACTTCATCATTCCACTCGAACACATCTGATTTCTTCATCAGTCGGTATAAAGGCAGTGCCTTTTCACCGAGTTGAGAGATGAACCGACTCAATGCTGTGAGGTAGCCTGTGAGTTTTTGTACGTCGTGCAGCTGCACAGAGCTTTGCATTCGGACAATAGCGCCGATTTTCTCGGGGTTAACATTGATTCCTCGTTCGTAAATGAGAAAACCGAGTAACTTGCTGCTAGGAACGCCGAAGGTGCACTTGGCTGGATTTAACTTGATATCATACTTCCTCAAATTAGCAAATGTTTCTGCTAGGTCAGTCAGCAGGTCGGAACCTTTGCGTGACTTGACCACAATATCATCCATGTATGCTTCGACATTCCGACTGATCTGGTCAAGCAAACACTTCTGAATCATGCGCATGAAGGTTGCACCGGCATTTTTCAGACCAAAAGGCATGGTGATATAAGAGAAACACCCAAAAGGGGTGATGAAGGCTGTTTTTATTTTTATTTGGACCAAACAGACGGATCTGATGGTAGCTAGAGTAAGCATCCAAAAAAGACAAACGCTCGCACCCCGTAGTCAAATCGACAATTTGATCAATGCGGGGGAGCAGGAAGTGGTCTTTCAGACATACGTTATTAATGTTCTTGAAGTCGGTACACATGCGAAGGGAATTGTCCTTCTTGGGGACCATGACGACATTTGCGAGCCACTCAGAGTGGTAAACCTCGCGAATCAATTTGTCCTCCAAGAGTCGCGCCACCTCCTCGCCGATTGCTTTCCTCTTTTCTGCCGCATACCGTCGTAGGCGCTCCTTGACTAGCCTCGCCTTCGGATCCACTCTCAAGCGGTGCTCAGCCAGCTCCCTGGGTATACCCGGCATGTCAGCAAGCTTCCATGCAAAGATGTCCCAATTCTCACGGAGGAACTGGGTGAGCTCGGCTTCCTATTTGTTGTCGAGTGTTGTAGATATGTTGGTTGGAGCAGCATTGGGATCTGTCGGGTGGATGTGCACTGGCTTGACCTCACCTGCCAACTGAAATGCGGAATCAGAAGCGGGCTTCTTGGAGCACATTAGGTCAGCAGGGTCGGCATTCTTCTGATACTCTTCCAACTCTACTACAACCATCTGTTGATCTGGAATTTTATATCCTTGTTGCAAACACTCTTCAGCTCTCTCCCGATTTCCTAAGATAGTGATGAATCCTTTAGGCCGTGGCATCTTCATCTTCGGGTACACGTCATATGGTCGGGCCATGAAACGTGCATAAGCAGGATGACCCAGAATAGCATGGTACGCACTCTGGAAGTCCACCACCTCAGACGTCCTCTTCTCTTTGCGAAAATTCTTGTCCGAACTAAAATAAACTTCTAACGCGATCTGGCCGAGTGACTTGGCCTTCTTCCCTGGGATAACTCCATGAAAGGACATGGTGCTCTCGCTGAGTCGGGACATCGGAATGCCCATCCCCTTGAGAGTTTCGGCATATAAGATATTCAGTCAGCTTCCTCCATCCATAAAGACTTTACAAAGCCGAACACCCTTTACAACTGGATCGACCACCAGAGCCTGTCGACCTTGAGTCGGAACAACAGCCGAGTGATCCGACTGATCAAACGTGATGGGGGTCTACGACCACTTCAGATACGACGGGGTGGATGGCACTGCCATGTTGACTTCTCTGTTGATGACTTTCAGTAAACTTTTGCTCTCTACGTCAGCAAAAATCATAAGCGTTGCTTGGATTTTAGGGAAATCATTTTTTTCGTCGTTCTCTTCTTGAGGGTCTTTTCCACTCGACTGACCTTCTTTGAACTCTTGGATCAACAGTCGGCACTGCCGAGTGGTGTGCTTTGGCAATATCAGATTGCCCTCTTCATCTTTTTTCATCTGGAATACACACCGCTGATCCAAAACATCCGACTGCATCTTGGATTTCTTGAGGGAAATGGTGCC
Source organism: Hordeum vulgare subsp. vulgare (assembly GCF_904849725.1). Taxonomy (NCBI): domain Eukaryota; kingdom Viridiplantae; phylum Streptophyta; class Magnoliopsida; order Poales; family Poaceae; genus Hordeum; species Hordeum vulgare. The sequence goes on from NC_058521.1 coordinate 184,884,562, forward strand.
TTGGACTTTCCCTTGTATTTTCCCGACACGAGATCGGCTGTTTCTGCTGGTGTAGCGCTTTCAACCTTCCGCTTCTGCTTTATATTGGAATTGGCATTAGCGTTGTTGACTACTTTACCTTTGCCGCTACGGAGGTGGTCTTCTTCTTCTCCGTTTGCATAACGGGTTGCTATTTACATCATTTTGCTCATTGACATGTCTCCTGAGCGACCAAACTTCAGATATAACTCTCGGTACCTGACGCTTGCTTTGAAGGCGCAGACTGCTTGGTGCTTGGTAACATTCTTGACTGTATGGTGTAGAGAGGTCCAGCACTAGATGTAATCGCGCAAGGACTCACTTGGCTTCTATATGCAATGCTGTAACTTAGAAAGGGCGGCAAGGAGCTTGCAAGTGCCCTCGAAGGTCTTGATGAACACTCGGGCCAGATCTGCCCAACGGTATATGCTTGAGGGTGCCAGCTAATTCAGCCATGCACGGGCTGAACCATCCAGCATCAGGGGCAAGTGCTTCATCACAACGTTGTCGTTGCCGCCGCCAATGTGTAGTGCAACTCGATAGTCGTCTAGCCAAGTTTCGAGCTTGGACTCTCCTATGAACTTGCTGACTCCAGCCGCCAACCTGAAGTTGGGGTGAATATCGGCAGAGCGGATTGCCCTGCTGAAACACTCGGGACCAGAAACTGCGGTACCACTTCCACTCGAATGATCTCTATAGAGACCATCTTTGTAGGCTCTCCATCTGTTGATCCTTCTCTACACGAGTACATCCCTATCGTCGAATCCTGGATTCTGCTTGTCACCAAATGGGCGCCGATCTTCATAGTGTCAGGACACATACGAGACGCTCCACGGAGGAGAATGCACTCGACGGTGGTCATCGTGGTGATAACGAGGCGGAAACTGGTTCCGACCATGGTCTCTGTGCTGATACTCTCAGTTACCCCCGTCTCTGCAACGCTGGGGTGAACCTAGACTGTAAACTAAACGCACTGTATCTGCTCTTGGTGAATTACTGTGTAATCTATTGAGTGATTGTGATACAGCTGAGTTCTGTTGCTGTGCTGCTTGAAGAAAAGCGCGAATCTGCTCTAAGCCTCTACCCGCCTCTGAATCTGACGGCTGAATTGAATCTTCTATCTTAGTTGCTGCTGCGACATTAAGTATCGGAGTATGATATACCTCAACACTGTCTTGTTGAACACTTGAGAAGAGTTGTCGCTGACGCCGACTGGAAGTTGGAGGACGACGACGACCACGTCCAGTCGATGATTTGTCAGCCCCCTGCTTGCTGCGACTGAACCCGGGTGGGCTCTCCGCGGAGCCCGCCAAGAAGACCTGTGCTGCTGGGTTGCAGCTCTCGCACTCTGATGGAACATAAGACCGATCTGATGCCGAGTGGATCGGATCTCGAAGGGGCACAGCTGGCTCGATTGTCGCGACTTGAGGAGTCAACGGAGGTGACACCTGGCGAGCCACTACGTGCTTCACCGAGCGCTATAGTCGTGAGCGAACGGATCGCTTGCGATGAAGAACATCGGAGTGAACAGCTGACAGCGGAGTCGGTGCATGTCGAAGGAGTACGCCGAAGGAGTTTGCACAGAAGTGCATCCCTCCACGGACTGGGAGCGCCTCGATGTCGAGTGGTGCTTCCTGAAGCCATGCCGAGTCATTGGCGACGAAGATGAGGGTGCCGAAACGGATCTCACCACCCATGAATGAATCGTAGCCGGAAGACATGACGAAGAATGAAAATCACAAACCTGCCGGAAGTCGCTTAGACGCCTGCCCCACGGTGGGCATCAACTGTCGTGGGAATGAACTTGACAGTAGAGGTGTAGGGTACGAATGGAGAGGGAAGAGTCCTAGCTACGGCAAGCTTGTACACCGGATGTATGAGTTCCGGCCCCTCTCTTAGAGGTAATAGCCCTACGTCTCAGTCCTCGGGAGCTCTTGCAGTGTGGATTGTGTATTACAGGGGGTGCGAACCCTTGTGCCAGAGGGTAGGGTTGGCTTATATAGAGTGCGCTACCCCTCATCAAGGCCTCAACATCTAAGGGCTCAATCAATATGGTTTAAAGATATACGTTACCGATAACGTATGCAAGTAATAAATGCTGTTAATGACAATTGGCTGAACGTGTGTTTGTTGTCCTTCGTGGGGATGACTTCTGGTCTTCTGTGCTGACTGGAACCATGCCAAGTGGATGTAGGTCGTCTAGTGGATGGGAATATATTACGAGTGTTTGTGTACCGATTGACTTTTTAGGTGCCATGACCATCCAGTCGGAATCTTCTGTGTAACCCTTGGACTAATAATGAGGTACTCGTGGGTAGGACCTTTAGGTCAGGCGTGTGACCCTACCCTAGGTACATATCCCCATTAGTCCTTGCGCTGCAAAAATTTTAACGTCGAGTGACGGAAGTGTTCATCCGTGGTGGCGTCCGGGTCACCTAACCGAGTGTGGTGATGATCTAGTCGCGGTTGTTGATAAGTATTGGACCCATTAAAAACTAAATCCATGCGCATGTAGGTCCTTCTTAGCCAGTTTATCTTCATTCGGCCAATTGGAAGATTCTCGATCCCCAAAGATCTTCGTCCAAGAACTCAACATCACCGTCCACAGGCCCTATGATGGCGCCAACTGTCGTGTTTTTGTCACGGCAGATGTCCTCGTCAAGGGTTTAGCTGTGAGTCCATCACACTATGTGGCAGCTTAAGAGGGGTTGGGCAGAATGGAGAGACGCGAGCTTACCTAGGTTCGGCCCCTCTGATGGAGGTAAAAGCCTACCTCCTGCTTGTTATTCATTGATGAAGATGACGATCTCGTATACAAGGGTGCGGAATGGCTAGCTCTAATCTCGAAGGTGTCTAATTTGTCTATCTCATCATTATGTCTTGGCTAGACCTAACTTAACTTAACCTGTCCCTCTTGGGGTGCCCTGCCCCTCCTTATATTGGTTGAAGGTGTAGGTTTCCATAAAGTTCTACTAGGACTAGGACTAGTTTTTCGTGGAAGGATTTTCTCCTCTTCTTGGGCCTTCTTTGTGAGCCGCCTTCCATGCCTCTCCATGAACCGCCTTACGCCGGCTTGCACACTGGGCCTTGGGCTTCATCGTCTAGGTCGATCCGGCGAGTGGGGTGGCCAATGAGTCATTAGCTGATGGGCCAAGTCATACTTCATGGCCGGATCAATCCTCCTAGTCGGGTCATAACTTTTGGTCCAGCCGTGAGCTATATCCCCGGCAAACTCCTAGTTCCAGAACCGAATCTCTCGATAGGGGCGAGGCTCATGACCTGATCTAAGTGATGAGCGGGATCGACATGCAACACAAAGCTACCGAACACGAAAATCTGTCTAAGGACAAAGATAGCCCCGGTGCGAATTTCATTGCCAATGATGAGGCGAGCCATCGATCCTTCTCGTGATCGTGCAGCAGAACTCCCAATGAAAGCATCAATGTCAATGTCAAAACCGTCCGGTCTCGAGTAGGGGGTCCGAACTATGGATCTAAGGTTGATGTGTAACAAGAGATGATGGAAATGATTTTTTATCTAGGTTCACGCACTCTTGATGGAGGTAAAACCCTACGTCCTGCTCTTGTTGTTATTGATGAGGTAGTACAAAGTATAGAGTTGATCTACTACGAGATTGGTGTTGTGGTCTAAACCCTAATTGTGGTGAGCTTGATCTCTCCTATGAGCTATGGCCCCCAGGTTTATTTAGATGCTACGGGTGTCAGGGTTTACACAAGGTCGGTTACAACAAAGATGGAATATGCCGATTACTACACCTCCTTCGACTATATGCCAAGTCTTTGGAAGAGTCCATCTCGAAACCAACACTTCTGCTGACGCTCCAACAACCGAGAGAGTCCGGCCCATGAGAACAAGTAGACAGACCAAGGACCCCCTGATCATGGACTCCCTCATCAGGAGCGCACGATGGTTAAATCCTACCAACACCCTCCCTCGGGGCATGTGAGTAGTACTTTAATTTGTGATAAAACTAAAAAAACTTTGCAATAAGTGTATGAGTTCTTTATGATTAATGTGATACCATGGACATACGCTATCTCACCTGCTCATATCTGCTAGCCTCTTTGGTACCATGCATTGCCCATTCTCACCTCAAGAGTCGGTGCAACTTTCATGAGTGCATCCAAACCCCGTGAGATGACACGCTCTGTTGCACATAAGCCTCATTATATCTTCCTTAAAACAGCCAGCATACCTACCTATCATGGCATTTCCATAGCCATTCCGAGATATATTGCCATGCAAATTCCATCGTCACTTCATATGACAAGTTCGTTCATCATCAAATTTCTTTGCATGATCATATAGAGCTAACATAGTATTTTTGGCAAAGCCGCTGTTCATCATAATTCTGATACATGTCACGCTAGATCTTTGCACATCCTCGTACACTGCTAGAGGCATCCTTAGAGAGTCATACTGTCCTGTCAGTCTTCATATTGGGTTGTAAGTAAATTGGGTTGTAAGTAAATAGAAGTGTGATGATCATAATTATTAGAGCATTTTCTCAGTGGGGACATAAAAGTGGGGGAAGCCAAACGAGGCTGCCATAAAAAATGAATGAGAGAAAAAGAGAGAAGGGACTTTGCTACTATCATTTACCACACTTGTGCCTCAAAGTGGCACATCGTTCTTCATATCGAGAGTCTCATGTTAGACCATTCATATGCTACTGGGAATCACTTTTTCATAAAATTGGCTTTTATATTCCGATGACGGGCTTCCTCAAATGCCCGAGGTCTTCGTGACTAAGCAACTTGGATGCACACCCCACTTAGCTTCAGTTGAGCTTTCATACACTTATAGCTCTAGTGCATCATTTGCATGGCAACCCCTACTCCTTACATCGATATCTATCGAGGGGCATGTCCATAACCCGTTGGTACGCCTAGTTGATGTGAGACTATCTTCTCCACTTTTTACCCCTTTTGGTACCTACCACCATATTCTATTCCACCTATATGCTATGTCCAATGGTTCACACTCATGTATTGCGTGAAGAATAAAAAGTTGATGCATATTGAAAAAGTACGATCCAATTGCCAAAGTTGGGCAACATGTTGCTTGACAATTCTGCCAATGTGGTGAAGATGGAGCCATGCCTTGCTAATATAATAAAATGAATGGGGGTAAAACAATTTTTGAGGATCATATACTTTGAAAGATTAATGATTTTCTTGCTTATACTTAAGTATTAGTATGTTAATGTTTGTTAATTCATCATTTCTCAATGAGCATACATGCATAAGGTTACATATTGGGTAGCATGTCACATAAAAAATTCTTTTTTTACCATTTACCTACTCGAGGACGAGCATGAATAAAGATTCAGGATGCTTGATACGTCTCCAACGTATCTTTAATTTTTGATTGTTCCATGTTGATATATTATCATTCTAGGATACATTTTAAGTATTTATTTACCAATTTATATTATTTTTGAGCACTAACCTATTGACCGAGTTCCCCGTGCGAGTTGTTCTTTTCTACATGTTTTTCACTTTTCAGGTTCCAATACCAAACGAAGTCCAATTGACCTCAAACCTTTTGGAGATTTTTTCTGGACCAAAAGAACATCAATGAGTATCGGAAGAAGGTTGGGTGCCACCCGAGGCCCCACAAGCCAACACGGCGTGACTTGGAAGGGAGCACACCCTGATGGCTTGTGGGCCCCTCGAGTCTCTCCCGACTCCATTATCTCGCTTATGAATTCTCATATATACCAAAAACCCTAGAGGCAGTCCTAAAACACTTTTTACTCCATCCCAAGTCTTTGTTCCTAGGGGAGGCCAGGTGGAGTTCCTTTCGATACTATGCCGGAGGGGGGATCGATCATGGAGTGCCTCTTAATCAACCTTGCCGCCCTCATGATGATGTGTGAGTAATTGACCACAGACCTACGTGTCCATGGCTAGTACCTATATGGCAATCTCTCTCTCTCTCTCTTGTTCTTCAATACAATGATCGTCGCATCTTCGCTTTGATCCATATGATGTAATCCTTTTGTGCGATGCATTCTTGGGATCCAATAAATTGTGCGTTTATGTTCAGATTATTCATGATAAATATTTGAGTCTTCTATGAATTCTAATATGATTATTATGCACGTACATGATTATGATAGCTTCATAATTCTCTATGATCTATCAAAATAGTTTTGCCAACTAGATTGATATTTCTTTGGTGAGAGAGGTGTGTCGTAGTAGGTTCAACCTGGTGAGTTTCTATATCCCAGTGACAGAAGGGGACAAGATGCGTCATTGTGTTGCTGCTAATAAGGATAACACGATGGGGTTTATTCATATTGCTTGAGTTTACTTTGTCTACATCATGTCATCGTTCTCCATGCACTACTCTGTTTTATTTAATACTCTAGATGCATGTTGGATAGTGATCCATGAGTGGAGTAATAGTAATAGTTGCAGGGAAGAGTCAGCCTATTTGTTTATGGACGTGATGCCTATATACACATGATCATTGTCGTGAATATCGCCTAACTATCCGCTTTTGTATCAATTGCCCAACAGTAATTTGTTTACCCACAGTATGTTGTTTTCATGAGAGATGCCACTAGGGAAAACTATGCCCCCGGGTCTAATCACCATATATTTACAAAACATTTAATACCTTGTTGCCATTTACTTTTTTTTTTCATTTTATTACGCAATTTACAATTATCTACAATTATGTACACATCTCACTTCACTACAAGAAATATGTCAACTAACGACCTTTTGTCGATGACCCTGGAAGGAATGGGCATAAATCTATGACCATTTGACATCATTTGGTTGTAAGCTGTTTGGAGGGGTCCTAGCCCCAAAAACCAACGACCATTTTCATCAGAAAGGTCATCACTTGCTTACTGGAAAAGGTCATAAAGCGGAGAGCACCTGGCACTGCCTTATTTCTAGGTGATAATGACCAATACGAATGGTCGTTACTAGGCTCGTGACCAGCGGTGGTGGTGCTGATGCCACGGCCACCTCACCCATCGGCAGTTGTTGCTGTTGCTGTTGCTATCTACATGAGAGAGCTGAATTGAGATGTTGCCTGTTGCTAACCAGTCGACCATAACATCCTTCCATAACATCAGTGAAGCAGCAAAATAGAAGCAGCCATAACATCCTCCCATAATTAACATCAAAAGTATAAGACATTCTAATACAGTTCACAACAACAGGCCGATAACACAGTGCGCAAAAGTACAACAAACAACGACGATGATAAACCGAGGATCATGGAGGGTGATGACTAAATGGGACCTAGAGTCTTCAGGAGGGCTGCATGCTCTGCCCTGGTCTTGATGTCTTGATCAGCACTCTGCGATAAACCGCGTGCATGCGACATCAGGTGTTCATAAACACCATCCCTGGGCTTTGGCTTTGTGGTGCAGTATGGGCATCTGAACATTCCCCTCATGAAGTAGGCCGCCTTCCACTTCTCCTTGATCGTCTGGGCTTCCTTCTCAATGAAGGACTCTTTGTTACCGTCCTCCACGTCATCTCGAGAGTTATACTGCACAGACAAATTAATTGCGCACACATTATGCATTCATATAGGCATTATGGAGCTAGAACACACACTTCTGATTCAGAATGATGCAATGAACAAACACCAAATTTTAATGAACAAACAAAGGAAAAAGTCATGTATAGTAATCTAATTAAACAAACAACATTAAAACACTCTCTACATCAATTTCATTAAAAAGCCCACCAACATGCATTCATATATTGCTTACGCTGAACTAAAATAGTTGGGACTACCTCATACGGTTCGTCGTCGTCGTAGTCAGAGTCATACGGGCTCTTGAACCAAGTCTTGGCGAGCTTCCTCTTCATGCCTGCAGCTTCCTTTTCCTACACTGTAAGTAATTCAATTAGACAAACTATGTAACACAGTATTCAAAAGGTCAAGCATTCAACAATGTGCTTCTAATTACATTCATAGTGCCGCTGCATCAGCCACCCTATTCTCTACACTGGGTCTGTCCTTTGTGCATTTCACTTATACAATCTTTCGATCCTTCATACAAAGATTTAAATGTCCTTTCAAAAAATCAAACTGTACTGTGTAACTATATGTTACGTGTACACTTCTTTTGTCAGGACATGTGCTGGATGTCACAATGAAATTGGCCATGGACGTAATCAGCCAATATATGACTATACTGTAACTATATGCTTGTAATCAGCCAATATATGACTATGAGGTAGCTCTTTGTTGTTTTCTGTACTAATTAAGCAGTTGCATTGGTATTGACTTTACCAACAAAAACATGCAGTTCTCCATGTCATGAAACCATCCATACCATAAAACTTGTTACAAGGAGCGCTTTCATCCAAAATGTGATGTCTGCAAGCAATTTGTAAGTATCACTTCATTATCTTTTCTTATCTGTTTTCATAAGACGATTCTCTCTGTTCTGCATTTTATATAGCAGAACATTGCACTATTGGGCTGCTCAGCCCCTGCCGTGCCCCGGTGAGGGGATAACACAACAAATTTATCAACATATTCGGCACATAATAAAATCTAAGCACATGCAGCAATCAAGATTCCAATTCAAAACCTAACTCTTATTAAATCCTTACTAATAATCCCAATAAAATGCAAGAGAGGGGGCAGACCTAGGCGAAATTTAGGAATAATGGGTGTTCGTATATATCAAGCACATGACTTAGGTGAAATCTTTACTAATAAGAGAAAGATTCCGTTGATTCAAGCCAACAAAATGCAAAAGTTCGCCAACACATGCAAAAGTAGAGTGTGTTCTGCTCTCTGAATATATGAAAGCAGAAAACCCTATCTAAATAATCTCCTGCTTATCAACCATAACTATGAAAGCAGGGGAACGGGGAGCATTACCACATTCACATGCACAAATCAAGATTGAAATTAAAGAAATCCAAGTCTCAATATATAAATCTATGTAGCATTCAAGCACGAATCAACTATGAAAAACCCAGAAAACCCTATCTAAAAAACCCACCTCATCGTCGGCAGCACCGCTCGAGGTCGTGTCCTCCTGCTTTGGCACATGCACCTCCTTCTCTTCTGCAGCGGTGGTGACAGCGGTTGCGGTCGTGTCGACCTCCTGCTGCTTCGGCAGATCCGCAACGGCGACGGCGCGACGAGCGCCCTCCATTGGGAGACGAGGCGACGAGGGAGACGGTGCGACGAGGGTGACGAGGGAGACGAGGCGACGAAGTGGGAGACGAGGCGACGAGGGAGACGAAGTGGAAGTTCCCTATTTATATGATGTGACAGTTCCTCCAACGTCCCGTCCGCCACGTGCCGTCCGGGACATCTTACAAAAAAAAACAAATGGCATAGACACCATAAAAAAAACAAATGGCCCGCTCGAACCTGGTCGGCACGAACCGGTTCGGTCGGTCTTTCTGTCTCGCTCGAACCTGGTCTACCAAGCCAATCTACTCTGCTCGCGCTCTGCCCCCATCGTCGCCGAAGCTCGTCGGCCGGCACCACCTCCGCCGTGCCATGGTTTACGAGGATGAGAGTAGCAACGACCTATCGAGCCTGGACATCAGCTCTTCCTCGGACGACATGATGTACCGGGTAATTTGTAGAGCTAGGGTTATGTTTAGGGTTTCGGTTTCTTCACATTGGGGATTTATCTCTATTTCTTGGTTCTTCTTTAGATCCCTGCTAGTATCGACGACAAAGACTACATGGGCATCGAGAATTCTGCCCTGGATGTTTGCTTGGAGCATGGGCTGCTGCCTAAGCGTCGCGTAGCATTGGAAGGATTTGAGACACCGAGAAGATTTTTAGTGTGTGCGCTGCCGGTTAGTTCTATCTTCTTTAGTGTTAGACATGCATGAAGTTGCTTCTGTTTTTTCTATGTGGCTCAAAAGATTCAGACTGTCAGTGTTTACTACATCACTGTCATTGTTTGTTTAGCTCAAATATTCAGACTGTCAGTGTTTACTACATCACTGTCATTGTTTGTTTAGCTCAAATATTCAGACTGTCATTGTTTATTACAACACTTTCATTGCTAATTTAGCTAAAAGATTCTGGCTTGTTACAGCACTGTCTTTGCTTGTTTATTACAGCACTGTCATTGCATGTTTATTACAGAATTCTGGCTTGTTATTTTTTGGTTATTTTGTATTGCTGAAGTACTGGTTATTTTGTATTGCAGCCACCTCAAAACTGTGGTTTTGTTGGTTGGGTAGACCAAGAGTGGTCTCCCACAATGCAAAATGCATTGTTAAAACTGTAGGAAATGTTGGAAGACAGCAAGAGTGCTAGGAGGGATGATAATTTGTTGAATTCACTGAAAATTCACCACCTCACAGAGGAGAAAAGAAATCTTGATGCAAACTATCACAAACTAGTCGAAGATGTGAATCAACTGCTCAACCTTGCAGAAGCTCAAGGCGGAGTCATTAGGACCCAGAAGGCAAATCATTTGAAGGAGAAGGACAAACTTAATGATGAAATTTTTGTGCTCAACCTTCATATTGATGGTCTGAAGAAAGGAATTGAGAATTGATGAAACACAGGGATGAGCTGAAGATCCAGATTGCTGATCAGTTGAAGGCATTGGAGAAGAACCAAGAGATGTCGAAGATGACCAGGGACATTTTGGATGGATGAGCTGATCAGATGAAGATGAAGTCCACTATGCTATGGTTGATATGTTGTTTTGTTGCTGTGTTGCTCTTTTGTACCAATGTTGTAATGCAAGATGATCAGAATCTCTATATTATGTATGATTAAGTGACTCCACTATGCTATGTTTGTAACTGTACTATGCTATTGTTGGTGTGTTGCTCTTTTGTAGCAATGTTGTAATGCAAGATGAGAAGAATCTCTTAATTATGAATGATTAAGTGACTTTATCTTTGTTCAACCCAAGTATGTTGATAGATTGGTTGATCTTACTTGTTGTATCTTATTTGTTCATAGATTGGTTTAAGTGACTTCTTATTCGTTGCAAATGTCTTTAAGTGCCCATGAAAAGACCTAACCTATTGCTATAAACAGATCATGACCATCAATCACACATAAAAAGACATCATGACCACTAGTTGTTGATCTTCTGGCATAATTTGTTGAAATGGTCTCATGTTTTTCATAATGGTGCATGTTGGAATGACAAACAATGTTGATGAAGGAAGTTCATCTTCCTTGTATGAAAAATTCATTATTCATTTTTCAACTGCCCGAAATGAGTTCTTTTGTGAAGGACCTACCATCTATTTGTTTCAAAATTGGTCCAAATCATTTTTCTAACATACTAGGCCATATGTAATGTACAATTCACAAAATGGTTGGGTGTCAAAAGCTTTTATCCATCTCTCATGAAAAAGACAAATCTATGTCGAATCCGTAGGAAGCGGGTCAAATTTGAACTACGGCTTCCTTATAGTTTGCTCTTTATTTTTTCCAAAAATCATTTCTAGGTACACAAGTATCTATTTAATCATAGAAACACCAAAAGGTTTCCAAGATTCAACCACTAGGTAGGAACGGTCATGCCCGCCGTTTCGACCGCATTTTGAAACGGCCATTAAAAATTCAAAAAAAAATAAAAAAATGGGAAACCTTTGCATTATGTCATCATATGTGATAAAGTTACCATGTAAAATAATAAACTTGTAATACGACAATTATTTTTAAAAAGTGTTCACACAAATGAGCTATCATGTGTGAAGATTCACGCCTTTCAAGCACATGATCAATCTCATGGCCATATTCATGGCATAGTTTGTTGAAATGGTCTCATATTTTGCATAATGGTGCATGTTGGAGTGAAAAACAATGTTGATTAAGGAAGTTTTCTTCTTCCTTGTATGAAAAATTCATTTTTCATTTTTCAAGTGCCCGAAATGAGTTCTTTTGTGAAGGACCTACCATATATTTGTTTCAAAATTGGTCCAAATCATTTTTCTAACATACTAGGCCATATTTAATGTACAATTGACAAAATGGTTGGGTGTCAAAAGCTTTTATGCATCTCTCGTGAAAAAGATAAATCTATGTCGAATCAGCTGGAAGCGGGTCAAATTTGAACTCCGCATGCCTTATAGTTTGCTCTTTATTTTTTCCAAAAATTCTAGGTACACAAGTATCTATTTAATCATAGAAACACCAAAAGGTTTCCAAGACTCAACCACTAGGTAGGAACGGTCATGCCCGCCGTTTCGACCGCATTTTTAAACGGCCATGAAAAATTCAAATAGAATCAAAAATGGGAAACCTTTGCATTATGTCATCATATGTGATAAAGTTACCATGTAAAATAATAAACTTGTAATACGACAATTATTTTTAAAAAGTGTTCATACAAATGAGATATCATGTGTGAAGATTCATGGCTTTCAAGCCACATGATCAATCTCATGGCCATATTCATGGCATAGTTTGTTGAAATGGTCTCATATTTTTCATAATAGTGCATGTTGGAGTGACAAACAATGTTGATTAAGGATGTTTTCATCTTCCTTGTATGAAAAAATCATTTTTCATTTTTCAAGTGCCCGAAATGAGTTTTTTTGTGAAGGACCTACCATATATTTGTTTTAAAATTGGTCCAAATCATTTTTTAACATACTAGGCCATATTTAATGTACAATTTACAAAATGGTTGGGTGTGAAAATCTTTTACCATCTCTCGTGAAAAAGACAAATCTATGTCGAATCCGCTGAAAGCGGGTCAAATTTGAACTGCGCCTGCCTGATAGTTTGCTCTTTATTTTTTCCAAAAATTATTTCTAGGTACAAAAGTATCTATTTAATCATAGAAACACCAAATGGTTTCCAAAATTCAACCACTAGGTAGGAACGGTCATGCCCGCCGTTTCGTCCCCATTTTGAAACGGCCATGAAAAATTCAAAATAAATCAAAAAATGGGAAACCTTTGCATTATGTCATCATATGTGATAAAATTACCATGTAAAATAATAAACTTGTAATACGACAATTATTTTTAAAAAGTGTTCACACAAATGAGTTATCATGTGTGAAGATTCATGCCTTTCAAGCCACATGATCAATCTCATGGCCATATTAATGGCATAGTTTGTTAAAATGGTCTCATATTTTGCATAATGGAGCATGTTGGAGTGAAAAATAATGTTGATTAAGGAAGTTTTCATCTTCCTTGTATGAAAAATTCATTTTTCATTTTTCAAGTGCCCGAAATGAGGTTTTTTGTGAAGGACCTATCATATATTTGTTTCAAATTGGTCCAAATCATTTTTCTAACATACTAGGCCATAGTTAATGTACAATTGACAAAATGGTTGGGTGGCAAAAGCTTTTATCCATCTCTCGTGAAAAAGACAAATCTATGTCGAATCAGCTAGAAGCGGGTCAAATTTGAACTGCGGCTGCCTTATAGTTTGCTCTTTATTTTTTACAAAAATCATTTCTAGGTACACAAGTATTTATTTAATCATAGAAAAACTAAAAGGTTTGCAAGATTCAACCACTAGGTAGGAACGGTCATGCCCGCCGTTTCGACCGCATTTTGAAACGGCCATGAAAAATTCAAAAAAAAAATCAAAAAAATGGGAAACCTTCGTGTCGCATCATCACATGTGACCTGCCAACTAGAAAAGATATATAAATTTGAGTACCGATGTCTTCTTGAACTATTCAGTATGATTTTAACCATTATTTCTACAATGTTTATCAAAAAGAAAAAGAAAAAGTCTGCCTCCAAACCCCAAAAAACTAGTGAACATTTTCCCTGCCACCCCACCAAATTTTCCTTCCACTCCCTCTCCCACTACCACGCGGGACCCACCACTCCCTCTCCCACTCCCCTCTCCATTCGATTCCCCACTACCCATGCGGGATCCATGCCACTCCCCACTCCGCCGCCCCTCTCCTGCTCCGCGCCGCCCCGCCGCCCCTCCCGTGTTCCGCGCCGCCCCTCTCCCCTCTCCCCGACAATGACTACATCGACGACGTCGATGGCTACATCTACATCGACGACGACTACATCGACGATGTCGACGGCTAAATCTACATCGACGACGACGGCTACATCTACATCGACGTCGATGGCTATGACCACATAGACGACGACAGCGGGTACATCTACATAATCAACAGTCGACGACGATAGGTACCTCTCCTCTTGACCCATCTCCCGTTGATAGATCCCCCTCATGTGTTCTTCTAGGGTTTGATAGATCCCCCTCATGTGTTCTTCTAGGGTTCATGGGGCTGGATCAATTGGGATGGTTCGATACATTCATGGGGTTAGGGTTAGGGTTCATGGTGTTAGGGTTAGATTCATGGGGTTAGGGTTGTAGTTTTCATGGGGCTGGATCAATGGGGCTGGATCATGGGGTCCTGCATTTGTGATGGGTAACAAATGGGGGTACATCCCCCACCTGGTCGATCTAGGGTTAGGATTTAGTCAATCTAGGAGCTCCTGGAGGTTCTTGTTCATGTTCATCGGATTTATTCCTAGTGGTTCGTTCTATCCCCCTCTGGTTAATTAGAGTTTCCATCAACAATACTTGCTTGTATCAGTAGCACTTGGAGAAGAAGCTACTAGGGTTGGTATCAACAGTACTTGCTTGCTTGCTCCTCTTCAATTTTCTTCCTTGCTTGCTTGTTTCTATCAGTAGCACTATGCTTGTTTCTATCAGTAGTACTTCTTTTGCTTGCTTGCTTGTATTAGTAGCACTTATGCACTTTGCTTGCTTTCTTGCTTGTATTAGTAGCACTTATGCACTTTGCTTGCTTGCTTGCACACTGCTTGCTTCTTTATTCACCAAATGTTGGGCAACCAGTTTCTATGAATGCATATGTTTGCCTCCAGTAGGGATACAGTTGAGTAATTACTTTGCTTATAGATGATTGCAGGTACATGGATAAAATTGCAAGTTAAAACATAAAAGTAATGGTTGTAAATAGTTAATGCATTGCTTCACATATATAGTTTTCTTCAACTATCAGTTTAGTACATTACTACCTCCTGTTTCACATGTTTTAATACTAATGCATTGCTACACTTGTATGTGCATGCTAGTCCAAGTGCTTCAATTTAGTTGCTTGCTTCAACTGTCAGTTTAGTACTGATGCATTAACTGTATGTGCATTGCTACATGTGTATGTGCATGCTGGTCCAAGTGTTTTACATGTATTAGTACTGATGCATTAACTACATCACCATATTGTTGATCCAACAAGTTTTCTAGCTTCACATCTATTACATGTATGTGCATGCTCACCTAAATGCTTTCCTTTATTGATATAAGTGCATCATTTTACTTTATCCCTGTTGTATCTGATTGTTGTTTATTCTATTTTGCAAGCACCACCTCAAGATCATCCATGTCAAGGATGACAAGGTCAAACCCGAGGCCAACCAGTGGTATGCAAGTTGCTCCTTGTGGTTATACTGTCAGATTTATAAAATGTGTCTTAATATGCTAACTGAAATGTAATATGCTAAGTAAAATATCTTGGAGGCTGGTGATGTAAAATACTGTCATATTTTATTATGCAAATGTATTGTTGTAATCTGAATTAGCTGGCTTAGCTGTGCCTGTGTGCTGTTACTCTTCCTTAGCTGAATAAGTAGGATTAACTGATAATAAAATATCATAAGATATGTTTGGCTGTCTGTCCATGCATTCCAATAATTAACGTAATAATTATGTTTACTTTGCCTTGCAAAGATGAGCATCCTGTCACCGAGTACGAGAAGGTTAGGGCTAGAAATATGATGAGGAACAATCGGATATTCTAGTCCCTTGGCATTGATGCAATAGCGTCAATGATTAGGAAAAGAAATGATGTACAAGAAGGTACAACTAATGGGGTTCAAGAAGGTAGTGGAGTTATCAGTGATGACCCAGAGTACAATCCTAAGGAGGATGAAGTTGTAGTGCACAAGACTGTTAAGGTGCAAACTGTGTCTTGCTTGGAGGGTTCGGGTTCTTGTATGCTCTGTGTTTCCTTGTGCTCACATATCTATCTTGTGATCTAATTTTTTTCTATGCTATTTATACAAGGCACTGAAGACAACCATCAAGAAGAGGAAGAGCTCAGAAGCATCTGCTGCAATGCCTCCAGGAAGGGTGATGGCCCCACCTCCAGGACAAACAAAGAGGATCCTGGAACCTGATGAACCTGATAGAGTCACAAGGCAGAAAGCAACTATGGCGGCTGCGACGGACCATCAGGAAAGTCCGCTGGGCATGGACTTTGAGAGCTTGGTCGAAATGTGTGGTGAGTTTTTGTGAAGCTGTGCACCTGTGAAGTTGTCAATTATTTAAGTGATTGGTCATTCTGGTGATGAAACAATGTCTTGCTCTATTTGAACCTGATGAAGTATTTTGTGTAGTTGTAAATTATTTAAGTTTTGTTTGGGCCATTTTTTTTGGGCACTAAAGTTAGTTTCGACAGCAAAAAGGCCGAGGCCCAAACAAGAAATAGACTAAGAAGGCTTGGGCCTAAAAAAAGAGTAGGCCAAGGCCCAAACTAGAATTTGTCTAAAAAGTCTTGGGCCTAAAAAAAGAGTAGGCCAAGGCCCAAACAAGAACTGGACTAAAAAGAGTAGGCCAAGGCCCAAAAGAAAAGTGGACTAATAAAAAACCTGCTCAGTAAAAGATTCTATCCCAGAAAATAAAAGGCCAAATTATTGGGCCCGACCCATGTAGACGACCGGAATGGACCGGGCTGAGTCTTATTTACGACCTTTTCATTTGGTTATAATTCTGCCACGTCAGCCTGCCACGGTGGCTCTGACGTGGTGTGGGCAGATTTCTAGTGACCAAATCATTTGGTCGTTAAACCTACGACCTTCTGTTTGGTCATAAAATCGTACGACCAATCCATAAAAAAGGTCGTTATAGTTCACTAAAGACCCTTAGCTTTCGACCTTTGTTTTTATCATAAAAAGGTCACAAATGGAAATCAATGACCATTCAGTGACCAATATTGAAGGTCGTTAGTTGACATATTTCTTGTAGTGCTTGCTTGCAAATAACGAGACCAAGGGGATTGACAACTCTCTTGCCCCCGCTGGGTGCAAGTTGTTTATTCTTTTATGTGCAGCCGTTGAAGACGGTTGTTGTTGATATTCCTTTTGGTTCGATAAACCTTGGTTTATAACCGAGGGAAATACTTACCCACATTGTGGTTCGATAACCTAATCCTCTTCATGGAAAACCTAACGCAGGGCACAAGTATCATCTCCTCATCAGATTCGCTCCATGGAGGCCTGCTCCTCCCCGATCTCTTCCCGTGGACACCGCTAATGCCGAATCTATGTTCTTTGTGGTTATTTGTCAGAACCTCCATTACTAGGGCAATACCTGTTGTTCCTCATTTTGGCTAAAATTTGTGGTGGAAAAGGTCGCTTGATTGCGTGTAGTGCTTGTAGATAGTTAGTCCTTGAAATATTGCATTTAGATTCATCTTCACCCATTGTACATGTCCTCTAAGTATTGGAAATGTAGCCAGTCAGTGTTACAACCGCTACATGAGATACTACGTGTTGCAGGACCGATATAACCGGTATCATTGGATTTTTCATGCACTATTTTTGTTTCTAACTATTTCATCAAGAATTATGTTCCTATTCCCATTGTGTGCATTCCATTCATCTTCTCTAGGTTTCTTGCATTCTTCACGTGTGTGTTTGCAGATGCCTCGGGATTTTATTCGGATCCTCGCCAAAAGAACACAAGAGGACTCGTCGGTGCAAGCGTCCTAACCTTGCTGACGAGGAGGCGACGGAGGTGGTTGTTCCCACCAAGCCCAGTCGTTGTTGATATCATACAAGTGCATAAGGTTTAATTGTAGCCTTTTCGAAGTAAGAGTATCGATCCCACACAGAGCACAAGAATTAGACTTTGCCTCTTATAGTGAAGTATGTATCTTTATGCCTGCATATGATTGTACACTTAAAGCAAAGCAAGAGAGGAAATATATTGTGACTGAGTAGTGGAACAAACTTTGAAGTAAATAACATAAAAAATAAATAAGGAACAATGATTGAATTACTTGCGGAACAACAAAGGATTAAAGCATTCCGAGGGAGTCCATTATCACCATTGGTATGTTTCTAGCACACCTATGATAAGGTATAGTATGGTATGGATACTTGATCCACTGTTGACGATTATGTTGGGTGGAGCCAGGTATAGATCGGGTTCTACTCTAGGTAGAATTTGTGCTATACACGCCACCATCATAGTCTCGCCCTAAGGGTTACAACTCATGATAATTAGGGGTTACCCCATGGATGCGACCTGTCTAAGGGTTCTTCGTACTTCCGAAGTTAATTGCAAATGTTAGGAGTAATAAGCTTTCACTGTCACCTCGAATTACCTTCCCATCCTAGCCCTCTACAACGTTAGTGATATACTTCATGCCCATAAGGCGTAAATGCTGAGTGAGGCCCTTCACAACATTCACGAAGTTACTAAAGTAAGCATCCAAAATAACGTTTCAAATCTTACACATATCAAGGTTCATCCATATCCCCGATAAATAAGGTTCTAGTTGTTAGGGAATATTTCTACCTTAGTGGTTTTGGTGATTGATGACGATGCTTTTGTGGACTAATCATGTGCATTATGCGTTTTAGATAATCTATCATATGGCACAAAATGATACGAGCCTCCCGAAGTTTAAAAGTGAGGACTAATTTCTTCCTGCGTTTCGTTTTCGGTGGAATTCATTCGTAGGAAAAACCATACTAATAAAAATGGGGTGCGCTTCGGAAAGTTTTAGGTGGAGTGAACAAGTACACTTTCATTTGAACCCGCATACCTTTCCCACTTCAACGGAGTTGCCCCTGTATGTCCTCTGCATAGCACCTGAAGGCCCCTAGCGATAGTACCTCTTATTAGCGGTATTATTGTTGTCTAGTACAGCTGGTACTACTATGCCTCTTGGAAGTATCTACTTTTCATGTCGGTCTATGTGGTAGTGGGATGGTAGTACCGCCTACAAGCGGTAGTACCGCCCGTCACTTCCGCTCCACTTTTGCTTCCTTGTGGTCTCTACACACCCTCAGCAGAGGTAGGACAGTAGTAGGTGATGTTTACTATGCAAATGTATTCTTGCAGATGGTGTTGGGCCTCCAAGTGCAGTGTTTTGTAGGACAACAACCAATTTCCCTCAAGTGGATGACCTTAGGTTTATAAATCTGTGGGAGGTGTAGTATCAAAATGGTCTCTCTCTAAAAACCCTACAAGAAAATAGAAGAAATATCTTGTGTCCCCAACACACCCAATACAACGGCAAATTATATAGGTGCACTAGTTTGGCGTAGAGATGGTGATACAAGTGTAGTATGGATAGTAGGAAAAGATGTTGATAATGTGAATAAATAAAAACAACAAGGTAACAATTAGTAAATATCAAGCAAAAAGGTATATCAATGCTTGGAAATAAGGCATAGGATTCATACTTTCACTAGTGCAATCTCTCAACAATGCTAACATAGTAGAATCATATGATCATCCCTCAACGTGCAACAAAAAATCACTCCAAAGTTCATATCTAGCGGAGAACATGAAATTGTTGTAGGTAGTAGAACCACCTCAAAGTTATCCTTTCCAATGAATCTATTGAGCTATTCATGTAGGTGTCACAAAGAGCTCTAGAGTTCATACTAAAATAACACTTATGATATATATCAATCAACCCTAATGTTGCCTAGATACTCCAATGTCACCTCAAGTATCCGTGGTTTAATTATTTGACATGTATCAAAAAATTTGAGATTCATCATATTCAATCCAACACAAAAGACTTCAAAGAGTACCCCAAGATTCTTATCGGAGAAAGTAGGATGAAAACGTGCAATCAACCTCTATTCATAGATCCTAAGGTCACTCGAATTCAAAAGTTGTTGCCATAACATATATCAAGTGAATCAATAGAATACCCCATTGTTACCATGGGTATCCACGTGCAATACATACATCAAGTGTTCTCAAACACAAAATATTCAATCCAATATAACGATCTCTCAAAGGGAAATATTCAATTCATCACAACAACATAGCAAGCGAAGAACACCATATGATACAAAGATACGTCTCCAACATATCTATAATTTTTTATTGTTCCATGCTATTATATTATCTGGTTTGGATGTTTTATGTGCATTAATATGTTGTTTTATATTATTTTTGGGACTAACCTATTAATCTAGAGCCTAGTGCGAGTTTCTGTTTTTCCACGTTTTTGAATATTACAAATAAGGAATATTATAGGGAGTGCAAATGGAACAAAATCTCCAGAATTTTTTTTCTTGGACAAGAAGACACCCAGGAGACTTGGAGTAGGTGCAAGTCACTTATCGGAGGCCACAAGCCTACAGGGCACGCCCTGGGGGTTTGCCGTGCCCCTGCCTTGTGGGCCCCCTGTAGGTCTCCTAACCCTAATTCTTGGCCTATAAATTCCCAAATATGTCCGTATCGCCAAAAAGAGCAACGAAAATACTTTTACGCCACCGGGAGCCTCTGTTCTCGAGAGATCCAATCTGGGAGCCTTTTCCGGTACTCTATGGGAGAGGGAATTGATCATCGAGGGCATCTACATCAACTCCATTTCCCCTCCGATGATGTGTGAGTAGTTCACAACAGACCTATGGGTCTATAGCTAGTAGCTAGATGGCTTCTTCTCTCTCTTTCATCTTCAATACCATAATCTTCATGGAGATATATTCGATGTAATACTCTTTTGCGGTGTGTTTGTCGATATGTAATGAATTGCGAGTTTATGTTCAGATTATCTATGAATATTATTTGAGTCTCTTCTGAATTCTTATGCATGATTTCATATCTTTGCAAGTCTCTTCGAATTATTGGTTTGGTTTGGCCAACTAGATTGGTAATTCTTGCAACAGGAGAAGTGCTTAGTTTTGGGTTCAATCTTGCGGTGTCCTCACTGAGTGACAGTAGGGGTAGCGAGGCACGTATTGTATTGTTGCCATCATGGGTAAAAAGATGGGTTTCTCATCATATTGCTTGAGTTTATCCTTCTACATCATGTCATCTTGCTTAATGCGTTACTATGTTCTTCATGAACTTAATACTCTAGATGCACGCAGGAGTCGGTCAATGTGTGGAGTCATAGTAGTAGATGCAGAATCGCTTCGGTCTACTTGATACAGACGTGATGACTATATGCATAATCATTGCCTTAGATATCTTCATAATTATTTCCTTTCCTATCAATTGCTCGACAATAATTTGTTCACCCACCGTATTATTTTCATTTATGAGAGAAGCCTCTGGTGAAACCTATGATCCCCGGGTCTATTTTCCATATTATATTTTCAGATTTATAAACCAAAAATACCAAAAATACTTTCCTGCATTTTATTTATTTTTGTTTCCTTAATATTTTATATCTATCTCTATTAGATCTCATCCTTGCAAATAACTGAAGGGATTGACAACCCCTTTACAGCGTTGGGTGCAAGTGTTTAATTCTTTGTGTAGGTACTAATATTGGGGCCTTACTTATTCCTCCTACTGGATTGATACCTTGGTTCTCAACAAACTGAGGGAAATACTTATCTACTTTGCTACATCACCCTTTCCTCTTCAAGGGAAAACCAACGCAAGCTCGAGAGGTAGCAAGAAGGATTTCTCGCAATGTTGCTGGGGAGGATACATAGCAAGATCACGCCTACCAAGTACCCATCACAAACTCATCTCTTGCATTTACTTTATGTGCCATTTTCCTCTCGTTTTCCTCTCCCCCACTTCTAAAAAGATTTTCACAAAACACCAAAAATATTTTCATTTTTATTCGCCTTTTTTCCGTTCTTCTCTTTGTTTGCTTGCTTGTGTGCTAGATTGCTTGCTTTGTCACGATGGCTCAAGAGAATACCAAGTTATGTGTTTTTCCACTACTACTAATAATGATTTTATTAGTACTCGGATTGCTCCCACCACTAGTGCGGAATCTTGTGAAATTAATGCCGCTTTGCTCAATCTTGTTATGAAAGAACAATTTTCTGGCCTTCCTAGTGAAGATGCCGCATACCATCAAAACACTTTTGTTGAGTTGTGTGATATGACAAATAAGAAAGATGTGGAGAATGAAATTGTTAAATTGAAGCTTTTTTTCCTTCCTCACTATGAGATCGTGCTAAAACTTGGTTTTCATCTTTACCTAAAAATAGTATTCATTCATGGAATAAGTGTAAAGATGCTTTTATTTCCAAGTACTTTCCGCCCGCTAAGATTATCTCCCTTAGGAACTATAAAATGAATTTTAAGCAACTTGATCATGAGCATGTTGCACAATATTGGGAGAGGATGAAACTAATGATTATGAATTGCCCCGCGCATGGTTTGTGTTTATGGATGATTATACAATTTTTTATGCGGGATTGAATTTTCCTTCTAGAAATCTTTTCGATTCTGCTGCAGGTGTTACTCTTATGGAAATCACGTTAGGAGAAGCTACTAAACTCCTAGATAATATTATGGCTAATTACTCTCATTGGCATACCAAAAGATCTCCTACGAGTAAAAAAGTGCATGCTATGGAAGAAATAAATATTTTGTGTGGAAAGATGGATGAATTAATGAAATTGTTTGCTAGTAAGAGTGCTCCTATTGATCCCAATGATATGCCTTTGTCTTCTTTGATTGGAAATAATAATTAATCTATGGATGTGAATTTTGTTGGTAGGAATAATTTTGGCCATAACGCGTATAGAGGTAATTTTAATCCTAGGCCGTTTACTAGTAATTCTCTAAAAATTATGGTAATTCCTACAACAATTATTATGGAAATTATAATAATATGCCCTCTGATCTTGATAATAATACTGAATAATTCATTAGCTCTCAAAAAGGTTTCGATGCTATGATTGAAGAAAAATGCTCAATATTGGTGCTTTGGCTAGGAACGTTGAGAGAATTTTTCTTGAGATTGATTCTTTAAAAATAAGATATATTCCACCCAAGCATGATATTAATGAGTCTTTAAAAGCTATGATAATTTTTATTGATGAGTGTAAGGAAAGAACCGCCAAAATATGTGCTAAGCGTGAATGGCTTGAAAAGGTGTTTTCTCGTGATAATAATGATGAAGACCTAAAAGTGATTGGTGTGACACCTATTGAATCTTTGTTTGCTAGTTTAAATCTTGAAAAATATGGGACTCAAGATAAGTCAACTTTAGTTAAAAGGTGTCGCAATGATTCGGAGTTTTTAGATCTTAATGATAAGATTGATAAAAGTGGGATGGAAGAAGTCAAAACTTTAAATAGCAATGAGCCCACTCTTTCGGATTTCAAGGACATTAATTATGATAGTTTCTCTTTGATTGATTGTGTTTCCTTGTTACAATCCATGTTGAATTCTCTGCATGCTTATAGTCAAAATAAATCTTTTACTAAACATATTGTGGACGCCATGATGAAATCTTTTGAAGAAAAACTTGAGTTGGAAGTTTCTATACCTAGAAAGCTTTTTGATGAGTGGGAACCTACTATTAAAATGAAAATTAAAGGTTATGAGTGCCATGATTTTTTTGATTTGTGTGCTAGTGTTTCCACGATTCCAAAAACTTTATGTGATGTGCTAGGATTTCGTGAATTTGATGATTGTTCTTTAAATTAGAACCTAGCGGATTCTACAATTAAGAAACCTGCGGGGAGGATTAATGATGTTCTTATTGTTGCAAATAGGAATTATGTGCCCGTATATTTCATTGTTTTTGATATAGATTGCAATCCTACATGTACTATTATTCTTGGTAGACCTTTCTTTAGAACAATTGGTGCAATTATTGATATGAAGGAAGGTAATATTAGATCCCAATTCCCATTAAGTAAAGGCATGGCGCACTTTTCTAGAAAGAAAATAATATTACCCTATGAATCTATTATGAGAGCTACTTATGGATTGCATACCAAAGATGATAATACCTAGATCTATTGCATTATGCCTAGCTAGGGCGTTAAACAATAGCGCTTATTGGGAGGCAACCCAATTTTATTTATTTTTCTTTTGTTTTTGTTTCTATTTTTGAGATGTGCGCATATTATTACCTCTGTAGTAATTGTGTTTTCTTGTTTTAATTAGTGTTTGAGCCAAGTAAGACCTTTGGGATAGTCTATGGTGTTTGCAAGTTGATTTTGGTGTAAAACATAAACTTTTGACCTCGGTCCAGGAATTTTATAAATTCACTGGAATGTGATTTTGATCTGAAGTTTTTACAAAAGATTTGTTTACAAATTTCCCAAATATTACTAACTTTATAATTTTTGGAGTTACAGAAGTATTCGAAGTAAACAGATTGCTATAGACAGTTCTGTTTTTGACAGATTCTGTTTTCTATGTGGTGTTTGCTTATTTTGATGAATCTATGGGTTGTATCGGTGGTTATGAACCATGGAGAAGTTGGCATACAGTAAATATTACATCGATATAAATAAAGAATGAGTTCACAGTAGTACCTAAGTGGTGATTTATTTTTCTTATACTAACGGATCTCATGAGTTTTCTGTTCAATTTTGTGTTGTGAAGTTTTCAAGTTTTGGGTAAAGATTTGATGGACTACGGAATAAGGAGTGGCAAGAGCCTAAGCTTGGGGATTTTCAAGGCACTCCAAGTTATATTAAAGGATACCAAAGGGCCTAAGCTTGGGGATGCCCCGGAAGGCATCCCCTCTTTCGTCTTCAATCCATCGGTAAATTTACTTTAGGCTATATTTTTATTCACCACATGATATGTGTTTTTCTTGGAGCGTCTTGTATGATATGAGTCTTTACTTTTAAGTTTGCCACAATCATCCTTGCTGCACACATCTTTTGAGAGAGAGACATGCTGAATCGTGAATTTATTAGAATACTCTTTGTGCTTCACTTATATCTTTTGAGCTAGGCAATTGCTCTAGTGCTTCACTTGTATCTTTTAGAGGATGGCAGTGTTTTGTTTTATAGAAATTAATAAATGCTCATACTTCACTTATATTATTTTCAGAATTTTTTAAACATCATGGTAATTGATTTAGGTTATGAATTTATTACTAATATAATGGGCATCCAAGAGGGATATAATAGAAACTTCCATATTAAGTGCATTGAATATGATGAGAAGTTTGATTCCTTGCATATAGTATTGAGATATGAAGATGGTGATATGAGAGTCATGCTAGTAAGTAATTGTGGATTAGAAGAAATACTTGTGTTAAAGCTTGTGATTCCCGTAGCATGCATGTATGCTGAACCGTTATGTGATGAAGCCGGAGCATGATTTGTTTAATGATTGTCAACCTTTGTGTGGAGGTCGGGATCGCGCGATGGTTAACTCCTACCAACCCTTCACCTAGGAGCATGCGTCTAATACTTTGCTTCAATAACTAATAGCCTTTTGCAATAAGTATGGGAGTTCTTTATGACTAATGTTGAGTTCATGGAATATATGCACTCTAACCCTTCCACCTTTGCTACCCTCTTTAGTACCGCGCAACTTCCGCCGGTACATTAAACCCACCTTCCTCAAAAAAGCTACCATATATTTTCCTCAAAACGACCACCATACCTACCTATTATGGCATTTTCATAGCTATTACGAGATATATTGCCATGCAACACCACCGTCCCGTTTTTATGACACTCACCATCACTTCCATATTGCTTATAGAGTCATACTCCCTCCGTCTCAAAATAAGTGTCTCAACTTTGTACTACCTCTAGTATAAAATTGTACTAATCTTGAGACAGTTATTTTGGGATGAAGGGAGTACCTTTTTCTAGATATAGAGTTGTAATATTTTGAGTTGTAAGTAAATAAAAGTGTGATGATTTGCATTATTAGATCATTGTCCTGAGTGAGGAAAAGGATGATGGAAGCTATGATTCCCTCACAAGTTGGTATGAGTCTCCGAACTTTACCAAAAAAGAGGCCAGCAAAGCCCATAAAAATGAAAGAGGCCATAGAAGCCCATTCAAAAAAAGAAAAAGAAGGGGGAAAATGAGAGAAAAAGGGAAGGGACAATGCTACTATAATTTTCCACACTTGTGCTTCAAAGTAGCACCATGTTCTTCATAGAGAGTCTCCTATTTTGTCACTTTCATATAACTAGTGGTATTACATCTTTTGCACAACCACTTAGTTTTCTTTCTTGAGCTGTCATACACTTATAGCTCTAGAGAATTTTGTTGCATGGCAATCCTTACTGAGTCACATTAATATCTATTGATAGGCATCTCCATAGCCCGTTGATATGCCTAGTTGATGTGAGACTATCTTCCTTTCTTTTGGCAACCTCCACCACACTCTATTCCACCTATAGTGCTATATCCATGGCTCATGCTCATGTATTGCATGAGAGTTGAAAAGGTTTGAGAACATAAAATGTGTGAAACAATTGCTTGATTTTCACCGGGGTTGTGCATAATTTATATACTTTGTGTGGTGAAGATGGAGCATAGCTAGACCATATGATTTTGTAGGGATAACTTAAGACCATGTTATTTTGAAAGGAAGCAATTACCTCATTAGTGTGCTTGAAATATTATTGTTTTTGTGTCCATATTAGACTTTTGTTTTGAGTCTTATGGATCTCAATACTCATGCCACATTAGAGAATATTACATGGATAAATATGTTAGGTAGAGTTCCACATCAAAAATTATGTTTTTATCATTTACCTACTCGAGGATGAGCAGGAATTAAGCTTGGGGATGCTTGATACATCTCCAACTTATCTATAATTTTTGATTGTTCCATGCTATTATATTATCAATTTTGGATGTTTTTTATGCATTAGTATGTTGTTTTATATTATTTTTGGGACTAACCTATTAATCTAGAGCCTAGTGCCTGTTTATGTTTTTCCATGGTTTTCTATATTCCAGATAAGGAATATTAAACGGAGTCCAGATGGAACAAAATCTCCGGAAAGATTTTTCTTGGACCAGAAGACACCCACGAGACTTGGAGTAGGGGGCAAGGCACTTTGCTTCATCACCCTTTACTCTTCAAGGGAAAACCAACCCAAGCTCAAGAGGTGGTATCCAACTATATTTATAAAGCCTGTGATACATAAAGATCATGAGATCTCAAGAACACATGAGAGATAGAGAGATCAAACACATAGCTACTGGTACATACCCTCAGCCCCGAGGGTGAACTACTCTCTCCTCGTCATGGCTTCCGTCGAGATGATGAAGATGGCCACCATACATGATTTCCCCCTTCGGCAGGGTACTGAAAAGGCTTTGGATGAGTTTTTCTTTGATGTAGAGAGTTTTTGCAGCGACTGGAACTTCTTTGTTTATTTTTAATGGTTTTGGTGTATATAGGATTTTTCAGCGTTGGAATCACACAAAACGGAGCCACATGGGCCCACAAGGTATTAGGGCGTGCCTAGGAGGGTGGGTGCACCCTGTTAGCTAGTGGCCCACAGGTGGCTCCCCTCCGGTGGTTCTTTGCTCTGGTATTTCTTATTTTCCCCACAAAAATCATAAAAAAAATCGAGCGGTTCCCAGAACTTTAATTTTCTGCACAGAAACAACACCACGGTAATTATGCTGAAAACAACGTTAGTCCAGGTTAGTTCCAAGTAAATTGTATAAAATGCATAAAAACCATATAAAAGTATTGTAAACATAGGCAAATATGGCATGAATCCTTCATAAATAATTTATATGTTGAAGACCTATCAGCAGAGTACGACACTTCTTCTTGTAAGCGGTAGTACCGCTCTACTAAGCGATAGTACAGCTATAGCGGTACTACCGCGTCCCCGGGCTATGCCCTGCCCCTGTGAGCTATGATAAGTCTCCAACGTATCAATAATTTAGTAGTCATACCATATTGATACATCTCAAATGTATCGATAATTTTTGATGGTTTCATGCTGTTATCTTGTCATCTTTGGATGTTTTATGTACCTTTTATATCTTTTTTGGGACTAACTTATTAATTCAGTGCCAAGTGCCACTTCCTGTTTTTTCTGTGTTTTTGTCTCTTTTGAGATCTGATTTTGGAACGGAGTCCAAACAGAATAAAATCCCCGAAATATTTTTTTCCCGAACGGAAGAAGATCAGGGGGCTTGTGGGTCAAGCCAGGAGAGCTAAAGGGAGCCCACAAGCTAGCCGCCACCAGGGGGGCGGCGGCTAGCAGGCTTGTGGCCTCCCTGGCGCCCCCTGACCTAGCTCCTTCGCCTATATATTCCCTAAAATACAAAAAAAATCAGGGAATCCATGAAAACACTTTTACACCGCCGCAAGCTTCCGTTTCTGCAAGATCTCATCTGGAGACCCATCCCGGTGCCCTGCCGGAGGGGACTTTGGAGTTGGAGGGCTTCTACATCAACCTCATCGCCCCTCCAATGACTCGTGAGTAGTTCACTTCAGACCTACGGGTCCGTAGTTAGTAGCTAGATGGCTTCTTCTCTCTCTTGGATCTTCAATACAAAGTTCTCCATGATCTTCATGGAGATCTATCCGATGTAATCTTCTTTGGCGGTGTGTTTGTCGAGATCCGATGAATTGTGGATTTGTGATAAGATTATCTATGATATATATTTGAGTCTTTGCTGATTTCTTTTATGCATGATTTGATATCCTTGTAAGTCTCTCCGAGTCTTGGGTTTTGTTTGGCCAACTAGATCTATGATTCTTGCAATGGGAGAAGTGCTTGGTTTTGGGTTCCTACCATGTGGTGACCTTTTTTTAGTGACAGTAGGGGCAGCAAGGAACACATCGTGTACTTGCCATCAGCGGTAACAAGGTGGGCTTTGTCGTAGATATGAGATTGTCCATCTACATTATGTCATCTTGCTTAAGGCATTACTCTGTTCTTTTGGACTTAATACACTAGATGCATGTTGGATAGCGGTCGACGTGTGGATTAATAGTAGTAGATGCAGAAAGTATCGGTCTACATGTTTTGGACGTGATGCCTATAGATATAATCATTGCCATAGATGACGTCACGACTTTGCGCGGTTCTATGAATTGCTCGACAGTAATTTGTTCACCCACCGTCTAGTTGCTTTCATGAGAGAAGCCACTAGTGAACACTACGGCCCCCGGGTCTATTCACACCTATCGTTTCCACTTTCACTTTTACTTTGCTTTGTTACTTTGTTGCTTTCAGTTCTCACTTGGCAAACAATCTATAAGGGATTGACAACCCCTTCATAGCGTTGGGAGCAATTTTTCGTGTTTGTGCAGGCACTTGTGATACTCCTTCACTGGATTGATACTTTGGTTCTCAAAACTGAGGGAAATACTTACCACCGCTGCGCTACATCACCCTTTCCGCTTCGAGGGAACACCAACGTAAGGCTCCAAGGTCACGGGGGAAATCCTTTGCATATTTGCCTAGGAAGTCCCTTAAGGCGTAGCCGTAGTAGAAGGATTCCTGGTGCTGTTGCTGAGGAGTATCAAGACAAGAACAGTCTCCCGTTAGTATGTTTCTGGCGCCGTTGGAAGGTCTTTTGTTGCAGTAGCAGAAGTATTTCTAGCGCCCTTGCCGGGGAAGGAGAGATCTATCCAAGTAGGTCTCACAAACTCATCTCTTGCATTTACTTTTTTTGCCAGTTGCCTCTCGTTTTCCTCTCCCCCTCTTCACATTTGCCGTTTTCATTTGCCTTTCTTCTTTGCCATTTTCTTTTGCCTTTCTCCCTTGCCGTTTTCTTTTGCGTTTTGCCTTTTTCGTTTGCCTTTTTTGTTCGCCCTTTTCTCTCGTTTGCCTTTATGTTGCTTGTGTGCTATGTGCCTTCAATATGCTTGCATCTTCGCTTGCTGAAAATCTAGTGATATGGATCCTCATCCACTTGCTAATCTCTTTAAGAGATCCACTTATGTGGAACCAATTCCTAGTGAATTGAGTGCACTTGACTATCTTTATGGAGTTTTGCTTGAGATGCGTGAATCTGAAAATCGTGATGAAGAAACTTATGAAGTGATTCACGAGGGCTCCTTGGATGAAAAGCATGAGTGCAATGGTTTCACTTTAAATTCTATTAGTGAAAATCATGCTAAGAATATGCAAAACCCTAAGCTTGGGGATGCTAGTTTTGCTATGTCCACTACTTGTTGCAATGATCGTGATTGGGTGATGATCTTTCTTATGATCTTGAAAATTAGTTTAAGCCTCATGATGAATATGATATTTGCAATAAGATTGAAAGTGGGTTTGGAGAAGTCATGACTTTAGTTGATGATAATACCACTATTTTTGAAGAGCGTCAACTTTGCATGCATGTGGATCATGAAAAGAATATCCTATGTGATAGCTACATTGTTGAATTCGAATATGATCCCACATGTAATTCCTATGAGAAAGGAGAATATTGTGGTAGAAACTTTCATGTTACCCAATTACCTCTCTATATGTTGAGATTGCTATTGTCTCTTTCTTCTTCCTTGCATTTGGTAACTATTGGTTGTCTTGCCAATTTGTTTCCCTATAAAATGCCTATGCATAGGAAGTATGTTAGACTTAGATTCCATCACCTTTTGCCTAGCTAGGGCGTTAAACAATAGCGCTTGTTAGGAGGCAACCCAACGAATCTATCCTTTTTGTTTCTATTTTGTGTTTTCCACACTTCCATAATTCTTTTATGATTGTGTTTTTTGTGTTTCTTTTTGCGTTTGTGCCAAGCAAAACTGTTACGATTAATCTTGGGGATGATCGTTTGATCATGCTGGAAAAGACAGAAACTTTCTACTCACTAAAAGAATTTTCATTTTTTTCTGTAAGAGCTATTGAGTTGATTATTTTTGCTGCTGATTGCTACGCAAATTCTTCAGACTATCGTAATTTCTCAGAATTTCTGAAGTAACACAAGTATACGAAGTATACAGATTGCTACAGACTGGTCTGCTGTTAACATATTCTGTTTTTGTTGTGTTGGTTGCTTATTTTGATGAAACTACGGATAGTATCGGGGGGTATTAGCCATGTAAGATTGAAAATACCATAACCCAACATCAGAATAGGTAGAATTTAAGTTTGCTACAGTACCTAAGGAAGTGGTGGTTTGCTTCCTTATACTAATGTTATCACGATTTTCTCTTTAAGTTTCGTGTTGTGAAGTTTTCAAGTTTTGGGTGAAGTTCTTATGGACAAAAAGATAAAGAGTAGAAAGAGATCAAGCTTGGGGATGACCAAGGGACCCCAAGATATTCAAGGATGCCGTAAAATCCTATGCTTGGGGACGCCCCGGTAAGGCATCCCCTCTCTCGTCTTCAATCCATTGGTAACGTTACTTGGGGCTATATTTTTATTCACCACATGTTATGTGTTTTTGCTTGGAGCGTCTTGTATCGTAGGAGTCTTTTATTCTTGTTGTGTCACAATCATCCATGCTGCACACCTAGAGAGAGAGACATGCACTCACCGTGATTTTGTCGAGCTTCACTTATATCTTTTGGTAAACAATTCAGCTCACATGTGCTTCACTTATATCTTTTGAGCTAAATACTTTTTCTCTGTGTGCTTCACTTATATCTTTTAGAGCACAGCGGTGCGTGGCTGGGTAGTTGATCTATGCTTTGAAAGTAGTCTCAAAAGGGGTAGTTATCCAAAGGGATACGAAAACTTCCACATTCATGTGCATTGAATAGTAAGAAAATTTTGATTCATCTCAATTAGTTTTGAGTAGTGGTTGTGGTAATATTGAAGTAATGCTAGTAAGGTGTTGTGGATCTAGAAATACTTGTGTTGAAGTTAGTGATTCCCGTAGCATGCATGTATGTGAACCGCTATGTGATGAAGTCTGAGCATGATTAGTCTTTTGATTGTCATCCTTTGTGTGGCGGTCGGGATTGCGCAATGGTTTATACCTACCAACCCTTGCCCTAGGAGTATGCGTTGAATGCTTTGTTTCGATTACTAATAAAAGTTTTGCAACAAGTATATGAGTTCTTCATGACTAATGTTGAGTCCATGGTTTAGATGCACTTTCACCTTCCACCATCACTATCTTCTTAGTGCCGTGCAACTTTCGCCGGTGCACAAAACCAACCATTAGCCTCCCTCAAAAGAGCCACTATACCTACCTACTATGGCTTTTTCAAAGTCATTCCGAGATATATTGCCATACAACTACCACCATGACATGTGCCACCACTTCTACATTGCCATTGCATGATCGTAAGATAGCTAGCATGATGTTTCCACTAATGTCTATGCCATGCTAGATCCTTGTCACGGTACACTACCGGAGGCATTCCATATAGAGTCATCGTTGCTCTAAGTTTTGAGTTGAAAGTGTGATGATCATCATTGATGGAGCATTGTCCCATGTGAGGAAATAAAAGAGGCCAAAGATGCCCACCAAAATAATAAAAAATAAAAAAAGAGGCCAAAGAGCCCATCCAAAAAAAGAGAGAGAAAAAGAGAGAAGGGACAATGCTACCACCTTTCCACACTTGTGCTTATTAAGCACCATGATCTTCATGATTGAGAGTCTCTCGTTTTGTCACTACCATATAGCTAGTGGGAAATTTTCATTATATAACTTGGCTTGTATATTCCAATGATAGGCTTCCTCAAAATTGCCTTAGGTCTTCGTGAGCGAGCAAGTTGGATGCACACGCAAAAGTTTTCTTTAAGAGCTTTCACATAATCTTAGCTCTAGTGCATCATTTGTATGGCAATCCCTACTCATTCACATTGATATCTATTGATGAGCATCTCCACAGCTCATTGATATGCCTAGTTAATGTGACCATCTTCTCCTTGTTTTTCTTGCAACCTCCACCACACTCCACACCATTTATAGTGCTAAAACCATGGCTCACGCTCATGTATTGCGTGAGAGTTGAAAAAGTTTGAGAAAGTAAAGGTGCGAAAACAATTACTTGGCCAATACCGGGGTTGTGCATGATTTAAATTCGTTGTGCAATGATGATAGAGCATAGCCAGACTATATGCTTTTGTAGGGATAACTTTCTTTTGGCCTAGTTATTTTGAAAGTTCATGATTACCTTGCTAGTTTGCTTGAATTATTATTGTTTCCACGTCAATAGCAAACTATTGTTTTGAATCTAATGGATCTAAACATTCACGTCACATAGGAGGAGTTACAAAGGACATCTATGCTAGGTAGCATGAAAGCATCAAAAATTCATTCTTTATCACTTCCCTACTCGAGGACGAGCAGGAGTTAAGCTTGGGGATGCTTGATACGTCTCAAACGTATCTATAATTTTTTATGGTTTCATGCTGTTATCTTGTCATCTTTGGATGTTTTATGTACCTTTTATATCTTTTTTGGGACTAACTTATTAATTCAGTGCCAAGTGCCAGTTCCTGTTTTTCTGTGTTTTTGGCTCTTTTCAGATCTGATTTTGGAATGGAGTCCAAACGGAATAAAATCCCCGAAATAAATTTTTCCCAAACGGAAGAAGATCAGGGGGCTTGTGGGCCGAGCCAGGAGAGCTACAGGCAGCCCACAAGCCCTGTAGCCGCCACCAGGGGGGCGGCGGCTAGCAGGCTTGTGGCCTCCCTGGCGCCCCCCTGACCTAGCTCCTTCACCTATATATTCCCTAAAATACAGAAAAAATCAGGGAATCCACGAAAACACTTTTTCGCCGCCGCAAGCTTCCGTTTCCGCGAGATCTCATCTGGAGACCCTTCCCAGTGCCCTGCCCGAGGGGACTTTGGAGTTGGAGGGCTTCTACATCAACATCATCACCCCTCGAATGACTCATGAGTAGTTCACTTCAGACCTACGGGTCCGTAGTTAGTAGCTAGATGGCTTCTTCTCTCTCTTGGATCTTCAATACAAAGTTCTCCATGATCTTCATGGAGATCTATCCAATGTAATCTTCTTTGGCGGTGTGTTTGTCGAGATCCGATGAATTGTGGATTTGTGATCAGATTATCTATGATATATATTTGAGTCTTTGCTGATTTCTTTTATGCATGATTTGATATCCTTGTAAGTCTCTCCTAGTCTTGGGTTTTGTTTGGCCAACTAGATCTATGATTCTTGCAAGGGGAGAAATGCTTGGTTTTGGGTTCTTACCGTGTGGTGACCTTTCCCAGTGATAGTAGGGGCAGCAAGGCACACATCGTGTACTTGCCATCAAGGGTAACAAGGTGGGCTTTGTCGTAGATATGAGATTGTCCATCTACATCATGTCATCTTGCTTAAGGCGTTACTCAGTTCTTTCAGACTTAATACACTAGATGCATGCTGGATAGCGGTCGACGTGTGGAGTAATAGTAGTAGATGCAGAAAGTATCGGTCTACTTGTTTTGGACATGATGCCTATAGATATAATCATTGCCATAGATGACGTCATGACTTTGCGCGATTCTATCAATTGCTCGACAGTAATTTGTTCACCCACCGTCTACTTGCTTTCATGAGAGAAGCCACTAGTGAACACTATGGCCCCCGGGTCTATTCACACCTTTCGTTTCCACTTTCTCTTTTACTTTGCTTTGTTACTTTGTTGCTTTCAGTTCTCACTTGGCAAACAATCAATAAGGGATTGACAACCCCTTCATAGCGTTGGGAGCAAGTTATTGTGTTTGTGCAGGCACTTGTGATACTCCTTCACTGGATCGATACCTTGGTTCTCAAAACTGAGGGAAATACTTACCACCGCTGCGCTACATCACCCTTTCCGCTTCGAGGGAACACCAACGCAAGGCTCCAAGGTCACGGGGGAAATCATTTGCATATTTGCCTAGGAAGTCCCTTAAGGCGTAGCTGTAGCAGAAGGATTCCTGGTGCTGTTGCTGAGGAGTAGTAAGACAAGAACAATCTCCCGTCAGCATGTTTCTGGCGCCGTTGGAAGGTCTTTTGTTGCAGTAGAATATATTCACCTATGTTTACAATATTGTATATGTCTTTGATGCACTTTTTCTGATTTATTTAGAACAAACCTGGACTGACGCGGTTTTCAGCACAATTACTGTGGTGTTGTTTTTTGTGTAGAAAATGAAAGTTCTCAGGATCTCCCGAAACTTTTTGATCATATTTTTTGGAACATATGAGTAATATTGGAGCGAAGAACCACCAGAGGGGAGCCACCTGTTGTCGACAAGCCAACATGGCGCACCATGATGGATTATGGGGCACACGTGGCTCCTTTAGCGTGATTCAACGCCAAAAAATCCTATATATATAGAAACCCTCGGAAATAGACGCAGAACTTCCGCTCCGCCGTCACAACTCTGTGTAAGAACAAAAAACCCATCTAGAGCCTTTCTAATACCTTGCCGAAGGGGGAAATCATCTTCGGTGGCCATCTTCATCATCCCGATGGAGGCCATGATGAGGAGGGAGTAGTTCACCCTCGGGGATGAGGGTATGCACCGGTAGCTATGTGTTCTGTTTCTCTCTCTTGTGTTCTTGAGATGTCCCAATGTTGATGTTGTTGGGTAACGTAGCAAGAAATCAAAAAAAAATTCCTACGCCATGTTCAAATCTTCCTATGGAGAGACCAGCAACGAGAGAGGGGTGAGTGCATCTTCATACCTTTGAAGATCGCTAAGTGGAAGCGTTGCTAGAATGCGGTTGATGGAGTCGTACTCGCGGCGATTCAGATCGCTCTGTGATTCTGATCTAGTGCCGAACCACGGCACCTCCGCGTTCAACACACGTGCAGCCCAGTGACGTCTCCCGCACCTTGATCCAACAAGGGGGAGGGAGAGGTTGGGGAATATCTCCGGCAGCACGACGGCATGGTGTTGATGGAGAGACGAGGTCTCCCGGCAGGGCTTCGCCAAGCACTGTGGGAGAGGAGGAAGAAGAAGAGCAGGGCTGCACCGAGAGAGAGATGCAAAACCGTATCTCCAAAGGCCAAAAACCCCACTATATATAGGGGGAAGGAAGGGGTGGCGCCCCCTTTAGGGTTTCCCCCTTAAGGGGGGGCGGCAGCCCTAGATGGGAGAGGGGGCGGTGGCCAGGGAGGAGAGGGGGGTGGCGCACCCCTAGGTGGGCCATAGGCCCACCAGTGCCTAGGGTTTCCCCTCCCTCCCTCTCTAGAACGCCTAGGCTGAGTGTGGGCGGGGGGGGGGGGGGGGGGCGCACCAGCCCACCTAGGGGCTGGTTGCCTCCCGCACTTGGCCCATGTAGCCTTCCGGGGCTTGTGGGCCTCCGGAACCCTTCCGGTGGTCCCGACACTTTGCCGGTGGTGCCCGAAACATTTCGGGCGTCCAAACCCATCCATCCTATATATCAATCTTTACCTCCGGACCATTCCAGAGCTCTTCGTGACGTCCGGAGTCTCATCCGGGACTCCGAACAACCTTTGGTAACCCCGTATAACAATTTGCGTCATCAAACCTTAAGTGTGTAGACCCTACGGGTTCGGGAGGCATGCAGACATGACCGAGACACTCTCCAGCCAATAACCATCAACGAGATCTGGATACCCATGGTGGCTCCCACATGTTCCACGATGATCTCATCGAATGAACCACGATGTCAAGGATTCAATCAATCCCGTATACAATTCCCTTTGTCTGTCGGTATAGAACTTGCCCGAGATTCGATCGTCGGTAATACCCATACCTTGTTCAATCTCGTTACCGTTAAGTCACTTTACTCGTTCCGTAGCACGTCCTCCTGTGACTAACTCCTTAGTCACATTGAGATCATGATGATGTTATAGAGAGTGGGCCCAGAGATACCTCTCCGTCACTCGGAGTGATAAATCCCGATCTCGATTCGTACCAACCCAACAGACACTTTTGGAGATACTCGTAGTGCACCTTTATGGTCACCCAGTTACGTTGTAACGTTTGATACACCCAAAGCACTCCTACAGTATCCGGGAGTTGCACAATCTCACGATCGAAGGAAAATACACTTGACATTAGAAAAGTTTAGCATATGAACAACATGATCTAGTGCTATGCTTAGGATTGGGTCTTGTCCGTCACATCATTCTCCTAATGATGTGATCCCGTTATCAATGACATCCAATGTCCATGATCACCTGTTGATCAACGAGCTAGCCAATCTAGAGGCTTGCTAGGGACACATTGTGATCTATTTATTCACACATGTATTACTGTTTCGTGTTAATACAATTATAGCATGAACAACAGACGATTATCATGAACAAGGAAATATGATAATAACCATTTTATTATTGCCTCTTGGGCATATTTCCAACAAGCTCCCACTTGCAGTAGAGTCAATAATCTAGTTATATTGTGATGTAACGAATACCCATAGCATTGTGGTTGATCATGTTTTGCTCGAGGAAGAGGTTTGGTCAACGGGTCTGCAATATTCAGATCCGTCTGCACTTTACAAATATCTATTACTCCACTCTGGAGATG
Source organism: Hordeum vulgare subsp. vulgare (assembly GCF_904849725.1). Taxonomy (NCBI): domain Eukaryota; kingdom Viridiplantae; phylum Streptophyta; class Magnoliopsida; order Poales; family Poaceae; genus Hordeum; species Hordeum vulgare. The sequence goes on from NC_058521.1 coordinate 184,921,865, forward strand.
GTCCTGGATGGAGTTGTAGCGGCATTTGATGTGCTTGGTCTTCCTGTAAAACCTGGGCTCCTTGGCTATGGCAATGGCCCAGTGTTATCATAGAAGAGTGTCATCGGACCCGACGTGCATGGGACCACTCCAAGGTCGGTGATGAGCTCCTTCATCCAAATCCCTTCATGAGCCGCTTCTGAAGCAGCTATGTACTTCGCTTCACATGTAGATGCTGCCACGACTTCTTGCTTGCTGCTGCACCAGCTCACTGCCTCACCATTCAAAACATACACGTATCTGGTCTGTGACTTAGAGTCATCCAGATCTGTATTGAAGCTAGCATTGACGTAACCGTTTACGACGAGCTCTTCGTCACCTCCATAAACGAGAAACATCTCCTTAGTCCTCTTCAGGTACTTAAGGATATTCTTGACCGTTGTCCAGTGTTCCATACCGGGATCACTTTGGTACCTCCCTACCAAACTTATGGCATGGTTTATATCAGGTCTGGTACATAGCATGGCATACATTAGAGAGCCCACGGATGAAATGTAGGGGACAGTACTCATCTTCTCTCTATCTGCTGTCGTGGTCGGTGACTGAGTCTTACTCAATATCATACCTTGCAAAACTGGCAAGAACCTCTTCTTTGAGTTTTCCATATTGAACTTCTTCAATATCTTGTCAATTTATGTACTTTGTGAAAGACCTATGAGGCCTCTCGATCTATCTCTATAGATCTTGATGCCTAATATGTATGCAGCTTCTCCAAGTTCCTTCATTGAAAAACTCTTTGTTCAAATAGGCCTTTATGCTCTCCAACAACTCTATATTATTCTCTATCAATAATATGTCATCCACATATAGTATGAGGAAAGCTACACAGCTCCCACTCACTTTCTTGTACACACAGGCTTCTCCATAAATTTGTATGAACCCAAACGTTTTAATCACCTCATTAAAGCGAATGTTCCAACCCCGAGATGCTTGCATCAACCCATAGATGGAGCGCTGGAGCTTGCATACCTTGTTAGCACTCTTAGGGTCGACAAAACCTTCTGGTTGCATCATATACAACTCTTCCTTAAGATATCCGTTAAGGAACGCTGTTTTGACGTCCATTTGCCAAATTTCATAATCATAAAAAGAGGCAATTGCTAACATGATTCAGACTGACTTCAGTTTCGCTACGGGAGAGAAAGTCTCATCGTAGTCAACTCCTTGAATTTGTCGAAAACCCTTTGCGACAAGTCGAGCTTTGTAAACGGTCACATTACCGTTTGCATCAGTCTTCTTCTTAAAGATCCATTTATTTTCTATGGTTTGGCGATCATCGGGCAAGTCCACCAAAGCCCATACTTTGTTCTCATACATGGATAATATCTTGGATTTCATAGCCTCAAGCCATTTTTTAGAATCCGGGCCCGTCATTTCTTCTTCATAGTTCGAAGGTTCACCGTTGTCTAACAACATGATATCCATCACAGGGTTGCCGTACCACTCTGGTGCGGATCGTACTCTTGTGGACCTTCGTGGTTCAGTAGTAACTTGAACCGAAGCTTCATGATCATCATCATTAACTTCCTCTTCAGTTGGCGTAGGCGCCACATGAACAATTTCCCGCGCTACACTACTCGTCGGTTCGAGAGGGGGTGTAATTACCTCATCAAGTTCTACTTTCCCTCCCACTTACTTCTTTCGAGAGAAACTCTTTCTCTAGAAAGGATCCATTCTTAGCAACAAAGGTTTTACCTTCGGATCTAAGATAGAAGGTATACGCAATAGTTTCCTTAGGGTATCCTATGAATACGCATTTCTCCGCTTTGGGTTCGAGCTTTTCTGGTTGAAGTTTCTTCACATAAACATCACAACCCCAAACTTCAAGAAACGACAGCTTAGGTTTCTTGCCAAACCATAGTTCATATGGTGTCATGTCAACGGATTTAGACGGTGCCCTATTTAAAATGAATGTTGCAGTTTCCAATGCGTATCCACAAAATGATAGCGGTAAGTCGGTAAGAGACATCATAGATCGTACCATATCTAATAAAGTGCAATTACGACGTTCAGACACTCCATTACATTGCGGTGTGCCAGGCGGCGTCAGTTGTGAAACAATTTCACACTTCGTTAGGTGTGTGCCAAACTCGTGACTCAAATATTCTCCTCCATGATCAGATCATAGACACTTAATTTTTCTGTCACGTTGATTGTCAACCTCACTCTGAAATTCCTTGAAATTTTCAAACGTTTCAGATTTGTGCTTCATCAAGTAGATATACCCATACCTACTCAACTCAGCGGTGAGAGTGACAACATAACGGTAGCCACCGTGAGCTTCAACGTTCATTGGACCTCACACATCAGTATGTATTATTTCAAATAAGTCGATGGCTCTCTCCATTATTCCTGAGAATGGAGTCTTAGTCATCTTGTCCATGAGGCACGGTTCGCATGTGTCAAATGATTCAAAGTCAAGAGAGTGTAATAGTCCATCAGTATAGAGCTTCTTCATGCGCTTAACACCGATATGACCAAGGCGGCAGTGCCACAAGTATGTGGGACTATCATTATGAACTTTACATCTTTTGGTACTCACACTATGAATATGTGTAACATCACGATCGAGATTCATCAAGAATAAACCATTCACCAGCGAAGCATGACCATAAAAACATATCACTCATATAAATAGAACAACCATTATTCTCTGACTTAAATGAGTAGCCGTCTCGCATTAAGCAAGACCCTGATACAATATTCATGCTCAAAGCTGGTACTAAATAACAATTATTAAGGTTTACAATTAATCCCGATGGTTTTTGTAGAGGCAGCGTGCCGACGGCGATCACATCGACCTTGGAGCCATTCTCGACGCGCATCATCACCTCGTTCTTGGCCAGTCTCCGCTTATTCTGTAGTTCCTGCTTTGAGTTGCAAATGTGAGCAACAACACCGGTATCAAATACCCAGGATCTACTACGAGCGCAGGTAAGGTACACATCAATAACATGTATACCATATATACCTTTAACGTTGCCGGCCTTCTTGTCCGCTAAGTACTTGGGGCAGTTCCGGTTCCAGTGACCTTTTCCCTTGCAATAGAAGCACTCAGTCTTAGGCTTGGGTCCATTCTTTTTCTTCTTCCTGGTATCTAGCTTACCGGGCGCAGCAACGGCTTTGCCGTCTTTCTTGAAGTTCTTCTTACTCTTGCCCTTCTTAAAACTGGTTGTCTTATTGACCATCAACACTTGATGCTCTTTCTTGATTTCTACTTCTGCAGATTTCAGCATCGAGTACAACTCGGGAATGGTCTTTTTCATCCGTTGCATGTCAATTACAGCGTCATCCGGAAGTTCGACTCCAAGCAAAGTGGGACGACCGTGTAACCCAGACATTCTGAGTATATGCTCACTAACAGAACTGTTCTCCTCCATCTTACAACTAAAGAACTTGTCGGAGACTTCATGTCTCTCGACATGGGCATGAGCTTGAAAAACTAGTTTCAGCTCCTGGAACATCTCACATGCTCCGTGTTTCTCGAAACGCCTTTGGAGCCCGGTTTCCAAACTGTATAACATGCCACACCTAACCAGAGAGTACTCATCACTCCGCGTCTGCCACACGTTCTGAATGTCCTGGGCCGCTGCAGGAGCAGGAGGGTCACCTAGCGGTGCATTAAGGACATAAGCCTTTTTAGCTGCTTCAAGGATGAGCTGCAAGTTGCGGACCCAGTCTGCATAGTTGCTACCACCATCTTTCAGCTAGTTTTTCTCTAGGAATGCATTGAAATTGAGGTTGAGAGGTGCGTTGGCCATTGGATCTACAAGATTTGTAAAGACAACTTTTAGACTAAGTTAAAGACAATTAAGTTCATTTAATCAAATTAAGTATGAACTCCCACTTAAATCGACATCCCTCTAGTCATCTAAGGGGTACATGATCCATGTTGACTAACCCGTGTCCGATCATCACGTGAGACGGACTAGTCGTCATGGTGAGCAACTTCATGCTGATCGTATTCAACCATACGAATCATGTTCGACCTTTCGGTCTCTTGTATTCGAGGTCATGTATGTAAATGCTAAGCTCGTCGAGTCAACCTAAGTGTTTCGCGTGTATAAATCTGGCTTACACCCATTGTATGCGAATGTTAGAATCTATCACACCCGATCATCACATGGTGCTTCGAGACAACGATCCTTCGCAACGGTGCACACTTAGGGGAATACGTTGTCGAAATTTTTATGAGGGATCATCTTATTATGCTACCGACGTTCTAAGAAGTAAGATGAAAAACATGACAAACATCACATGCAATCATATAGTGACATGATATGGCCATTATCATATTTGCTCCTTCGATCTCCATCTTTAGGCATCGCATGATCATCATTGTCACCGGCGTGACACCATGATATCCATCATCATGATCTCCATCGTCGTGTATCCGTGAAGTCGTCACGCCAAGTACTACTACCACTACTACTATAGCTAACCGTTAGCAATGAAGTAAAAGTAGTAAACACATGGCGTTGCATCTCATACAATAAATTAAGACAACTCCTACGGCTCCTGTCGGTTGTCATAATCATCGACTTGCAAGTCGTGAATCCTATTACAATAACATGATCATCTCATACATCACACATGTAACATCACAACTTTGGCCATATCACATCACATGTCAAACCCTGCAAAACCAAGTTAGATGTCCTCTAATTGTTGTTGCAAGTTTTACGTGGCTGATTTGGGTTTCTAGCAAGAACGCCTTCTTACCTACGTGACAGCCACAATGATGATATGCCAAAGCTATTTACTCTTCATAAGGACCCTTTTCATCAAATCCAATCCAACTAGAGTGGGAGAGACAGACACCCGCTAGCCACCTTTATGCACGGTGTGCATGTTGGCCGGTGGAACCTGTCTCACGTAAGCGTACGTGTAAGGTCGGTCCGGGCCGCTTCATCCCACAATACCGCCGGAAAATAATAAGACTAGTAGCGGCAAGAAATTGACAAATCAGCACCCACAACCTTTTGTGTTCTACTCGTGCATAGAATCTACGCATAGAAAACCTCGCTCTGATACCACTGTTGGGTAACGTAGGAAAAATCAAAAACAATTCCTACGCCATGTTCACATCTTCCTATGGAGAGACCAACAACGAGAGAGGGATGAGTGCATCTTCATACCTTTGAAGATCGCTAAGCGGAAGCGTTGCTAGAACGCGGTTGATGGAGTCGTACTCGCGGCAATTCAGATCGCGGTGTGATTCCGATCTAGTGCCCAACCACGACACCTTCGCGTTCAACACACGTGCAGCCCGGTGATGCCTCCCGCACCTTGATCCAGCAAGGAGGAGGGAGAGGTTGGGGAAGATCTCCGGCAGCACGACGACGTGGTGTCGATGGAGAGACGAGGTCTCCGGCCACGGCTTTGGCAAGCACCGTGGGAGAGCAGGAAGAAGAAGAGCAGGGCTGCGCCGAGAGAGAGATGGAAAACCGTATCTCCAAAGGCCAAAAAACCCACTATATACAGGGGGAAGGAAGGGGTGGCTCCCTCTTTAGGGTTTCCCCCTTGAGGGGGGGGGTGGAAGCCCTAGATGGGATAGAGGGGCGCCGGCTAGGGAGGAGAGTGGGTGGCACACCCCTAGGTGGGCCTCAGGACCACCAGCGCTTAGGGTTTCCCCTCCCTCCCTCTCTGGAACGCTTGGGCTGAGTGTGGGGGGCGCACCAGCCCACCTAGGGGCTGGTTCCGTCCCACACTTGGCCCATGCAGCCTTCCGGGGCTTGTGGCCCCTCCCGGTGGGCCTTCAGAACCCTTCCGGTGGTCCTGACACTTTGTCGGTGGTGCCCGAAACATTTCTGGCGTCCAAACCCATCCATCCTATATATCAATCTTTACCTCCATACCATTCCGGAGCTCCTCGTGATGTCCGGGATCTCATCCGGGACTCCGAACAACCTTCGGTAACCTCGTATAACAATTCCCTATAACCCTAGCGTCATCGAACCTTAAGTGTGTAGACCCTACGGGTTCGGGAGGCATGCAGACATGACGGAGACACTCTCTGGCCAATAACCATCAACGGGATCTGGGTACCCATGGTGGCTCCCACATGTTCCACGATGATCTCATTGGATGAACCACGATGTCAAGGATTCAATCAATCCCGTATACAATTCCCTTTGTCTGTCGGTATAGAACTTGCCCGAGATTCGATCGTCCGTATACCCATACCTTGTTCAATCTCGTTACCGGCAAGTCACTTTACTCATTCCGTAGCACGTCATCCTGTGACTAACTCCTTAGTCACATTGAGCTCATGATGATGTTCTACCGATTGGGCCCAGAGATACCTCTCCATCACACGGAGTGACAAATCCCAATCTCGATTCGTACCAAACCAACAGACACTTTCAGAGATACCCGTAGTGCACCTTTATGGTCACCCAGTTACGTTGTGACGTTTGATACACCCAAAGCACTCCTACGATATCCGGGAGTTGCACAATCTCACGGTCGAAGGAAAAGACACTTGACATTAGAAAAGCTTTAGCATACGAACAACATGATCTAGTGCTATGCTTAGGATTGGGTCTTGTCCATCACATCATTCTCCTAATGATGGGAATCTTTATTGCTATGGCAACAAAAATCCTTCCCCGGCAACGGCGCCAGAAATCATTCTTGCTAGTTCTCAAACAACAACGCCAAAAATTGACACATTGACGGATACTTGCTTGCGTCGGTTTTTCCCTTGGAGAGGAAAGGGTGATGTAGCACCGGAGCAGCAAGTATTTCCCTCAGTTTGAGAACCAAGGTCTCAATCCAGTAGGAGAATCTCATCAAGTCCAGAGTACCTGCGCAAACACAAAAGTGCTGCACCCAACGCTATAAAGGGGTTGTCAATCCCTTCAAGATTGATTGCAAAGTGAGATCTAAAGGCGGAAAGTGCAACGAAGTTAAAGTGTAAGGCTGAAAATATAGCGTGGAGTAGACCCGGGGGCCATAGTGTTCACTAGAGGCTTCTCTCAAAATAGCAAATATTACGGTGGGTGAACAAATTGTTGTCGAGCAATTAATAGAACCACGCAAAGTCATGACGATATCTAAGGCAATGATCATACATATAGGCATGACGTCCGAGACAAGTAGACCAATACTTTCTGCATCTACTACTATTACTCCACACATCGACTGCTATCTAGCATGCATCTAGTGTATTGAGTTCATGACGAACAGAGTAACGCCTTAAGCAAGATGACATGATGTAGAGGGATAATCTCAAACCAATGATGAAAACCCCATCTTTTTACCCTTGATTGCAACAACATGATGCGTGCCTCGCTACCCCTTCTATCACTGGGTGAGGTCACCGCACGGTATGAACCCAAAACCAAGCACTTCTCCCATTGCAAGAATCATAGATCTAGTTGGCCAAACAAAACCCACAACTCGAAGAGAATTACAAGGATATGAAATCATGCATAAGAGAGATCAAAAGAAACTCAAATAAGATTCATAGATAATTTGATCACAAATCCACAATTCATCGGATCTCGACAAACAAACCGCAAAAGAAGGTTACATCGCATAGATCTCCATGAAGATCATGGAGAACTTTGTATTGAAGATCCAAGAGAGAAAAGAAGCCATCTAGCTACTAGCTATGGACCCGTAGGTCTATGGTGAACTAATCACGCATCATCAGAGAGGTCATGGTGTTGATGAAGAAGCCATCCGTATCCGAATCCCCCCTCCGGCATGTCATCAGAATGTGCCCCAGATGGGATCTTCCGGAGACAGAAGCTTGCGGCGGCAGAAAAGTACTTTGGATGATCTCCTGATTTTTTCTGGGGTTTTATGGAATTTATAGGCAAAGACCTAGGGCAGAGGTGGCCCAGAGAGCCCACCAGCCTGAGAGGCGCGCCCCCCCCGGCCGCGGCTAGGGGGCTTGTGGGGTCCCTGCAGGCCCCTGCCCTGATTCTCAGGCTTCCCGATCTTTTTCTGTTTCGGAAAAAATCATTTTGGCAGTTTCGTTCCATTTGGACTCCATTTAAAATTCTCCTATGAAAGGGGTCAAAAACATGAAAAAAACAGGAACTGGCACTTGGCACTGAGTTAATAAGTTAGTCCCAAAAAATATATAAAAGGCATACAAAACATCCAAAGTTTGACAAGATAATAGCATGGAACCATCAAAAATTATAGATACGTTGGAGACGTATCAGTTATCAATGACATCCAATGTCCATGATAAGGAAACCATGATCATCTATTGATTAACGAGCTAGCTAATCTAGAGTCTTACTAGGGACACATTGCGATCTATTTATTCACACATGTATTACTGTTTCGTGTTAATACAATTATAGCATGAACAATAGACGATTATCATGAACAAGGAAATATGACAATAACCATTTTATTATTGCCTCTAGGGCATATTTCCAACAGATGTATCATGGGCTTTGTTAATATAGTTGGATCATATGGTGTTCTTCCCTTGCTATGTTGTTGTGCTGAATAGAATCTTCCCCTTTGAGGTCTCGTTATGTTGGATTGTATATTTTATTTGAGAACACTTGATGTACGTCTTGCATGTGGATAACCGTGTTGACTATGGGTTATTCTATTGATTTACTTGATATATATTGTGGCATCAACTTGTGGATTTCAGTGACCTTGGGGATCTATGCATACGGGTTGATTGCACGTTTTTATACTACGTTCTCCGATTGAAATCTTGCGGTACTCTTTGAAGTTCTTTGTGTTGGTTGAATATCATGAATCTGAAATTTTTGATGCATGTCGTATAATTAGCGCACAGATACTTGAGGTGACATTAGGGTTGATTGATTTCTATCATGGGTGTTATTCTAGTATGTACTATATGGCTTTTTGTGACACTTATAGGAATATCTCAAAAGATTGATCTAAAAGAATAACTTTGAGATGGTTCTACTACCTACAACAATTTCATCCTATGTTCTCTGCAACTGATGAACATTGGAGTAATTCTGTGTTGCATGTTGAGGGATGAGCATATGATTCTACTATGTTAGCATTGTTGAGAGATTGCACTAGTCTAGGTATGAACCCTATGCCTTGTTTCTAAGCATTAATATACCATTTTTCTTATTCTTTACCAATAGTTACCTTGGTGTATTTATTTATTAACATTATAAAAATCTAATTCTACTATCCATACTACACTTGTATCACCATCTCTTTGCCAAACTAGTGCATCTATACAATTTGCCATTGTATTTGGTGTGTTGGGGACACAAGAGATTTCTTGTATTTGATTGCAGGGTTATTTCAGAGAGAACATATTCATCCTACACCTACCATGTCTTGATAAACCTTAGGTCACCCACTTGAGGGAAATTTGATGTTGTTCTACAAAACTCTGCACTTGGAGGCCCAACAACGTCTACAATAATAAAGTTGCGTAGTAGACATCAAGCTCTTTTCTCGCGCCATTGCCAGGAAGGTTGGTGCTTGAAGTTATATCTTTACATATTGCAATTACATCTTTTATTTTCATGTTTTTCACTAGTTTGGGTCATAAAAATTAAACTACAAAAAAATGTTGTTTAGGTTGCCTCATTTGCTTCGCCTTTATAATGATGGTTGAGAAAATTGTGCTCAATTGTTAGAGGAAGAATTTATGAAAATGCTTAATGTATACTCCTTTAATGATGAGCATGATAGTAATATTGTTAGTATGAATTCTCTGAATATACATAATGCTAATGATGTGCAAAGCCACATTCTTGGGGATGCTATGTTTGATGAAATGATATTTTTAGTCCCCCAAGTTTTGATGAGAAAATTTATTATGATGAAAGCATGCCTCCTATTTATGATGATTATATTGATGAAAGTGGGTTTGGAAGAGTGTCAACTCAAGGTACTAATGATCCCACTATTTTGGAGGGTATTGAATCTTTTCATAATGATGAAAGTGGATTTGGAGAGGTCATGATTTATTTAGTACTGAGTCCACTATTATCGAAGAGGGTTCAATTGACTATGACAACAAAGTTCCTATCTATGATAATTATTTGATGACATGTATGCTATAAAGAATAATGATAACCATGAAACTTGTCATCATTATTTTTATTTTCAATTGGATTATGCCACTCAAGTATCACATGATAGTTATTTTGTTGAGTTTGCTCCCACTATTATATGGAGAGAGTAATAAATTTTCTATGTTGTGCATCATAAAAAGAATGATTTATGTGATAGTTATATTGTTGAATTCCTTCATGATACTACTAAAAATTATTATGAGAGAGGAACATATGCTTGTAAGTATTGCAATAATATCAAGTTTCCTCTCTATTTGTTCAAACTTTTGAAGTTGCACTTGTTTTGCCTTCCTATGCAAGTTGATTATTGCTACAATATACGGCTTCGTTGAAAAGTCCTATGCATAGGAAATGGGTTAGACTTAAATGTGCTTGCCATGTGATTCATGCTGCTCTCTTGCATGTTTTAATTACCATTCTATGTGGGCATCATTCAAATCATCATGCCTAGCTAAAAGGCATTAAAGAAAAACGCTTGTTGGGAGACAACCCAATATTTATCTTTTCTGTTTTTGCGCATTAACATGATTAAGCTATTGTATTAATCATGTTTTGTGTGATTTATTTAAATCAGTATCAAGTAAATCCTTTGGGACAGTGTGGATACTTGCTTGTTTGATTCTATGCAATAAGAGAATCTTTTACATCGAGTGCAGAATTTCTCTGATTTTACTAGAGCGTTAAAAATTATGAATTTTTTACACATTTTGGTATGCAAATTATCCATATTTTCCTAAGTTTTTAGAATTTTTAGAGTTAGGGAAGTAAGGTGTTCTTTCAGATTTCCATAGAGTTTTCTGTTTTTGATATATTGTGTTTTGCATGCATAGTTTGCTTATTTTAGTGTTTCCATAGATTTTATTGAGTGATATAAATTATGGTAATGATATAATACAGTAGGTATTATGTGAGAACAATTTTGAATCTTGTATTGACAGTACCTAAGTGAATGATCTATCTTTATTACACTAACCCATCTCACGACGTTCCGTTAAGTTTTGGATGATTAAAGTTTTTTAGTTTTTAGTCAGATACCAATATGAGGTGAATAATGAGAAGCAAGAACCTATGCCTCGGGAGTCCCAAGGTACCCCCAAGGTAATTTCTAAGTAAGACTCAAGCGTCTAAGCATGGGTATGCCCTGGAAGGCATCCCCTCTTTCGTCTTCAACATCATCGGTGTATCTTACTTGGAGCTATATTTTTATTTGTCACATTATATGTATTTTTCTTGGAGCATCATGTTATTTTGTTGTTGTCTGTTAGATGTTATTTGTAATCTTTTTTGAATAAAAATTTCCAAGAATAGCCTTTAGAATGCTTGAATTGCATGTGTGATGTGTGCTGTACAAAAACAGATACTTTTGTTGTAGTATTTGCATTATCACATTTTATTGGAATGTTAAAAGTTTCTGCAATTTTACAAAGTAGTTTCACACAAGTTATTTAGCATTTCCAAAATATTAAGAATTTTTGGAGGAACAAAAGTACGCTGTTTAAATAGATTGCTACAGACTGTTCTATTTGGACATATTATTATCATAGTTTTGTTATCTACTTATCCTAGAGTTTTCGTGGCTTATATTAGTAGATATAAATTGTGTAAATGATAGTATACAATAACTAATGTTTGAAAATTATTATGCAACTTGTCTTGCCAGTACATGAAGTGTGGATTTATTCCTATGCGTACTAACCTATCTCACGAGTTCTTTTCAAGTTTTGTGTGGAAGAAGTGTTTGAGACTTAGGTGAAACTGAGATATGAGAGGATTGAACAATATAAAAAATAGCAAGCTTAGGGATGCCCAAGGCACTCCAAGAAAATGATACAATAAAATTCAAGCACCTAAGTTTGGGGATGCTACACATCCCACCTATCTTTGTCAACAAATATCGATTAGCCTATGTTGATCCTAAGTTTTTATTTGTTCATATGATATGTGCTATTCTTGGAATTTTTTTTGTCTTGTTTGGTAATTTAACAAAGTTCTCAGATCTAAAAATATTTATTAAGAGAGAGTCCTCACATAGCTACTTAATTGTTTGACTACTCGTTGATCTTTACTTTTATCTTTCTGAGAATAGTTTGATGTTTACTCTTGTGCTTCACTTATATCCTAAAAGTAAATTGTGAATGAATGAAATATCATAAGTATGGAATCACCAATGTGATTTTATGATTAGTAGTTGTTTCACATTTGGTTTAGAAAGTTAAAACTATTGAAGTTTGACAACTACAATATTTGTCATACAAGCAATTCATATATGATTACTATAAGAAAGTAAACTTTTACATACAAATATATTATCTTGGACATCTTTTATGATTGTGAATACCCATTAATTATTTTCAACCTTTATCAAATAGTTGAAGTTGTACAAGGAAGAGAAAGTAATGGTTATGTTTGGGTATATTTTCATAGAAGTTATATTGTGATGGATTCTCCAACGTGTGGTGCTTGTTTAGAACCTTTTCCTACCCTAAAATTCGTACTAAGTTCAGACACTATTTGTGCATCCAAATTCTTGAGCCAAGTTTCTTCCATGAGAGTCCACCATACCTACCTATATATGGTATGTCACTGACATTCCAAGTAAATTTGCATGTGCCACCTCTAAACATTCAAATAAACATCCGTTTTGTGTGCTCGTACCGCTCATGGTGCGACGGGGCGGTCATTAACTTCCATGTTAAGATAATTATTCTCGAGATGAGTGTTTGTTCACTTTTCATTGCACGAGAGAGGCTGGTAAAAAAGATGCCCAATCCTGCATAATACAAAAATAAATAAACAAGAACTCCCCCCTAGAAAGTTCATTGTTTGGATGGTACCTCTGGATACAACTAGCCATGGTGTGGGGGGGGGGGTAAATTTCAATTCTTCTTGGGTAGTGCCAATAATACGGTTATCATGTGAGATATTGAAAAGTCTTGTTGTGACGTTGACAAGAAAGGCACACCGCCCAAAATTACATATTCATATCTGCTTTAAAAAAATGAGCTCTCGCACCTGTGCAAATCCTTGCTTCCCTCTACAAATGGACACTCTATTTACTTTCATGTTACTTACTTTTCATAGTGAGTCAACTTCGTATTCAAACCTCAATTTTTTAGTTGGAAAGCACCACGTGGTCGGGAAAGATCCAAACATATATAGTAGTCAAATATATTTGATCATGATTCATCATTGTTGACAATTATCTATACGATAAATATGTTGGGAGGCAAAACTTTAGGACCCTATCTTTTTCCGTGTTCGATGGATGTTGTTTGTTGAAAAATATGCCTTGAGTATTAGCAATCATAGAAGACTATATAATAATTGAGTATGCGGAGCTCTTACTTAGACTTGATGCATTGAAGTTGTTTGTTGACTAAGAACATGGGTTATTAAGTTTCAATAGAATGCATTGTTTGAACCATGACATCTGAATTGATTGCTACTCAACCATGATGATTTTTATAAAAAGGTTGCTGGTTATGAAGCTATAAAAAGTTATTGGAATTATCATTGATCAACCTTATATACTATGCTAGCATTCATATGTCATAAATTATTTCTTTTATCATTTACCTACTTGAGGACGAGTAGGAATAAAGCTTGGGGATGCTGATACGTCTCCAACATATTGATAATTTATGAAGTATTCATGCCACATTCACCTATGTTTACAATTTTTTATATGTCTTTGCTTCTCCTTATTCCTTCATCCATCGTGATAATACCAAAAACTTGAAATTTTTTGCACACAAGCTCAATAAAAAACTCGTGAGATCCGTTAGTATGATAGGCGAACCATAAACATTAGGTACTGTTATAAATTGATTCATATTTTTTGCTTGCACAAGGTACTATATTGTAACTTCTCCATGACCTATACCCCCTGATATAATTCAAATCATCATCAAAACTAGCAAACTATGCAAGCAAAAACAGAATGTGTCTAAAATAGAACAGTCTATAGTGATTAGCAAAGACACCATACTTATGTAACTCTAATTTTTTTGGAAAATTAGGACAGCCGGAGGAATTTTTATACCAATACTGTGTAAAACAATTCAGATTAAAAAGATGTTCGAGTAAAATCAGAGAAATTCTTCACCTTACTTTTTTTTTGTTTTCGCACCGTATCAATTCTACTTATCATTCAAATCATCTGAAAGGCTTTACTTGGCAAAAGCACTAATTTAAACATAAAACACAATCATTAAAGTTGCAATAATCATGTTGACTCACACAAATAGAAAGTAGAACAAGAAAAGCAAGATACCTATTAGGTTGCCTCCCAACAAACGCAATCGTTTTACGCACCAAGCTAGGCATAATGCACACAGTTGTCGGCCGGAAGTCGTGTGTGATTGTTCACTGATCCAACACGTCAACTTTCTAGAAACCGCGTCGGTTTGTTAAGGTCATCGCTCACGGTGGTGTGTGACAAACAGTCCACAATAAGAAACCCCAGTAATCAACCTAATTGCTCAATTATTTATTATCTAGTTAGTGATAAAATTGACACTCCGTATCAAGAACACAATATATTACATTTCGTATTACGACAATCGGGATTTCATAATAGAAATACATCACAAAAGAACATCATATAGGCATATACTACCTAGGTACCCAATTACACAACAGGACCAAGTTTCACATGCAGCATCTAAAACCTTTGGAAAGTAGCATCATATACGGTAAATAGACAAATAAATCTCGTCTAGAAAACTGTTAAGGAAAAATGCAAATATTAAGCCTTCACCAATGTCGAAGGTTGATAACCCACAAGTATAGGGCATCACAACAGTCTTCATGAGTAGTATTTCACCCCAATTTATTGGCCGTAACAGTTGAGTTGTCAATTAAACCACACCTTAGATATCTCTATGCAACAAGGATTTAGTAGCACAACAAATGATATTAGTAATAGTAGTAATGATATCAGCAATTTTGGTAACAATAGAAATGGTAGTAACAATAACAATTGAGTAGGAGGTGTGACAGCAACAGCATCACTAGTAACTTAGCAAGATTTAGTATATTCAAGGCGTAGGCACGTGGATCGGTGATGGATAGTGATTTAGATGACATTGATCATGTAATAGTTACACACTAGGGCGACACACAAAAGCTCCAATTCATCAATAGAATATAGGCATGTATTCAATATATAGTCATACGTGCTTGCGATATTAACTTGCATGACATATTTTCTCTTACCCTCCCATGGAAGAGGGGTCCTATTGGAAACTAAGGGATATTAAGGCATCCTTTTAATAGAGAACTGGAACAAAGCATTTACACATGGTGAAAAATGAACTCCTAAAACTACGGCAATCACCGGAAAGAATCCCAATTATTGTCACCTTGCGGTAGGCAGATCAAGACACGTAATAGGTAACTACAACTTGCAAAGTAAGATCCAAATAAGTCTCATATTCATGAAAACATAATAGGTTCAAATATAAAATCATGGCACTCGGTCCCTAGTGACAAGCATTAAGCATAGCAAAGTCTTAGTAACATCAATCTCACAACATAGTGGACACTAGGGTTCAAGCCCTATCAAACTTAACTCGATTACATGATCAACCTCATCCAATCCAACCGCTGTCCAGCAAGCCTACAAAGGAATTACTCACTCCCGGTGGTGAGCATCATGGTGGTGTTTATGAAGAAGCGTTGGTGACGACGACGGCGATAAATCTCCCTCTCCGGAGCCCCAAACGAACTCCAGATCAGCCCTCCGGAGGAAGAATAGGACGTGGCGGCTAATGACCCACAAGTATAGGGGATCAATCGTAGTCCTTTCAATAAGTAAGAATGTCGAACCCAACGAGGAGCAGAAGGATCTAACAAGTGGTTTTCAGCGAGGTAAAATTTGTAGGCACTGAAATTGTCGGTAACAAGTGATTATGTGGTGAGATGATTCGTAGCGAGCAACAACTAACAAAAGTAGCAACGGTGCAGCAAAGTGGCCCAATCCCTTTTGTAGCAAGGAACAATCCTGGACAAAGTCTTATAGGAGGAAAAACGCCCCCGAGGACACACGGGAATTTCTGTCACGCTAGTTTCATCATGTTTATATGATTCACGTTCGTTACTTTGATAGTTTGATATGTGCATGGACCGGCGCTTGGGTACTGCCCTTACTTGGACAAGCATCCCACTTATGATTAACCCCTCTCGCAAGCATCCGCAACTACTAAAGAAGAATTAAGACAAAGTCTAACCATAGCATTAAACTAGTGGATCCAAATCATCCCCTTACGAAGCAACGCATAAACTAGGGTTTAAGCTTCCGTCACTCTAGCAACCCGTCATCTACTTACTACTTCCCAATGCCTTCCTCTAGGCCCAAATAATCATGAAGTGTTATGTAGTCGACGTTCACATAACACCACTAGAGGAAAAACAACATACAACATATCAAATTATCGAACGAATACCAAATTCACATGGCTATTATTAGCATGACTTATCCCATGTCCTCAGGAACAAAAGTAACTACTCACAAAGCATAATCAAAATAATGATCAGAGAGGTAATGAGTAGCATCAAGGATCTGAACATAAACTCTTCCACCAAACAATCCAACTAGCATCGACTAGAAAGAGTAATCAACACTACTAGCAACCTTACAAGTACCAACCGGAGTCGCGAGACGGAGATTGGTTACAAGAGATGAACTAGGGTTTGGATATGAGATGGTGCTGATGAAGATGTTGATGGTGACAAGTCCCCTCCAATGAGAGGAGTGTTGGTGATGACGATGGCGATGATTTCCCCCTCCGGGAGGGAAGTTTCTCTGGCAGGATCGTCCTGCTGGAGTTCTAGATTGGTTCTGCTCAAGTTCCGCCTCGTGACGGCGGCGAAACCACGAAAAAGCTCCTGTGTGATTTTTTCCTGGACGAAACCCTCCATATAGCAAAAGAGGGGGCCAGTGGGCCAGTGGGCTGCCCACCTGGCACTTCTTTGGCCCAGTATATTTGATAAATTGGGGAAAAAATCCCCGTTGATTTTCACGGCGTTTGGAGTTGCACAGAATAGGTATCTCAACTTTGCTCCATTTTCAAGCCAGAATTCCAGTTGCCGGTATTCTCCCTCTTCATGTAAACCTTGCAAACTAAGAGAGAAAAGGCACAAGAATAGTATCGTGAAGTGAAATAACAACCAAAGAAGCGATAAATATCAACATGAAAACATGATGCAAAATGGGCGTATCAACTCCCCCAAGCTTAGACCTCGCTTGTCCCAAAGCGAAAGTCGAGCTCAATAAATATGTCCACATGTTTAGGGAGAGAGGTGTCGACAAAACTAAATACGAACATGCATGCATCATGATCAATATCAGAACAACAATACCCACATATAATCTCTCATTCTAAAGTGATAATTCCTTCACAAAGTAAAGCATGGATCAAGAACCTTACCGAGAAGTAACAACCGATAGCCTTTAGTCATTGAAGCAATTGCAATTTATCACAACATGAGAAAGAGTCAAATAAGAGCTTGTAAAGCAAATCCACATACCCAATCATTCTTTCGTTCTGTACAATTGCTACAACTCACGTGGTACTCATGAGATCAAAGTTTCAGCTGGACATAGAGAAAGATAGGGGATTATAGTTTTGCCTCCCGACTACTTACCTCAAGGGTAATGTCAACAATAATAATTCATGAATACTTACCACATGGTTAACATATGAATAAAGATCTTTCCCTAGCATATGACGGTAGCCAAGACAAAGGCGAAATAAGGAATTGGTGAAGATCACCATGACTCTTTCAAGGACAAAAAGTAAAGGTACAAGATAGGCCCTTCGCAGAGGGAACGAGAGGTTGTCATGCGCTTTTGAGGTTTGGATGCGTGTCCTCTTAGTGCGGAGGAATGTCACTTTATATTACCTCCTGTGATGAAGAACTTTATTATGCAGTCTGTCGCTTTTATGTCTTCCTCATCACAGGTTTGTATAAAGCATATTTTCCACACACTAATAGATCATACATATTAGAGAGCATTTTTTATTGCTTGCACCGATGACAACTTACTTGAGGGATCTTATTCAATCCATAGGTAGGTATGGTGGACTCACATGGCAAAACTGGTTTGAAGGTTTATGGATGCACAAGTAGTATCTCTACTTGGTGCGGGAGGTTTGGCTAATGTGAGGTGGAAGCAATCGTCACATACTAAGGGATCTCTAATCATATAACATTGTTCAGAGCCAAGCAAACACAATTCATTATGTTGTCTTCCTTGTCCAACATCTACTTCTAGGCATGCAATAGTTTGGTGAGTGTTCACAATCATAGATGGTGTCAGAGATGATATATTTATATGTGAACTTCTCCTTCTTTATCACTTCCTATTAATTGCAACAATGACCAAGGTCTATGTTTGCCTACCCTCAACAAGTTTCAATCCTCATTCTTTTTATATGTGAAGCCATCACTTCCCATAAGATCATTACATGATCTTTCATGCTTTTGTTCTATTCTCACTCTTTCGATCATGGCAAGAGGCAAAGCCTTTCAACTAAGATACTCTTTATTATATGGCTCATGAGCAAGAATACACCGGGGGTGACACAAACCAAAACTCAAGACTAAAACACTAAGACTTTTAAAACTACTAGAGAAAAAGAAAACTGAAAAGGAAAATTAAAACAAAGGTAAAGGCAAAAGATGTGATGGTGATACGATACCGGGGCAACTCCCCCAAGCTTGGCACAAGCCAAGGGGATTGCCCATACCAATGCTTAGTTGTCTTCCTTTGGTGGTGATGGTGGAGTTGTTGCAACATGGGCTTTGTGACACCCTCGGTTTAATCGTACGCTAATCATACACGCAAATGCGTACGATCAAACCCAAGGACTCACGGGAAGATATCACAACACAACTCTAGACACAAATAAAATAACATCAGCTTCATATTACAAGCCAGGGGCCTCGAGGGCTAGAATACGGAAGCTCGATAAACACACGAGTCAGCGGAAGCAACAATATCTGAGTACAGACATAAAACATGGGGTGCCTTAGAGAAGGCTACAAAAAAAGATACAACAATCGAACGAGGCGAGGCCTCCTGCCTAGGAACCTCCTAACTACTCCTGGGCTTCAGCGGCCTCCATGAAGATGACACCATCGGGATGACAGACATCGGCAGGAAACTCCACTCCTGGGCTGCATGATCTAGTCGCAGCAAACAGATCAAGGGGACAACGGGGGAGCAAAGCAGCGGTGAGTAATCATCCAAAGTACTCGCAGGACTTACATCAGAACTATTCTAAGTATGCATCAGTATCAAAGAAGGGGGGTTATATATGGACTGACTGCAGCAATGCGAGAAGAAAGAGAGAAGGCCTAGTCCTATCAAAGACTAGCATCTTCAGGGTCATGCAGCAATAGACGAGAGTAGAACAGAGGGGGGGGGGTAAAACAATATTAGTCATATTGTTGTAGCAATATTAAAGTGAGGTCACGCCTAAAGATCCTCCCTCGACTCCCTGCGAGGAAGCAATCCCGAGGCAAACTAATTCCAGTTAAGTAACAATTGTAGTTGTATAAGATCGGGGCACAACTCCAAGTTGTCATGTAACCGTGGACACGGCTATTCGAATAGTTAATTTTCATCCCTGCAGGGGTACACCACATGTCCCGTTACGCTCGATAACACTCTGGCCGGACATACTTTTCTGGGTCCTGCCTGGTCTCGGAATATCGACACGTCGCAGCCCCACGTAAGACTAATCAGAGAGGCCAGCCCGCCGGTCTAACTCCTAAGCACAAAGGGTTCGTCGGCCCAGTTACCCTTCGCGCTCCTGCACGTGGCGTGGGCAGCCGACGTCAGTCCTAGCATCCCTTAATCACAAGAGCGATGCATCTCGGGACCACTCGGGAGCGCGTCGCTACATTGCTGACATCTAAAAAGCTTCGGCTGATACCGCGACGCCGAGTACACATAATTCCTCCCGCGTAGCCGGTTAGTGCGAAAATGTCTCCGACCAACCGAGATCAAATACCCAAATCCATTAACATTTTAATTAGGCCATCAACACAGTCTCACTGGAATCCACCCGTCTTACAACTAATCACCAAAGATCCCAGTAACATGGTCGAGTAACTATGTGGTTGTAACATCAGGGGGAATCCGAGGTATCACCCTCGTTGGATTCCGAACGATGTACCCGTCAAGGTGGGCTTAGAGGAATCACCCTCGGGGGTCCCACACTTGAGGGGTTGCACGACAGAGGCGTCATCGGGAATGGTGAAAGAGGAATCACCCTCGATAACCACGACCGACTAGCTATACTACAGATATATGATTAGGAGTACTTAGCGAGGTGTCACCCTCGGTACCCGATAGTATCTCTGTAGCGTCGTACAACGAAGGGGGTGTATGTGTTGTGTCGGGTCTGGCTCGTCGATCAGGGACCGAGGTTTGAAAACAAGCGGGGCAACTGAACTACGGGGTCAGAGGGGATGACTGCTCCACCTATACTAAACTTATTCAAGGTACAGGACTGAAAGTAGCAGTTCATAAAAAATAGGCTATGCATCAGATATAGGAGCTAACTACAACAGTAGCAAAATACTAATGCAAGCAGTAGGAAGAAAGACATAGGCGATATAGGAATGATCAAGGGGGGTTTGCTTGCCTTGCTGCTCTGTGGCAAAGGACTGATCGGCAGGGTCATAGATGTACCCGACAGCAACGTCAGTCTCGGGGTCTACCGTTAAGAAGAGGGGGAAGAAACAATAAATAATAGCAACTGTACAACACAAAGCATGACATGGCAAGATGCAGGCTAGACATGAGCTAACGCAACAACATCCATCATAGACGGGTCGGAAGAATATCTGATGATATTTTCCGGGTCTCGGGCTACTACCGGTCATACTGGAAAGGATGGAAATGTTCCATGTTTTCTATACTAGGGACACGTGACAGACGAATGGACCGTGTATCCGGGTTCGTCTCGTTCTCCTCATCAACTTTCAGGTTGAAAATATTTTGATCTGACTTACGGATTATTTAATATTAATTTCTAAAGTTTTATTCAAAAATTAGGAATTAAAAACAGATTTAAATAATTTAATAAAAAGCTATTATGACATCAGCATGATGTCATGCTAACATCAATAGTTGACTGGTCAACTGACCAGCGGGTCGTGAACGTCATAGGCACAAGTTTTAATTAAGATTAAATATTAATTAATCAGATTAATTTAGTGGGGGACCCACGTGTCATATTCTAATTATTCTAATTAATTAATTAACTAATATATCTATTTATTTATTTAATAAAAACATTATTTTTATTTTTTTATTTTAATTTTTACTTTTCTTTAAAAGGGGGTGTGGGGCCTCCCTGTCATAGACAGCGGGGTGCGTTGGCCCCACCCGTAAGTGGCTTTAGGCCAAAAACATATTTTTATTCACAAATACATAACCATACAAATATCGTATTCCTCCACATACCTATATACGCAAATACATACATAAATACGGGCATCAAATACATACATACATACGGAATACATCATTTGTTTTTATTTCTTTCTAACTCTCATCTCTCTCACAACTCTCTCTATTAACACAAGAGACAATATAGAGTTCTCTCTGCTAACTCAACATAGAAGAACAAAATCTTCAATCCTTCCTACCGGTCTCTACCGTCGACGGATCGAAGCCCCGTTTGCCGGAACGGAACCGGGACGGCGAGGAGAACAAGATGGTGGGAGGAGCTCGAGGAGGGGCTCACCGACGTTGACGAGAGGGCCTGGTGAAGCCGGAGTTCTCATGAGGCGGAGTAGACGAAGAGGAGGAAGACAATGCGGTGACGGTGGTGGCGCGGTGGTGGTGATGCCTGATACGGCAAGGTGGGTCACCGGAGAGGCCTCCCGGAAGGGGCCGGACGACGAGATGGGGAGGGCCTCGGCTGCGGGATCCGGAGGTGCAGTGAGCTCCGGCCGGTGGGGAAGCAGGGAACCCGCGGGTGGGAGGCGTCGTCGTGGCCCGTGAGGGGTGAGGTGTAGGGGGCGGCGAGATGTGGGCCTGGCTCGGCCTCCTGGGGGAGATCAACGAGGGGGAGGGCGTTCGTTAGAAGAGATGGGCGACGGGGAGGAAGGTGCAGGGCAGGCCGGAGGGGCTCGTGGAGGGTGGGGGCTCGAGTGGAGGTGTTGTCGTGGGGGGAGGAGCTCGGTCCCGACGGGAGGAGCGCAGGGAAGGGGGGATGAACTCGGTCATGGGGGGATCTGGCGGTTGCGGGAGAGAGAGGAGTCCATGGGAGGATGGGTTCCTCCCGTGGGTGTCGTGGGTAGGTGGGGGGAATCGGCTCGGGGTGTGGGAGCTCTCGGTCTAGACGAGAGGAGGGATCGTGGGGGGAGGGGCAGGAGATGCATCAGTGGGGTGGGGGCCCCACGAGGGATTGGTGGGACGGGAGAAGGACCGATGGGGGTGGGATCCTCTTGGTCGAGAGGGAGATATCTCGCAGGGAGGGGAGTTGGCGGCGGGATCGAGGGCGGGAGCCCTGACGGCGGCGGGTAGGGGGTAGCGAGGGGAGTCGGTGCTTCGCTCGCTAGGGTTTGGCACGGTGGGGAGTCGGGGACTTTCTTACATTCTATTATTGTTATTATTATTTTTACATATATTTTCTGTTCTAAATATATAGGACTTTTAAGACCGTTAAAAATGTCTGATTCATTTTTATAACCTATTAGGGAATTTCAATAACTCTCCCGACATTTTTACTTAACATCACAAAACGTTTCTCGTTCGACTTTATTTTTTTTAACCTCGAACTCGACTTGGTTTTCGACTAACACGATATCAACAATAGAATCCCGATGACGTGGCATCCTTTGCATATGTTTACTGTAGTTCAATTACCGAGATTACTGTAGCCTAATCTGGGGATGTCACAACTCTCCACTACTAACAAGAATTTTCGTCCCGAGAATTTAGAGGTAGAAGGAAAGAGCTCGGGGTATTCATCACAAAGATGATCCTCGCGTTCCCAAGTGGCATCATCTTCAGAATGACTTGACCACTGCACTTTCAGGAACTTAGTGACTTTGCGACGAGTCTGACGTTCAACCCGGTCGAGAATGCGGACCAGATGTTATTTATAAGAGAGGTCTTGTTGCAGCTCAAGCATATCATGATCCACTGCCCGAATATGATCCTTGAAGCAACGACGGAGCTGAGACACATGGAAAACATCGTGAACCTGAGAAAGGTTCGTCGGCAGTTCCAATTGATAAGTCACTCTTTCACGCCTTTCAAGAATAATGAAAAGGACCAATATAGTGAGGGGCTAACTTGCCTTTGAGCACAAAACGGTGTGCACCTCTGATCGGTGTGACGCGAAGATATGCCCTTTCGCTAGGTTGATAGACCATACCCTGATGATGACGGTTATACTAACTCTTCTGACGAGACTGAGCAGCCTTCAGATTGTCGTAATTAATGCGACTCGATCTTTAGCATGCTGCATAACATCTGGACCAAAGAGTGATCAGTCCATTGAACGGTGGCTCTGGAATTCCATACGAAGCCAAGTGTAAAGGATACATTGGAATCAAAAGATGTACAGGAGAGTCAGGTTTCAATCCTGTGGAACTTTGGGTTATGGGTCCACCATGTGGGCCGGGAGTAGGTAGAGGGGTGAAATATTATACGGTCTTGGTAGCAAGACATGTCAGAGGATAACCTGTCAGTTATGTTGGAAAAACATCGGTACCAAGGGCGGGGGACGAATAGAACCATCTTCCTGCTCGTTGAAACGAGGCGGGCCAATAGGCAAAGTTCTCGTCCACCGACGGCTACTAGAATGTTATCCACAATAGTAACAGGGTCTTACTGACACAGTCGTATATCGAGAATTTTTCCTAAGTAGGGAATTAACACTGCTTAGATAAGTTATGTCACAAGAAAGGTCAAACAGACCAATAGGAAGGAAAATGTGTTCACACACACAAAGAATCTAAAGTATACCATTCCCGAGGAAAACATAGGGTACGGTATACAAGATAGGTCATCAAGTACATAATCATTTAGACAAAGAGGCAAGAAGAATCATGATGTTTACCCATACCACGCGGTCTCGATATTTGATCAGAAACAATTTAGCATTGCGCTACCGATGTTCCTGTTGAAATTTGAAGTACCACATCCGTGCTTCGGGGTAGTATCGACATGGTCATCAGATAAAACTTCTACTCATGGGTATTCAAAGAGGAACCATGAGGAACAACTTACGAAACTAAGTCATACAATTTCCTCATGGTAGAATGGCGAACCTTACATAAGGAAGGATTTATAACAATAGGTCCTTTGGCCCGGTGTGCGAGATAAGACATCACCGTACCGGTTTTCCTAAAGACCAAGGTTATAATTATTGGGATATGTGCCCGAGATTCAAATCTGATTGGTGCCGGGACACCTCAGACTCAATATGCCTCAGAAGAAAAATGAAGATGCAAGATTCTCATGATATGAGCTTCACAAGCAATTCTTGAATGATGAGTTCGATTGTAAGACATATGAACACAATGTCAAGCCATTCGTGCCCACATGGAATTCTTACAACAAGATGTATCTGAGATCTGATTTGAGAATCATCATCGAGGGTATCAAGGACCTTGTGCAAGCCTTGATTAGCTCTTCTGACGGAACTGGATTTCCTTGATCAGATCAGGCAGAGGCTTGGGGTGTTAAGAGATGTTATATGAAGTGAAGATAACAAATCTTCAAAACATATAACACTTCGCACATGCATGAATGATTTGGTATTTCCCAAGAGGAAGTGAAACAAAACTTTCACATATTCACGGCGGAAAGAGTGCACGTGAACTTTGGGAAAACACTTCTTATATCAAACATATCCTCCATGAGCTAGGCACAAAGAAAGTTCTTTCAAAAGCTTCATCACGAACCATGGAGAACTTGAGGGTGCGACCGATGGGCTCAGCAACAATCCCTCAAGATTTTGACACAGACGAATTTTCAAAATTTTTAATATCAAGGAGATAGCATTTGTCAAGTCAAATGGTATAATGTCGCATGCTCGAGGGATCAACAACAATTAAACAATGGTCAAAGGGTGCACTCGGAAACACAGACGGAGTAGCACAACCAATGACAAAAAAAATGAGGAGTCAACACCCAACACACTTAAGAAAGAAACAATCAGTTGTTAACCTCAAGGCAATAGGGTTGCCAGAAGTTTTGGGATCACACATCAGATTTCAGTTGTTGGTAGTCCGGTTTGAAACAACACGGGACCAAGAATGAATGGTGATGGCGAGAAGTATTACTATATCAAGAATCCTTAAGAGGTGCAATGACGCTCACAACATTCTTGATAGAAAAGGTAGTAATACTCCAAGGTAGAAGGCGACATAAGCTGAATTAGCAAGGAACTGGAAGGACAACACAAAACATGAACACGTTTGTGTTCGAGGGAAGGCAAAAAGGTTGCCGATGAAAACACAAACCATCGAGGGGCAAGGATGGTATTTTCTCATCATGCAATCAATTTATACCCTGCAAGAGCTCAGAATGCTGACGATGATCACGACACATTTGTCGAAAAGCTTCACGAAGAGGTTATCGGAATCACAGATAAGTCTGCTAGCTTAGAATTGAGATTGCCTTTCAGGACAACCAACATGATGTGGAAAGCTCGATGCAAGCTAAACACATAGTTGGAATTGTGTTCCAGGGATGAACGGTATAGGTAGCATGGTCGAGCTCCAATATGACGATGATGATGTAGCTTAACAGCTTGGATTGTTATGATCGAGTACAAACTCGTAAGCAAGAAAGATTACTAAGAGTTGTTGAATTGCAATGTGTACTCGATTCAGTTATCGATGTATTTGCGTGTCCAACAACTCAAACACGAGGAAACTAGAATTAATGAAAATATCATAGTTGATGAGGAGCTCATAAGAAGTTATATAGCTCCGCGATATCCTCGAGCTACAAGGAATAATACTCAGAGGTAGATCAACTTTAAGGTTTGGACCGGTGTGTTGATCTGAAGAAGACAAGTACTTTAACTTGTCCGAGAATGAAATCAAGGTAGGACAACATGGTCGGAACCACGATTGCAAGGGATAAGATCATAGATACCAAATTTAACCACAGAAGGAATGATTATTAATATGAGAAGCTCCTATGGTAAGATCAATGTCGTTTCCATGGGCATGAACACAAAGTTCAAGGTCGACTCCCACTTCTTCAATGCATCACCTGCCATTTACTCCTCGCCTTTGATCAGGTTGTAGTTTTGAAAGAATATCCGACAAACACCATAAGAGTAAGACCCATGAAAACTTTTCGAGTCATATGGATTTAGGAAGGCGTAGGTTCAACCCGTTAGGGCATCTTAGGAACATATACCATACACTCCAAGAGTAATTAACACCTTCTTGAAGAGTAAGGCTGACAAAGCATAGGATACAATTCTATCAGAGGGAGAAGACACAACTTACCAATGGCATCATGTGTCAGGGAAAGCAATCACAAGAATTACCGATAGCAAGGGATGTCGTTGGATAATAACCGAGAATGAGTCTCACAGTCCACAAAAGATCTGATGTGCGTATCGGTACTCAATCAGAGGGGGTAAAACGCAAGGCATCGGGCTATAGAACATCTGAAAAATGCTGATACCTAATTCCCAAAGGAATTAGGATTTTCAGGTTGGTGTATCATAGTCAGTTGCTCCAATCAGATGGAAGTAAGTTGAATAAACTTAGATGTACAATCAACCAAAGTTGATTTGTCAAGAACCAGCTCTGTCTGGAAGGACGTCTGAGCCGGAAGATAATTTATGAGTCACAACAGATGATTGTGTGCATTCACACAAAGTTAGAATCAATAAGATCACACGAAAATCTCAATAAGATCAGACTAGCATCTTCAGGGTCTTGCAGCAATAGACGAGAGTAGAACATGGGGGGTAAACAATATTAGTCATATTGTTGCAGCAATATTAAAGTGAGGTCACGCCTAAAGATCCTCCCTCGACTCCTTGCGAGGAAGCAATCCCGAGGCTAACTAATTCCAGTTAAGTAACAATTGTAGTTGTATAAGATCGGGGCACAACTCCAAGTCGTCCTGTAACCGTGGACACGGCTATTCGAATAGTTAATTTTCATCCTTGCAGGGGTGCACCACATGTCCCGTCACGCTCGATAACACTCTGGCCGGACATACTTTTTTGGGTCCTGCCCGGCCTTGGAATATCGACACGTCGCGGCCCCACCTAAGACTAATTAGAGAGGACAGCCCGCCGGTCTAACTCCTAAGCACAAAGGGTTCATGGGCCCAGTTCCCCTTCGCGCTCCTGCACGTGGCTTGGGCGGCCGACGTCAGTCCTAGCATCCCTTAATCACAAGAGCGATGCATCTCGGGACCACTCGGGCGCGCACTGCTACATTGCTGACATCTGAAAAGATTCGGCTGATACCGCGACGCCGAGTACCCATAATTCTTCCCGCGTAGCCGGTTAGTGCGAAAAGGTCTCCGACCAATCTAGATCAAATACCCAAATCCATTAACATTTTAATTAGGCCATCAACACAGTCTCACAGGAATCCACCCGTCTTACAACTAATCACCAAAGATCCCAGTAACATGGTCGAGTAACTGTGTGGTTGTAACATCGGGCGGAATCTAAGGTATCACCCTTGTTGGATTCCGAACGATGTACCCGTCAAGGTGGGCTTAGAGGAATCACCCTCGGGGGCCCCACACTTGAGGGGTTGCACGACAGAGGCGTCATCGAGAATGGTGAAAGAGGAATCACCCTCGATAACCACGACCGACTAGCTATACTACAGAGATATCATCAGGAGTACTTAGCGAGGTGTCACCCTCGGTACCCGAGAGTATCTCTGTACGGTCGTACAACGAAGGGGTGTATGTGCTGTGTCGGGTCTGGCTCGTCGATTAGGGATCGAGGTTTGAAAACAAGCGGGCCAACTGAACTACGGGGTCAGAGGGGATGACTGCTCCACCTATACTAAGCATACTAAAGGTACAGGACTGAAAGTAGCAGTTCATCAAAAATAGGCTATGCATCAGATATAGGAGCTAACTACAACAGTAGCAAAATACTAATGCAAGCAGTAGGAAGAAAGACATACGCGATATAGGAATGATCAAGGGGGGTTTGCTTGCCTTGCTGCTTTGCGGCAAAGGACTGATCGGCAGGGCCGTAGATGTACCCGGTAGCAGCGTCAGTCTCGGGGTCTACCGGTAAGAAGAGGGGGAAGAAACAATAAATAATAGCAACGGTGCAACACAAAGCATGACATGGCAAGATGTAGGCTAGACATGAGCTAACGCAGCAACATCCGTCATAGATGGGTCGGAAGAATATCTGACGATATTTTCCGGGTCTCGGGCTACTACCGGTCATACTGGAAACGATGGAAATGTTCCATGTTTGCTATGCTAGGGACGCGTGAAAGACGAATGGACCGTGTATCCGGGTTCGTCTCGTTCTGCTGATCAACTTTCATGTTGAAAATATTTTGATCTGGCTTACAGATTATTTAATATTAATTTTTAAAGTTTCATTCAAAAATTAGGAATTAAAAACAGATTTAAATAATTTAATAAAAAGCTATTATGACATCAGCATGATGTCATGCTGACATCAACAGTTGACTGGTCAACTGACTAGCGGGTCCCGAACGTCATAGGCACAAGTTTTAATTAAGATTAAATATTAATTAATCAGATTAGTTTAGTGGAGGACCCACGTGTCATATTCTAATTATTCTAATTAATTAATTAACTAATATATCTATTTATTTATTTAATAAAAACATTATTTTTATTTTTATATTTTAATGTTTACTTTTCTTTAAAAGGGGGTGTGGGTCCTCCCTGTCATAGACAGCGGGGTGCGTTGGCCCCACCGGTAAGTGGCTTTAGGCCAAAAACATATTTTTACTCACAGATACATAACCATACAAATATCATATTCCTCCACATACCTATATACGCAAATACATACATAAATACGGGCATCAAATACATACATACATACATACGGAATACATCATTTGCTTTTATTTCTTTCTAACTCTCATCTCTCTCACAACTCTCTGTGTTAACAGAAGAGACTATAGAGAGTTCTCTCTGCTAACTCAAAATAGAAGAACAAAATCTCCAATCCTTCCTACCGGTCTCTACCGTGGACGGATCGAAGCCCCGTTTGCCGGATTGGAACCGGGACGGCGAGGAGAACCAGATGGTGGGAGAAGCCCGAGGAGGGGCTCACCGACGTTGACGAGAGGGTCCGGAGAAGCCGGAGTTCTCGTGAGGTGGAGTAGACGAAGAGAAGGAAGACGATGCGGTGACGGTGGTGGCGCGGTGGTGGTGATGCCGGATTCGGCGAGGTGGGTCGCCGGAGAGGCCTCCCGGAAGGGGCCGGCCGACGAGATGGGGAGGGCCTCGGCCGCCAGATCGACAGGGGCGGTGAGCTCCGGCCGGTGGGGAAGCAGGGAACCAGCGGGTGGGAGGCGTCGTCGTGGCCCGTGAGGGGTGAGGTGTAGGGGGCGGCGAGATGGGGGCCTGGCTCGGTCTCCTGGGGGAGATCGACGAGGGGGAGGGGGTTCGGTAGGAGAGAGGGGCGACGGGGAGGATGGTGCAGGGCAGGCCGGAGGGGCTCCTGGAGGGTGGGGGCTCGAGTGGAGGTGTTGTCGTGGGGGGAGGGGCTCGGTCCCGATGGGAGGAGCGCAGGGAAGGGGGGGACGAGCTCGGTCACGGGGGGGATCTAGCGGTTGCGGGAGAGAGAGGAGTCCAGGGGAGGATGGGTTCCTCCTGTGGGTGTCGTGGGTAGGTGGGGGGGAATCGGCTGGGGGTGCGGGAGCTCTCGGTCTAGACGAGAGAAGGGATCGTGGGGGGAGGGGCAGGAGAGGCGTCGGTGGGGTGGGGGCGCCATGAGGGATTGGTGGGACGGGAGGAGGACCGAGGGGGGTGGGATCCTCTCGGTCGAGAGGGAGATATCTCGCGGGAAGGGGAGTTGGCGACGGGATCGAGGGCGGGAGCCCTGACAGCGGCGGACAGGGGGTAGCGAGGGGAGCCGGTGCCTCGCTCGCTAGGGTTTGGCGCGGTGGGCTGGTGGCCTCGCTGGTTGGGCCACTAGGCCCAGTTGGGCCAGGGGGGTTCTTTTCCTTTTTTTCATTATCATTTGTTTTTCTTTCTTTTACTTTCTGACATTCTATTATTATTATTTTTTACATATATCTTTCTGTTCTAACTATATAGGACTTTTAAGACCATTAAAATGTCCAATTCATTTTTATAACCTATTAGGGAATTTCAATAACTCTCCCGACATTTTTACTTAACATCACAAAACGTTTCTCGTCCGACTATTTATTTTTTTAAACTTCGAACTCGACTTGGGTTTCGACTAACACGATATCAACAATAGAATCACGATGAAGTGGCATCCTTTGCATAGTTTTATTGTAGTTCAATTACCGAGATTACTGTAGCCTAATCCGGGGATGTCACAGGCTTGATCCTCCATCTTCCAAGGCATAGGTGCTCCATCATGGAAAGATGAACTAGTCTCCGGAATCCTCAAATCTGCGACCAACCGTATTGATTTAAATCTATACTCATACTCACAGTTTTGGTTCTGCAGGTCATAGATCTGGCCCTGGAGTTGATCAACCCTGTCACAGATCCTGGAGAGATGCTTCCCAATGTCATTGGCATCAATCCTGTGCTTGTTGGTGAACTCCCTGATCATCATGTGGTTGGCGTTGAGTCCACGCTCCACCATCCCTTGGCACTTGAAGACTTGTTGCTCCATTGCTTCGAGCCTCGTCTCCATGCTTTCGGTCTTCTTAGGCCCCTCAACATCACGGATGTGCAACATCCCCTCACGCATCTTGATAGACTGAGGGTGTTGCAGCACTTCAGTGAGGTAGGGATTGATGACCTTCTCGAAGATATTGTCCTTAGGAGCTTTTGGGGAAGTCATGGCGATCTAGATCTGCAACAGAAACAGGCTCAAAACGAAAAATAGAGGAAATCTGCGTGATGTAGGGGTCAGACCAAACGAAAGTACATATAATGACTTTTTCCAGACCAGAAGGAGTACCCTGCACGAAAAACGGAGTCCGGGAGGTGCACGAGGTGGCCACAAGCCCTCAAGGCGCGGCCAGGGGGTGGGCCCGTGCCGTGCAGGCTTGTCGCCTCCTCGCGCACTTTCCGGACTACTTCCAATTTTTGTATTTTTTCAAATATTCCAAAACGGAGAAAATTTCCTACTGGAAAAGTTTTGGACTCTGTTTTCTTACCGAATCACATACCTCTTCGTTTTCGGAGTCTGGAACAGACTGATAAATGTCCCTTAGGTATTCTTCCGGAGTTATGATATTGATGATATTGCTTTCAACATTTATGGGAGTACCTGAGATATAATGCTTTATTCTCTGCCCATTTACCACTCTCGGACAATTACCTTCCGTGTTGTTGATCTTGATAGCACCTGAGCGATATACTTCCTCAACAACATAGGGACCTTCCCATTTAGAGAGAAGATTGCTTGCAAATAATCTTAAACGAGAGTTATATAGCAAGACATAATCACCTACATTGAACTCACGCTTTTGTATCCTCTTATCATGCCACCTCTTAACCTTCTCTTTGAACAGCTTGGCATTCTCATATGCATGAGTTCTCCACTCATCAAGCGAGCTAATATCAAATAACCTCTTCTCACCAGCAAGTTTGAAATCAAAGTTGAGCTCTTTGATTGCCCAATAAGCTTTATGGTCTAGCTCAAGAGGTAAATGACATGCTTTCCCATACACCATTTTGTACGGAGACATGCCCATGGGATTCTTATAGGCAGTTCTATAAGCCCACAGTGCATCATCGAGCTTCCTAGACCAATTCTTTCTAGACCTATTGACAGTCCGTTGCAAAATCAGTTTAATCTCTCTGTTACTTAGCTCTACTTGACCACTGGACTGAGGTGATAGGGAGACGCAATTCTATGGTTGACATCGTACTTAGCAAGCGTTTTACGGAAAGCACCATGAATGAAGTGTGAACCACCGTCGGTCATTAGATATCTAGGGACTCGAAATGTAGGGAAGATAACTTCTTTCAACATCTTGATAGAAGGGTTGTGATCAGCACTACTAGTGGGGATAGCTTCTACCCACTTAGTGACGTAATCAACAACAACTAGGATGTGAGTATACCCATTGGATTTTGGAAAAGGTCCCATATAATCAAAGCCCCAGACGTCAAATGGTTCAATGACAAGTGAATAGTTCATAGGCATTTCCTGACGTTTGCTAATATTACCTATTCTTTGACATTCGTCACAAGACAAGACAAACTTACGGGCATCCTTGAAGAGAGTGGGCCAATAGAAACCTGATTGCAATACCTTGTGTGCAGTTCTAT
Source organism: Hordeum vulgare subsp. vulgare (assembly GCF_904849725.1). Classification (NCBI taxonomy): domain Eukaryota; kingdom Viridiplantae; phylum Streptophyta; class Magnoliopsida; order Poales; family Poaceae; genus Hordeum; species Hordeum vulgare. Next base: position 184,954,418 of record NC_058521.1, read on the forward strand.
CTCCCGCACGGTGTCCTCCGTAGGCCTCGGAGTGACACTTCTATTGGATGTGTCCCTGTTCATGTTCAGGTACACAACGTCTAATAACACCTTCTAGTCCTTCCTTATAAAGGTGAGGATTATCCCAAATGTAATGTCTCAAGTCAAAGAAGAATTTCTTCTTTAGCTGGTACGTGAAACTAGGTGGTATATATTTGGCAACGATGTAGTTCGCATAATTAGCATACCATGGTACACTACGGAAAGTATTGATGACATTCAATTGCTCATCGGGAAAGGTGTCATCAATAGGTTGTGGGTCATCAAGAACGTTCTCCAACCTAGACAAGTTATCTGCTACTCGGTTATCAGCACCCTTTCTGTCGACAACGTGCAAATCAAATTCTTGTAGCAAGAGAACCCATCTAATAAGTCTAAGTTTAGCGTCCTTGTTCTCCATGAGGTACTTAATAGCAGTGTGATCAGTGTGAATAATGACTTTGGAATGAACTATGTAAGACCTGAACTTTTCACACGCAAACACGACTGCTAAAAATTCCTTCTCCGTAGTAGCATAGTTTCTCTGGGCACTGTCTAGAGTTTTACTAGCTTAGTGAATAACATTCAACTTCTTATCGACTCTTTTCCCTAGGACAGCACCAACAGCATAATCACTAGCGTCACACATGATATCAAAAGGCAAGTTCCAATCAGGTGGTTGAACAATAGGTGCAGTTATCAAAGCCCTCTTAAGTATTTCAGAGGCTTCCTCACAATCATCGTCAAAGACAAAATGAATATCCTTTTGCAAGAGATTGGTAGGAGGCCTAGAAATATTAGAGAAGTCTTTAATGAACCTTCTATAGAAACCAGCATGACCAAGGAAACTTCTTATACCCTTGATATCTGTGGGGTATGGCATTTTCTTGATTGCATCAACCTTAGCCTTATCAACTTCAATACCTCTTTCAGAAATTTTATGTCCTAAGACGATGCCTTCATTAACCATAAATTGGCACTTCTCCCAATTCAAGACAAGATTGGTGTCTTTACATCTCTGCAAGACTCGATCAAGGTTGCTGAGGCAATCATCAAAGGAAGACCCATAATTGGAAAAGTCATCCATGAAAACCTCGACAATCTTTTCACAGAAGTCAGAGAATATAGCCATCATACATCTTTGAAAGGTGGCTGGTGCATTACATAAGCGAAAAGACATACGTCTATAGGCGAAGGTACCGAAAGGGCAGGTGAAAGTGGTCTTCTCCTGATGAGATTGTGCAACTGGTATTTGGGAGAAACCAGAATAACTGTCTAGAAAGCAGAAGTGTGTGTGTTTGGACAGCCTTTCTTGCATTTGGTCAATAAAAGGCAGAGGGTAATGATCTTTCCTAGTGGCTTTATTCAGTTTCCTAAAATCGATCACGATCCTATAGCCAGTAATAAATCTCTGTGGGATCAATTCATCCTTATCATTGGGGACAACGGTAATGCCTCCCTTCTTAGGAACGCAATGCACCAGACTCACCCAATCGCTATGAGCAACAGGATAGATAATACCTGCTTCCAGGAGCTTTAGTATTTCTTTTCTCACTACTTCTTTCATCTTAGGATTTAATCTCCTTTGATGATCAACAACTGGATTGAAGTCAGGATCAGGGTTAATCTTGTGCTGGCATAGGGTAGGACTAATGCCCTTAAGATCATCAAGAGTATATCCAATAGCAGCACGGTGCTTCCTCAGAGTTTATAGTAGCTTCTTTTCTTCATGCTCTGAGAGGCTAGCACTAATAATGACAGGATATATCTCCTTTTCATCAAGATATGCATACTTAAGAGTATCAGGCAACTGTTTAAGCTTGAACACAGGATCACCCTTTGGTGGGGGTGGATCCCCAAGCAGTTCAACAGGCAAGTTATTCTTAAGGATAGGATATTGTTCTAAGACAACTCTATTTATCTCATCCCTTTCATACATATGCATATCATTTTCGTGCTCAAGAAAGTATTGCTCTAAGGGATCAGTAGGAGGCACGACAATAGAAGCTAAGGCAATAGTTTCATCCCTACTAGGCAACTCCTTTTCATGAGGTTGTCTACCAAACTTAGAGAAATTGAACTCGTGTGACAAACCTTCAAAGCCAACAGTAACAGTTTGCTTCTAACAACAAATATGAGCATTGACAATACTAAGAAAAGGTCTGCCAAATATGATGGGACAAAAGCTATCTTGTGTAGTACCAAGAACAAGGAAATCAGCAAGATACTTCGTTTTACCACACAATTGCCACCGGGCACATAGTATCTCTATTGGCAAGCTGAATAGTGACATCAATAGGCTCTATCTCAACAGGTGCAATCTCATCTTTGATTTCATCATATAAGGATTGAGGTATTTCACTAACACTAGGACCCACGTCACATAAACCATGATAACAATGATCTCCTATCTTAACAGAAACCACAGGCATGCCAACAACAGGCCTATGTTTGTCTCTAGCATGAGGTTTAGCAATTCTAGCAGCATCTTCACAGAAGTGAATATTATGTCCCTCAACTTCTTCAGACAGAAGATCTTGATAATAGCAATGCTAGGTTCAACTCTAATTTGCTCAGGGGGTGTAGCTGTTCTAATGTAGCCTCTACGTATCACAGTTGAAGCTTTAGAATGATCCTTCATCCTAACAGGGAAAGGTGGTTTCTCAATGTAAGCACTGGGAACCACAGGATCATTATAGGCAATGACTTTCTCCTCAACTGGAGTGGGTTTAACTACATTGACTTCTAAAGGAGGATGAAATTTAAACCACTTCCCTTTGGGGAGATCAATATGAGCAGCAAAGGATTCACACAATGAAGCTACTATCTCAGAATCAAGTCCATACTTAGCGCTAAAGTCACAAAAAGTATTTGTCTCAACAAAGGATTTAACGCAATCAAAAGTGAAATTCATACCTGACTCCTTACCTTCTTCAAGCTCCCAATCTTCAGAGATGCGTTTGATTCTCTCCACTAAATTCCATTTGAAGTTAATATCTCTCTTCATAAAAGAACCGATACAAGAAGTGTCAAGCATGGTGCGATCATCATGAGAAAGCCGAGCATAGAAGCTCTGAATGATAATTTCTCTCGAGAGCTCATGATTGGGGCATGAATATAGCATTGATTTAAGCCTCCCCCAAGCTTGAGCGATGCTTTCTCTGTCACAAGGCCAAAAATTGTAAATATAATTCTGATCCCGATGTACTAAATGCATAGGATAAAACTTTTGATGAAATTCCAATTTCAATCGATTGTAATCCCAAGATCCAGTATCATCACATAGCGTATACCATGTCAACCCATTATCCTTCAAAGATAAAGGAAAGACCTTCTTCTTGACCTCATCCTCGGGCACACCTGCAAGCTTAAATAAACCACAAACTTCATCTACATAGATTAGATGCAAGTTTGGATGTGATGTTCCATCTCTTGTAAAAGGATTAGCCAGCAGTTTCTCAAGCATACCCCAAGGAAATTCAAAGAAAATATTTTCAGTAGGTGCAGCAGGTTGAGGAGCATCTATCTGTGCTTCCGGTCGAAGTGAAGTTACCCCGAACAAGCCCCTCAAAGGATTAGTATCCATAGTGACAAGTGACAATAAATTTCAGCACACTATATGAATGTTTCCTTACCAAGTTCCACTTACCAAAGGTGCTTCACTCCCCGGCAACGGCGCCAGAAAAGAGTCTTGATGACCCAGAAGTATAGGGGATCAATCGTAGTCCTTTCGATAAGTAAGAGTGTCGAACCCAACGAGGAGCAGAAGGATCTGACAAGTGGTTTTCAGCAAGGTAAAATCTGCACGCACTGAAATTGTCGGTAACAAGTGATTATGTGGTGATATGATTCGTAGAGAGCAACAAGTAAAAAAAGTAGCAACGGTGCAGCAAAGTGGCCCAATCCCTTTTGTAGCAAGGGACAAGCCTGGACAAAGTCTTATAGGAGGAAAAACGCTCCCGAGGACACACGGGAATTTCTGTCATACTAGTTTCATCATGTTTATATGATTCACGTTCCTTACTTTGATAGTTTAATATGTGGGTGAACCGGCGCTTGGGTACTGCCCTTACTTGGACAAGCATCCCACTTATGATTAACCCCTCTCGCAATTATCCGCAACTACGAAAGAAGAATTAAGACAAAGTCTAACCATAGCATTAAACTAGTGGATCCAAATCAGCCCCTTACGAAGCAACGCATAAACTAGGGTTTAAGCTTCTGTCACTCTAGCAACCCATCATCTACTTACTACTTCCCAATGCCTTCCTCTAGGCCCAAATAATGGTGAAATGTTATGTAGTCGACGTTCACATAACACCATTAGAGGAAAAACAACATACAACATATCAAATAATCGAACGAATACCAAATTCACATGACTATTATTAGCATGACTTATCCCATGTCCTCGGGAACAAAAGTAACTACTCACAAAGCATAATCGTAATCATGATCAGAGATTTAATGAGTAGCATCAAGGATCTGAACATAAACTCTTCCACCAAACAATCCAACTAGCATCAACTACAAAGAGTAAGCAACACTACTAGCAACCTTACAAGTACCAATCGGAGTCGCGAGACGGAGATTGGTTACAAGAGATGAACTAGGGTTTGGACATGAGATGGTGCTGATGAAGATGTTGATGGTGACGAGTCCCCTCCGATGAGAGGAGTGTTGGTGATGACAATGGCGATGATTTCCCCCTCCGGGAGGGAAGTTTCCTCGACAGGATCTTCCTGCTGGAGCTCTAGATTGGTTCTGCTCAAGTTCTGACTTGTGGCGGCGGAGAAACCACGAAAAAGCTCCTCTGTGATTTTTTTTCCTGGACGAAACCCTCCATATAGCAAAAGAGGGGGCCAGTGGGCCAGTGGGCTGCCCACCTGGCACTTCTTCGGCTAGTATTTTTAATAAATTGGGAAAAAATCCCCGTTGATTTTCACGGCGTTTGGAGTTGCGCGGAATAGGTATCTCAGCTTTGCTCCACTTTCAAGCCAGAATTCCAGTTGCCGGTATTCTCCCTCTTCATGTAAACCTTGCAAAATAAGAGAGAAAAGGCATAAGAATAGTACCGTGAAGTGAAATAACTGCCAAAGAAGCGATAAATATCAACATGAAAACATGATGCAAAATGGACGTATCAGCGGCGGCTCCGTCTATTGAAATGCTATGAAAACTTCTCTCCAATTTTTTCTCTGAAGAAGTGATTTTATAGGATAGGAATTAGGGTCAGAGGAGCCAATTGGGCTCCACAAGCTATCAGGGCGTGACCAGGGGGCGCCCTGTTAGCTTGTGGCCCACTGGTAGTACTTCTCCGGTAGGTCTTTGCTCCATAAATCCTTATAAATTCCACAAATAATGTACAAAAAGTTTTGTTCGATTCCGAGAATTTTATTTCTTCAATAACACCAAGGTTATTCTACTGAAAACAATGTTAGTCTAGGTTAGTCTCATTCAAATCATGCAAATTCGTGGTCAAAACCAGAGCTAAAGTGTTCGGAAAAGTAGATACGTTGGAGACGTATTAACACCGCCATGCTTAACTCATTGGTTATCCTCAAGCAATTCAGTTCATAAACTGAAAGTGATAAAGAAAACGTTTACAAACTCTCTTGTCGTTGTTATACATATGCTTAGCTAGTGTTCAGGTTTTAAGCAGAAATCATAAATAAACACATCCATGAAAATAATTTAAGCATCATATCCAATCATGGAAATACATAACCGAGGGAGTCCGAGATTCTCGGGTCCTCGGGTGGTCGGTTATTCAATATTGGATGATCCCACTGGACCGCGAAGGAGAAGACCGAGCTGTTGGGGAACGTTGCATGGGAAACAAAAAATTTCCTACGCACACGAATACCTATCATGGTGATGTTCAGCGACGAGAGGGAGATTTTATCCACATACCCTTGTAGATCGCTCAGCAGGAAGCGTTAATAAACGCGGTTGATGTAGTGGTACAGCTTCGTGATTCAAATCACCGTCGTCCCATGATCCATCCCACGATCCGTTCCGATCTAGCGCCGAACGGACGACACCTCCGTGTTCAGCACACGTACATCTGGATGACGATCTCGGCCTTCTTGATCCAGCAAGAGAGACGAAGAAGTAGATGAGTTCTCCGGCAGCGTGACGGCGCGCCAGTGTTGGTGATGAACTATTCCTGCAGGGCTCCGCCCGAGCTCCGCAGAAATCTAATCTACAGGAAGAACTACGAGGTGTAGGTTTGAGTTTCACGTGGCACAAGTTGTGTCTCAAAATCCCTAAACCTCTAGTATATATAGGAGGAGGGGAGAGGCAGCCTTGGGCAGCCTTGGCGCACCAAGGTAACCCTCCTTGGGTCGGCCGAAGTGGGAGGGAGGAGTCCTTCTCCAATCCCACTTGGATTAGGACTCCTTCCTTATTTTCCCACCTCTTTTGGTTTTTCCACTTTTTCCTCATGGGCTTTCCTTGGATGACTTTGTCAGCCCATTATGCCTTATTGTACATCCAATAAAACCACGTGGACCCCTTGGGGCATGGTGGGCCCACCCAGTGGGCCCACGGAACCCATTCGTCACTCACCGTACACTTCCGGAGATGCCCGAAAACTTCCCGGAATCCAAACACCAACTTCCTATATATCAATCTTCGTTTCCGGACCATTCCATAAACCCTCGTGACGTCCTTGATCTCATCCGGGACTCCGAACAACCTTCGGTCACCAACACATGTAACTCAACTATACTAAAACATCATCGAACCTTAAGTGTGCAGACCCTGCGGGTTCGAGAACTATGTAGACAGGACCCGAGACACTTCTCGGCCAATATCCAATAGCAGGACCTGGATGCCCATATTGGATCCTACATATTCTACGAAGATCTTATCGGTTGAACCTCTGTGCCAAGGATTCATATAATCCCATGTAACATTCCCTTTGTCCTTCGGTATGTTACTTGCCCGAGATTTGATCGTTGGTATCCCTATACCTATTTCAATATCATTACCGTTAAGCCTCTTTACTCGTTCTATAATACAAGATCCCGTGACTCACACTTGAGTCACATTGCTTGCAAGGCTTGTGCGTGATGTTGTATTACCGAGTGGCCCCCCGAGATACCCCTCCGTCACACGGAGTGACAAATCCCAGTCTTGACCCACGCTAACTCAACGGACACCTTCAGAGATACCTTTAGAACACCTTTATAGTCAACCAGTTACGTTGTGACATTTGATACAAACAAGGTATTCCTCCGGTGTCAGTGAGTTACATGATCTCATGGTCATAGGAATGAATACTTGACACGCAGAAAACAATAGCAATAAAATGACACGTTCACATGCTATGTTCATAGTTTGGGTCTTGTCCATCACATGATTCTCCTAATGATGTGATCCCGTTATCAAGTCACAACACTTGTCTATGGTCAGGAAACCTTGACCATCTTTGATCAACGAGCTAGTCAACTAGAGGCTTACTAGGGACAGTGTTTTCTCTATGTATCCACACATGTATTTGTGTTTCCAATCAATACAATTATAGCATGGACAATAAACGATTATCTTGAACAAAGAAATATAATAATAACTAATTCATTATTGCCTCTAGGGCATATTTCCAACAGTCTCCCACTTGCACTAGAGTCAATAATCTAGTTCACATCACCATGTGATTTTAGTGAATCCAACACCCATACAGTTCTAGGGTTTGATCACGTCTTGCTCGTGAGAGAGGTTTTAGTCAACGGTTCTGAATCTTTCAGAACTGTGTGTGCTTTACAAATCTTTATGTCATCTTATAGATGCTTCTACTACATGCTATTCACAAATACTCCAAATATTTACTCTACTATACGAATCCGTTTTACTACTCAGAGTTATTCGGATTAGTGTCAAAGCTTGCATCGACGTAACCCTTTACGACGAACTCTTTAATCACCTCCATAATCGAGAAAAATTCCTTAGTCCACTAGTTACTAAGGATAACTTTGACTGTTGTTTTAGTGATTCAATCCTGGATCACCTTTGTACCCCTTGACAGACTCATGGCAAGGCACACATCAGGTGCGGTACACAACTTGGCATACTTTTGAGCCTACGTCTAAGGCATAGGGGACGACCTTCGTCCTTTCTCTTTCTTCTGCTATGGTCGGGCTTTGAGTCTTACTCAAATTCACACCTTACAACAGAGCCAAGAACTCCTTCTTTGCTGATCTATTTTGAACTCCTTCAAAAACTTGTCAAGGCACGCATTTCATTGAAAGTTCTATTAAGCGTTTTGATCTATCTCTATAGATCTTGATGCTCAATGTTCAAGTAGCTCTATCCAGGTTGTCCTTTGAAAAACTCCTTTCAAACAACCATTTATGCTTCACAGAAATTCTACATGACTTCCGATCTTCAATACGTCAACCACATATACTTATCAGAAATTCTATAGTGCTCCCACTCACTTGTTTGGAAATACAAGTTTCTCATAAACCTTGTACAAACCCAAAAGCTTTGATCATCTCAGCAAAGCGTATATTCCAACTCCGAGATGCTTGCACCAGTCCATCGAAGGATCGCTAGAGCCTGCATACTTGTTAGCATCCTTAGGATTGACAAAACCTTCTGGTTCTATCACATACAACTTTTCCTCAAGGAAACCATCGAGGAAACAATGTTTTGACATCCTATGTGCAATATTTCACAAACAATGCAGCAATTGCTAACATAATTCCAACAGATTTTTAGTATCGCTACGAGTGAGAAACTCTCATCATAGTCAACTCTTTGAACTTGTCGGAAACATCTTTGCGATAAGTCGAGCTTTTCTTAGTGGTGACTTTTCACCATCATCGTCTGCCTTCCCTTTAAAGATCCATCTTTACTTGACAGTCCTACGACCATCAAGTAGTTCTTCCAAAGTCTACACTTTGTTTTCATACATGGATCCTCTCTCGGATTTCATGGCCTCCAGTCATTTGTCGAAATCCGGGCCCACCATCGCTTCTCCATAGTTCGTAGGTTCATTATTGTTCAACAACATGACCTCGAAGACAAGGTTACCGTACCACTCTGTAGTAGTACGCGACCTTGTCGACCTACGAGGTTTTTAGTAACTTGATCCGAAGCTCAATGATCACCATCATCAGTTTCCACTTCAATTGGTGTAGGCGCCACAGGAACAACTTCATGCGCCCCTGCTACACACTAGTTTAAGTGACGGTTCACTAACCTCATCAAGTTCCACCACCCTCCCACTCAATTCTTTCGAGAGAAACCTTTCCTCGAGAAAGGACCCGTTTCTAGAAACAAACACTTCGCTTTCGGATCTGAGATAGGAGATGTACCCAACTGTTTTGGATATCCTATGAATATGCATTTATCCGCTTTTGGTTCAAGCTTATCAAACTAAAAGTTTTTCACATAAGCATCGCAGCCCCAAACTTTTAAGAAATGACAGCTTAGGTTTCCAAACCATAGTCTATACTTTGTCATCTCAATGGAAATATGGGGTGCCCTATTTAAAGTGAATGCGGTTGTCTCTAATGCATAACCCATAAACGATAGTGGTAATTCGATAAGAGACATCATAGTATGCACCATATCAAATAAGGCGCGGCTATGATGTTCGCACACACCATCACACTATGGTGTTCTAGGTGGCATGAACTGCGAAACAATTTCCACATTGTCTTAACTGTGTACCAAAACTCGCAACTCAGATATTCATCTCTATGATCATATCATAGACAGTTTATCCTCTTGTCACGATGATCTTTACTGTGAAAAAGCTTTGAACTTTTCAATATTTCAGAGTTGTGATTCATCAAGTAAATACTCCTGTATCTACTCAAATCATCAGTGAAGTAAGAACATAACGATATCCACTGCGTGCCTCAGCATTCATTGGACTGCACACATCAAAAATGTATTGCATCCAACAAGTAAATTTCTTATTCCATGTGGTATGATTTTGCATGTCTCAAGTGAGTCCAAACGATCCATCTGCATGGAGTTTCTTCATGTGTTTATACCAACAGGTATGGTTTGCATGTCTCAAACGTTTCAAAAATGAGTGAGTACAAATATCCATCAGCATGGAGCTTCTTCATGCATTTTACACCAACATGACTCAAGCGGCAGTGCCACAAGTAACTCGTACTATCATTATTACTTTATATCTTTTGGCACCAATATTATGTACATGTGTAACACTACGGTCGAGATTCAATAAACCATTGAAGGTAATTATTCAAGCAAATAGAATAACCATTATTCTCTTTAAATGAATAATCGTATTGCAATAAACACGATCCAATCATGTTCATGCTCAACGCAAACACCAAATATCAATTATTTAGGTTTAACACCAATCTCGATGGTAGAGGGAGCATGCGATGTTTGATCACATCAACCTTGGAAACACTTCCAACACTTATCGTCACCTCACATTTAGCTAGTCTCTGTTTATTCCGTAGCTTTTATTTCGAGTTACTGATCACTTAGCAATCGAACCAGTATCTAATACCCTCGTGCTACTAGGAGTACTAGTAAAGTACACATCAATATCATATATATCAAATATACTTCTGTCGGCTTCGCCAGCCTTCTTATCTACCAAGTATCTAGGGTAGCTCCGCCTCAGTGACCGCTCCCCTCATAACAGAAGCACTTAGTCTCGGGTTTGGGTTCAATCTTGGGTTTCTTCATTAGAGCAGCAACTGGTTTAACATTTCATGAAGTATCCCTTCTAGCCCTTGCCTTTCTTGAAACTAGTGGTTTTACTAACCAACAACAATTGATGCTCCTTCTTGATTTCTATTTTCGAAGTGTCAAACATTGCGAATCGCTCAAGGATCATCATATCTATCCTTGATATGTTATAGTTCATCATGAAGCTCTAGCAGCTTAGTGGCAGTGACTTTGGAGAACCATCACTATCTCATCTGGAAGATTAACTCCCACTTGATTCAAGCGATTGTTGTACTCAGACAATCTGAGAACATGCTCAACGATTGAGCTTTTCTCCTTTACTTTGTAGACAAAGAATCTTGTCGGAGGTCTCATACCTCTCAACAAGGGAACGAGCATGAAATCTCAATTTCATGTCTTAGAACATCTCTTGTGGTCCATCGTTTCGAAACGTCTTCGGTGCCTTGCTTCTAAGTCATTAAGTATTACGCACTGAACTATCACGTAGTCCTGAAAAACATGTATGTCAGATGTTCGTAACATCCACAGACGACGCTCGAGGTGCAGCGCACCGAGTGGTGCATTAAGGACATAAGCCTTCTACGCAGCAATGAGGACAATCCTCAGTTTTACGGACTCAGTCCGTAAAGTTGCTACTATCATCTTTCAACTAAATTTTCTCTAGAAACATATAAAAAATAGTAGAGCTATAAAGCAAGCTACATCATAATTCGCAAAGACCTTTTGACTATGTTCATGATAAGTACAGTTTAACTAATCAAATTACTTAATAAACTCCCACTCAAAAAATACATCCCTCTAGTCATTTGAGTGGTACATGATCCAAATCCACTAACTCCAGTCCGATCATCACGTGAGTTGAGTATAGCAACAGTGGAAGCATCTCTATGCTAATCATATCAACTATACGATTCGTGCTCGACCTTTCGGTCTCTTGTGTTCTGAGGACATGTCTGCACATGCTAGGCTCGTCAATTTTAACCCGGGAGTTCCGCGTGTGCAACTGTTTTGCACCCATTGTATGTGAACGTTGAGTCTATCACACCCGATCATCACGTGGTGTCTCAAAACGACAAACTGTCGCAACGGTGCTGATAGAATCTTGATATAGGCGAGGGTCCCGATCTTTCAGTGAGATGATAACTATCGATTTGGTGGAGACGACTTCGACGATCCGACTACAAATGTGCACGATGTTGCGCCTTAGCAATCGCTAAACCAATCTCCAAGAGGTAATTGACCACGCCGGAGCACGATCAACCTGACCACGAAGGTCTATTCCTGCAAGCAATCGAAGAACAAGCAAGAATATAATATTGCAATCAGAATATTGTGAATATATATGAATTTTTGATAAGGGTGGGGATCCGAAAGCGGTCTTAGGCTGGTCGTTGGACACAAACGAAGTACACGAAGTTGCAATGGCTAACTTTTAACTAAACAAATCCCAACCAAAAAGATACTAGGTTGGTCTACTTATATAGGAGCAAGGGGTGGCGGCTAAGGAGGTGGGAGGACATCCCAAGGCAGCCTAAAACTAACCCTAGGTCGTACAAGGCCTATGGGCCCAAGTGGAGGTGGTGCAACACCTTTGGACTTGTTGTTTGACTCGAATTCTGGTGCAACATCATTTTGTTTGGTGGAGATCTCCACGCTACGGACGAATTTGAAGGTGATCCCAATTGGGCCTGAAAGCCAGTAAAATCTACTTTGCAGGCCAAAAAGAATCACGCAATTTGGTGTCCGGATGAAAATGTTAAAGACGTTTTGGTACAGGTATGTCTGTGCATTCCGAATCTGAGTCCAAAACGTGAAAGACTTGGACTCTATCTTCTCTTGGGCTAAAAGTGACGTGAGAGAACTTCTTGAACAACAACTAATTATTTCCTTTGACATGAGAGGACCTCTTGAATAGCATCCACCCATTTCCTCTTCCCTTGTCATCACACGTGATTCATACAAGTGTTCGTCCATTCTGCATTTAGGTATAAAATAAAAAACAGGTGATGTATTTTTGTTCCGGATAACATAAATAAATTATTGCATGAGTTTTATCAGAAATCACTTCAAATAAATACGCATATGCAATGATTTTGGTAATACCAAAGGTAGTCATGTCCTCATCATCCTCCACTTTTAGAAAATAAAGCTGTCCTCGACGCTGCTTAATCTGAAATTTGGCTAACAAGAGACAAGGTGTACATGTTGTATATGTATATGTTATCCATTTTTACTTCCCTTGGTTTTTGCACATATGACACATGTATACATGAGTAACTTTCATATGTTACGAAATATAAAGTCAAAATATTATCACAAGAAGTAGAAAGCATGAATATATTGCAACTCAGTTTGCACATATAAGTGAAGCTCTTATTTATATCAAAAGGTTGACAATGCTCATCACTATACCATCCCAACATTGGTGAAGAAAATTGAATTGTTTCAAATGTACATGCTACAACAGGCTGAACTAAGCAATCATGCAACATGTCATTTGACATAGAATCATCACCAAGATTGAAGGTCATATCAAAATGATTAAACATTGGCACAATTATTTTCAAACATATTTGTTCCAAATTTGATTTATTTCCTTTTTCACATGGTTCTTTCTCAACAATAGTTAATTCAATGGGTGCACTCAAAATTGTTGATATTGTAGTTGTTTGAGCACACGACAAAGTCAAATCATCAACATAGTTCTCTAAAATAGGTGGTGTGATCAAAGTAATAGGTGGCTCATCACAGGGTACGTTGCAATTGACAAGGCATTCATCATACTCATGTGGAGGTGGAAGATAGGTACTTTTTTCATTACCTCTTATGATCAACTCTGATGATGTAGGCACTCTGGATGGTAACATGTCACATGGTGAAGGTGATGTATCCCTCACAATAATTGGTGTGGTTGTCATTGTATGCCCAGTAGTTGAAGGAACAACCATATCAACTCTTCGAATAAGCACCTTGCGCTCGTTCTCCTTGTGGGCAGTAGGTCGTTTTATTTCCTGTTCAGCTTTGCAAGCAAGACGAAACAAACGATCCATAGGATAACACTTTTCATGAATTAGTATCTCCTGAATATCATGGTTTAACCCTCCCCAAAATCTATCCATAAAATCTTCTTCACTTTCTTCTAATGAGGAATGCAACACGGTTGTTTGTAAATCATCATAATATTTTGTTACGGTGTCACTACCTTGTTTTAACTGTTGTAGCTTTTTAATCATGCCACGAGTATAATAAGTAGGAACGAATGCGTGTCACATGGCAAGTTTCAAATCATACTAAGTAGTAGGTCTATAATCAGGGTTGAACCGACAATATTTGCTCCACCAAACTGAAGCATAACTGGTGAAAGAACCAACCGCGACCTTAACTCTCTTACGTTCAGCAAAATTATGGGAAGCAAATATATCACTTATTTCAAATTCCTAATCAATATATAAAGAAGGTCAAAAACGGCCTATAAATGGTGGTATAGAAACATTAACCTCATGATGTGCATTTGTATCTCTCTCCACCTCTCGTAAGAATTGTTGTGGTGGCACGTCTCCCACGATCGAAGAAGCCCATGAACTGACAACTCTGGATCCTTTCATGACTAGTAGAAACAAGAAAAAAAAATCCTAGAATGTTGTTCCTATGAACTACGAGGATGTGGTGGTAAAACGCTCACAGTAAAGCAAATATCAATGTCTTACAAATTCTTACCATGCAGCACGCGGTGACCGGCAACCGACGGTGTCAATATCTCCGAAGATTGAGTAAAGTGATTACCAGGTAAACATATGTATACACGGTGTAGAAATATGTGGATCTAGGAAGGCTTAATGTATGGTAGCAAAAGATTAGAAAGAATCAATTCAGAGATGCAATGCTGAATAAATGCTCAACGGCGGTACTGTGCTACGTGAGGATTGATCTCTTGTAACACGTTGATGTGCTAATATATCTTAGGTATTGTGTTACTATGGCGCAGTAACACATTTTTGTTGGTGTTCCTGTAGGCTAGTTTACTAAGTGGTATCTATTGTAGCACATAAGAATTATTCATATATGTATTTAAAGGTGTTACAATTGTATTTTTGCAACACAAGCCATATGTGTTACCGACGGCCATGGTAACACACTTATATAACTATAGGCACACACTTTGTAACATGCTTTTCCTGGTGTAGCAACATAGTTAGTAACACCTTGTAAGGAAAATTGCAACACAATTATTCATGATTGGCAGTAACTACACTAGGCCTTTGTAACGCACTTTGATAATTCACCAACACGTTATCTTTATGGTAGCAACAAAATAGTAACATAATTTTGTACAGAGTTTTGGATTTCGTTTTGTAAAATATACCGCCCTCTAACAAAATTGGCAAAATTCGTTTTTTGGTTTTTTTTGGAAAATTCCGGACGAAAAGGGCCATAAAAAATTTGAAATCATGAACAAAAACTGAACGAATTTTGAACGATAAATAACCGAAATTGTCCCAAAAATTCTAAATCCTTCAACAACGATAATAAAACAGACCAAGGGTGACCAGCAATAATCCACTGACTGATAATACACACGTGGATCAGAAATTGATAAACTAGAAGGAGGCTGAGTTTCACGCTGTGCTTCATCCGCTTCAGTTCTGGCTGCTTGGGCGATAGCACTAGTGCACCGCACCATGAAAGAGAGGCAGCGATGGGTTGCAAAACGAGGTGGCGGCGCGAGCAGATTGAGCTCGAGGACGGTGGAAGCGCCAATAGATTGAGCGCGAGGACGACGGTGGCGCGAGCAGATTGAGCTCGAGGACGGTGGCGGCTGCAGCGGCGCCAGCAGATCGAGCACGAGGACGGCGCCGCCACGTTGTGTGAAGAGATGGGAATCTGAAGTTTTTTCTAGGGCTTGAAGCTCTGCTCTGACCTTTTATACTACCAGCAGACCTACACACATTGGGCCATAAGGTGTGTTGGGCCCAAAATTCAAATATGGCCCAATTTTTTGGGCCGACAAACAAGTATACCGGGCCCGAACGAGATGGCCGGATTTTGTTCGAAATTCGTTTTTTTGGACGAAATCCAAAACCTTGATTTTGTATATGTTGTAACATCTCTTGTGATGGTTGGTAGGAAACCTAGTAACACCTTTTCCTAACTATCGTAACACAGCACAATCAGCCCATTTTGCTGTTACAACAATTTTGTATGGAATATTGTACTAATATTTTCCTGTAGAACTTCCTCATATTGAAATCGATAAGCATATGACACATTGTATACTATAAAAAGATCATGAATATAAAGTAAATTTATACATGCACGAGAAAAGGGATAAAAAATAAAAAATATGGTTCATGTCATTCAATAGCACTTGTAACGTGAATATATAGAAGATCCATGTTGTAGCAACAAATTACATTTCTCAACCTAGTAATGTAAACTATAGCATGCAAAAGATTTCCTATCACTAAAAGCATGTGACACCCCTACTAATAATGTTCACTCAAATGCGCCCTCCAAATCTTTCTTAAACAAATATATCATATTCGCATCTTGATTCCTCATGAGCAGAAGCATCCGAATCAACTCAACCACTGGACCTCTCAATCTGGAAAAAAATACAGTGAGAACTACAATTAAGTATATCCCAAATTTAATTTAATAAAACTAAAAAAGTTAAATATTAACATACACATGTTGAAGGCCAAGCAATTGTCAATCCAGAGGTGAAAGCATCGCCAACTGTCCTGCAGTTTTCCCTTTCCCTTACCAAGAGCTCACATTCATCAATAGGTTGATCAACTTGCACTTCTATGAACTGGCGACCTAGCTCAACACCACCAACCAGTTGTTTTGATTTGCAACCCAAAATAGTAGCATGTGCCACATGTCTTTTGTTTGGATATGTTGAAGACTTCAGAATTACTTGTGTGCCAACCTAAAATGAGGTTGAAATTATGTATGGAATAATACAAAACAACTTTGTTAACACAAATACAGTATGAACACACTATCTCTTTTACCTTCATGGAAGGACCACGTTTCTGCTTACAGGAGACATGGACTAGAGACTTGTCTTGAATGCTTTGTTTGCTTAGTCTAGTCAAATTTTCAAGCATATTGTCCTTGATCTTTCTTATCTACAAAGAAACATAAGAGGGTTTTATCCTTATGATTATGCAATGTAAAGTTCACAATGCATTTACATCTATTGACATCATTTTATAACCTAAGGAGAGCCCAATCCATGCAAATCAAATTTTAAATGCAGAAAGCCACTCATTCAGCATTATACAAAATAACATGAGTCAATAATATCAATATTAGATTACACTTGAATGAGATACCACTAGCACAACCTGATCTTTTAACTAAAAGTTTGTGAATAAGAAATCGCCATAGATAATCTGTATCGAAGATGTCTCCTATCACTGTCTAGCAAGAAGATTTCTCAAGAGCTAACCGTTACCTCTACATCAAAGACATGGTTCGCTAGTGAGGATGGTTCTTGATATGAGAATTCATTGCAATCCTGGTGTTCAAGATAATGCTTCTGTACAACAATGTAAGTCAATTTAGAAGTTGTAATGTATCCTTTATAGCATGAGTAACATCAATCTTCTAACCTATTTTCCTAACAGAATGTCATTATCGCCATGCGTGCCATGTCGATCTAGTTGAGTTTCCTTCTGCATTTTACATTTTGAGGCATTAATTAGTATAACTTACAAAGTGTAGTGATAAATGCACAAATTTACCATTATTGTATCTCTGGATTTGATCATGGTGTTTTCTTCACCGGGTCCATTGGCCTGAACTCTCTGCAAAATGTAAAATATGTAAAGAGATTTGAAAATGAACAAGCACATGTTGAATATATTGATAATACCTTTGTTTTATTATTATGCAGTACTTGTGGATGAGATTCACCATTACGTATTGTTTGGGAATTTTCCTACAATTGAAATTAAACAAGTTTTAGTAAAATAATTATATGAATGCAACAAAATATATATTTACCAATGTAATTTCGTTGGCCCCACGAAATCCATTATTGTTTCTTAATGCATCTATAATTTTGTCTTGTTGTTCTATGAGTTGCTTGAGCTTCGCTATAAAAAAATAAATCAACAATTGCAGTACTTTTCTCACCAAAACTGCTCTTCTCTCATTATAGGCTAAACTGAATAGTGATTTCCTAAACTAATTAGAGTACTATCAGTATGGTACTTGATAATTACTCCATATACTATCAATAGTGTATCTCTCATTATAGGCTAAACTAATCAGATACTACTCTGATTAGTACTATCAGTACTGTACTCTGATTATAGGCTATCTGATTCAGAGCCTATCAGTACTATGATTATAGGCTAAACTAATCAAATAGTACTATGATTATAAACTAATTAGATAGTAATCTGATTCAGAGCCTATCAGTACTGTATCTCTCATTATGGGCTGAAATCATTAATAATATATTTGGTAGTACTCTGATTTCAGTCCATAATCAGATTTTTTATAACTCTGAATCTCTCATTATAGGCTAAACTAATCATAGTACTATCAGTATTGTACAAGATATATTATTAATTTCATACTATAAGATCTGTATAAGTACTCCATATATCAGTACTAATCAGGAAACAGAGGATTAAAGACTGAAATGTCTTACTGCAAAGAGGGAAAAACTGCAGCCAACGTCACACATATCTTCCGGATATGCAGAGATAATGGTAGTGTTTTGCCGTGCACAACAATTCAGACTAGGAATCATACTTGTATCAGTTTAGCATAATGACTAATGATTTCAGCCCATCCTCCATTCTTATCCTAGATTCACCATTGGCTGATGTACTACATGATACACACGAACACCTACTACCAAATTTAGAGAGGAAGACAGACACAGGGAGGAGGATGAGAATTAGTCGGGATTCATAGCAGGGAGATGGGAGTAGATCGATACCAGCCGCGGGGATTTTTCGATGTAGCCGCCGGAGTTGAAGATCGAGGATGTCGTCGCTCCAAAGATGCAAACCACACCGAGGCAGATCTGGGCAACGCCAGTTCAATCAAGTGTTGATGGGCGAGCAGGCGGATCGGTCAGCGCTGAAGGGCTGCATTGGACGAGAATGTTGTGGGCGTCGGATGGGCGGCGAGGTGGCCGCTGAAGGGCGGCAACGCAGGCCGCCGAGGTGGGTTATGGAGGGCGGCGAGGTTGATGCAATATAAAGTTATGTAGAGATCCGATTTATTTAGGCCCTGTTTGGAACCACCTAGATTATATAATCCAGTTTTTATAATCTATTATGTTTCCAAACAGGACAACTTATAGTGTAGATTATAAAAACTAGATGGATAGATTATTAAAAACTCATAATCTATTCTATACCAGCTAAAATCAGATTATGGATTGCTAATGACCCATTACCCTTGTAAAGTTGGAGATAATAACATTTCTACCACCGCTACCCTCCTCTTTTAAAAAAATAGAGGGTAGATAGGTCATTATGCAATGTAAAACCTGGATTACAGTTTATATAATCTGGCCTCCAAACATGTTCAGCTAGATTATTTTTATAAACCAGATTATATAATTTATCTTCATAATCCAGATTATCATAATCTATTATGGTTCCAAACAGGGCCTTAGCCTGTCGTTAGTTAGCTGGATGGAAAACTAAGCGGGAATAATTGGGAAGTTTTCACGAAGGGAAAAAATGAATACCTACATTTTTTTCATCGCCGGGGAGGGAAATTAAGCTCCAAATTTTATCCAATGCGTTCTGAAGGGAACTTTTTGCGGGAAGTCCCCAAAGAGTGTTTGACTTTTTTTAATTTGTTTTCAAAAATCAAATGTAGAAAAAATTATATTTAAAACGATTATATTGTCACGTGTGGTAAGTAACGATTATATTTAAAACACGTGATGGTGGCATGGTCAAACCTCGCGGGTTGGTGTTTCTGCGTGGTTGGCGGGAGCTCGGTGCCTGTTTCCGCGAACTAGGTGTCGTCTCACAACTCAGTCTCAGTGTTCTCACTTCTAAGATAGACGAGGATGTCACTGTGTCAGCTATAATAATAGAAACCTATGATCTCGAGAGCTTGTTAAACACTTCGAACCACCAACGTATTAAACCATGGATCACTCGATTTGATCTTCATCAGATCGATCCGCTTGATGTGCTCCATCATCACTGTTACCCATGTGAGAGATGACTTATATATTTCGATCAATTTTTGTTAATAAGAAGGGATATATTAGAGGTCAGTCGACTGAAAGTTGTTTTTGGGTCAGTCGATTTTGTTTTTGAGCCGTTGATGCAAAATTAACGGTAGATGACCTTGTTCAACCTCATATCTTCCCTGTTCAACTTCTTTCCCAAACTGCCTCATGTACCACTTAGGAAAATCACTCTTCAAGATATCCCCCAATATGTCGATAAATCGGACGATTTATCGCTTACCCTTGTTCGACCGATAAGATAAATAGGATGATAAATTGGCTGATATGCCGATAAATTGTCCGATTTAATTTGCCGATAAATCGGTCGATTTACCCCTTATCATGCGTCGATCGATAAGTTCCCGATAAACAATATCCCCAACATTGAAGGAAATACCACCCTTTGTTGCCAGCGAGCCCGCATCCCCCTACCCAACCTGTCAAGTTTCGGTCTCATCTTCGTTGGTAGCCACCGTTACGACTCGTTCCTGGCAGAGGTCTTGTCGGTGTCCCCAACACTCGCCACCATTCGCCATGGCACTATCGTCAACTGCCTTGGTGCTCTATTATAAGTCGTTTTTCCTTGCCATCAAAATTGACTAACGAAAATTTATTTTTCATGCAACTTGTTCTAATGAATGTAATTCTTTTTTTCTTTAAATTTAATAAATTTACTTGCTTGTAGTTACTTGTTGTTGTGCCTCTCCTGCAATATATTTTCGCGCTGGTTTGGTTTGCCAGTCGATCGATCCATCAATCGATCGGGGTCTAAGATCTGTATGTCCTCATGCTGACTTTCCCTGCAGGTCATAGTGAATTATTCACGATACTCCTAAGAGGCTGAAGTAGTCGGTGTTTGAGGTGATCTGGTTGATTAAAACATAGTATTTGTACATATATTTTTGTTTAATATCTTCTTGTTAATTCGCATCATACAATTAAATTAGTGATTGCCATAAGATTGTAGATTGAGATATACAAAGACAGACTATCTGCTGAGTGCCATGAGATTTATTAAATTATTTGGTCTTTGAGATATACAAAGACAGACTATAACTGGTGATTGCAATAAGATTTATTAAATTAGTTGTTTCCGTTTTTGTTTAATATCTGCTTGTTAATTCGCATCATACAATGATAAGATATACAATGACATTTGCTACTTTAACACAACTAGTCAGATGGATCAACAACTATTAAAAAGTTACTGTGTTCTCCTAGACCAAGTTTAGACAACTTGGCTTGCATAGAAGGTTTTCTTGATTTTGCATACACTGGAAAAAGTACAGATGCCAAGATCCATTGTCCATGCATCAAATGTGTCAATAAGTTCTTGTTGAAGCGAAACACTGTATATGATCATTTGGTGTGTAATGGAATGCTACTTGGGTACACAGTTTGGGGTTGTCATGGTGAAACTGCAGGATACATCTCCTCTAGCAAACGAAAAAGGTCAACACATGGAGGCATAAACTCTAATATGTGCCAACTAGTCCATGATGTTTTCGCGAACATAGATAATGGGTCTCAACTGAATGGCTGCGATGACCCAAGCCCTCCAGAACATGGACCCGATCCTGAAACCCAAGCTTTTTATGACTTGTTGAGAGATGCAAATGTACCTTTGTGGAATGGGTGTGAACTATCAAAACTTTCTTTCCTTGTGCTTCTGTTCAACATAAAATCCACTAACAAGTGGAGCAATAAATCTATAAATGATTTGCTAGCAGTTGTGCAGCAAGCAATTCCAAATGGTAATAATTTACCTGGAACTTTTGTCGAGGCTAAGAATATCATTGGAAAGCTTGGGCTTACTTATGAGATAATTCATGTTTGTGAAAAAGATTGTCATCTTTTTTGGAAAGAGAAGGCTACGGATGACTATGCACAAGGAAACTGCTATAGCATTAAGATGGCATGATGAGGAACGCATAAAAGATGGTGCATTGCGACATTTAGTTGATTCAGCGGCATGGAAGGAGATTGACTCCAAGTATAAGCACATCACATCAGATTCTCAAAACATTAGATTCACAATCACAACAGATGGATTCAATCCGTTTGGTAAGCTGAGTTCTAAACATAGTTGTTGGCCTCTTGTCCTAGTACCTAATAACCTTCCACCATGGTTGTGCACAAATGCCTCTTCTCTTATGCTTACTCTGCTTATTCCTGGTCCAACTTACCCTGGAAAGAATTTTCATGTATTCATGCAACCAGTATATGAAGAACTAATGGAGTTGTTTACGGTAGGAACTCGTACTTATGATGCATCTCGAGGTGAGATGTTTCAACTTTATGTTGTTGTGTTGTCTACTGTGAGTGACTACCCCGGGCTAGCTCTCTTTGTGGGATATAGCTTAAATGATGAGTTTGGTTGTTTTCCATGTCGTGATGAAACATGTTCTAAACGCTTTAAATATGGGCAGAAGTACTGTTTCATGGGGCATCATCGATTTCTGCCCCCAGATCACAAATTCCGTTCTAATGCTAGATCATTTGATGGGTTTGAAGAACATAGATTAGAACCTACTCCTTATGCAGAAACTAGAGTTGAAGATCAAATAAAATCAATTTCAGATTTTGAGAAGTCCAAAACCTGGAAGTGTGTTAGTGGCCTATTCAATTTTCCCTATTGGGACTTCAATTTACTTCATCACAATCTTGATATCATGCATATTGAGAAGAACGTATGTGAGAACATATATGGAACACTTCTAGGGATAGAAGGTAAGACCAAAGGTAATTTAAAGGCACGACAAGACCTAGAACATATGAACATTAAAAGAGAGTTACATCCACAAAAAACCTAATGATAAGTATTATCTCCCACCTGCCTCCTTTAACCTATCTAGAGAAGGGAAGCAACAATTTTGTAAAGTCCTTCATGGTGCAAGGGGTCCGAATGGGTTTTCAGGAAACATCTCAAGATGTGCAAATGTTGTTCAAGGGAGGATCTCATGCCTTAAAAGTCACGATTGTCATATACTGATGCAACATTTCCTACCACTTTCTATCTGAGGTCTACTCCGAGATCATGTCACGTCTATGTTGTTTGACATGTGTTGGTATTTTAGAGAAGTGAGTGCAAAAGTCCTATACATCAGCGAGCTTGAGAAGTTGGAAGAGCGAATCATAATGACATTATGTCATATGGAGATGATATTCCAGCCAAGTTTTTTCACTGTTATGGTGCATTTGGTTATGCATCTAGCAACAGAGGCAAAATTAGGTGGCCCAGTGTGCTACCGTTCGATGTGGTTTGTGGAAAGGTATGCTAGCTTCTTATATAATTATGGGGATGCATTACATATCATTGTAGGAAAAAATTATTCAATAATTTTTTTCTTTCTTCTCTTTGTGTTTATGTAGGTATATAGGTAAGTTGAAGTCGAATGTCCGTAACAAAGCTCATCCTGAAGGATCTATCGCCGTAGCATTTTTGGCAGATGAGTGCATGACATTTTGTTCAAGATACATTATCGGTTTTGAGACCAAGCATAACTTGGCTTGGAGGAAAGAAGATGACGAGGAGTGGGTCGGGAATCATGATATTGCACATGGATCAAGATTATTTCCTCATTCTGGCAATCCACTTGGAAGGCCTAGGAATTATGTTTTGAGCAGTGTGGCTAAAGTAGAGACACATAGATATGTCTTGTTCAATTGCTCCGATGTGAACTCATACCTTAGGTAATATCTTATGCTTATAAATTATCTTAGTTACCCTTTCCCCTACTTTACCTCTATTTGTTAACTACTTTGCAGAGCTCATGCGGATGAGATAACTAATGGACGCAATTTAAACCTGGATGTTGTTGAGAGGATTCAAAACGATAAGTTCCACAAGTGGTTCCAAGCTCATGTAAGTGCCATATTCTGCATATACTATACACGCATCACTACATTTAGTTTTAATCAAATTCTAAATATTCAGATAAAGAAATTGGAGAAGGAAAATAGCGTCCATAGTATTGAAAAGGATATTAGGTTGTTGGCCCGGGGCCGAGTTAATGCAGCCAAAAGATATTGCGGTTTCAACTCCCGAGGCTACCATTTTAGGCCTAAATGCTTGGATAAAGAGACACAAAATAGTGGAGTCATGGTACCTCCAAAAACATCTCGTTATGATTCAACACGCGATGCTAATACAGTTTTACAGGATGTGACGTACTATGGGAGGGTAATTGATATTGTCGGGCTAAACTACTCTGGACAGTTTTCAGTGGTGTTGTTTAGATGTGAATGGGTTAATGTGTTCTCAGAAAAAGGAATGAAAAAAGACAAGTACGGTTATACACTTATCAATTTCTCACATCAAATACACAAAGGAGAAAAGATTGAGCATGAGCCTTTTGTTTTCCCTAACCAGGCGAATCAAGTGTTATATGTGAAAGATGAATTGAATCCAGGTTGGTCTGTGGTAATGAAGTTGCCAAAGCCTAGAGATGTATATGACTTAGGTAACTTGGAATGGGAAGAGGAGACAGAAAACCAACCATTTCATGTTTCACAGCTTGGAGAGATTTTGAAAAGAAAGAACAATGACCAACACTGGGTTAGAACAGACGTTGAGGGGACAATAGTGGATGCTACTAGTGCTTCGAGCACCGAAGAATAGTTGAGGTTAGTAGCAACAAGGTATGCACTATGTTCAGGTAATATAGTTATGCTTTCCGAATATGCTCTTGTATTTTTTGTCATAAAGATGACGTGTATATTATTTTCTTCTAGAAATGTCCTTGTATGAAAGTAATAGTATGACTGTTTGAACTTCTGATCAACCCACTCATAAATTAATGAATTATGTTAATGTTTGTAAATATGTGGCTTTTGAACAGTGCACTCATATAGGTTGGTCCATATTCCATTTGTAACACAACATTTGAGATGTGATTTTTCCCTCTAATAAAATGTATTGTTCAGTCTTGATGTTCTTCAATTATGTTTTGTGCATTCTTTATTTTATTTTGGGTTGACGCTTTCATGTTAGATATGAAATTTTAGCGATAAAAGTAGCAGAAAGTGTTTTTTATTTTCTTGTTCATGTTTGTGATGCATGATACAGGTTTCGACTGCATGCTACATGGAGGCATAGAGGGGGTGGTGGCATGTGTTCTTTGTGTTGGTACAGAACTGCTTGGTGGCTTCGTGCAGAGTAGCTAACAAACTTGCTTGACGATATACTAATGTGTGAGACTATGTGTTGGTCAAAACTTAGTGTACTCTTATATTTATGCTTGATAATTTGGTTCGCTATGACAACACGTGCTTATCTGGAACTTCATTTTGTACTTTGATCAACAACAGTTCATAATTGAGATAGACGCAACTTGTTTGGAAATTTATTTTGTACTTTGGTTCATAGTTCGATATTGGTATAGTCTTGTAGTGTTCAAAAATCATGTTTTGCGATCACAGGTTGCCATTTTTGTTAAAGTCTGAATCTGTCCTGAAGGAGTGTGAATGTTTTAGTTCCTCTACATATAGTTCTCTTGCTGATGATTTGATTAGATGGTTAAAAGCTTGCACTCTCATGTGCCAAGATAAAAGTTCGAAGTGGAATGAAGCCTCATTTACTAAGTTGAAAGTTCAAAGTTCTTTCAACGACACTCAGCTTTCTCATATTTTTTTCCTTGTTTTACCCATGATTGTGGATTAAGGTGGTCCAACTAATAAAAAAAGTCAAAGATATAACATGTCAACATATAATATCTTTTATCAAAAACACTTCCTAATTACAAAACGTCAACATACTTTTATGCTTTATAAGAGAATAAACGGATCAATAAAATCGTCAAAGCATATTAATATTAATTACGTCCAGAATTACTTAAAAGAAGCTAGCACACCTTTTAATTTTAGCAAATTTTGAAATCACAAAGCATTATTTTTTTAGAATATCCAAAAGAGTTGCACGTCTTTTATATTAAGATGAGAATGTTTTTTTTACAAGATTACAAACACATTATCTCTCTCCCCTCCCTCCCTCTCTCTCAGCTAGTCTTAGAAAAAGGGTCGTATGTATGCACATACATGGAAATAATCTCATTTTAGTAGAATTACGTACATGAAAAAACATTTTTAAATTTAAGTCGTGCCTTCTATGGGATTTCGTATCTAGGCTACGCCAATGTTTTTATCCTAATATATTTGGTACGTAAGCAAACACATGTCCCCTAAACTTTTGTGTAGCTAACATGTGAATGACGCAAGCCCGTAACTATTAACCCAGAGGTCGTGTGCTATGATGGAATCGACGTGAGAATTGATCGCATGTATGTTGCAACAAGTATTTTCATGACCACAACGAAAAACTCTATTCAATATTTACTACATTGGTAACATTTACCTAGGTAGCTCACATGTGTTACAAACTTGTAACACAACATCACATCTCATATATGTGTTACATTTTTGTAACACTCTCTCGACCGACATAAATAATGTGTTACAACATCGTAACACATTCGATGCATGAGGAATATGTGTTACAACTTTATAACACTTCCCATAGGATGTGTTACAACTTAGTTGTAGACACAAATATTGTGTTACAACACTTTTATGCAGTAACATATTTTTTCTTGTGTTACTGGGATGTGTTACAAAAGCTAATTCCTGTAGTAGTAGGCTAGACCGTACTAGAGAGGCGAGGCTAGAACACTAATGGAGTCACGTCAAATAACAAATAGCTGCTATGGATGATATGAAGTAGCTCTGGATAGGAAGATATAAGTGAAGATCACAATGGCAATAAAAATAGTTATGATAAATAACCCCAAGCAGGATAAACCAAAACTATCTCTAGAACTTCCCTCTTGAAAATATCATGTGAAATTTCTGATATTTTTTCTCAAGAATTCTACTGACTCAAGGTTTCGAATACAAAAAGAATCACTCATTTCCGAGATCGTATGAGGACTCAAACAATTCGGGAACAGACATGAAAAATAGTGACAAACTGTGTTCCTCACGTTCGGAGGGCAAAACGTCCTATTTAGAAGCCGATTTGGAGGTGAAAATAATGAACTAGCTTGATCAACTATTCAGATGCGGCTCGTCGATAGCGCAAATTTGAATACTCGCGGAGCCAAAACGGACATCGTATGAGGAAGATACACCTATTTTACTGAACAGTGCACAAAAGAGTTTTCTATGCGAATTCACATACGGGATTGACTCTAGATAGATCCAAAATTTGTTTTTATTTTCTTCTCTCTTGTTTTCTCTCACTTTTTTTCTTTTTTTTCTCTCTATTTTTCTCTCACTTTTTTTTCTATTTTTTTTCTCTCACTTTTTTTCTCTTCTCTTGAACAACCAATTAAGATACAGAATGGATCAAGCACATATGCGAATGACTTCAAGTATGATAATGACAATGAACAATTGAAGCACGTGGTGAATATTGATGGATGGTGGTTGGCGACGTGGTGGTAGTATATGACAGCAGCGATGAGGATGGTGGGGCAGCGGCGTGACAACTTGTGAACAGAAGTCAAAACTCTAAAAGACTAGACGCTAAGACCAGCAACTTGACACGACGATGCAACCGATAATTCAACTATGCAAGCACTTAAAAACAAAATTGCAAAGGCTTAGACTGGCTTGGACAAAGGATGACTAGATCTAACTCTTTTTTCTGGTTTTTCTAGGTAATAGGTAAATAAAATAAATCTAATCTAGGGATAACTGAAAATTCTCACCAAGCAACCTGAAAACTGATAACACTTGATAGAATCTTAATATAGGCGAGGGTCCCAATCTTTCGGTGAGATGATAACTATCGGTTTGGTGGAGACGACTTTGACAATCCGACTACAAACGTGCACGACGTTGCGCCTTAGCAATCGCTAAACCAATCTCCAAGAGGTAATTGACCACGCCGGAGCACGATTAACCTGACCACGAAGGTCTATTCCTGCAAGTAATCGAAGAACAAGCGAGAATATAATATTACAATCTGAATATTGCGAATATATATGAAGTATTGATATGGGTGGGGATCCGAAAGCAGTCTTAGGCTGGTCGTTGGACAGAAACGAAGTACATGAAGTTGCAATGGCTAACTTTTAACTTAAAAAATCCCAACAAAAAAGATACTAGGTTGATCTACTTATATATGAGCAAGCGGTGGTAGACAAGGAGGTGGGAGGACATCCCAAGGCATCCTAAAACTAACCCTAGGTCGTACAAGGCCTATGGGCCCAAGTGGAGGTGGTGGAACACCTTTGGACTTGTTGTTTGACTCGGATTATGGTACAACATCATTTTGTTTGGACGAGATATCCACGCTCTGAAAAAATTTGAAGGTGATTCCAATTGGGCCTGAAAGCCAGTAAAATCTAATTTGCAGCCCAAAACGAATCACGCAATTCAGATTCCGGATGAGAAAGTTGAAGGCATTTTGGTACACGTATGTCTGTGCAGTCCGAATCTGAGTTCAGAACGTGAAAGACTTGGACTCTATCTTCTTTTGGGCTAAAAGTGACGTGAGAGAACTTCTTGAACAACAACTAATTATTTCCTTTGACATGAGAGGACCTCTTGAATAGCATCCAACCATTTCCTCTTCCCTTGTCATCACACGTGATTCATACAAGTGTTCGACTATTCTACATTTAGGCATAAAATAAAAACAGGTGAAGTATTTTTGTTTCAGATAACATAAATAAATTATTGCATGAGTTTTATCATAAATCACCTCAAATAAATACGCATATGCAATGATTGTGCTAATATCAAAGTTAGTCATGTCCTTATAATGTTGCCGTTGTTCTAAGCAAAATAAGGTGCATAAAAGGATTAGCATCACATGCAAGTCATAAGTGACATGATATGGCCATCATCTTGTGCTTCTTGATCTCCATCACAAAAGCACCAGTATGATCTTCTTTTCACTGGCACCACACCATGATCTCTATCATCATGATCTCCATCATTGTGCCGCCATCGAGGTTGTCGTGCTATCTATGCTATTACTACTAAAGCTACGACCTAACAATATAGTAAACACATCTGCAAACACAAACGTTTGTTTAAAGACAACCCTATGGCTCCTGCCGGTTGCCGTAGCATCGACATGAAAGTATATATTAACTATTACAACATGATTATCTTATACATCCAATATATCACATTACGTCATTGGCATATCATATCACAAGCATACCCTGCAAAAACAAGTTAGACGTCCTCTAATTTGTCGTTGCACGTTTTCCGTGGCAGCTATGGGTATCTAGTATGATCGCATCTTACTTACGCTAAAACCACAATAGAGATGTGCAAATTGCTATTTCACCTCTCTCCAAGGACCGCCTTGGTCAAAACCAATTCAACTAAAGTTGAAGAAACAGGCACCCGCTAGTCATCTTTATGCAACGAGTTGCATGTTAATCGATGAAACGAGTCTCTCGTAAGCGTATGAGTAAAGTAGGTCCGGGCCGCTTCAATCTAACAATACCGCCGAATCAAGAAAAAACTAAGGAGGGCAGCAAATCGAACATCAACGCCCACAAAACCTTTTGTGTTCTACTCGAGATAACATCTACGCATGAACCTAGCTCTGATACCACTGTTGGGGAACGTTGCATGGGAAACAAAAAAATCCTACGCACACGAAGACCTATCATGGTGATGTTCATCTACGAGAGGGAGATTTGATCCACATACCCTTGTAGATCGCTCAGTGGGAAGCGTTAAGAAATACGGTTGATGTAGTGGTACAGCTTCATGATTCAAATCACCGTCATCCCACGATCTGTCCCATGGTCCGTTCCGATCTAGCGCCAAACGGACGACACCTCCGCATTCAGCACACGTACAGCTCGATGATGATCTCAGCCTTCTTGATCCAGCAAGAGAGACGGAGAAGTAGATGAGTTCTCCGGCAGCGTGACGGCGCGCCAGTGTTGGTGATGATCTATTCTCGCAGGGCTCCGCCCGAGCTCCGCAGAAATCTAATCTAGAGGAAGAACAACGAGGTGTAGGTTTGAGTTGCACGTGGCAAAAGTTGTGTCTCAAAACCCTAAACCTGTAGTATATATAGGAGGAGGGGAGAGGCAGCCTTGGGCAGCCTTGGCGCAACAAGGAAACCCTCCTTGGGTCGGCCAAACTGGGAGGGAGGAGTCCTTCTACAATCCCACTTGGATTAGGACTCCTTCCGTATTTTCCCACCTATTTTGGTTTTTCCACTTTTTCCTCATGGGCTTTCCTTGGATGACTTTGTCAGACCATTATTCCTTATTGTACATCCAATAAACCCACGTGGACCCCTTGGGGCGTGGTGGGCCCACCCAGTGGGCCCACGGAACCCATTCGTCACTCCTGGTACACTACCGGCAATGCGCGAAAACTTTTCGGAATCCAAACACCAACTTCCTATATATCAATCTTCGTTTCCGGACCATTCTGGAAACCCTCGTGACGTCTGTGATCTCATCCGAGACTCTAAACAACCTTCGATCACCAACACATGTAACTCAACTATATTAAGACATCATCAAACCTTAAGTATGCAGACCCTGCGGGTTCGAGAACTTTGTAGACATGACCCAAGACACTTCTCGGTCAATATCCAATAGCGGGACCTAGATGCCCATATTGGATCCTACATGTTCTATGAAGATCTTATCGGTTGAACCTCTGTGCCAAGGATTCATATAATCCCGTATAACATTGCCTTTGTCCTTCGGTATGTTACTTGCCCGAGAATTGATCGTCGGTATCCCTATACCTATTTCAATCTCGTTACCGGCAAGTCTCTTTACTCGTTTTGTAATACTAGATCCCGTGACTCACACTTGAGTCACATTGCTTGCAAGGCTTGTGTGTGATGTTGTATTACCGAGTGGGCCCCGAGATACCTCTCCGTCACATGGAGTGACAAATTCGAGTTTCGATCCATGCTAACTCAACGGACACCTTCGGAGATACCTGTAGAGCACCTTTATAATCACCCAGTTACGTTGTGACGTTTTATACACACAAGGTATTCGTCCGGTGTCAGTGAGTTACATGATCTCATGGTCATAGGAATGAATACCTGACACGTAGAAAACAATAGCAATAAAATGACACGATCACATGCTACGTTCATAGTTTGGGTCTTGTCCATCACATGATTCTCCTAATGATGTGATCCCGTTATCAAGTGACAACACTTGTCTATGGTGAGGAAACCTTGACCATCTTTCATCAACGAGCTAGTCAACTAGAGGCTTACTAGGGCCTGTGTTTTATCTATGTATCCACACATGTATTTGTGTTTCCAATCAATACAATTATAGCATTGACAATACACGATTATCATGAACAAAGAAATATAATAATAACTAATTTATTACTGCCTCTAGGGCATATTTCCAACACGAGCTTGATGATGACCTTTACTCTGGAAGGAATATCCCGAAGATTGGCGTGCACTCCAAGCTTAAAAGGACTAGGTCGGCTCATCTATTCCCGATTATAGTCGGTATCTTGTAAACCCTAGGGACCCTGGTGTCTATATAAACCAGGGACCCCTATCCGTATAGAGGAGGCTGAATCATCTAGTATTTAGCATAGTCGATCTCTAGGTAGACCAACATTGTAATCATCTTCATAAATATAATCAAGCAGGACGTAGGGTATTCCCTCCATAGGAGGGCATGAACCTGGGCAAATTGATGTCTCCCCTCTCTTCCTGCAACCCATCGATATAAGGTCCACAGTTCGGGACACCCTACCTGAGATGTGTTGGTTTTGACACCAACATTGGTGCTTTCATTGAGAGTTCCACTATAGGATCGCCAAAAGTTTTGATGGCTCGCTTAATTGTCAGCGACAGAGTCAGCAACGGTGACACTTTGTGCCCGAACAGGTTCTCTCGTTCGGCAGCATAATGCTACACGCACAGTCAACCGACCGTCTTGGACATATCGGAAGTTCCATCCCCGATCAGGGAGCAAGGTCAGGAGGTTTTCAACCCCCGACCCGTCCGTAGACCAATCTGGTCCTCACAAGGATCCCGACCTAAACCTGGGAGATTATAAACCCCGAAGCTATAACTTCGGGCCCCACACCAGACCAGGCTCTCGGATCCCTCTCTTTCGAAGAGTCAGCCCCTAGATCAGACTTAACCTGGACGACAGGATCACAGAAAAAGGCTTTGACCGAACACGCCTCCCTCATGGTGGCCATGGAGGTTAACTCCAGAAAGAATCTGATGATGCAACACGACGAGTCCTTGGTATTAAGCGAGATGCTCGGCCTGATCCAATCATTGCACATCTCAAACAGCCTGAACCACTCTCAGTACGACTCGAAATATGGGGACTTTTACGGCCAACCTCATACGTCCCAAACATATCTATAATTTCTGCTTGTTCCATGATCTTTTGGGTGACATTGTTATATGTTTTGCTACACTTTTATATCATTTTACACATATTTGGACTAACCTACTAACATAGTTCACCCAGTGCCAGTTTCTGTCTGCTGATGTCTATTTTGCAGGGGCTTTTACCCAATTTTCCTAAGCCCGAAAAATTCCAGAAAAATTATATTAGAAATCAGCAAAATGGAAGCTTCCGGATCACCGAAGATGGGCTAGAGGGGGGCCAGGGGCCTCCCAGGAGGCCTGCTGGCGCGACCACGCCCTAGGCCCGCGCCAAGAGGTCACTTGGGTGGGTGGCGCCTCCTCCAGTGCCCTCCTTTGGCCTATATTTAGAGTCCCAAGAGGAACCCCTTGCAGACTTTCTGGAATTTCGAATTTCTCCATCGTTCCGCTGCCGCAACTCTTCTGAGATCGGGAGCGTCAGGAGACCTCTTCCCGGCACCCTGCCAGAGAGAGGATTGACCTCCGGGAGCTTCTCCACCGTCATGGGCGCTTCCCGGACGTGCCGTGAGTAGTCCTCCTTGGACCATGAGTCCATGGCCAGTAACTATGTGATGTCTTCTCTCCAATCTTGTGCTTCAATGGTTAGTCCTTGTGAGTTGCCTTACATGATCAAGGCATCTATGTAATTCTCTTGCTACTGCTATGCTCGGTTTGTTGGGATCCGATGGATTATGAGATTATGTTCAGATTGTTATGAGTTATATATTTGATTACCCTTTTATATTATGTTCCTTAGTAATTCATGCATGTTCTCCATTGCTATTTATTGCTTTGGCCAAGTTGTAGATTGTAACTCCAAGAGGGAGCGTTATGCATGATTGCAGGTTCATGCCCCTTGATGTCTAGCTTGAGTGACAGAAACATGAGACTAGGGGATGTGCTTGTTGCCACTAGGGAGAAAACAATG
Source organism: Hordeum vulgare subsp. vulgare (assembly GCF_904849725.1). Classification (NCBI taxonomy): domain Eukaryota; kingdom Viridiplantae; phylum Streptophyta; class Magnoliopsida; order Poales; family Poaceae; genus Hordeum; species Hordeum vulgare. Next base: position 184,987,634 of record NC_058521.1, read on the forward strand.
GTGCTTGTGACCAAGATTGCAAGGATTGTTTACCTTACGCATAGTTCGTTAATGCAGTTGTCCATTGCTTTGAGTTTACACTGTGGGTGGGGCTCCAACATAATACTGGAGAGATGTTTTGGATAGATATCTCAAGGTGGATGATTAGTAAGTAGATGCTGATGACTAAATAGTCTACTTGTCTTGGAGTACTTCCCATTACTATTGAACCTCTAACTATCAAGTAGCATAATTAGCATTGCAGTGCGATCATAATTCTATCAATCGCCCAACTGTGATTTGTTTACCCAAGCATAGTTTTTTATCGTCTTTTGGGAGAGAGACATCACTAGTGAACATCATGTGACTCCGGTCCATATCTCCATCATTTACCGCTTTCATTTACTTTTCCGTTGCAATCACTATTACTTTCCCGCTTGTGTTTTGATCCTTTGCGAACTACAAGGACGGATAGATTGACAACCTCTCTGTACTCGTTGGGAGCAAAGTTATTTGTCGTGTGCAGGTCCATGTCTTCTACTAGCGCGAGGGTGGAAGACACCTACTTGTTGAGCCTAGGAGTCCTCCTCGTTCGATAAACCTTACAGTCTCTGCGTAAGGGAAATCTGCTGCTGACTACATCTCCACCTTCCACTTGGGGTAACTAACGAGGGGCGAGAAGTATATCCATCAACTCGTCATCAAGCAAATTTCTGGCGTCGTTGCCGGGGACTCCAGTCTTCAAGATAGGGGAGTTGCATTCTATATTTTATCTTTGAGTTTTAGTCTTGTTAGTTTGCTTATTATTTTTTGCTTTAGAGTCTTATACCAAAAACCACAAAAAAAATTAGTTACTTTGCTTTGTTTAGTCAGTATGCCTAAATCCTTTGCCTCTAGTGTTGCACCCGAAGGAGAGATTCTCACCTTCAAACAAAGGGTTAGAGAAACTTTGAAATATTCTTGGTATAGAATTAAAAATTCTCAAGATAGAGCCACAAAGAAGCAATCCATCAGTATTTTTCTTAGAAATTTTTATGTTGGTATTACTTCTTGCCATAGGTTTGTTCTAGACACAATAATAGGAGGGAATTTCTTGGAAGCTCCCGTTAGGTAAGGTCTTAATGTTATGGAAAATCTTGTCGGAATCCCACCTATTGTTGACATAAAGGATGATATCACTTTATCTCATGTTATGAGTAAACCTGAGAAAATAGAGCTAGATATGCCAAGCATGAGTAAAATTAAGAAGTAGATCGTATGATTCAGGGGAACTTAAATAGACTTGATAGCTCCATGAACAAAATTTACAAAATTTTGGAGATCCTTAAATCCCATGATGTGGATCCTTCTAGGATTGATAAGATCGAGGATGTTTTTGAAACTTTAGCAACTACTCTATCATCCATCAAGATTAAAAAGGTAGAAACCCCCGCAAGGAAGGGACCTAGGTTAGTTTATGTACCCAAGGTTCCTCAACCCAAAACAAGTATACCTATTGCTAAGGGTGTGGAAACTGTGAAGACCTTGGAAGAGATACCTCTCTCAAATAGAATTAGAAATGAAATTCCAATTGGTCTTACTACCTTTGCTTTTTCTCCTACAAGTCTTGCCACTAAGCCTCTCTTTGAGAGTCCTGTTGAGACTAGTTGTATTATTGAAGAGCTCTTTGATGATCTTGATGATGGTTCAATTGATACAACTTGATCTTCTTGCATTATGCCTAGCTCAAAGGCATAAAAGAAAGTGCTTGTTGGGAGGCAACCCAATATTTTTTTACTTTCTGTTTTAGTGATCTTGATGTGTGTTACTACTGTAGCAACATCATTGTATCTTTATTTTTAGGAATATTTACATATTTCCCCCTAATTTCGTCCCGGCCTCATCTTTACCCCTAAATAAAAGCAGTGCTCAACTATACCCCTCTTCTGTGAAGTGCGTTTATAGAAATACCCTTCCGTACATTTTCTGTCCAGTAAAAGGCCTTTGACCGTTAAGTGCACGTATAGAGAAATGTAACGGTCAAAGGCCTTTGACTTGACGGAAAATGTACGGAAGGGCATTTCTATAAGTGCACTTAACGGAAGAGGGGAAAAGTTGAGCACTGTTTTTATTTAGGGGTAAAGATGAGGTCGGGCCAGAATTAGGGGGGGGATGGAATTGGCCGTTATTTTTAAGCTTTGTGCCAAGTTATAGCCTCCCATTGCAAGAAAGTTCCAAAATTGTGACATGCTGTCCAGAAACAGATTATGTTTGCCTAACGGAAAAATTTGCCAAAAATCACTAGATAATCTTTTTGATCAGAATTGTTTTCACAGCATGCTCTATATAATTGCATTTCTGGCATCTGTTTTGAGTTTTTTGATTTGAGTTGCAGAAGTGCCTCGAATAAATTATTTAGTACCTGATGTTCTGTTTTTCGTAGATTCTGCCATGTTTTGCATTTACATTGTTTTGAAAATCCTAAGCTTACTTTTTATTTGCAAAAACCTTTTGGCATTCATAAGAAGCAGTAGCTTTTCATGAAAATCTCTATTTCCGAAAGGTAATGAATTATTTTATTAAGGGAACTAACCACTCTAATCATCTTATGATGAGTTTCGTATGAAGGGAGTTTTCTAGTATGCGATGGGAGATGATGAAAGAAGATACACGAGTGTCAAGCGCTCAAGATTGGGGATGCCCTCATGCACCCCAAGAAACATTCAAAGGAGACTCAAGCATCTAAGCTTGGGTATGCCCCCGTGGATCCCCTTCAATATCAACAATCATTAGTTCGTCCATCTCCATGCTATATTTTTATCATTTCATATGATATGTGTTATGCTTGGACCGTCTCGTTCTTTACTTTTTAGAGTTTTTTAGTTTTGCTTGCTGTTCATAACAAGTCGGAACCTAGCCTACCTTGTTTGGGATAGAAACACGCTCCATTCCACTCTAGAACACAACATAGGTTTTCATGCTTATCTTTTTTGTGTGTTATTTATCTTTCCCTAGCTGCTCTCATGCTTAGCTCTTAGTTTTCATGCTTATCTTTTTAAGATCTTTTTATTTAGGTTGCTTTTGGAACTCTCTTGAGTTATCATGCTTATCTTGTTTAGAGAGTTGGCTCGTTGCACTGAGTTGTGTGCCTTGCATGAGTAGGTAATTGAGGTTGCTATTTAAGTATAGTAGTAACTTGCAATAGTTTTGAGGTATTGATTTGAGTAATGTTTGGACTATTGGTGACAAGAGCGTGAGCCTATTAGTGACATGTGTCGTATTTTGGGAAATCCATGTGTTTTTTAGAAACTAAAAATTAGTTGAGAACTCTAGCTACTAAATTGATTCTTAACCTCTGGAGGGGTTCGAATATATAGAGTACCCACACGTTACCATGAGTCGAGGATGCACAAGGATAACAAAACACCCAAACACTCCTCCTCGGGGTACTTGTTTCTTTTTGAATTTCCTAACTAGATAGAGAGTTACTTATAATAAGTGTATGAGTTCTTCGGACTAATGTGAGTATTCGACTGTTGGAACTTCCACCATCCATATTTTGCTAGCCTCTTCGGTACCATTCATTGCCCTTTCTCATATTGAGAGTTGGGTGCAAACTCCACCGGTGCATCCAAACCCATGGCATGATACGCTCTGTCATACATAAGCCTCATTATATCTTTCCTCAAAACAGCCACCATACCTACCTATTAAGGCATTTCCATAGCCTTTTGGAGATACATTGCCATGCAACATCCACCATATCATGACTTGATCTTCATGTCATACATGCTTTTGCTTGATCGTAGAGCCGCATGATAGTTGGGCCTTGCTCCAATTATTGCTACATGACACGCTAGTATCATTGCCTATCCTGCTACACTCGGAGAGGCATGCATTTGCATACATCATGATAGTTTTCACTTGTCTTTATGTTGAGTAATTCTTATAAAGTGTGATGATTTTTCTTTTTATTCATGTAAAACATAGAGTGTTACCCTTAAGTCAGGAAAAGATCCCAAAGAGGAAAAACAAAAGATCCCAAAGAGGACAAATGAGAGATAAAAATAAAGAGCCAAAGAGGCCACACAAAAAAAAGAGAAAAAGAAAAGGAAATAAAAAGAGAGAAGGGGGCAAAACTACTATTCCTTTGAAAGATCCACACTCGTACTCCATTGCTATATTGGTACTACATAGAGATTATCATTCATGCATAACTATGTGGGGACCCTTACACTATAGAACTTGGTTTGCATATTCCGACGATGAGCCTCCTCAAATGAGCTCTAGGTCTTCATGAGCAAACAAGTTGGATGCACCCCCACTAGTTCCATTGAAGAGCTTACCTTAGCTCATATGTGCATCCGTTACATGGCAATCCCTGCTCCTCACATCATATCTATCATTTGGCTTTCTCTCGCCTATGGTTGTCCTCATTGATGTGAGCCTTTCACACCTTTTTGTCTTCCTTCCCCATCAGCATTCTATTTGCCGTCCTAAGTGCCAACATATCTTGCTTACGCTCTTCCATTGCATGAGTGCTGAAAATAAAAAGGGAGAGGATCATTTTGACTTGTGCCTGACTAGTGGTCTGGGGATGAGTCAAAATAAGATCCCGAAGGAGCCCTGATGTCCCACAAGCGTATGGGATTGCAGCAGATTTCGAGGGTACAGTATTCAACCCAAATTTTTTGGTTCGCACGACGGGAAGCGAAAGAATATTCTCAAGTATTAGCAGCTGAATGTGTCAGATTCAACCACACCTGAAAGATTAGTGTCTGCAAGAAAAGTATCAGTAGCAAGGTAGTATGATAGCAACGGTGCCAGAAACGATCTGTTGACACGGCAGACTATTCCTAACTGTTGTATCAATGGCGCCAGCACGTTGACGGGGGATTATTCTTGAGAAGAATGCTTCCCCGGCTACGGCTCCAAAAAAGTCTTGCAACAAGTAACAGCGGAATAGCAAGGAACAAGAGTAGCAGCAGCAGGAAAGTAACAAGTATCACCAGCACCAAAGTGACAAGTAACAACAGTAGCAAAGTGGCCCAATCCCTTTTGTAGCAAGGGACAATCCTAGACAAAGTAACGTAGTGAGAACCCGTAGTAAAAGACTCGTAGGCAGTGGATCGCTGATGGATGAGTATGACGGATGTGATTCATCATGTAACAACTATAACACGGAGAGAAAACTAACTAGCTCCCGTTCGTCAATCTAATGTAGGCATGTATTCCGTATGTAGTCATACGTGCTTAGGGAAAAGAACTTGCATGACATCTATTGTCCATCCCTCCCGTGGCAGCGGGGTCCTAATGGAAACTACGGGATATTAAGGTTCTCCTTTTAATAAAGAACCGGACCAAAGCATTAACACGCGGTGAATACATGAACTCCTCATACTATGGTCATCTCCGGGAGTGGTTCCGGCTATTGTCACTCCGGGGTTGCCGGGTCATAACACCTAGTAGGTGACTGCAACTTGCAAGATAGGATCTAAAACACACATATATTGGCGACAACATAATAGGTTCAGATCTGAAATCATGGCACTCGGGCCCAAGTGACAAGCATTAAGCATAGCCAAGTAGTAGCAACATCAATCTAGAACATAGTGGATAGTAGGGATCAATCCCCGTCAAAAACTAACTCAATTACATGATAGATATCATCCAACTCATCACCGTCCAGCAAGCCTACGATGAGATCACTCACAAACGATGAAGAACATCATGGAATTGTCGATGGAGAAAGGTTGATGATGACGATGGCGACGATTTCCCCTCTCCGGAGCCCGAAACGGACTCCAGATCTGCCCTCGAGATGAAGAACAGGATGTGGCGGCGCCTCCGTATCGCGAAACGCAATGAAACCTTCTCTCTGATTTTTTTTTTCCACGCGAAACGGAAAATATAGAGCTGAGATTGGGGGCCGTGGTGCCACGTGGGCCCCACAAGCCTGCACGGCGCGGCCATAGGGGGTGGATGTGGCCTGTGTGCTTGTGGCCAACTGGCACGCCCCCTCCGGTGGATCTTTGCGCAGTTATTTTTCTTTTATTCTAGAAAAGATCTCCATAAATTTTTAGGACATTCCGAGAACTTTTATTTCTGCACAAAAACAACACCATGGCAATTCTGCTGAAAACAGCGTGAGTCCTGGTTAGTTCCATTCAAATCATGCAAATTATAGTCCAAAACAAGGGTAAAAGAGTTTGGAAAAGTAGATACGACGGAGACGTATCAACTCCCCCAAGCTTAAAGCCTTGCTTGTCCTCAGGCAACTCAGTTGACAAACTGTGAGAGACAAAAGAAAAACTTTGACGAACTCTGTTTGATCTTGTTGTTGCAACTATGTCTAAATCATAACCAGAATTTCAGCAACATCACAAGCAAACCACAAAAGCTAATGAGATCTAGGTCTCACGGTAAACTCATATCAATGGCATAATCAACTAGCGAGCAAATAATAATAAGCCTCAAATGTCAACACTTCAATCAAAACAACATGAAGCAGTACGAATAGATGGTATCTCGCTAGCTCTTTCTGAGACCGCAAAACATAAATGTAGAGCACCTTCAAAGAACAAGGGATGACTAAACATTGTAATTCAAGGAAATAAAGATCCAGTCATAGTCATACTCAACACAGTTAAAAGCAAAGAATAAAAATTACAGAGGTGCTCTCTAATTGGTGCTTTTGTAAGAGGAGGATGACTCAACAGGAAAATAAATATACATGCCCTTCACAGAGGCAAGCACTGATTTACAGAGGTGTCAGAGCTCAAGCTTTGAAAACAGAGATAATAATTTTGGGTGGCATGCTTTCATTCTCAACGCAATGACTAAGAGTTCTCAACATCTTCCATGCTAGACATGCTATAGGCGGTTCCCAAATGGAAAAGTACAGTTTTGACTCCCCCACCACCAATCAATCACACTCCATGGCTAGCGAATCCTCGGGTACCGTCCATACCAACATCAATCCTGGGGGAGATTTGTTTGCAATTATCTTTTCGATTTGAGCATGGAACTGGGAATTCCAATTACCGGCCCCTTTCTCGTGAATGATAGAGAATAAACACATACCAAGGATAACACGCCTAGCATGGAAGATACCAATAGCCCCCTGTCACCACATGAGTGGTTCGGGCATGCAAAACAGATTATTTCTTGAAGATTTAGAGAGTAGCACATGCAAATTTACTTGGAACGGCAGGTAGATACCGCACATAGGTAGGTATGGTGGACTCATATGGCACAACTTTGGGTTTATGGAAGTGGATGCACAAGCAGTATTCCCGCTTAGTACAAGTGAAGGCTAGCAAAAGACTGGGAAGCGACCAACTAGAGAGCGACAACAGTCATCAAAATGCATTGAGATTAACTAACATTGAGTGCAAGCATGAGTAGGACATAAATCACCATGAACATGAACATCATAGAGGCTCTGTTGATTTTGTTTCAACTACATGCGTGAACATGCGCCAAGTCAAGCCACTTGAAACATTCAAAGGAGGATACCATCCTATCATACTACATCATAGTCATCTCAACGTTCATGTTGGCATCCAAGACAAACCATTATAAGCTCCTAGCTAAGTAAGCATGGAATAAGCAACTATGATCTCTAAGTTTTGCAAACATGTTTCTCTCACAACAAAGCTGAATCAGGCATGATGAGCTAGTCATATTTGCAAAAACAAAATAGATTGAGTTCATACCAGCTTTTCCAGGATCAGTCACTTCATCATATATCGTCATTATTGCCTTTCACTTGCACGACCGAATGATGTGAACAATAATAAGCGTGCTCGTGCATTGGACTAAATCTGCAATCTTCAGGCAAACACAAAGGAGAAGACAAAGTAATATGGCTCTTTGAAAGCTAAATAGGTATGCATGCAAGAGCCACTAAACATTGTAACCAATATCTTCTACCTTGACCCAAAGAAAAAGAAAACTATTTACACGGGAAAGCTCCCAACAAGCAAAAGAAGAAAAGGAAAATCTTTTTGGGTTTTCTCAAACTGGAGGCACACACGAAAAGAAAACGAGAAAAGAAAATAAACTAGCATGGATGATACAGTGGAAAAGTGTGAACACCGGCTAACAAAGTGAAAGCATAAGCAAGAATGTAAAGTCGGTGAGAACATGTACTCCCCCAAGCTTAGGCTTTTGGCCTAACTTGGTCTACTCCCAAGGAGGGAAATAACCAGCTCCGGGATACTCCGGAGTGGACTGAGGATGCCACTGATGTGTGAGCTCCTCTGTCTCCCACTGATAAACTGGCGCCTGCTACTCGACTGGTGGCTCGGGCACGGGCACCTGTAGTTGGGCTAGGCCCCAATATGCGTAGATGTCCGAGGGCATAATAGTGTACCTGCCTGCATGAAGATTTAACAAAGAAGGAGCAGGCAAAGTAATAGTCTCACGAGTACCCTGACTAAACACCAGGTTATAAATCATCCTTCTACTAATATCTCTATCAAGAAAGTCATGGGGAACCATGCTATCGTAATCTAGATATCTCTCGGGAAGAAGAACCTCTTATTCCTCCTCTAGTCTAATGGGTATCTCAAAGTGTCTGGCAAGACGGGTAGCATAGATACCTCCATAGACAACACCTTTAGAACGGTTCAGGTTCAATCGTTGAGCTACTATAGCGCCCAAGCTATAAGTTTTATCGCTATAAAGGGCTTCGTGCAAGACCGCAAGATTTGGGGAACTAAGGGCCCAGCTTTCCCACGGCCAATCAAACATTTTCCCACAAATAGTGAGAAGTACCGAAGCACGGGAAAATGAATGCTACCAGCTCTAGCGCAAGACACTCCTCTCTCCTCTCCTATATAAATTGTAACGATGAAAGCTTCCAAGTCCCGTGGACGAGGTTCATGAATATCCCCAACAAAAGGCAATTTGCAAACATTGCAAAAATCCTGGAGTGACATGCGCTGGGGGACATCATAAAGTTTAAACTCAACCATAGGAGGATTCTTCCTCGGATAGAAGTTAAAGCTTTGTACGAAGATATTAGTGAGGAGGAGGTATTGCGGACACTTATCTTCAACGAAGGCGGTAAGGCCTGCGTTCTCCACCAAGTGATAAAAGTCCTCATAAATTCCAGTGGCGCGTTAGAACATGTCGCTTGGCCACTCGCACGCTCGAACTTCTGCGACTCGAGGGACCATATACTTGGGCCTCTTCTCACTCCCATCATCCTTGTGGTCACGGCTTGACGAGCCTCTTAAGAACCTCCTCATCTTTTCCCTTTCTTATCTCTGAAAATTTCTGAAATTTTTAGATATTCTAAGGAAAAGTGAATAAGGCTTAATGAAACTCGTAGCAAATACTCCCACAAGTGCCTCGAGACCATATTACGCATCAAAACTACTTGGGACCACCTAGAATCAACATACAAAGCTCAAGATCATGGTCACCAAGGCAGCAAAAATACGCGGAGTATAAGGCACTAGAGCAAAAACTAATTGGACCAATGGAGAAGTCACTTACCAAGGAGTAATTTCCCCAAAATAGTTCGGAGAACGGTGATTTGAGCAAAGAGATCGAAAATTCTAGCAAGAGGAGCAAGAACACGGGTTTGAGCTGCGAAATGATTTTTTTCTAGAGGTAGGAGAAGCGGATGAGAGAAAGAATGAGTGGAGGGGGTGCCTGTGGGCCCCACAAGCCTGGGTGGCGCGGCCAGGGGGTGCCCGCGCCCCTAGGGCTTGTGGCCCACTAGTGTGGCCCCCAGACAAAATCTTTGTCCCAGTATTTTTCAAAAAATCCAGAAAAAAATCATACTTGATTTTCACAGCTTCCGGAGAACTTTTATTTTCAGGGTACTTTTCTACCGGACGCTAAAACAGAAAACAGGGAAAGCTAAACTAAACCTATCATTTTTCTTCCAAACAACCTAAGGTGAAAGCTTGGAACAAAGGTTTTTGACTCCTTGATTCATCCATCTCATGGTCATCAAAAGAAATCCGTCAATGGGGTTGATCAAATCCCCTCGACAAAACTTTCTCGAATCGCAAAAGAGAACGGAGAATTTTCAAATAGACACTAGGTCACCTCAATGGGGATGTGTATCTCCCCAACAAGCAAATCATACGTCATCTTGACACGAGGAATAGGGCATTCAAAGCTCCCAATAAGAATCGATGAATTTTTTTCGATAGCATTGATGCAATGTACTCGATATTGTTTCTTGAGAAAGTGCACCGTATGCTCATTACCGTTGACATGGAAAGTGAAATTGCCTTTGTTGCAATCTATAACAGCCCCTGCGGAGTTTAAAAAGGGTCTTCCGAGGATGACAGCCATGGCATCATCCTCGGAAATATCCAAGATAACAAAGTCTGTTAAGATAGTGGTGCTAGCAACCACAACAGTCACATCCTCGCAAATGCCGATAGGGAAAGCAATTGATTTGTCAGCCATTTGCACAGAGATTTCAGTGGGTGTCAACTTATCCAGTTCAAGTCTATGATAAAGCGAGAGAGGCATAACACTAACACTGGCTCCAAAGTCACATAACGCAGTTCTAACGTAGTTGCCTTTAATGGAGCAAGGTATAGTGGGCACACCGGGATCACCTAGTTTCTTCGGAGTTCCACCCTTGAAGGTATAATTAGCAAGCATGGCAGAGATCACAAGATCATGTATCCTCCTCTTATTAGTCACAATATCTTTCATATACTTAGCATATGCAGACATCTTGAGCATATCTGTCAAACGCATTTGCAGAAAGACAGGTCTGATCATCTCAACGAAGCGCTCAAAATCCTCGTTATCTTTTTTCTTGTATGGTTTGGGAGGAAAGGGCATGGGTTTCTGAACCCATCGTTCCCTTTCTTTACCATGCTTCCTAGCAGTGAAGTCATTCTTATCGTATCTCTTATTCTTAGGATGTGGGTTATCAAGATCAACATGTTCAATCTCCACATCCTTATCATTGTTAGGTTGAGCATCTTCATGAACATCATTATTGATATTATCATTAGGCTCATGTTCATCACCAGATTGTGTTTCAGCATCAGAGATAGAGGCATCGTTTGGACTCTTAGGTGTAGCAGCAACAGGGGTGCTAGCGTGGAGGTTCCTATCATCTTTCTTCTTCTTTCTAGGATTACTAGGTGCATCAGTGCCAACTCCTTGAGAATCTTGTTCAATTCTCTTCGGATGACCCTCAGGATACAGAGGTTCCTGGGTCATTCTACCGCCTCTTGTAACGACTCTAACGGAATTGTCATTCAACTCATTGAGCAAGTCATTTTGAGCTTTAAGTACTTGTTCTACTTGAGTAGTAACCATAGAGGCATGTTTACTCAGAAGCTTAAGATCATTGACATTTTTGTCCACACAAGCACTTAAATGACTAAGCATACGAGCATTCTTTTCCAATTGTCTGCTAACATAATCGTTGAAACTTTGTTGTTTGACAACGAAGTTATCAAATTCATCCATGCATAGGCTAGCAGGTTTATCAAAAGGAATATCACTCTCATTAAACCTACGCAAAGAATTTACTTCTACTACCTGTATTGGGTTATTGAGACCATGGATCTCTTCGATAGGTGGTAGATTTTTGACATCTTAGGATTTAATGCCTTTCTCTCGCATAGATTTCTTGGCTTCTTGCATATCTTTAGGACTGAGGAATAGAATACCTCTTTTCTTTGGAGTTGGCTTAGAACGTGGTTCGGGAATAGTCCAATCATTCTCATTGCACAAGATGTTGTTCAATAGAATCTCACCTTGTTCTACAGTTCGTTCCCTAAAAACACTATCGGCACAACTATCTAGGTGGTCTTTGGAAGCATCAGTAAGTCCATTATAGAAGATATCAAGTATTTCATTATTCTCAAGAGGGTGATCAGGCAAAGCATTCAGTAGCTGGATGGGCCTACCCCAAGCTTGTGGGAGACTCTCTTCGTCAGCTTGAGCAAAGTTGTATATTTCCTCCAAGGCAGCTTGCTTCTTGTGGAAGGGAAATATTTTTCAGAGAAGTAGTAGACCATATCCTGGGGGCTACGCACCCAACCAGGAGCAAGAGAAGTGAACCAAGTCTTAGCATCATCCTTTAGCGAGAAAGGAAACAACTTGAGCATATAGTAGTGGCGGATCTTTTCCTCGCTAGTGAATAGCATGGCTATATCGTGCAGTTTTGTAAGATGGGCTACAACCGTTTAAGACTCGTAACTGTGAAAAGGATCAGATTCGACCAGAGTGATTAACTCAGGGTGGACAAAGAATTCATAATCCTTATCGGTCACAAAGATAGGTGAAGTGGCAAACTTCGGGTCGTATTTCATCCTAGCGTTCAGAGATTTTTCTTTCCACTTACGCAGTAGTTTCTCAACATCATAGCTATCCTTACATGCAAGAAAGTCCTCAGCTATCTCTCCCTCCATAACATAGCGCATATCAGGCATAACAAGCAATTCAGGCATAGTAGCATGTTCTACTTCAATAGTATCAGCAGTTTCAGAATTTTCATCACATCTAGCAGCAACTCTAGCAATTTGTGCATCAAGGAATGCACCAAGTGGCAAAGCAGTATCAAGCATAGCATCATCAGGCATAGTATCAAGCATAGCATCATTAGGCATAGTATCAAGTATAGCATCATCAGGCACAGGCGACATATCAAGATTTCTAGTAGGAGGTGAAGTCGCAAACTTACTCAAAACTGAAGGTGAATCAAGTCCAGAGCTAGATGGCAATTCCTTACCTCTCCTCGTAGTGGAAGGTATGATTTTAGTTCTTGGATCTTTCGGATTCCTCATAGTGATCAGCAGACGTCAATCCCAAGTGTCTCAGAGAATATAGTTGTGCCTCCCCGGCAACGGCGCCAGAAAAAGCCTTGATGTCCCACGAGCGTATGGGATCGCAGCAGTTTTCAAGGCTAGAGTATTCAACCCAAATTTGTTGGTTCGCACGACCGGAAGCGAAAGAATATTCTCAAGTATTAGCAGCTGAATGCGCCAGATTCAACCACACTTGAAAGATTAGTGTCTGCCAGCAAAGTATCAGTAGCAAGGTAGTATCATAGCAACGGTGCCAGAAACGATCTGTTGACACGACAGACTATTCCTAACTATTGTATCAATGGCGCCAGCACATTGACGGGGGATTATTCTTGAGAAAAATGCTTCCCCGAATACGGCTCCAAAAAAGTCTTGCAACAAGTAACAACGGAGTAGCAAGGAACAGCAGTAGCAGCAGCAGCAAAGTAAGGGTAACAACAGCAACAAAGTGACAAGTAACAGCAGTAGCAAAGTGGCCCAATCCCTTTTGTAGCAAGGGACAAGCCTAGACAAAGTAACATAGCGAGAACCAGTAGTAAAAGACTCGTAGGCAGTGGATCGGTGATGGATGAGTATGACGGATGTGATTCATCATGTAACAGCTATAACACGGAGAGATAATTAACTAGCTCCCGTTCGTCAATCTAATGTAGGCATGTATTTCGTATGTAGTCATACGTGCTTAGGGAAAAGAACTTGCATGACATCTATTGTCCATCCCTCCCGTGGCAGCGGGGTCCTAATGGAAACTACGGGATATTAAGGTTCTCCTTTTAATAAAGAACCGGACCAACGCATTAACACGCGGTGAATACATGAACTCCTCATACTATGGTCATCTCCGGGAGTGGTTTCGGCTATTGTCACTCCGGGGTTGCCGGGTCATAACACATAGTAGGTGACTACAACTTGCAAGATAGGATCTAAAACACACATATATTGGCGACAACATAATAGGTTCAGATCTGAAATCACAGCACTCGGGCCCTAGTGACAAGCATTAAGCATAGCCAAGTAGTAGCAACATCAATCTAGAACATAGTGGATACTAGGGATCAATCCCCGTCAAAAACTAACTCGATTACATGATAGATCTCATCCAACTCATCACCATCCCGCAAGCCTACGATGAGATTACTCACGAACGATGAAGAGCATCATGGAATTGTCGATGGAGAAAGGTTGATGATGACAATGGTGACGATTTCCCCTCTCCAGAGCCCGAAACGGACTCCGGATCTGCCCTCCAGATGAAGAACAGGATGTGGCGGCGCCTCCATATCGCAAAACGCGATGAAAACTTCTCTCTGATATTTTTTCAGGCGAAACGGAAGACATAGAGCTTAGATTGGGGGCGGTGGTGCCACGTGGGCCCCACAAGCCCGCACGGCGCGACCATAGGGGGTGGGTGCGGCCTGTGGGCTTGTGGCCCACTGGCACGCCCCCTCCGGTGGATCTTTGCGCAGGTATTTTTCTTTTATTCCAGAAAAAATCTCCGTAAATTTTCAGGACATTCCGAGAACTTTTATTTCTGCACAAAAAGAACACCATGGCAATTCTGCTGAAAACAGCGTGAGTGCGGGTTAGTTCCATTCAAATCATGCAAATTAGAGTCCAAAACAAGGGAAAAAGAGTTTGGAAAAGTAGATACGACGGAGACGTATCAAGACCAAGTGTGAAATTTTAGTAGATTCAGTTCTCAATTAAAAAAATATTTTATGATCTCAACCCATCTCCCACTTCTTGCAGGCAAACACCATTTGGAGACATTCGAGTCACGGACAACGAGAGCTCTTGCACCTTTATGTTCTTACTTTGCTAAACTCATTACTAGATATAGACTCTTGCTTGTTATTGTCTTGACTTGAATTGCATATCTTACTTGCTTTACTTTGAAATCCTTATATGTGTGTTAGCATGTCACCACAAAAATTATTGTGTTATCATTTATCTACTCGAGGACGAGCATAAATTAAGCTTGGGGATGTTGATACGTCCCAAACGTATCTATAATTTCTGCTTGTTCCATGATCTTTTGGGTGAAATTGTTATATATTTTGCTACACTTTTATATCATTTTACACATATTTGGACAAACCTACTAACTCAGTGCACCCAGTGCCAGTTTCTGTCTGTTGATGATATTTTGCACGGGCTTTTAACCAATTTTCTGAAGCCCGAAAAATTCCATAAAAATTATATAAAAATCAGCGAAACGGAAGCTTCCAGATCCCTAAAGATGGGCCAGAGGAGGGCCAGAGGACTCCCAGACGGCCTGCTGGCGCGGCCAGGCCCGAGGCCGCGCTAGGAGGTCACCTGGGTCGGTCCCACCTCCTTCGTTTCCCTCCTTTGGCCTATATTTAGAGTCCTGAGAGGAAACCCTTGGAGACTTTTTGTAATCGCGAATTTATCCATCGTTCTACCGCCGCAGCGCTTCCGAGATCAGGAGCGTCACGAGACCTCTTCCCGGCACCTTGCCGGAAGGAGGATTGACCTCCGGGAGCTTCTCCACCGTCATGGACGCTTCCCGTACATGTTGTGATTAGTCCTCCTTGGACCATGAGTTCATGACTAGTAGCTATGTGATTTCTTCTCTCCAATCTTGTGCTTCAATCGTTAGTCCTTGTGAGCTGCCCTTCATGATCAAGGCATCTATGTAATTCTCTTGCTATTGCTATGCTCGGTTTGTTGGGATCCGATGGATTATGAGATTATGTTCTGATTTTTATGAGTTATATATTTTATTATCCTTTTATATTATGTTCCTTAGTAATTCATGCATGTTCTCCGTTGCTATTTATTGCTTTGGCCAAGTAGTAGATTGTAACTCCAAGAGGGAGCGTTATGCATGATTGTGGGTTCATGCCCCTCGATGTCTAGCTTGAGTGATAGAAAAATGAGACTAGGGGATGTGCTTGTTGCCACCACGGAGAAAACAATGGTGCTTGTGACCACGGTTGCAAGGATTGTTTACCTTACGCATACTTTGTTAATGCAGCTGTCCATTGCTTTGGGTTTAGACTTTGGGTGGTGCTCGCAACTTAATAACGGAGAGATGTTCTGGATAGATATCTCAAGGTGGATGATTAGTAAGTAGATGCAGATGAATAAATGGTCTACTTGTCTTGGCGTACTTCCCATTACTATTGAACCTCTAACTATCAAGTAGCATAATTAGCATTGCGGTGCGATCATAATTCTGTCAATTGCCCAACTGTGATTTGTTTACCCAAGCATAGTTGTTTATCGTATTTTGGGAGAGAGACATCACTAGTGAACATCATGTGACTCCGGTCCATATCACCATCATTGTTTACACCTCCATCATTTACCACTTTCATTTACTTTTCCGTTGCAATCACTATTACTTTCCCGCTTGTGTTTTGATCCTTTGCAAACTACAAGGCCAGAGAGATTGACAACCTCTTTGTACTCGTTGGGAGCAAAGTTATTTGTTGTGTGTGCAGGTCCACGTCTTCTGCTAGCGCCAGGGTGGAAGACACCTACTTGTTGAGCCTAGGAGTCCTCCTAGTTCGATAAACCTTGCAGCCTCCGTGTAAGGGAAATCTGCTGCTGACTACATCTCCACCTTCCACTTGGGGTAACCAACGAGGGGGAGAAGTATATCCATCAACTCGTCATCACCACCCACCACCCACTTAGTGGCAACCATCAAAGATTTAACCGACGCGTTAGACTACGACTCCGAGGAGCTTGAGGGCATGGACGAAGAGGTCGAGGAACCTACTCCCACAAACACAGGGCGATGGACCGCAACATCCACTTACACGTCTACATGGTGGACACGCCCGGTCACAAATGTCACCTTCCCTCCACCTGAACGATGACACATCCAGGGAGGAGAATTCAAAGCGCCGAAAGCAGCGTAAGTGCACTAAGGCGAACAAAGGAAAAGTCCGTGCATAAGGAACTGGGAAAATAAAACCCTAGAAGACCATGATAACCTCGGTATGCGAGAACATCCGCTTGAGGATGCAGACCAACCCGAGGAGCAGAACAGTCCCGATGACATCAACAAGTCGGGCGACGATGACTACCTTCCTACCGACGACTACCAACAGGACGAGGACCTCGGGATACCTGATGACCATGGAGGACAGGAAGAATTTCGGAAGCTCCTTTTAGCTACCGCTCGAAGCATAAATGCAAGGGAGCGTCAACTCCAGGCTGAACAAGACACTATAAACAGTAGGTGAACCAAGGTACTAGCTGCCGAGGAAGAGCACGGTCCCAGATGGCTGGATCAGAAGAAAAGTTACCCACGTCGCCGACTGTTGCCGGAATTCGATGACAAGGTCCGAAGGCATGCATGCCCCAAGCGAACAGATTATGACCAGCCTGACCGCCCGCCTCGAGGGTGCGAAAGGGTGGCATCGGACGCCGAACATTACCCCGGGCCACCCCGTGGAAAGGTGAAGGAGAAAGCACACCCTCGTGGCAGACACGACCTGTGATACAACATAGATAACAAGACAAGCGTAGCAGATCCATTTACAGGTCAAGAAAGTACTCCCCCACTAGATGGAACAAAGAGCAACCTCGCGTGTTGTACTATGCCAGACATCGGTATTCATACCAAACTCAACCCAAAGCCGATCTTTAGTCCACACTAGAGGCGTTGCACACCCACTATGTTTCACTAACAAACTAATGCAGCATTAGTTCCCGGAGGGATTCAAACCCGTTAACATAGAAACATACGACGTAACTACGGATCCTATGGTGTGGATAGAAGACTTCCTTCTCCACATTCACATGGAGAGAGGAGATGATCTCCAAGCCGTGAAATACTTGCCCCTCAAGTTGAAAGGGCCAGCCTGATCCCCAGATTTTGAAGAGCTCGAAGAAGCCTTCCTATCTAATTTCCAGGGGACCTATGTTCGGCCCGTGGATTCCTCCGACCCGAGTAATGTTGTCCAGAAGGCGGATGAGTCAGCCAAAGAGTTCTGGAACCGATTCTTAACAAAGAAAAATGAAACTGTGGATTTTCCAGACGCCGAGGCGATAACCTCTTTCACACAAAGCATCTGAGACGAGTGGTTGGCCCGCAAGCTCGTACATGACAGGCCAAGAAAAATGTTCACCCTCACAGTTGTCACGTCAACGGCAACACAGAACGATCTCTCTGGACCGAAGAACACACCACGGCCTTGGCAGCGGAAGGCGAAGACGACGGTGAACCATCAAGTCACAAGCAGGTCAAGCCACGACAAATAGGCAAGAGATCCCGAGCTCAATCAAGTCCCCCGGAGAGCTCCTCAACCCCTAAAACATAAGGGAACCTCTCCCACAACATCTCTCGAGCACCTTCAAGGTACGTCTCTTGTGTACACAATTTTCATTCTCCGAATACTATGGGATACTGTGGGAGACCCGAACAAGCACCAATTGCCTCGCTAGACCAAACTATGGTGCCAAATTTCTCCTTGATACATAGGGAATACCGTAAAGGCCCCGCTAGGAGTCAAGCTATATTTCATCAACAACTTCTCACGGCTTCTCGGTTGAAATCCCTTCTGCCATCTACCAAAAGCGAGATATACATCAAGTTTCTCGCAAAACGGCCGCACGGGAGGTGTTGGCTAATTTGATAGTTTCCTGTACACAGTGGCATTGGGGCCAAGAATTGTAAAAATTATTCGCCAATATCAGTTACATATGTTTTTGTCTTGATGTACTTATTGTTAATAGTGTTTTTCAACTATACGAGGCTGACAGGACAAACTCATTTTATGATTGTTAAAAAAAGAGAAGGTCCGCACGGCTACTACCCGTGGGCTAGGATACACTGACCGCCCCAGGCACCTCACCGTCACTCTTATACATGTGTTCAGTCTCTCAGGATTTTGCATTATATGCATCGGTTCCTAATTATGTCTTGGGTCTACAGTTGGATTGCCCCGCTCATGTGCTTACTCCCTTACGTTCCGCTAGTTCGTCTAAAGGGGTAAAAGGGAGAACCACTGCGATTGTATTCCCAGCTTCCCTGGTCTTGAAATACCTCAGTGGACAAAGCCGAAAACTGAGTGTGATATTTAGCGCGAACTGGTGTGTAATCCGAGATTATTTTCATAGTCGATAGAAGCTATTCCGTATTATACGGACGGGTTTTTGATATTCAACAAAACCCGCGGTAGGCATCCCGATCTTCAGTCTTTTTTTATTACGGCAACAAGGGTTGGGGGCTTGTCACTAGCCCCCGCATTACAACATTCCTAAGGCTAAGTGAAAGTAATAAAGCCTCATAGTCGGATTGTGTCGTTTCCATCCTACACTACCACCTTCGAGCATCGATTTAATCGGCTAAGGGACGTGTACGGATGATGAAACACCTCAAGTAGTATCTACATGAGGTCTGAAGCCGACGATTTGAAACTTTCAAGATAAAATGGCCACAACAAGAACCAAAATAATATAAAGCATAATTAACTTTGGACATATACTGCTTCAAGCAGATCGTTCTAAGTTACGTCAAAAAAAACATATTCTAATAGTACATCCTCCAAGCATTGCGATTCCATCGCCCGAGCACCCTCCATGGCAAGACTAAAGTATAGCTCGGCGCACGTGTGCTCTTTGCGGCGGGCGGTGGATTAGTGGCCATCTTCAGCGGCCTCATCCCTGGGAAGTGCACCATCGACCGTGCAAAGGCCATCCGAGCCCTTTCCATAAGGATGAGCGCGCAAGGGCTTCAATCTAAGGTGCAGCTTCGATTAGCCTACGCACCAAGGCAAAGTAGCTGCTCGGCAAGGGCTCGGCCAGCCACAACCGAACACATAGGTTCTTCATGGTCGGCTCAGCCATCCTGTGCAGCTCAAGGAGCTGCTTCTTCTGATAACTCAGACTAGGGTTGGCCTCAGGGGCCTCAAACTGCGCCCAGAACAACCGCTGCTTGGGATCCCCATCATTAGCCGCATAGTACTTGGCCACATCTACTTCACTCTACGGGAGGTTGGTGAAGGCGCCTACGGAATGGAATATCCGCGTGAGAAAGGCAAATCGGTTCCCACCAAAGGCACACTGCAGTAAGTATGGCTTACCGGTTGCCATCTGCTTGACTTGGCGCATTTCTTCTTCAAAGAACCGCCGCTCTACCCACTCTGATTGGAGGTCGGCGAATAGCTTGGTCTGCTCGACGGCTTGATATTTGACTTTTTGCTCAAAGGCCTCGCACTTCAAGCTCGCCTCCTCCAGTTTTTGCTCGACCTCTGTCACCCTGGCCTCGTATTGTTTGGTAACGGCCTTCGGGGCGTCCAGCTCGGCGATCGCTTGTTCGGCCCCCGCCTTGTGGGAAACGTCCTCTTGCTCGGCCTTCTTCACCTCGCCCCGGAACTTTTTGATACGTCTCCATCGTATCTACTTTTCCGAACTCTTTTGCCCTTGTTTTGGACTCTAATTTGCATGGTTTGAATGGCTCTAACCCGGACTAACATTGTTTTCAGCAGAATTGCCATGGTGCTGTTTTTGCGCTAAAATAAAAGTTCTCGGAATGACCTGAAAATTTACAAAGAATTTTTCTGGGATTTATGAAAAATACCGGCGCAAGAATCAGTGGAGGAAGTGGAGCCGTGATCCCACAAGCCCATCAGGAGCCCCCCTAGCCGCGCCTGGCAGGCTTGTGGAGCCCACGACGCTCCACCGCCTCTCAATCCAGCTCTATATAGTCCGTTTCGTACGGAAAAAAATCAAGGAGAAGGATTCATCGCGTTTGACGATACGGAGGCGCCGCCACCTCCTGTTCTTCATCTGGAGGGCAGATCTGGAGTCCGTTCTGGGCTCCGGAGAGGGGAAATCATCGCCATTGTCATCATCAACCTTCCTTCATCGCCAACTCCATGATGCTCTTCACCGTTCGTGAGTAATCTCGTCGTAGGCTTGCTGGACGGTGATGAGTTGGATGAGATCTATCATGTAATCGAGCTAGTTTTGATGGGGATTGATCCCTAGTATCCACTATGTTCTGAGATTGATGTTGCTACTACTTTGCCATGCTTAACGCTTGTCACTAGGGCCCGAGTGCCATGATTTCAGATCTGAACCTATTATGTTGTCCCCAATATATGTGTGTTTTAGATCCTATCTTGCAAGTTGTAGTCACCTACTATGTGTTATGACCCGGCAACCCCGGAGTGACAATAGCCGGAACCACTCCCGGAGATGACCATAGTATCAGGAGTTCATGTATTCACCAAGTGTTAATGCGTTCGTCCGGTTCTTTATTAAAAGGAGAACCTTAATATCCCGTAGTTTCCATTAGGACCCCGCTGCCACGGGAGAGATGGACAGTTGATGGCATGCAAGTTCTTTTCCCTAAGCACGTATGCCTACATACGGAATACATGCCTACATTAGATTGACGAACTGGAGCTAGTTACATATCTCTCCGTGTTATAACTGATACATGATGAATAGCATCCGGCATAATCATCCATCACCGATCCAATGCCTACGAGTCTTTTACTACTGGTCCTTGCTACGTTACTTTGCTGCTACTGTTGTTGTTGCTGCTACTGTTACTCTGTTGCTACTGCTATTACTTTGCTGCTACTGGTTACTATTGCTACTGCTGCTATCATACTTCCTTGCTACTGATACTTTACCTGCAGATACTAAGTCTTTCAGGTGTGGTTAAATTGACAACTCAACTGCTAATACTTGAGAATATTCTTTCGCTTCCCCTTGAGTCGAATCAATAAATTTGGGTTGAATACTCTACCCTCGAAAACTGTTGCGATCCCCTATACTTGTGGGTTATCAAGACATTTTTCTGGCGCCGTTGCCGGCGAAGCACAACTATATTCTCTGAGTCACTTGGGATTTACGTCTGCTGGTCACTATGAGGAATCCGATAGATCCAAGAACTAAAGTCTTGCCCTCAACTACGAGGACAGGTAAGGAACTGCCATCTAGCTCTGCACTTGATTCACCCTCAGTTATGAGTAAGTTTGCGACACCACCTCCTGCTAGAAATCTTGATATGTCACCTGTGCTTGATGATGCTACTTCTGCTGCCCATGATGCTTATGATGATGCTATGCTAGATACTGCTTTTCCTGATGATGCTATGCTTGATACTGCTTTGCCACTAGGTGCATTCCTTGATGCACAAATTGCTAGAGTTGCTGCTAGATGTGATGATACTTCTGAAACCGCTGATACTATTGAAGTAGAACCTGCTATTTTGCCTGCTAGAACTAGCTCTCCTATGCGTGATATGCCTGAGCGTTATGCTATGCAGGGAGAGATAGCTGAGAATTTTCTTGCGTGTAAGGATAGCTATGATGTTGAGAAACTACTGCTCAAGTGGAAAGAAAAATCTCTGAACGCTAGGATGAAATACGATCTGAAGTTTGCTACTTCGCCTATCTTTGTGAACGATAAGGATTATGAATTCTCTGTGGACCCTGAGTTAATCACTCTGGTCGAATCTGATCCTTTTCACGGTTATGAGTCTGAAACGGTTGTAGCCCATCTTACCAAACTGCACGATATAGCCACCCTATTCACTAGTGAGGAAAAGATCTGCCACTACTATATCCTCAAGTTGTTTCCTTTCTCACTAAAGGATGATGCTAAGACCTGGTTCATTTCTCTTGCACCTGGTTGTGTGCATAGCCCCCAGGATATGGTCTACTACTTCTCTGAAAAATATTTCCCTGCCCATAAGAAGCAAGCTGCCTTGTAGGAAATATACAACTTTGCTCAAGATGAAGAAGAGAGTCTCCCACAAGCTTGGGGGAGGCTCGTCCAGCTACTGAATGCTTTGCCTGATCACCCTCTTGAGAAGAATGAAATACTTGATATATTCTATAATGGACTTACCGATGCTTCTAGAGAACACCTGGATAGTTGTTGCTCGCTGTGTTTTTAGGGAACGAACCGTAGAACAAGCTGAGATCCTATTGAATAATATCTTGTGCAACGAGAATGCTTGGACTATTCCCGAACCACCTCCTAAGCCAACTCCGAAGAAAAGAGGTATTCTATTCCTCAGTCCTGAAGATATGCAAGAAGCTAAGCAATCTATGCGAGAGAAAGGCATTAAATCTGAAGATGTCAAAAATCTACCACCTATCGAAGAGATCCATGTTCTTGATAACCCGATACAGGTAGTAGAAGTAAATTCTCTGCGTAGGTTTGATGAGAGTGATATTCCTTTTGATAAACTTGCTACCTTATGCCTGGATGAATTTGATAACTTTGTTGCCAAACAACAGAGTTTCAATGATTATGTTAGAAGACAATTGGAATAGAATGCTCGTATGCTTAGTCATTTAAGTGCTTTTGTGAACATAAATGTCAATGATCTTAAGCTTCTGAGTAAACTTGCCTCTATTGTTACTACTCAAGTAGAACAAGTACTTAAAGCTCAGAATGACTTGCTCAATGAGTTGAATGATAATTCTGTCACAGTCGTCACTAGAGGCGGTAGAATGACTCAGGAACCTTTGTATCCTGAGGGTCATCCTAAGAGAATTGAACAAGATTCTCAAGGAGTTAGCACTGAAGCACCTAGTCATCCTAGGAAGAAGAAGAAAGACGATAGGAGCTTGCACACTAGCAACCCTGTTGCTGCTACACCTGAGAGTCCAAACAATGCCTCTGTCTCTGATGCTGAAACACAATCTAGTGATGAACATGAGCCTAATGATAATATCAATAGTGATGTTCATGAAGATGCTCAACCTAGCAATGATAAGGATGTGGAGATTGAACCTGTTAATCTTGATAACCCACAGCCTAAGAATAGAAGATACGATAAGAATGACTTCGCTACTAGGAAGCATGGTAAATAAAGGGAACCCTGGGTTCAGAAACCCATGCCCTTTCCTCCCAAACCATCCAACAAAAAGGATGATGAGGATTTTGAGCGATTTGTTGAAATGATTAGACCTGTCTTTTTGCAAATGTGTTTGACAGATATGCTCAAAATGTCTCAGTATGCTAAGTACATGAAAGATATTGTGACTAATAAGAGGAGGATACCTGAGGTTGAGATTTCCAGCATGGTTGCTAACTATACCTTGAAGGGTGGAACTCCTAAGAAACTAGGTGATCCCGGTGTGCCCACTATACCTTGCTCCATTAAAGGCAACTATGTTAGAACTGCTTTATGTGACCTTGGAGCTGGTGTTAGTGTTATGCCTCTCTCTCTTTATCGTAGAATTGAACTGGATAATTTGACACCCACTGAAATCTCTCTGCAAATGGCCGACAAATCAACTGCTTTCCCTATCGCCATATGCGAGGATGTGCCTGTTGTGGTTGCTAACGTCACCATCTTAACAGACTTTGTTATCTTGGATATTCCCGAGGACGATGCCATGGCGGTCATCCTTGGGAGACCCTTTCTAAACACTACAGGGGCTTTTATAGATTGCAACAAAGTCAATGTCACTTTCCATGTCAATGGTAATGAGCATACAGTGCACTTTCTCAAGAAACAATATCGAGTACATTGCATTAGTGCTATCGAAAAAACTTCATCGATTCTTATTGGGAGCTTTGAATGCCCTATTCCTCCTGTTAAGATGAAGTATGATTTTCTTGTTGGGGAGATACATATCCCCATTGAGGTAACCTAGTGACTATTCGAAAATTCTTCGTCTTCTTTTGCGATTCAAAAAAGTTTGTCAAGGAGACTTGATCAACCTCATTGATGGATTTCTTTCGATGACCATGAGATGGATGAATCGAGAAGTCACAAACCTATGTTCCAAGCTTTCACTTTAGGTTGCTTAGAAGAAAAATGGTAGGTTTAGTTTAGTTTTCCCTGCTTTCTGTTTTAGCGCCCGGTAGAAAAGTACCCCGAAAATAAAAGTTCTCTGAACGTCCTGAAAATCAAGTATGATTTTTTCTGGAATTTTTGAAAAATGCTGAGATGAAGAGCTAGTCTGGGGGCTGCACCAGTGGGCCACAAGCCCTGGAGGCGCAGACACCTCCCCTGGCCGCGCCTACCTGGCTTGTGGGGCCCACGTGCACCCCCTCCACTTATTCTTGCTATCATCTGGTTCTCCTACCTCCAGAAAAAATCGTTTCACAGCTCAAACCCTTGTTCTTGCTCCTCTTGCTGGGATTTTCGATCTCTTTTCTCAAAGCACCATTCTTCGAACTGTTTTGGGGCAATTACTCCTTGGTAAGTGAAGCCTCCATTGGTCCAATTAGTTTTTGCTCTAGTGCCTTATACTTCGCGTATTTTTGCTGCCTTGGTAACCCTGTTCTTGAGCTTTGCATGCTAATTTTAGCTGGTCCCAAGTAGTTTTGATGTGTAATATGGCCTCTAGGCACTTGTGGGAGTAGTTGCTACAAGTTTAGTTGAACCTTGTTCACTTTTCCTTTAGGTCACTGAAAATTTCAGAAAAGGAAGATGTTCAGGAGAAACTATCATGGTGGTTCCTCAAGCAAGAGAGGTCCCCGTCTTGCGATTCGGGAGCCCGATCCTTACCAACCAAGGAAAGCACAGGTACAACCATGTGAATGGCCTTCTGATGAATTTATGATTGAGGCAGGTCTCAAAGACGAGTTTGATACACTTGTTCACAACGTCGGACTCGAAGAATTCATCTCCGATAAATGTGAACAGTATGTTGCTCTCACTGCCTCTTTTTTTCGTAGATTCAAATTTTCAGTTGGCCGTGATACATCTGTACCATTTGATCTCTATGATAAATCGTATACCATGGATTTAGAGGATTTCAATAGAATTTGCAAGATACCTATTTGGGGTAGTCTCAATGATCCTCCTAAATCTTCGGTTAGAGATTTTTTCTCTGGTATAACTGTTGGAGAAACTAGAGATATTACGCAGGCTACCATGGGGAGCATTCATTTTCCTGCCTTGCATTACTTTGCCCTCTTCATAGGCAGATGCATTAATGGCAAGATTGAGCATTGTCACCTCTGCGCACCCGACCTTAGTATTCTTAAGAGCGCAGTAACGGGTGATAAAAGTTTCAACATGGGAGCTATTATAGCAAGGAGGCTGAATAATAATGCTAATGAAGGGGATTTCTTTGGTGGGATCTATGCCACTCGCATAGCAAATTTTCTTGGAGTACCCATCCGCGAAGGAGATCCCCCGCTCCATACAGCTCTCCTTGACCGCATCGCTTTGACACGCTACCAGTACCTTGACAGGGATGATGAATCCCTCCTATACCATTTGATATTTAACCGGCAGCGTGTTTTCCATATTACCCTTCCTGCTCCTGCCTTCTTTGACTTTCAGGTAAAACGGAGATATTACATAACCAGAGGAGTATGAGAGGGAGGCAAAGGTTGCTCGTCTCCGTGAGGCAACTATTCAGGCAGTGGCTGCAGCGCTCCCGTACAACCCCCATTTTGATTTTGGGTGTCGTCAGGACCATCCTTGGGAGTAGACCAACTTAGGCGAAAAGCCTAAGCTTGGGTGAGTACGTGTTCTCACCGACTTTACATTCTTGCTTATGCTTTCACTTTGTTCGTCGGTGTTTACACTTTGCCACTGTATCATCCATGCTAGTTTATTTCTTTTTCTCGTTTTCTTTTCGTGTGTCTGTCTAGTTTGAGAAAACCCGAAAAGATTTTCTTGTTCTTCTTTTGCTTGCTGGGAGCTTTCCCGTGTAAATAGTTTTCTTTTTCTTTGGGTCAAGGTAGAAGACCATGGTTACAATGTTTAGTGGTCTTGCATGCATATCTATTTATCTGTTAAAGAGCCATATTACTTTGTCTTCTCCTTTGTGTTTGCCTGCAGATTCCAGCTTTAGTCCAATGCACGAGCACGCTTATTATTGTTCACATTGTTCGGTCGTGCAAGTGAAAGGCAATAATGACGATATATGATGAAGTGAGTGAGCCTGGAAAAGCTGGTATGAACTCGATCTATTTTGTTTTTGTAAATATGACTAGCTCATCGTGCCTGATTCAGCTTTGTCGTGAGAGAAACATGTTTGCAATGACAACTTAGAGATCATAGTTGCTTATTCCATGCTTAGTTAGCTAGGAGCTTATACTGGTTTGTCTTGGAGGCCCACATGAATGTTGAGATGACTATGATGTAGTATGATAGGATGGTATCCTCCTTTGAATGATTCAAGTGGCTTGACTTTGCGCATGTTCACGCATGTAGTTGAAACAAATCAACATAGCCTCTATGATATTCATGTTCATGGTGATTTATGTCCTACTCATGCTTGCACTCAATGTTAGTGAATCTCAATGCATTTTGATGACTGTTGTCGCTCTCTAGTTGGTCGCTTCCAAGTCTTTTGCTAGCCTTCACTTGTACTAAGCGGGAATACTGCTTGTGCATCCACTTCCATGAACCCAAAGTTGTTCCATATGAGTCCACCATACCTACCTACATGTGGTATCTACCTGTCGTTCCAAGTAAATTTGCATGTGCCACTCTCTAAACCTTCAAGAAATAATTTGTTTTGCATGCCCGAACCGCTCATGTGGTGATAGGGGGCTATCAGTATCTTCCATGCTAGGCGTGTTATCCTTGATATGTGTTTATTCACTATAATTCACGACAAAGGGGCCGGTAATTGGAATTCCCAGTTCCATTCTCAAATCGAAAAGATAATTGCAAACAAAACTCCCCCAGGATTGATGTTGGTATGGACGGTACCCGAGGAATCGGCTAGCCGTGGAGTGTGATTGATCGGTGGTGGGGGAGTCAAAACTTTACTTTTCTGTTTGGGAACCGCCTAAAGCACGTGTAGCGTGGAAGATGGTGAGAACTCTTAGTCATTGCGTTGACAATGAGAGCATGCCACCCAAAATTATTATCTCTGTTTTTAAACCTTGAGCTCTCGCACCTCTGCAAATCAATGCTTCCCTCTGCGAAGGGCCTGTCTATTTATGTTCGTGTTGAGTCATCCTCCTCTTATAAAAGCACCAATTAGAGAGAACCTCTATCATTTTTATGCTTTGCTTTTAAATGTGTTGAGTATGACTGTGGCTGGATCTTCTTTTCCATGAATTACAATGTTTAGTCAGCCCTTGGTCTTTGAAGGTCCTCTGCATTTATGCTTTGCAGTCACAGAAAGAGCTAGCGAGATACCATCTGTTCGTACTGCTTCGTGTTGTTTTGATTGAAGTTTTGACGTTTGAGACTTATTATTATTTGCTCGCTAGTTGATTATGCCATTGATATGAGTTTACCGTGAGACCTAGATGACATTTGCTTATGTGGTTTGCTTGTGATCTTGCTGAAATTCTGGATATGAGTTAGATATAGTTGCAACAACAAGATCAAACAGAGTTCGTCAAAGTTTTTCTTTTGTCTCTTTCAGTTTGTCAACTGAATTCCTTGAGGACAAGCAAGGCTTTAATCTTGGGAGAGTTGATACGTCTCCGTCGTTTCTACGTTTCCAAACTATTTTGCCCTTGTTTTGGACTCTAATTTGCATGATTTGAATGGAACTAACCCGGACTAACGCCGTTCTCAGCAGAATTGCCATGGTGTTGTTTATGCGCAGAAATAAAAGTTCTCGAAATGACCTGAAAATTTACGAAGAATTTTTCTGGGATTTATGAAAAATACCGGTGCAAGAATCCGCAGAGGAAGTGGAGCTGTGAGCCCACAAGCCCACCAGGCGCTCCCCTGGCCGCGCCTGGCAGGCTTGTGGAACCCATGACGCTCCACGGCCTCTCAATCCAGCTCTAAATAGTATGTTTCATCTGGAAAAAAAATCAAGGAGAAGGATTCATCGCGTTTTACGATATGGACGCGCCGCCACTTCCTATTCTTCATCTGGAGGGTAGATCTGGAGTCCGTTCTGGGCTTCGGAGAGGGGAAATCTTCGCCATCGTCATCATCAACCTTCCTTCATCGCCAATTCCATGATGCTCTTCAACGTTCGTGAGTAATCTCATCGTAGGCTTGCTGGACGGTGATGAGTTGGATGAGATCTATCATGTAATCGATTTAGTTTTGACGGGTATTGATCCCTAGTATCCACTATGTTTTGAGATTGATGTTGCTACTACTTTGCCATGCTTAATGCTTGTCACTAGGGCCCGAGTGCCATGATTTCAGATCTGAACCTATTATGTTGTCGCCAATATATGTGTGTTTTAGATCCTATCTTGCAAGTTGTAGTCACCTACTATGTGTTATGACCCGGCAACCCCGGAGTGACAATAGCCGGAACCACTCTCGGAGATGACCATAGTATGAGGAGTTCATGTATTCACCAAGTGTTAATGCGTTGGTCCGGTTCTTTATTAAAAGGAGAACCTTAATATCCCGTTGTTTCCACTAGGACCTCGCTGCCATGGGAGGGATGGACAATAGATGTCATGCAAGTTCTTTTCCTTAAGCACGTATGACTACATACGGAATACATGCCTACATTAGATTGACGAACTGGAGTTAGTTACATATCTCTCCGTGTTATAACTGTTACATGATGAATAGCATCCGGCATAATCATCCATCACCGATCCAATGCGTACGAGTCTTTTACTACTGGTCCTTGCTATGTTACTTTGCTGCTACTGTTGTTGCTACTGCTACTGTTACTTTGTTGCTACTGCTTACTTTGCTGCTACTGGTTACTGTTGCAACTGCTGCTATCATACTACCTTGCTACTGATACTTTGCCTGCAGATACTAAGTCTTTCAGGTGTGGTTGAATTGACAACTCAACTGCTAATACTTGAGAATATTCTATCGCTTCTCCTTGAATCAAATCAATAAATTTGGGTTGAATACTCTACCCTCGAAAACTGTTGCGATCCCCTATACTTGTGGGTTATGACTTTTCAAGATCTTTATCTTGAGATGATGATCAATGAAAGAAAAGCAAATGTTAGATGACAGGGCCGGGATACCCCATATGATATAACTAAAATGAGGTACTCTTATACAAACTCATACTGCTTCTCGTCAAACCGACCATTTTAGCGGTCAAGTTCTTCATGGGACACTTACAGATTCCGATTAAGTTCGTCTATTTCCAATGCGTTAGAATTGGCAGCCGATGACGAAGCCTGCAAGATGCACAATCCATCAGCATGATTTCAACTTATTTAACCTACTCTGCTTGGTCAAAGTTTGTTAAAATAATCATTCCAAGCATCATCCGTGAGCACTTTTTGTCCATTTCTCTGAGCCACTTGTTAGTTTGTCAAACTCCTCGCTCGCTCGAGGGCTATCATACCAGTAAAAATATATTTCAAATATAACACAACACTGGTAAAGTGGGCGGCTTGCCATAAAGCCTGTTAATAAGCCTGTAAAGCCTTCATTCAGTCTGTTGTTAACAGACTGAATGCTCGGCAAAACCACACCTATTAAGGTGGAGTGTTCTTCAACAATGGAGGAATCCGCTAGGATCTCCTCCATCGTTGCCGAACCCTCAACCGTGGCTCGTTTTGGCACGGGCGGCACCAAGGGTGGCTCCAAGGATGTTGGAGGGAGCTCGGTCGAATTCTGACCCTCCTCTCCACCCTCTAAAGGGCCGATCTCTCGGGTAGTATTAACCAGGGAATTGGCCCCAATCAGAGCCTCTTGGCTCACGGTCGCAGGTGCATCTTCGGTGACCGGGACCTCGCGGTCTTCGGCTTCAGAGGTATTCACCTCGGCCATCACCTCTTCGCCCCCGCATTAAGCGAGGTCGGGAGGGAGGCCACCTCCATGGCCTCCTTGGATTCTTGGGGAAAGGAAGTGCGAGACGCATTCCCACTCTCCGCTAGCTCGGCTCGCAGCAAGTCTCCCTCCGAGACCTGATCTGTTGGCAGATCTCGGATGACGTTGTAATGAGCAAAAAATATATATGCCGACCAATTAGGATTCGATATAAGTTTACAACTTGTCAGAGCTCGGCGGGGAACCATCTTGAACTCCCCGATCTCGTCGTCGTAATGTGGACAGGTGCCAAGAGAAGTGGCCTTGCCTTTGCAAGGCCTCTTCGGGGCTCTAGGAGGCAGGGCTTCTTTCTCCTTCTCTTGCGGCACCCTCTTCTTGGACTGGGAAGAGTCCATGTCCTCCTCCTTTTCCGCTTCCTCCGCCTCGCGGGCAGAGGAAACACGTGTTTCCTTGGACTTTGTGTCCGGAGGACCCCTGGAACGGAGACCTTCGCGGGTCTCCTTCTTCTTCGGCTACGAAGCCTTGTACGACTTCGATACCAATATCATGGCCAGCAGTTCTGCCCTTGGCTCCTCAGGAAGAGGAGCTAGTTCGTCTTTATTCTAGGCCAGGGCCAACCACTCTTGTCAAAACCATTCTAGGAAAGGTGAGATCTTTGTAAAGGAGACCGGAACTTCGGGAGGGGAATAATGTTCGGACATACCTTGACTGGAGGATTCTTTTCGTCCAAGCCTCTGTCTTCGTCCAGGGCTGGCAACGCCTTTCGGGGCATGAACAAAATCCGCCACACATCATCGTGGGTCGTGCGGAAGAACTCCTTGATGACCTTAGGGTCATCGGGCTTGTAAATCCACATCGGATTCGCCCGATGCTGACATGGTAGGATGCGCCGCCGGAGAGCGACTTGGATCACATCGGTCAGTTGGATGTTAGCATCCACCATCTACTTGATGCGTTTCTGCAACATCTTCACATCGCTGGCAAACACCCAGTCTATGTTTTTCTTGTCCCAGGAGGTTAGCCTCTGCGGAGGGCCGGACTTGAAGTCGGCAGGGGCTGCCCAGTTCGCCTCCCTTGGTTAAGTGATATAGAAGCACTCCTTCTGCCAGCCCTTGATAGTGTCTATCAAGGTGCCCTCCGCCCATATCACCTTGGGGAGCTTGCTTATCACCGCCCCACCGCAATCAGCGTGCTGGTTGCTCACGGACTTTGGTTTGACGTTGAACTTCTTAAGCTAGAGCCCAAAATGCGGGTGAATTTGCAAGAATGCTTCGCACATGATGATAAAGGAGGTAATATTCATAATGGAGTTCGGAGGGAGGTCGCGGAAATCCAGCCCATAATAGAAAATGAGACCCCTGATAAAGGGGTGAAGGGAAAAGCCTAGGCCTCGGAAAAAATGGGGGATAAACACTACCCGCTCACCCGACCTGGGAGTCGGGATCACGAGACCAGCATTCGCCGCTCGGTGGGAAATATCAGAGGAGAGGTATCCGGAGCATTTCAGCTCCCGAATGTTCATGTCGGAGACGGTCGATATCTCCCACTTTCGGTGAGAGCTGGCCATGGTGTGGGCTCGAAGAGGACGAGCGGAAAAGAGAGCAAAAAGAGGATCAGATCTGGGCGCTCGAGCTTGGTGGAGGCAAGAGAGAAGCCGAGGATGCAGGTAATAAAAACCTTTGGATATTTGTTCCTTTTTATAAGGGATTGTAATACCAATGGTCCCTTTTACTGTGCCGGTTTCTCCGCCACCTACTTCTGAAAAATTATCGAACCGCTGCGCGCCTGGATGAACCTGTGCAATTATTCGTATACCAGTAATTGTGGAGGCATGATCACCTCGAGAGGATGTGACCCTTGAGAAACGGCCCCGAGCCACGGTTCGAGGCGACCTTTCGTTAGGAAAGCCTGCCAATCAGGGATCCATTCACACATTGACGTTTAAATGACTTTGTTAAAAAAGCTGTCAGTTTTAAATATGTGCAGGTTACTGGGGCAAACAAATCAGAATCAGCCGAGCATGGGTGGAACTCACTTTGCAAGCCAATCACTATCAATGTAAGCAGCAGCCGAAGACTGAACACACCAACGTTGAAGCCTAGTTCAGCAGATACTAAGGGAGTCTGGGATTCTGGGGTCCTCGGGTGGCCGGTTAGTCAATATTGGATGAGCCCATTGGGCCGCGCAGAAGAAGACCTGGCTTGATGACTACCTCTACTCTGGAAGGAATATCCGGAAGATTGGCGTGTAGTCCAAGCTTAAAAGGACTAGGTTGACTCATCTATTCTTCATTGTAGTCGGTATCTTGTAAACCCTAGGGACCCTTGTGTCTATATAAACCAGGGACCCCTATCCGTACAGAGGAGGCTGAATCATCTAGGGTTTAGCATAGTCGATCTCGAGGTAGATCAACTGTGTAATCATCTTCATCAATACAATCAAGCATGACGTAGGGTATTACCTCCATAGGAGGGCCCGAACGTGGGTAAACTGCTATCTCCCCTCTCTTCGTGCAACCCATCGATCCAAGGTCCATAGTTCGGGACCCCCTACCCGAGATCTGTCGATTTTGACACCGACAATAACCAACTAGCAAGCTATAATAAGATATCTCACATGCCAACAATTTGTCAATACAATCACGATATAATATGGTGATATGGTAT
This sequence comes from Hordeum vulgare subsp. vulgare, assembly GCF_904849725.1. Classification (NCBI taxonomy): domain Eukaryota; kingdom Viridiplantae; phylum Streptophyta; class Magnoliopsida; order Poales; family Poaceae; genus Hordeum; species Hordeum vulgare. The sequence continues at coordinate 185,020,663 of NC_058521.1, forward strand.
CTCCTAGCTCTTTTTGAGACGGCAAAACATAAATGGAGAGCACCTTTGAGTTTGAAGTAGTGACTAAATATTATTATTCAGAATATAAAAGTTCCTAGTCATACTCATAACTTACATTGGCTAGACGGAAAATAGTAGTGGCGCATCGTCTAACCCCCACCGTGCGCCATTGCTATTTTTGAATTTTGAATTTGGATCTGGATCTAGATCTGGCTCATTTTTTTGGCTTGTTTTTTGCTCTTTTTTGTTGCTTGAATTTTTTTAAAATTTCATTCTTGACCTGGATCTGGTACGTTCTTTGTGCGGGGGAGCTCCGCATGTGACCGAAAGTAGAGGAGGAGGGAGGAGAGACCGTGAGGAGGAGAGGAGGGAGGAGAGACCGTGAGGATCAGGAGAGGAGGGAGGAGGAGGTTGCCGGAGAGGAGGAGGACCGTGAGCAGGAGAGGAAGGAGGAGCACCGTGAGGAGGAGAGGAGGGAACAGGAGGTCGCCGGAGGAGGAGCACCGTGAGGAGGAGAGGAGGGAGGAGGAGGTCGCCGAAGGAGGAGCACCGTGAGGAGGAGAGGAGGGAGGAGGAGGTCGCCGGAGGAGGAGCACCGTGAGGAGGAGGTCACCGGAGGAGGAGCACCATGAGGAGGAGGAGGTCGTCGGAGAGGAGGAGATGGAGTGGAGGAGAGGAGGAGAGGAGGAGAAGAATGAAGGTGTAAGTGGTTGGCCGGCCCTTTTAGCCCAACTTAGCAGTGGCACACCTTGCACTGGTGCACCATTGCTATTTTTTGGAATTGTGAAGGCGGGAAATAGTAGTGGTGCACTATTTGTTGATGCGCCATTGCTAATTTTTTTCAATTTTTTTGAATTGTGAAGGTGGGAAAATAGTAGTGGCGCATTATTCATAAGGTGCGCCATTGCTATGCTACATAGTAGTGGCGCACCTAGGGGTGGTGCGCCATTACTATGTATTTATTTTTTGCATTTTTTTTCGAATTTTTTTGCCTCCAGATCTTAAAAGCATCATAACTTTTTTCTGTTAGGTTTTTGGGGATTATAAAAATCTTCAACGGGGTTTCCCCGTTGAATTCGTATGTAACTTTTTGAGTAGATGATTTTTCATATAAAAAACTTTTTCATCGGAGGTCGTATGCAAAAGTTACGGCCATTTTACTGAAACACGGCGGCCTTTTGCAGCAAAAAAAAATTCATGTTTGTTAATTTTCCTAACAACTTGAACACATAACACATGGGCATCTATTTTTTCGATTTTTTTTTAATCTTTTATCATTTTATTTTATTTTTTAAAAAACCTAAAAGGGGATCCACATGGGGGGTTGTTTGTGTGTGTGTGACGTTAGTAATGGCGCACCACACCTAGGTGCGCCACTACTATGTACCATAGCAGTGGACCTAGGTGTGGTGCACCATTGCTATGTGTGGTGTGGGGGGGGGATGGACCCAAAAAATAGCAATGGCGCACTGCACATGTGGTGCGCCATTAGTAAAAACATAGCAGTGGCGCACCACCATCATGGTGCGCCACTAATAGTAATATTGGGGATAAGCCTTTTTATAGTAGTGTATGAGGTGTGTGAGCATGAATGTAATATCAATGGAAATACATACTCCCCCAAGCTTAGGCTTTTGCCTCGCTTGGTAATCACCACTAGTAGTCTTGAAAGTGATTAAGATGGTAGCTTGTTGAGGCATTCCTAGCTGCCTCTTCTGCCACGCGAGCAACCTCTAATGCAACATTGTATTCCTGCACTTCATTCTCAAGAATGTAGTATCTTCGGCAAGCTTATCTGCATTCCTCATGAACTCTTCGTTTGGCGAGCGGCAGTATTTGGCATCAACCATGACTATCTAATTGGCCCGAGTCTCAATGTAAGCTTGACGTATTAAGCTCTTTCTCGATGACTCTCCTAAAGTATAATTTCTCGAGGTACTCCTCCTGACGAAACTCATCTCCCTAAATACAAATTTCTGAAATTTATGGACCACAAAAATACGCCAATAAAACTTGATGAGAAGGATAGCAACTACTCATATGGGTACTTAGAAGCTATATCAAGCATTCTTGCTACTTGGAACTTAACGATTTTAACATGCAAGCTCATTTTCTGTAGCACCAAATGCAACAATTTACGCCAAATATAAAACAGTAAGGTAAAAACTAATAGGAGAGATGGAGGAGTTGCATACCAAGGAGCAATTTCCTCAAAATAGTTTCAAAAAAGGATTTCCGAGCAAAGAGATAAAAAAATTATGTTTCAGGAGGAAGCACACAGGAGAGGGAGAGCTAGGAATTCTTTTCTGGAGGTAGAAGATGGTGTGAGCTAAAGGGGTAAGGCAGGGGACCCCCGTGGGTCCCAAAAGCTACGAGGGTGTGGCTAGGGGGCGACCTGTTAGCTTGTGGGCCATAGGTGAATCTCCGTGTTGTTATATTTATGCTAAAAAAATTCATTTATTTCAAAAAAATCATGTTAAAGTTCTTCTGGCATTTTGAGACTTTTTAATTTTGGGTCATTTTTGTATGGTATGGGAAACTCACAAAACAAGGTAATCATGGCATTTTATTTTTCTATAGCTAAGAGAACACAAAATAAACTTGATATACAAAGAATAGTGAATACTCAATTCATTAATTACATATCTTTTGAAAAGGATTCATTAATAAGGTTGATCAAGTCTTATTAACAATCGCTTTCCGTAAACATGAAACAGAAGAATTTTTTGTATATCACTAGGTTAACTCAATGGGGATTTGCATATCCCCTACAATAAGATTGTAGTATTTCTTTTTCTTGGCAGTAGATAGAGGGATGGTAAAATCTCCAATAATGATCATGGGGATAGGCTCAATGACATTAATATTGTTAACTAGAGTTTGCTTCTTTGGAAAATGCACCATATGTTTCTTACCATTAACATGAAAAGTGGCATTGCTTTTTTTGCAATCAATAACAGACCCTGCAGTATTTAGAAAAGGTCTACCAAGGATAATTGACATATTGTCATCCTGGGGCATATTGAGAATAACATAGTCTATCAAGATAGTAACATTTCCAACCACAACGGGGACATCCTCTCAAATTCCAATAGGTAAAGCGGTTGATTTATTAGCCATTTGCAAATATATCTTAGTGGGTGTAAGCTTATCCAATTCAAGTCTTTTGTAAAGGAAGAAAGACATAACACTAACACCAGCTCCTAAATCACATAAAACAGTTGTAACAGAATTTTATTTAATAGAGCAAGGTATTGTGGGTATATACCCGGGTCTCCTAACTTCTTGGTATTCCAACATCAATAGAGTAATTAGCAAGCATAGTAGCAATTTCAGTTTGAGGTATTGTGACGACCTCGATTTGATCGTACACTAATCAAACACGCAAATGCGTACGACCAAGCTCAAGGACTAATGGGAAGATATCACAACACAACTGTAAACACAAATAAAAACATACAAGCTTCATATTACAAGCCAGGCGCCTCGAGGGATAGAATACAGAAACTCGAGAAACACATGAGTCAACAGAAGCAACAATATTCGAGTATAAACATACAACAAGGATAATGCCTTACAAAAGGCTAGCACATATGATACATCGATCAAACTAGGCGAGGTCTCCTGCCTGGGAACCACCTAAACTACTCCTGGTCGTCAGCGGCCTCCACATAGTAGTCGACATCGTCGAGGTAGTAGGCGTCGTCTACGGGATACACCATCCTGGGCCCCATCATCTGGTCACAACAATCGTATCAAGGGGAAAATGGGGAGCAAAGCAACAGTGGGTACTCATCCAAAGTACTCACAAGGCTGACATCGAAACTATACTAAGTATGCGTCAGTATCGAAGAATTGGGTTATCAGTGGACTGACTACAACAATGCAAAAATAGAGAGAGAAGGACTAGTCCTATCAAAGACTAGCATCTTCAGCGTCTTGCAGCAATACACAAGAGTAAAGCAAGTAACACAAATATATAATCATATTGTTGCAGCAATATTAAATAAGGTCACGCGTAAAGATTCTTCCTCGACTCCCAGTGAGAAAGCAATCCCGAAGAAAATATTCCAGTTAAGTAACAGTTGAGGTCGTATAAGATCGGAGCACAACTCCAAGTCGTCCTGTAACCGTGGACACGACTATTCAAATAGTTAATTTTCATCCCTGTAGGGTGCACTACAATACCCAACACGCTTGATAAACTCTGACCAAACACACTTTTCTCAGTCATACCCAACCTCGAAACATCAACACGTCGCAACCCTACCTAGGCTCAATAGAGAGGCCAACCCGCGGGTCTAAATCCTAAGCATGCAGGGGTCATGGACCCATCACCCTTTGCACTCCTGCATGATGCGTGAACGGCCGATGTCAATCTTGGCACCTCTTATTCTGGAACGATGTTTATCCGGGCCACTCGGGCGCGTACTGCTTCAATGCTAACGTGTGAACAACTTAGACTGATACCACGATATCGAGTACCCATAACTTCTCCCATGTGAAGATTAGTGCGAAAAGGTCTGTCGAGAAACTCACATCAAATACCCAACTCCCCTTAGCATTTTAATTAACATTGCGGCGACGATCATAAAAAACAGTTTAAAGGGCTATGCATCAGAATAGGAGCTATCTACAATAGTAGAAAAATCCATAAAGGAGAAAGAATAGGAGATATAGAAATGATCAATGTGGGTTTGCTTGCCTTCTTGCTCTACAAACAAAAACGGATTCTCAACCGGCAAGTAGTCGATCACCGGATCCTCATCGGTCTTGGGGTTCTATCGAAAAGGAAGTAACATAGGGGAAACACAATAAATAACAGAGCAATCAAATGCATCATAAAGTATGACATGGCTATAGGCAGCGCTAGGCATGAGTTAATGCAGTACTACACGTCATGGATGGATCGGAAAAATATGTGACGATATTTTCCGGGTCTTCGGCTAGTACCGGACACGCGAAAACGATGGAAAAGTTACATGTTCACTATGCTACAGACGCATGACACACAAACGAACAGCGTAATCGAATTTGTCTCGTTTTTCTGATCAACTTTCATATATAAATTACTTTCATCCGTATTACCGTTTATTTTATATGATTTTTCAGAGTTTAAATGATTTTTTGAATTTCTGGAATTCTTTATCCGAAAATAAAGCAGCAATTTTTTTTGTTACCTGATGTTACTCTAACCTGTGTGTATGACAGTGGGGACATTGGGGTTGGGTTGACCAAGTCAAATTGACTGGTCAACAGAGGCTATGTGGCCCACACGTAATAGGCACATAGACTAAATATGGATCAAATCAAAATGAGTGGTCCACATGAAATAAGCCTAGATCAACTAATTCCTAAATTAACATAAACTAATTAGGCCTACTAATCGAACCGACCACTAGCCGTATTTACCATGCTTCGGTTGTGCTTGTCATGGCCAAGCACACAAGGTGCCGGGGCAGTAGTAGTAGAAACGTAGCAGCATTAGCATAGCACGAGGTAGCAACAGCGATGGCAGTAGGAGCAGTAAACACGAGCGGCGGAGCAGCACGCAGTCGCAACCAATAGCAGCAGCTAAGGGCGACAACATGCAACGACACACAGAAGCAGAGTAACAGCAGTGACGGCGTCTAGCCGGAGCAGCAGCTAACGACAACAGCGAGCGGCAGGGCGCAACAACAACAGCAGCACGACAAGAGCAACTAGTGGCGATAGCAAGCAGCACGGGCAGCAGCAGACAGCTAGTGCCAGCCACAAGGGCAAGCAAGAGGGTGCAGTAAGGAGCAATACAAGCATCCAACAGCGAGCAGAGCAACAAGAGAGTATCAGGGCACCACGGCAATGCGCGGGAGAGCGTGTGCGGGCGGGCACGCTCGAGTGGCAGCAGCGCACATGGATGGGCGCGACGAGGCGCTGGGCAAGTGCAGGCGCGCGTGCTTACCGCGGCTGGGGGGGAGCAGCCGGAGCAGGCGCGCGATGCGCGTGCAACAGCGGCTGCGGGTGCGCGTGGGCACGGCCACGCGAGGGCGTGCGCGCCCGGGGGCGCAACACGGACGCGGCGAGCGCGGCCAGAGGCGAGGCAGGATGCGTGGGGCTTGGGCACCAACCAAATTTGCACGGAATGGGGCGGCGCAACAGAGCATTGAACGGAGGGGGAGACAAGGGGGATGGGGGTTGCGCTCACAGGTAACGGCGGAGGACGCGTTCGGCGGGGTGAAGGAGCTCCGGTGAGGTAGATCGGGCGACGTAGCGGTGGCCGTGGGCGAGGAAGACGGCGTGGATCCCGGCGATGCAGTGCTCCTGGTGGTCGTAGTCAAGGTAGTGGTCGACGACGGAGGACATGGACGAGGTCTCATAGCACGGGGAGGCCGTTGGCCGTGACGACGGCGATGGCCATGGCGGCTGCAACTTCGGCGTGTAGGAGGAAGAGGTAGTCGGAGGGGGGGGGGGGGGGGATTTTTTGAGCGAACCGTGAACAGAGGTTGTAGAAGCGAGTGGAGGTTGGGGCTAGGCCCAGGTAAGGGAGGGGAGAGCTTTTTTTTTAATAAAACCTACAAATTTTTTATATAAAAAAGATCTTGTTTTAATTAAAAAACACCAAGGCACTTTTATAAAAAATTGAAGTTTGCCCGTGATGAAATATGCATTATTTGGCCGAAACATAAAAAGTTTGGGGACCCTTTCAATTTATTTGAAATTGCACAAATCAAAAGGGCATTTAATAAATGGCTTGGCCTTTGTTAGATTGTTGTAGAGGCACCAAAACACTTTCTAAAAGTTGGTTGCAATTTTATAAATGCTTAGAGAATAATTATAACCCATCCATATTTTTTGTTTTTAGGTTTGCAAAACTATTCAATCCACTTTTTATTAAATGCATCTTGAAAATCAAGAGGGAATTCAAATGACAATGACTCCTACTAATCAGACATGGCTTAGCAAAAAAAAAGGACTAGCTTAATCCTCTTGGTTACTGTCGCATAATACAAGGGTGTCACAACTCTCCCATACTAAAAGAAATTCTCATCCCGAGAATTAACAGGTAGATGCAAGGGCGAATTTTTGGTTACGAAATTTTAACGAGTCTTCTTGTCTTGTTTGTCCTTCCCGAAGAAATTTATCCTTTTCGTTGAAGTCTTCAATTCTCTCACCTAGGTCATCCTCATGAAATCTTCATCCTCCCTTCAGGATCTCCATCGTGCTACAAATGCAATAATAGGGAAAACTTTGGAAGAACGTTGCTACTCAAAGTTGGGCATCTAACGGAAAACTCATTGAAAAAGACATGACTTATTTCTCAAGTTGTAAAACACGGGATTCATTGAGAGTAATATGGGATGACACAAAGGTTTCAAACGATTAGACAATCGTTTGGTGCCTAAACAAGAACGAAAAGGGGCATTTAGAGCCACGACAAATAAGTATCGTGTCTGATACAAGAATAGATCGTCCCATTGGACGGTGGCTTGGGGATTTCACACAAAGTCAAGTGCAAGGGATACTTTGGAAATAAAGGTGTACAGGAGAGTCAAGTTTCGATTTTGTGGAATTGCGGGTTATGGGCCCACCATGCGGGCCAAGAGTAGGCACATCGGTGACATCTTGCACGGTCTTGGTAGCAAGACATGCAGAAGATAGCCTATCAATTATGTTGGCAACAACGTCGGTACCAAGGGCGAGGGACGAATAGAACCATTTTCCTACTTGTTGAAACGAGGAAGACTAATAGGCCAAGTTCTCGTCCACCGACGACTACCGGAATGTTATCGACAATAGTAACACGATCTTACTTATAGAGTTGTACACTGATGTTTTTACCTAAGCCAAGGACCATCAATACTCATATAATTTAGTTTACAAGAAAGGTTAAACAGACCAATGGAAAGGAAAATGTGTTCACACACAAGTATTAGAGTATACCATTCCCGAGGAAAATGGAGTATAGTATACATGATAGGTCATCAAGTACATAACATTTTGATAAAAGGCCAAGGAGAATCATGATATTAACCCATATCATACGATTTGGATAATAGATCAAGAACAATTTAGCATTTCACTTCCAATGTTCTTCTTGACATTTGAAGTACCACATTCGTGCTTTGAGGTAGCATCGACATGGTCATCAAATAAAGGCCAGACTTTGGGTACACGAAGGAACCACGAGGAACATCTTGTAAAATAAGGCATACAATTTTCTCATGGAAGAATGGAGAATCTTGTTAACGAAGATAATATAACAATAGGTCCCTCGGCTAGCTGTGCTAGACAAGACATCACCGTACCAGGTTACATCAAGACCAAAGTTAAAATTATTGGAAAATATTCCAGCAATCATATCTGCCCGAGATTCACATGTGATTAGTGTCAGGATACCTCAGACTTAGGAGGCCTGAGAAGAAAAAGGGGCAACAAAATTTGATGAGACGATGATGCAATATTCTCGGGATATGAACTACGAAAGCAAGTATTGAATCATGTGTTGGAATATAAGACGTGGAACACAATGTCAAGACATTCGTGCCCACATGGAATTCATACAACAAAATGCAACCGAGTTCTGATTTGGGAATCATCATTGATGATACCAAGGTCCTTGTGTAAGCTTGGATTAGCTCTTATGAAGGAACTTATTTTCTTGATCAACTCATTCAGTGGCTTTGGGTGCTAAGAAAAAGTTATATGAGGTGAAGATAGTAATTCTTCCAAACATATAACACTTCGCACATGCGTGAATGATTTGGGATGATCCCAAAGGAAGCAAAAGAAAACTTTCTCATATTCATGACGGGAAGAATGAACGTGAATTTTGGGAAAAATACTTCTTCTATGAAACATATTCTTCATGAGGTAGGCACAAAGATAGTGCTTTCAAAAAGCTTCATCATGAAACATGGAGAAGTTGAGAGTGTGGCCGATGGGCTCAGCAACAATCCCTCAAGATTTCGATAGGGATGAATTTCCAAAAACAAAAAGAACAAGGAGATAGCATTTGTCAGATCAAATGATATAATGACGTATGCTTAAGAAAGCATCAACAATTTTAAACATTGATCTAAGGGTGCACTCGGAAATATAGACCGAGTAGCACAACCAATGTTAAAATGTTGAGTTAACAACTAACACACTAAGAATGAAACAATCAATTATTAACTTGAAAGCAACAGGGTTGCTAGAAGTATTGGCATCACACATCAAAGTTCACTTGTGGGTATTCCGGTTAGAAACAACACGTGGACCAAGAAATGAATGGTGATGGCAAAAAGTATCACTATATCTAAAATTCTTAAGACGTGTGCAATCCTCACGACATTCTTGACGTAAAGGATAGTAATACTCCAAGGTAAAGCATAACATAAGATGAATATCAAGGAACTCAAGGGACAACACAAAACATGAACACATTTGTGTTGGAGGGAAGGCAACAAGGATGTCGATGATAATACAAATCACCGAGGGCAAGGATGGTATTTCTTATCATGAACTCGATATATATCCTAGAAGATCTCAGAGTACTGATGATGATCGTGACACATTTGTTGAGAAGTTTCATGAAGATGTAATCGACCAGCGACGACATCAAGAAAAGGAATAGTGAAGCGAAAGGTTGTTGGAACCACAAATAAGATTGCTAGCTCGGAATCGAAATTTCCTTTCAATACAACCAACACGATGTTGAAAGCTCGATGTAAGCTTAACACGCAGTTGGAATGTGTTCCGGGGATGAAGGACACATATAGCATGGTAAAGCTTTAGCATGACGAGGATGATGTAGCCTAACAGCTTGGAATGACACGATCGAGTACAAACTCATAAGCAAAGAAGATTACTAAGAGTTGTTGAATCGCAATGCATACTCGATTCAGTTATCGGTGTCCTTGAGTGTCAAACAAATCAGAACACGAGGGAACTAGAATTAGTGAGATATCATAGTTGATGATGAGCTCATGAGGAGTTATATAGCTCGTGATATTCTCGAGATACAAGGTATAGTACTTGGAGGTAGATTAACATTAATGCTGGACCGATGTATTGATCTGTAGAAGACAAGTTCTTTAACTTGCCTAATAATGAGATCAAAGCATATCAACATGGTCGGAATCACGGTTGCAAAGTACCAAATCACAGATACAAGACCAAATCATACAATGAATGATTATTGATACGGGATGTTTCGATGATACAATCAACGCCGTTTCCATGGGCATGAACACAAAGTTCAAGGTCGACTCCCACTTCATCAATGCTTCACCTGCCATTTTCTCCCCGCCTTTGATGAAATTGTAGCTTTTAAAGATTATCTGGCAAAACACGAGTAGAGTAAGACTCGTGAAAACTCTTAGGATCACACGGATTTAGGAAGGCGTAGGTTCAACCCATCGTGACATTTTATGAACATATACCACAAACTTCAAGAGTAATTAACACATGCTTGAAGAGCATGGCTGACAAAAGAATAGTGTACAACTTATCAGAGGGAGAAGACAAAATTTACCAATGGCATCATGTATGAGGGGAACAATATAACAAGAACTTTGAATGTGAAGCATGCTATCGGATAATAACCCAACAAAGGGTCTGGCGGTCCGCAAAGGACCTCATGTGAGTATTGGTACTCAATCAAAGGAAGATAGAATGCAAGGCATTGGGTTATAGAACATGTGTATAATTTTGTATCTGAAATACCAAAGGAATTATGATTTCCAGGTTGGTGTATCAGAATCAAATGCTCCGATCAAATGTTGGTCAATCAATCAAGGTTGACTTGTCGGTAACGAGCTCTTGTTCAGAAGACGTCTGAACCGGAAAGATAATTTATGAGGATCAACTGATGACTGCGTGCATTCACATGCAGGTTGAATCAATAAAATCAAAGGAAAATCACAAGGGATTTTAATGAATGTTACTAGACATATGGATTTAACCGTCATGAAAGCATGTGAGAAAGGTCAAGAGCAATAGGCTACTAAGGATTTCGAAAGATAGAATAGCAATTTGAGGGACTTGCGAAACACATGACAACTAAGGACGAATGAATCCCGAGTAACATAATTTGTTGCATCTTGTAGAAACAAGAGTAGCTGGAAAAGAAGGTACGCACGACATTCGCATGTAGTCATCCAGATGGGTTGACGGTGAAAGGGAAATCGCAAAAGCGATGAGCACAAGTTCTTAGGAGAACATCAGAGAGTATCTTCGGAGTCTTGTGATGAATCAAGTCATCATCTCGGATGAGGGTGTGACAGCCCGATGCTGACGTTCCAGAAGATTCCCCTTCTATTCCGTTTTCGTTGTGTGATTATTTTTATTTGTCGCATCGTCATCGCATCATGCGCATCATCAGCTTTGCATCGGCATCCCGTTGCCGCCAATTTTCAAAACTCACTTCCGTTGTTAGTTGCCGGTTCTCGTCGTTGTTTGCTCTGAGCCTGACCACACACGCACGCGACGCGACATCGTCAAAACCCTGGTTTTCAAAGTGTGTATAAAACTTTCTCTGATTGGGTTGATATTTGATGTGTGGTCTTATTTTAATATAGCTAGGCCGCCTGTCGAATTTCGTTGCAATTGGAGTCCGTTTGATAACCGAACGGTCGAGAGTAGCGGCTCCGTATTCGGTCTATCGTCGGACGTGTTTCGGTGTTTTAATTCTTGTTTCCGCGCCGTGCTATTTCCCTCTCACCCCTACTTAGCCCATCTAAACAGCCCAGTAGTGTCACCTAGCCACTTCCTCCGTTCGTGGTCATCGGATCGCGATCGGACGGACGAGGCCCACCCCACCAAAGACCAACCCTATATAAGTAGCACCCCCTAGAGAGACCCCTCTCACTTCAGTAGGGTTTCCCCTAGTCATTTTTGCAGCCACCCCCCTCAAAAACTCCACCTGCTAGCCCACACCCTTCAAATCCCGCAGCCCTAAGCTCCATAGCCTTTCTCAGCCTTCGGATCTGAGATCTGGGGCTCAGATTCGCCCAAAACCCCACCTACCGGACATGTCCGTGGTCAAATCGGACATGTCGGGGCGACCACATGAACTCCTCCCATGCCCGCAGATCCTCCATGCCCGAGCTCCTCCTACCAGGGGCTGCCTCGCCGGGGCACCCCCACCAGCCCCTCGCCGAGGAGACCCGCAGCTCCTCCGCCACCCGAATCCGGTTCCCCCGGCCACCTCCTGCCGCCGTCGGTTTCCCCGCTCGCCGCCAAGGCCAGCAGCCGCCGCCCTCAAACCTCGTCGGAACAAGTCGCCATCCCGGTCCTCTCTGCGCCACCGCCATGCGCCGCCAGCCCGAGCCGCCGTCCTCCGCCGACCTGCGCCAGATCTGGACCCCGCTGACAACCGCTGTGGCCTCCAGTCTCCCGCCGGCGAACTGTGGCCAAGCTGCGTCCTCGGCGGGATCGGGTAGCCGAGCCCCCGCGTTAACCGCCCGTGGCCGCCTGGGCCTCCAGCGCCCCGGCCAACCGGCCTGGCCAAGCGAGGCCCACCTCAGGTCGGTAGCCCCAGGCCAAGGCCTCCTCCTCGCTCCACCGGCCCAAGTGGTGGCCCAAGGTGAGCCTGAGCCATTCCCTCGCCCCCAGCGCTCCTTGGTTGTTTTGCGCCCAGCTCGGCCCGTTAGATATTTAGGTTATTTTCGGATTAGTTGTATTTCAGGAATTAGCTAAATATTAGAATGCCCGTATCTTTTAATCCGCGTGTCGGATGGCGACGTGTAGCATATGGTTTTTGTGTACTTTTGCGCGTAGAGTTCGATTTTACAACTGGCATAATTGTTTGACCTGATTTAGCGTGCCGAATGCCTAGAAACGCGTGTTGTTCAAATAGATTTTGTCCCGTATTATTTCTCGTGCGTGTCCGGATTGCCCGAACTCCGTAGTAGAAATGTTCTTGTTTTAGGAACCCCTTTGCCATGTATTTTAGAGTGGTCATTGGTATTTTTGCGTGTAGGGATTGGCCGCTAGTTTATTTTCCATGTTTAGGATAATATCTTGCATTTACGTGTGGCATTATTTTTGTTGTGCAACCCCACATGTTTTATATGTTTTCGGGGTAGAAAAATCCATAGGATTTTTTCTGTGTATATAGTTTTATCTTTTGAGCAAGTTCGTTCACGCAATATTTTGCCATGTTGCCCTCTTGTCTTTTTCGCAGGATTTATTTCGTGCTTCGTTTGCAGGAGTTGTCAATTAGGGTTTTGCCCTTGGATGTTTAGACTAGCCCCTGGTATTTTTGTTTGCAGTAGAAATCCATGTTTAGGTGTGGTTTGCTTGCTCCCAACTTGCTAGGAAATAGTGGTGTTTTAGAGATGCTGAAATATTTCTAAATCTGAATCTGTTATATTTTGTTGCTGTCTTGTCTTGCTCCTATCTTGTGATCTGTAGCTCTTTTGAGGTTGGTGCAATGGAGTTATTTGTAGACTTTGTGTTTCTCTAGCATTTTGTGAATTTTCATGCCATTTGGAGTCTTGTAGCTTATGGTTTTTCTGCTGTCAATATGCCTTCAGATTGAAAACTGCAGCTTCATAAACTGCTATTTTCACTAAGTCTGAAACTGGGTGTGAGAAGCCATTTTGTGACTTCTTTTCCTAGTGTTCCATGCTCCCATGCTAGTTGTTGTTTGTTGTATGTTGTAGTGCTTCTTGCCCTATTTCGTGTCATGCCTTGGTTGAGTATATTGGAGTTGTGTAGCTCGTAGTTGTGGGGTGTAGAAAATGCTATGTGGCTGATTTTGGCAGATTGTAGTGATTTCTTGTTTTGCTCGTAGTTGTTGAACCGTAGCTCCGTTTTGATCGTGCACTATATGAAACTTGCTTAGAATCTCGTGTAGTATCATTTTATCTTGCTAGTTGTGTGTTTTGAAGTGCTCGTAACTGTCGTTGCACACATATTGCATTCATGCCATCATATCTTGCGGTGTCCGTATCTTTTGATCCGTAGCTCCGTTGGAGATGTTCTCTATGTGTAAATTGCTTGTAACAACGCGTAGAATCACGTGAACCTATTTGTTTTTCTGTTTAGCAACTAATTAAATGTGTTAGTTCAGATCTGGACAGAATCGTAATTTAACATGTGAGGTCGTTTTGGAGGTGCTATATGTCATTTCCGACCTCATTTAAAATACCTAGATAGGTAGTTTAATTACGCTTCACCTCTTGCCATGTTTAACCACATTTAATATTGCCGTGTACCTAAACGGGATAGAACTAAATAAATAAACGTGGAGTTCCGTCAATATGCAACTCGTTGCATATTGAACTTCACTTAATGTGTAGAGTTTGAGTGTTGTGAATTGCCATGCCGTGTCTTGCATGTGTTCAGCTATTCATGCATCATATGTGTTGTGCATCGTGTGGTGAATATCGTGTGTTGATTGGTGTTTCTGGTTTGCTTCGTCTCGATAGAGTTCCGCAGCGTGTCGGATTGTGAGGACCCGTTCGACTATATCGGTTCGTTTGCTTCACGGAGTCATTCTTTTTCCAAGCGGGATCTCAGGCAAGATGACCATTTCCCCAGATACCATTACTATCATTGCCATGCTAGATATTTTGATGCTATTGATTATGTTTCGTTGCCTACCACATGTTAAATATCAGCCTCTCAACAATGCCATGAAACCTTCAACCTGTTCAACCTAGCAAACCACTGATTGGCTATGTTACCGCTTGCTTAACCATGTATTAGCGTTGCTAGTTGTAGGTGCGATTGCTTCCATGTGAAAATATGGGTTCCTTGTTATATCACCATATTAATGCTATTTATTTTAATGCACCTATATGCTTGGTAAAAGGTGGAAGGCTCGGCCTTTCTAGCCTGGTGTTTTGTTCCACCTTTGCCCCCTTAGTTTCGGCTACCGGTGTTATGTTCCATAATTGAGCACTCCTAACACGATCGGAGTTGTTATGGGGACCCCCTTGATAATTCGTTTTAGATTAAAGCTGGTCTAGCAAGGCCCAACATTGGTACTACATTTGCCCACCATAATAATTCTGATAATACTGAAATGCATAGGGAGTTAGCGCTACCCGAGGAGTAATTCTACGTAATACATGGGGCCAGTGTTAATGGTGCTGGTCCAAAACAGAGCACCGTGTGGGGCCAACCCGGGGCAACTCGGGAGATTTCTATCAGGCCACCGTACACTTCACTTATCCGTCGTGTCGTGAGAACGAGATACGCGGCTCCTATCGGGATCGTCGACACGTCGGGTGGCCTTGCTGGATTAGTTTTACCTTTGACGAGATATCTTGTGCATCGGGATTCCGGTGATGCTTTGAGTAATCTCATAGTTGTGGTTTTCCACTAAGGAATCCGACGAGATCGCGAGCTTCGTGATCGAGGATTTCTATGCGGCTTGTGGTAATTTGTGATGGGCTAGTTGGAGCACCCCTGCAGGGTTAAATCTTTTCGGAAAGCCGTGCCCGCGGTTATGTGGCAACATGTAAACTTTGTTTAACACTGGTTCTAGATAACTTGAAGTTAACTTAATTAAAACTTGCCAACTGTGTGATTAACCGTGACTGTCTCTTTCATGAGTTCCTTGTCCGATTGAGGACACGGTGGGGTTATGTCTGACGTAGATAGGTGTTCAGGATCATTCATTTGATCATCAGTAGTTCACGTCCGCCATGCGTAGATCATCCCCCTCTTTATTCTTGTACTCGTAAGTTAGCCACAAAATATATGCTTAGTTGCTGCTACAGCCTCACCACTTAACCATACCTCGCCCATTAAGCTTTGCTAGTCTTGATACCTTTGGAAATGAGATTGCTGAGTCCCCTGTGGCTCACAGATTACTACAACACCAGTTGCAGGTACATGTAAAGGTTACTTGACACGAGCGCGTTGATTGTTCATTTGGAGTTGCTTCTTCTTCTTCTTCTTCATCGATCTAGGATGGGTTCCAGGCCGACAGCCTGGGATAGCAAGGATGGACGTCATTCTTATTTTCTCATTTGTTTTCGTCTGTAGTCGGACCCTGCTCTTCTTCATGATGATTATGTATTCTACTGCTATGACTCTGATGTAGCTTGTGGCGAGTGTAAGCCAATTCTTTATATATATCTCTTCTTTTCAGCACATGTACTTGTAACGATATCCATCCTTGCGACACGACGCGATGCGCTTCTATCCCTGACGAGGCCCTCGTGCCAAATTGAGGATAGGGTCGCATCTTGGGCGTGACAGAGGGGCTCTCTAGAAGGAAGTAGTTACGAGAACATATAGTTAGAGTTAGTAAATCTTTAACCCGAAAGAGAAGAGAGATCAAAACTTAGAGTATAGAAGAGGAGTGAAAGATCCTAATGCCACCTGATTGGCATGTGGGCCTGTAAGACACACAACAATGTTAGTAAAAGTTTTTGAATGTAATGAGTCAACTTGGGCCAAGGAGTTGGAAAGGGGGCTACCTATAGGCAGTCTGATCAGATACCACCTTGTGACGGCCACGATTTGATCATACACTAATCATACACGCAAATGCATATGACCAAGCTCAAGGACTCACGGGAAGATATCACAACACAACTCTGAACACAAATAAGAACATACAAGCTTCATATTACAAGCCAGGGGCCTCTAGGACTAGAATACAGAAGCTTGAGAAAGACACGAGTACAACAAGGATAATGCCTTAGAGAAGGCTAGCACAAATGATACATCGATCGAACGAGGCGAGGACTCCTTCCTGGGAACCTCCTAAACTACTCCTGGTCGTTAGCGACCTCCATGTAGTAGTCGACACCGTCGAGGTAGTAGGCGTCATCGGCGGGATACGCCATCTCCTGGGCTCCATCATCGGGTCGCAACAATCGTATCAAGGGGAATGGGGGAGCAAAGCAACGTTGAGTACTCATCCAAAGTACTTGCATGAATGGCATCAGAAATGTACTAAGTATGCATCGGTATTAAAGGAATGGGACTATCTGTGGACTGACTGCAACAATGCGAGAATAGAAAGAGAAGGACTAGTCCTATGGAAGACTAGCATCTTCAGCGTCTTGCGTCAATAGACGAGAGTAGAGCAAGTAACAGAAATATATAGTCATATTGTTGCAGCAATATTAACTAAGATCACGCCCAAAGATTCTTCCTCGACTCCGTGGGAGAAAGCAATCTCGAAGAAAACATTCCAGTTAAGTAACATTTGAAGTTGTATAAGATGGGGACACAACTCCAAGTCGTCTGGTAACCGTGTACACAACTATTCGAATAGTTAATTTTCATCCTTGCAGGGGTGCACCACAATACCCAACACGCTTGATAAACTCTGGCTGGACACACTTTCCTGTGTCATGCCCAGCTTTAGAGCATCCACACGTCGCAACCCTACCTAGGGTTAACAGAGAGGACAGCCTGCTGATCTAAATCCTAAGCGCGCAGGGTTCATGGACCCATCATCCTTTGCGCTCCTGTACGTTCCGTGGGTGTCCGATGTCAGTCATGGCACCTCTTATACTACAAAGATGCTTATCCGTGCCACGCAGGCGCGCGTCGCTCCATTGCTGACGTCTGAAGAGTTCGGGTGATACGATGATGTCGAGTACCCATAACTTCTCCCACAAGAAGGTTAGTGCAAAAAGGTCTCCCGACCAACTCATATCAAATACCCAAATCCTCTTAGAGATTTAATTAACACTGCAGTGATGATCACCAATCCACTACATGTGGTCCCATCAACCCGTTTCGAGGATGTGTGGCAAAGGCCCAGAATGCCCGGCCATGCCCTGTCACATTCACGCGGGAATCCACCCGCAACACAGCTTATGAACCCAGTGGCAAGGTCAAGTAACTGTGTGTCTATAACACTAGAGGGATCCGAGTTATCACCCTCGATGGATTCCGAATGATGTAATCATCAAGGTGGTTAGGGAGGAATCTCCCTCGATGGACAATGCTTGATGGGTTGTATGACGGAGTCATTATCGAAG
Organism: Hordeum vulgare subsp. vulgare; assembly: GCF_904849725.1. Lineage (NCBI taxonomy): Eukaryota > Viridiplantae > Streptophyta > Magnoliopsida > Poales > Poaceae > Hordeum > Hordeum vulgare. The sequence continues at coordinate 185,038,584 of NC_058521.1, forward strand.
GTGGTGAAGGAGGAATCACCCTACGAGAACCACCGCCGGTTGATGACCCACAAGTATAGGGGATCAATCGTAGTCCTTTCTATAAGTAAGAGTGTCGAACCCAACGAGGAGCAGAAGGATCTGACAAGTGGTTTTCAGCAAGGAAAAACTTGCAGGCACTGAAATTGTCGGTAACAAGTGATTGTGTGGTGAGATGATTCGTAGGAAGCAACAAGTAACAAAAGTAGCAACGGTGCAGCAAAGTGGCCCAATCCCTTTTGTAGCAAGGGACAAGCCTGGACAAAGTCTTATAGGAGGAAAAACGCTCCTGACGACACACGGGAATTTCTGTCATGCTAGTTTCATCATGTTCATATGATTCGCGTTCGTTACTTTGATAGTTTGATATGTGGGTGGACTGGCGCTTGGGTACTGGCCTTACTTGTACAAGCATCCCACTTATGATTAACCCTCTCGCAAGCATCCGCAACTACGAAAGAAGAATTAAGACAAATCTAACCATAGCATGAAACTAGTGGATCCAAATTAGCCCCTTACGAAGCAACGCATAAACTAGGGTTTAAGCTTCTGTCACTCTAGCAACCCATCATCTACTTACTACTTCCCAATGCTTTCCTCTAGGCCCAAATAATGGTGAAGTGTTATGTAGTCGACATTCACATAACACCACTAGAGGAAAAACAACATACAACATATCAAAATACCGAACGAATACCAAATTCACATGACTATTATTAGCATGACTTATCCCATGTCCTCAGGAACAAAAGTAACTACTCACAAAGCATAATAATAATCATGATCAGAGGTGTAATGAGTAGCATCAAGGATATGAACATAAACTCTTCCACCAAGTAATCCAACTAGCATCAACTACAAAGAGTAATCAACACTACTAGCAACCTTACAAGTACCAATCGGAGTCGCGAGACAGAGATTGGTTACAAGAGATGAACTAGGATTTGGAGATGAGATGGTGCTGGTGAAGATGTTGATGGTGATGAGTCCCCTCCCATGAGACGAGTGTTGGTGATGACGATGGCAACGATTTCCCCCTCCGGGAGGGAAGCTTCCCCGGAAGGATCGTCCTGCCGGAGCTCTAGTTTGGTTCTGCTCAAGTTCCGCCTCGTGGCGGCGGCGACACCACGAAAAAGCTCCCTTGTGATTTTTTCCTGGACGAAACCCTCCATATAGCAAAAGAGGGGGGCCAGTGGGCCAGTGGGCTGCCCACAAGCCCCCATGGCGCGGCCTAGGGGGGGTGGATGCGCCGTGCAGGCTTGTGGGCACCCCCTGGTGCCCCTCCGGCACTTCTTCAGCCCAGTATTTTTTATAAATTGAAAAAAAAATCTTCGTTGATTTTCACGGCGTTTGGAGTTGCGCAGAATAGGTATCTCAACTTTGCTCTACTTTCAGGCCAGAATTCCAGTTGCCTGTATTCTCCCTCTTCATGTAAACCTTGCAAAATAAGAGAGAAAAGGCATAAGAATAGTACCGTGAAGTGAAATAACAGCAAAAGAAGCGATAAATATCAACATGAACACATGATGCAAAATGGACGTGTCAACTCCCCCAAGCTTAGACCTCGCTTGTCCTCAAGCGAAAGCTTAGCTCAATAAATATGTCCACATGTTTAGGGAGCAAGGTGTCAACAAAACAATATACGAACATGCAAGCATCATGATTATGATCAGAACAACAATACAACATATAATCTCTCATGCTAAAGTGATAATTCCTTCACAAAGTAAAGCATGGATCAAGAACCTTACCGACAAGTAACAACCGATAGCCTTTAGTCATTGAAGCAATTGCAATTTATCACAACATCAGAAAGAGTCAAGTAAGAGCTTGTAAAGCAAATCCACATACTCATTCTTTCGTTCTCTACAATTGCTACAACTCACGTGGTACTCATGAGATAAAAGTTTCAGCTGGACACAGAGAAAGATAGGGGCTTATAGTTTTGCCTCCCAACTGCTTACCTGAAGGGTAATGTCAACAATAATAATTCATGAATACTTACCTCCAAGTTGACATATGAATATAGATCTTTCCCAAGCATATGACGGTAGCCAAGATAGAGGCGAAATGAGGAATTGGTGAAGGTCACCATGACTCTTTCAGGGACAAAAAGTAAAGGTACAAGATAGGCCCTTCGCAGAGGGAAGCAGAGGTTGTCATGCTCTTTTGAGGTTTGGATGCGTGTCCTCTTAGTGCGGAGGAACGTCACTTTATATTGCCTCCTGTGATAAAGAACTTTATTATGCAGTATGTCGCTTTTATGTCTTCCTCATCACATGTTTGTATAAATCTTATTTTCCACACACTAATAGATCATACATATTAGAGAGCAATTTTTATTGCTTGCACCGATGACAACTTACTTGAGGGATCTTATTCAATCCATAGGTAGGTATGGTGGACACTCATGGCAAAACTGGTTTGAAGGTTTATGGATGCACAAGTAGTATCTCTACTTGGTGCGGGAATTTTGGCTAATATGAGGTGCAAACACAATCCATTACGTTGTCTTCCTTGTCCAACATCTACTTCTAGGCATGCAATAGTTTGGTGAGTGTTCACAATCATAGATGGTGTCAGAGATGATATATTTATATGTGAACCTCTCCTTCTTTATCACTTCCTATTAATTGCAACAATGACCAAGGTCTACGTTTTCCTACCCTCAACAAGTTCCAATCATCATACTTTTTATATGTGAATCCATCACTTCCCATAAGATCACTACATGATCTTTCATGCCTTTGTTCTATTCTCACTCTTCTGATCATGGCAAGAGGCAAAATCCTTCAAGTAAGACACTCTTTATTGTATGGATCACGAGAAAGAATACATCGGGGGTGACACAAAGCAAAACTCAAGACTAAAACACTAAGACTTTTAGTCAACTAGAAAAAGAAAACTGAAAAGTAAAACTAAAACAAAGGTAAATGCAAAAGATGTGATGGTGATACGATACCGGGGCAACTCCCCCAAGCTGGGCACAAGCCAAGGGGATTGCCCATACCAATGCTCAGTTGTCTTCCTTTGGAGGTGATGGTGGAGTTGTTTCAACATGAGTTTGATCCTCCGTCTTCCAAGGCATAGGTGCTCCATCATGGAAAGATGAACGAGTCTCCGAAATCCTCAAATCTGCAGCCAACCTTATTGATTTAAATCTGTACTCATACTCACAGTTTTAGTTTTGCAGGTCATAGATCTGGCCGTGGAGTTGATCAACCCTGTCATAGAGCCTGGAGAGGTGCTTCCCAATGTCATTGGCATCAATCCTGTGCTTGTTGGTGAACTCCGTGATCATCATGTGGTTGGCGTTGAGTCCACGCTCCACCATCGCTTGGCACTTGAAGACTTGTTGCTACATTGCTTCGAGCCTCGTCTCCATGCTTCCGGTCTTCTTAGGCCCCTCAACATCACGGATGTGCAACATCCCCTCACACATCTCGATAGATTGAGGGTGTTGAAGCACTTCTGTGAGGTAAGGATTGATGACCTTCTCGAAGATCTTGTCCTTAGGAGTTTTTGGGGAAGTCATGGCGATCTAGATCTGCAACAGAAACAGGCTCGAAACGAAAAACAGAGGAAATCTGCGTGATGCACGGGTCAGAACAAACGGAAGTATATATTATGATTTTTTCTAGACCATAAGGAGTACCGTGCACGAAAACGGAGTCCGAGAGGCGCACGAGGTGGCCACAAGCCCTCACGGCGCGTCCAGGGGGTGGGCCCGTGCCATGCAGGCTTGTCGCCTCCTCGCGCACTTTTCGGACTACTTCCATTTTTTGTATTTTTTCAAATATTCCAAAACGGAGGAAATTTCCTATTGGAAAAGCTTTGGACTCTGTTTTCTTACCGAATCACATACCTCTTCGTTTTCGGAGTCTGAAACAGGCTAATAAATGTCCCTTAGGTATTCTTCCGGAGTTATGGTATTGATGATATTGCTTTCAACATTTATGGGAGTACCCGAGATATAATGCTTGATTCTCTGCCCATTTACCACTCTCGGACAATTACCTTCTGTGTTGTTGATCTTGATAGCACCAGAGTGATATACTTCCTCAACAACATAGGGACCTTCCCATTTAGAGAGAAGCTTGCCTGCAAAGAATCTTAAACGAGAGTTATATAGCAAGACATAATCACCTACATTGAACTCACGCTTTTGTATTCTCTTATCATGCCACCTCTTAACCTTCTCTTTTAAGAGCTTGGCATTCTCATATGCTTGAGTTCTCCACTCATCAAGCGAGCTTATGTCAAATAACCTCTTCTCATCGGCAAGTTTGAAATCAAAGTTGAGCTCTTTGATTGACCAATAAGCTTTATGCTCTAGCTCAAGAGGTAAGTGACATGCTTTACCATACACCATTTTGTACGAAGACATGCCCTTGGGATTCTTATAGGCAGTTCTATAAGCCCACAGTGCATCATCGAGCTTCTTAGACCAATTCTTTCTAGACCTGTTGACAGTCTTTTGTAGAATCAGTTTAATCTCTGTGTTGCTTAGCTCTACTTGACCCCTGGACTGAGGGTGATAGGGAGACGCAATTCTATGGTTGACATCGTACTTAGCAAGCATTTTACGGAAAGCACCATGAATGAAGTGTGAACCACCGTCGGTCATTAGATATCTAGGGACTCCAAATCTAGGGAAGATAACTTCTTTCAGCATCTTGATAGAAGTGTTGTGATCAGCACTACTAGTGGGGATAGCTTCTACCCACTTAGTGATGTAATCAACAACAACTAAGATATGCGTATACCCGTTGGATTTTGGAAAAGGTCCCATATAATCAAAGCCCCAGACATCAAATGGTTCAATGACAAGTGAATAGTTCATAGGCATTTCCTAACGTTTGCTAATATTACCTATTCTTTGACATTCGTCAACAGACAAGACAAACTTACGGGCATCGTTGAAGAGAGTGGGCCAATAGAATCCTGATTGCAATACCTTGTGTGCAGTTCTATCTCCCGCATGGTGTCCTCCATAGGCCTCGGAGTGACACTTCTGTAGGATCTGTCCGTGCTCATGTTCAGGTACACAACGTCTAATAACACCATATACTCCTTCCTTATAAAGGTGAGGATCATCCCAAAAGTAATGCCTCAAGTCAAAGAAGAACTTCTTCTTTTGCTGGTACGTGAAACTAGGTGGTATGTATTTGGCAATGATATAGTTCGCATAATCAGCATACCACGGTGCACTACGTGAAGTATTGATGACATTCAATTGCTCATCGGGAAAGCTATCATCAATAGGTTGTGGGTCATCAAGAACGTTCTCCCACCTAGACAAGTTATCTGCTACTGGGTTATCAGCACCCTTTCTGTCGATAACGTGCATATCAAATTCTTGTAGCAAGAGAACCCATTTGATAAGTCTAGGTTTAGCGTCCTTCTTCTCCATGAGGTACTTAATAGCAGCATGATCAGTGTGAATAGTGACTTTGGAATCAACTATGTAAGACCTGAACTTTTCACATGCAAACACGACTGCTAAAAATTCCTTCTCCGTAGTAGCATAATTTCTCTGGGCACTGTCTAGAGTTTTACTAGCATAGTGAATGACATTCAACTTCTTATCGACTCTTTGCCCTAGAACAACACCAACAGCATAATCACTAGCGTCACACATGATTTCAAAGGGTAGGTTCCAATCAGGTGGTTGAACAATAGGTGCAGTTATCAAAGCCCTCTTAAGTATTTTGAAAGCTTCCTCACAATCATCGTCAAAGACAAAAGGAATTTCCTTTTGCAAGTGATGGGTAAGAGGCCTAGAAATCTTAGAGAAGTCTTTAATAAACCTTCTATAGAAACCAACATGACCAAGGAAACTTCTTATTCCTCTGATATCTGTGGGGTATGGCATTTTCTCGATTGCATCAACCTTATCCTTATCGACTTCAATACCTCTTTCAGAAATTTTATGTCCTAAGGCGATGCCTTCATTAACCATAAAGTGGGACTTCTCCCAATTCAAGACAAGATTGGTGTCTTTACATCTGTGGACTCGATAAAGGTTGCTGAGGAAATCATCAATGGAAGACCCGTAAACGGAGAAGTCATCCATGAAAACCTCAACAATCTTTTCACAAAAGTCAGAGAATATAGCTATGATACATCTTTGAAAGGTGGCAGGTGCATTACATAAGACAAAAGGCATACGTCTATAAGCAAAGGTACCGAAAGGGCAGGTGAAAGTGGTTTTATCCTCATCAGATTGTGCAACTCGTATTTGGGAGAAACCAGAATAACCGTCTAGAAAACAGAAGTGTGTGTGTTTGGACAACCTTTCTAGCATTTGGTCGATAAAAGGCAGAGGGTAATGATCTTTCCTAGTGGCCTTATTCAACTTCCTAAAATCAATCACCATCCTATAGCCAGTAATAATCCTGTGTGGGATCAACTCATCCTTATCATTAGGGACAACGGTAATGCCTCCCTTCTTAGGAACGCAATGCACCGAACTCACCCAATCGCTATGAGCAACAGGATAGATAATACCCGCTTCCAGGAGCTTTAGTATTTCTTTTCTTACTACTTCTTTCATCTTAGGATTTAATATCCTTTGATGATCAGCAACTGGTTAGAAATTAGGATCAGTTTTAATCTTGTGCTGGCATAGAGTGGGACTAATGCCCTTAAGATCATCAAGAGTATATCCAATAGCAGCACAGTGCTTCCTCAGAGTTTTTAGCAACTTCTTTTCTTCATGCTCCGAGAGGCTAGCACTAATAATGACAGGATATTACTCCTTTTCATCAAGATAGGCATACTTAAGAGTATCAGGCAACTGTTTAAGCTCGAACACAGGGTCACCCTTTGGTGGAGCTGGATCCCCAAGCAGTTCAACAGACAAGTTATTCTTAAGGATAGGCTATTGTTCTAAGACAGCTCTATTTATTTCATCCCTTTTATCCATATGCATATCATTTTCATGCTCAAGCAAGTATTGCTCTAAGGGATCAGTAGGAGGTACGGCAATAGAAGCTAATGCAATAGTTTCATCCCTACTAGGCAACTCCTTTTCAGGAGGTTGTCTACCAAACTTAGAGAAATTGAACTCATGTGACACACCTTCAAAGCCAACAGTGACAGTTTGCTTTTCACAGTCAATATGAGCATTGATAGTATTGAGAAAAGGTCTGCCAAATATGATGGGACAAAAGCTATCTTGAGCGGTTGCAAGAACGAGGAAATCAGCAGGATACTTCGTTTTACCACACAAGACTTCAACATCCCTAACAATTCCCAAAGGGAAGATAGTATCTCTATTGGCAAGCTGAATAGTGACATCTATAGGTTCTATCTCAACAAGTGCAATCTCATCTTTGACTTCGTCGTATAAGGATTGAGGTATTGCACTAACACTAGCACCCAAGTCACATAAACCATGATAACAATGATCTCCTATCTTAACAGAAACCACAGGCATGCCAACAACAGGCCTATGTTTGTCTCTAGCGTGAGGCTTAGCAATTCTAGCAGCATCTTCACACAAGTGAATATTATGTCCCTCAACTTCTTCAGACAGAAGATCTTTGATAATAGCAATCCTAGGTTCAACTCTAATTTGCTCAGGGGGTGTAGGTGTTCTAATATAGCCTCTACGTATCACAGTTGAAGCTTTAGAATGATCCTTTATCCTAACAGGGAAAGGTGGTTTCTCAATGTAAGCACTGGGAACAACAGGATCATTATAGGCAATGACTTTCTCTTCAACTGGAGTGGGTTTAACTACATTGACTTCTAAAGGAGGATGAAATTAAAACCACTTCTCTTTGGGGAGATCAATATGAGCAGCAAAGGATTCACACAATGAAGCTACTATCTCAGAGTCAAGTCCATACTTAGCGCTAAAGTCACAAAAAGTATTTGTCTCAACAAAGGATTTAACGCAATCAAAAGTGAAATTCATACCTGACTCCTTACCTTCTTAAAGCTCCCAATCTTCAGAGTTGCGTTTAATTCTCTCCAATAAATTCCACTTGAAGTCAATATCTCTCTTTATAAAAGAACCGGTACAAGAAGTGTCAAGCATGGTGCGATCATCATGAGAAAGCCGAGCATAGAAGTTCTGAATGACAATTTCTCTCGAGAGCTGATGATTGGGGCATTAATATAGCATTGATTTAAGCCTACCCCAAGCTTGAGCGATGCTTTCTCTGTCACGAGGCCAAAAATTATAAATATAATTCCAATCACGATGTACTAAATGCATAGGATAAAACTTCTGATGAAATTCCAATTTCAATCGATTGTAGTCCCATGATCCAGTATCATCACATAGCCTATACCATGTCAACGCCTTATCCTTCAAAGATAAAGGAAATACCTTCTTCTTGACCTCATCCTTGGGCACACCTGCAAGCTTAAACAAACTACAAACTTCATCTACATAGATCAGATGCAAGTCTGGATGTGATGTTCCATCCCCTGTAAAAGGATTAGCCAGCAGTTTCTCAAGCATACCTGAAGGAAATTCAAAGAAAATATTTTCAGTAGGTGCATCAGGTTGAGGAGAAACCATTCGTGCTTCCGTTCGAGGTGAAGATACCCCGAACAAGCCCCTCAAAGGATTAGTATCCATAGTGACAAGTGACAATAAATTTCAGCACACTATATGAATGTTTCCTTACCAAGTTCCACTTACCACAGGCGCTTCACTCCCCGGCAATGGCGCCAGAAAAGAGTCTTGATGACCCACAAGTATAGGGGATCAATCGTAGTCCTTTCGATAAGCAAGAGTGTTGAACCCAACGAGGAGCAGAAGGATCTGACAAGTGGTTTTCAGCAAGGAAAAATCTGCAAGCACTGAAATTGTCGGTAACAAGTGATTGTGTGGTGAGATGATTCGTAGCAAGCAAGAAGTAACAAAACTAGAAACGGTGCAGCAAAGTGGACCAATCCCTTTTGTAGCAAGGGACAAGCCTGGATAAAGTCTTATAGGAGGAAAAACGCCCCCGGGGACACACGGGAATTTCTGTCATGCTAGTTTCATCATGTTCATATGATTCACGTTCGTTACTTTGATAGTTTGATATGTGGGTGGACCGGAGCTTGGATACTACCCTTACTTGGACAAGCATCCCACTTATGATTAACCCCTCTCGCAAGCATCCGCAACCACGAAAGAAGAATTAAGACAAAGTCTAACCATAGCATTAAACTAGTGGATCCAAATCAGCCCCTTACGAAGCAACACATAAACTAGGGTTTAAGCTTCTGTCACTCTAGCAACCCATCATCTACTTACTAATTCCCAATGCCTTCCTCTAGGCCCAAATAATGGTGAAGTGTTATGTAGTCTACATTCACATAACACCACTAGAGGAAAAACAACATACAACATATCAAAATACCGAACGAATACCAAATTCACATGACTATTATTAGCATGACTTATCCCATGTCCTCATGAACAAAAGTAACTACTCACAAAGCATAATCATAATCATGATCATAGGTGTAATGAGTAGCATCAAGGATCTGAACATAAACTCTTCCACCAAGTAATCCAACTAGCATCAACTACAAACAGTAATCAACACTACTAGCAACCTTACAAGTACCAATTGGAGTCGCGAGACGGAGATTGGTTACAAGAGATGAACTAGGGTTTGGAGATGAGATGGTGCTGGTGAAGATGTTGATGGTGACGAGTCCTCTCTGATGAGAGGAGTGTTGGTGATGACGATGGCGACGATTTCCTCCTCCGAGAGGGAAGTTTCCCCGGCAGGATCGTCCTGCCGGAGCTCTAGATTGGTTCTGCTCAAGTTCCGCCTCGTGGCGGCGGTGAAACCACGAAAAAGCTCCCTTGTGATTTTTTCCTGGACGAAACCCTCCACATAGCAAAAGAGGGGGCCAGTGGGTTGCCCACAGGCCCCATGGCGCGACCTGGGGGGTGGCCGCGCCGTGCTGGCTTGTGGGAACCCCTTGATGCCCCTCCGACACTTCTTCGGCCCAGTATTTTTTCTAAATTGGGAAAGAAAATCTCCGTTGATTTTCACGGCGTTTGGAGTTGCGCAGAATAGGTATCTCAACTTTGCTCCACTTTCAGGCCAGAATTCCAGTTGCCGATATTCTCCCTCTTCATGTAAACCTTGCAAAATAAGAGAGAAAAGGCATAAGAATAGTATCGTGAAGTGAAATAACAGCAAAAGAAGCGATAAATATCAACATGAAATCATGATGCAAAATGGACGTATCACCGGTCAACTACACTACAACGCTAATATCGAAGTACGGAACGAGGTGTCACCCTCGGTACTAGATGGTAGCTCTAAAGAGTCATACAACTAAGATGGTGTGAGTGATATGACAGGTCTTGGCTCGTCAATCATATGATCGAGACTTGATGAAAAAGCAAGGGCAACTGGACTAAGGGGGTCAAAGGGGATCACAGCTCCACCTATACTAAGCAGTTTAAAGTGCGATAGAGTAAAGTAGGAGTTAATCAGAAACAGGCAATGCATAAGAATAGGAGCTATCTACAACAGTAGCAAAATCTAATGCACGCACGAGGGATCAAGAATAGGCAATATAGGAATGATCAAGGGGGGTTTGCTTGCATGGTTGCTCTTTAGACAAAAACGGATCCTCAACCGGGAAGTAGTCAATCACGGGATCATAATCGGTCTTGGGGGTCTACCGAAAAGGAAGTAACATAGAGGAAACACAATAAGTAATAGAGCAATCAAATGCATCACAAAGTATGACATGGTTATAGGCAACGCTAGGCATGAGCTAACACAGTACTAGACGTCATGGATGGATCGGGAAAATATCTCACGATTTTCCCGGGTCTTTGGCTACTATAGGACACGCGGAAACCATGGAAAATTTCCATGTTAGCTATGCTACGGACGCGTGATAGACGAACATACATCGTAATCGGATCCGTGTCGTTTTTGTTATCAACTTTCATGTATAAATTATTTTCATCTGGATTACTGTTTATTTCATATGATTTTTCAAGTTTAAATGATTTTTTGAATTTCTAGAATTATTTTGATCCGAAAATAAAACAACAAAATTTTTTTGCCTCATGCTACTCTAACTTGTGTGTATGTAAGTGGGACATTGGGGTTGGGTGGACCAAATCAAAATTACTAGTTAACACAGGGTATGTGGCCCACATGTAATAGGCACATAGATTAAATATGGATCTAATCAAAATGAGTGGTCCACATGAAATAAGCCTAGACTAATTAATCACTAAATTAACATAAACTAATTAGGCTCTAGCAATACTTACCATGCTTCAGTTGTGCTTGCCATGGCCAAGCACAAGAGGTGCCGGATCACTAGCAGTAGCAAGGTAGCATCATTAGCATATCACGAGGCAGCAGTAGCCATGACAACATGAGTAGTAAATAGCAGCAGCAGAGCAACACACAGTGTGTTGAGGCATAGTTTATGCCTAAGTAATTTTGGTGATTGATGACAGCACCGTACAGGACTAATCGTGTGTGTCAAGGTTTCAGGTAACACTCGTCAACGGCACAAGACGACACGTCTCCTCTCTTCTGGAACGGAAGCACGACGCTCTCTACGATTCTCTTTATTTGAGTCATAGGAAAGCCGTACTATTAAGAGGGGATCCGTAGTGGAAAGGTTTGGGTGGAATCTATCTTTACACACGCACACTTCACATTCTCCCTTTCCTTATCTTTTGGAGCGGCCCTCGCCTATTCGTCTCGTTTATCTCTACAAAATGGTCCCCAGCGGTAGTACCGCTGGACTGCCAGCGGTAGTACCGCTGCAGCCAGCGGTAGTACCGCTGGCCAGCGGTAGTACCGCCCCTGGTCAGCGGTAGTACCGCTCCAGGTGTTTTGTTCCACCTACCTAGCGGTAGTTTGTGGACGGACCCTTTTGCGAAGACTTTCCCGGCGGTAGTAGTGCTTGTGCACTACCAAGGGGCTGGCGGTAGTACCGCTGGTGTCAGTGGTAGTACCGCTAGTGTCAGCGGTAGTACCGCTGGAGGCCCAGCGGTAGTACCGCTGCAGCCAGCGGTAGTACCGCACGGCAGCGGTAGTACCGCTCAGGCACAACGGTAGTACCGCTGGTCCTCGGGCAGAGAGTGGGAAAACGGTCTGATTTCCCCCCCCCACTAAATAAAGGGTTCTTCTAGCTGAGGAACCCTATCTCTTACCTCTCTAAGCTCCATTGTTGCTCCACAAGCTCTAAAGTGCCCGATCTCTCTCCCTAGCCAATCAAACTTGTTGATTCTTTAGGGATTGGTTGAGAAGGCCTAGATCCACACTTCCACCAAGAGAAAAGTTGATTCCCCCACCAATCCCTTGCGGATCTTGTTACTCTTGGATGTTTGAGCATCCTAGATGGTTGAGGTCACCTCGAAGCCATATTCCATTGTGGTGAAGCTTCGTGGTTTAGTTGGGAGCCTCCAAGCTTTGTGTGGAGTTGCCCCAACCTTGTTTGTAAAGGTTCGGTCGTCGCCTTCAAGGGCACCTATAGTGGAATCACGGTACCTTGCATCGTGCGAGGGCGTGAGGAGTATACGGTGGCCTTAGTGGCTTTTTGGGGAGCATTGTGCCTCCACACCGCTCCAACGGAGACGTACTTCCTGTCAAAGGGAAGGAACTTCGGTAACACATCCTCGTCTCCATCGGTTCCACTTGTGGTTATCTCTAACCTTTACTTTGTATTTGCGTATGCTTGTGACTATATCTTATGTGTCTTAATAGCTCTTGTTGTTAGCTTCTATAGGGTTCACCTCTTTGCCATATTATTTGTGAACCCGCATAGTGTTGACCTTAACTTGTTAAGATTAATTAAAAAGTGGTCGTTGTCTATTCACCTCCCCCTCTAGCCAACCATATCGATCCTTTCAATTAGTATGAGAGCCACGTCTCTTTATTAGGGGTTTAACCACCCGAAGAGTATGGAAGGCGGAGAGGAAGTTAACTGTGGGCAACCCGAGGACATGGACTTGACTTCGGTCACAAGGGACGACTTGAATACGGCTATGGCCGCCCTCAAGACGTCCTTGACGAGCGAAGTCAAAACTATGCTTAAAGAATTAATTGATGGTCTTAAAAGTTCACCCGAACCGGCTTTAGTGGTTAAACCCACCATTTCCGATTCGGAGGCCAACTGCTCTAAGGAAGCGGCTAAAGGTATGCAACCTGCTTCACCTCACGAAAAGGATGGGACTGGAACATATGCTTCGGTTCCACCTCCCATGACATATGGAGGACCCGTTCTCGCACCTCGTCTTAATCCTGTTGGTCCTCCTCCTAAACTTGTGAAAGGTGACTTTGCTAACTGGGTATTTTCTATTAAGTCTCATTTGAATCACAGCTCAACAAACTTGTGGAGAATTATCGAGAAAGGATATTATCCCCATGACCCAAGCAACCTCACTCCAAGAGAAGATGCAGACAATCAATATAATCACTCTGCGTTGTTTATTCTCCAGTCTGCTGTACCACCTGAAGATCTTCCCCACTTGCGTCCCTTCACATTGGCCAACGATTGTTGGGAGCATATTATGGTACTGTACAAGGGAAGCTCAAGTATTCAACGATCCAACTATGAAGTGATACTTCATAAGGCCGATGAGTTTGTGATGAAGGAAGACGAGGACCCTCGTGATCTCTATCGGAGGGTGACTGCTATAGCTGTGGCACTAAAGGATCATGGGTGTAAGGATGAGGATGATACATGGGTCAAGCGCAAGTTTCTCAAAGCCATCATGCCTTTCAATAAGGCCATGTCATCTGTCATTCGTCAGCGGCCAGACTTCCACTCCTTGTCTTCCAGTGAAGTGTTGGATGAGTTCATTGCAATGTCAATCATGAACGAAACAGCCGACAATGCACTTGCTCGTGTCCGATCAAAAACCACTTCACCCAACCTTGCGTTGAAAGCAAGAGCAATGCTTGAAGAAGAAGAAGAAGAGGAGGAAGAGGAGAGCTGCCCTGAAGACACAGGGTATGCTTATCATGAGCACATGGCTCTTGCATCAAGGCAATTCTAGGGAAATAAAAGGAACTCAAGACCCACCTTCAACAAGAACAACTCGAGTGGTTTCAAACCCAAACAACGAGTGAGGACATGTTATAACTGTGGCAACGTGAGTCACTTCGTGGCAGAATGTCCCTATGAGAAGAGGGAAGACAACGGAGGCAAGCTAATTCGCAAAGACAAAACCAAATCATTTCCAATCAAGAACAACTTTGTGAAGAAACCTCACCCAAAAGGGATGGTGGCCCTGGAGGAGTATCCTTCTGATGATGATGGCGATGATGATGATACAGTGGCAACGGCAACTGTTGCTATCGCCACTACCTCTTCCCAGAAAGTGTCTCTCTTCAACGCCCCCAACGAGAACCACATCACCAAGTGCCTCATGGCAAAAGGTACCAATCAGGTAACTCCCATCATTAAGACCAACATTGCTTCTACTCCTTCATTGTTAAATTGTGTAGAAGGTAGTGATGTTGGAGAGCTTAATGAGCATGATCTTGATAAGTTTCTATGCACTATTAAGGGAGAACCCAAGAAGCACTTTGTTGCTCTCTTGGAACAACTGGGTGAGGCCACTGACCTCATTGAGTCTCATGAGGAGACTATCTTCGAGCTACAGGGACATAGCCGTGACTATGCCGATGAAATTGCCGAATTATCTAGTGCTCTAGAAGAAGAGCGCACTCTTCGTTTGGCTCTTGAGGAGTCATATAACGATGACTGCGCTAAAATGCAAAAGAAACTAGATCATGATGTTGTTCTTACTCGCATGCTTAAATCTGAGAAGTATGCTCTTGAAGTTGGCCGTGACAGACTCAAAGAAGAGTTTGACATACTTGACAAGGCCCACAAAGCCTTGAAAGGTGTTCATTTCTCTCTGAAAGAGTCTCATGATCAACTCCAAGCAAAGCTTATCAAGGAGATCTCTACTTGTCCTCCCTTTGTGGTAATTGATAATACTTGTGCAACTAACCCTCGTTGTGAGCATGTTCATCTTATGGAGGAAAATGCCAAGTTAAAACAGAAACTTGAGAAGGGCCTTGCGGCATGCAGACAAGGTGAGAAGAGTCTGAACGATCTCTTGAGCACTCAGAAGGGTGTTGTAGGAAAAGAAGGACTTGGACTTACCTCCAAGTCAAAAGGTAAAAGGAAGAACAAGAACAAACGATCTCTCACCCTCATGGACATCTTTGTCAAAGAGGGTGAGGGGACTCAGAAGGTGAACAGGAAAAATGTGGACCACGGGAACCCCAAGAAGGGCAAAAATGTTCCTACTAACATAGCCGGCAAACTCAATTCTTCTTATGTTTTATGTTGTGCTAGTGACGGGCATGTTTATGCCAGATTTGTTGGTTCCTACGATGAAGATATTGAATGGGCTATCTGGGTTCCTACAACCCTTGTCTCTAACATGAAAGGACCCATTAAAAAATGGGTACCTAAAACCAAGCCTTGATCTTTTGCAGGAATTTGCTTCCGGTGGGGTGTCATGGTTGCTCGATAGTGGAGCAACAAATCATATGACCGGAAGCAAGGACTTAGTGGTGGATGTGCATCCTTCTCCATCTATGCCCACCCATGTCCAATTCGCCGATGCATCCTCGTCAAAGGTATTGGGATTTGGTAAGGTGGTCGTCTCTCAAGATTTATCTATTGAGAAGGTCATGCTTGTTGAGTCACTTGCCTACAATTTACTTTCAGTTTGTCAACTTGCAATCATGGGTTTTTCCACTTTCTTTAATATTGACACCGTGGTCCTCCTAAGGAGCAAGACTCTTAAAGTAGCCTATGTTGGACATGTCAAAAATGGTCTCTATGTGGTGAACTTCTCAAGGCGACCCACTAAGACTGCGACATGTTTAATGGCTAAAGTTGACGTGGGCTGGCTTTGGCATCGCCGGTTAGCTCATGTCAATATGAGATCTTTGCAAAGTCTCCTGACAGGGGACCATGTTCGTGGACTAACAAATGTGAGCTTTGCTAAAGACCGTGTTTACAGTGCTTGCATTGAATGAAAGATTCATGAAACTGCTCATCGTCCAACGACTCTTATCTACACTAAGAGGCCATTGGAACTCCTCCATATGGATCTGTTTGGTCCTCCAACATTTGATAGTCTTGGAGGCAGAAAAATGTTGCTTAGTGATTGTTGACGACTACTCAAGATATACCTTGGTATATTTCTTCAAAAGGAAGAGTGAAACTGAACAAACAGTCATCAACTTTGCTAATGAAGCTCAACGTCAACATGAAGCAACGATCTTGATGATTAGGAGTGACAACGGCACCGAGTTCAAGAACTACACCCTAGATGAGTTTCTAGGTGATGAGGGAATAAAGCACCAATATTCTGCACCATATACCCCTCAGCAAAACGGCATGGCAGAAAGGAAGAACCGGACCTTGATAGATGCTGCAAGAACAATGATGGCAGAATTCAAATCTCCATACAACTTCTGGGCAGAGGCCATCAACACAGCATGTCATGCGTCCAATCGGCTCTACATCCGCAAAGGCTTGAACAAGACTCCGTATGAGATTCTAACTGGAAACAAGCCCAATCTCAAGTACTTCTGGGTATTCGGTTGTAAGTGTTTCATTCTTAAAAAGGGAGCTCGGTTAGCTAAATTTGATTCTAGAGCACATGAGGGTATCTTTGTTGGTTATGCTACAAACTCTCATGCTTACCGTGTCCTCAACAAGTCCACCGGACTAATTGAGGAGACGTGTAACGTAGAGTTTGACGAAAATAATGGCTCCCAAGTGGACCAAAGTGGTCTTTTTGATATAGGTGATGAAATTCCTCCTGAAGCCATAAGAAGAATGGGGATTGGTCAAATACTCCCCATTGAGGAACCCCTTGTGGCCGAAGGAGAAGGACAATGCTCTACTCAAGTGGAGCCATCACCCTCACAAGCCCCACACGCTTCCGATGAACAAAGAGAAGACTCTCAACAAGTTGATCAAGCTCACGGTCAAGATCAATTGCCTAACAATGGTGATATGCCCCATGATATTCAAGCACTACTACCAGACCCTGAACCAGCACAAGATCAAGATCAAGAGCAACCACTAATACAAGATCAAACTAGTGAACCTGCTCAAGTCGAAGGACAAAATGATCAGGAGACTGTCTCACAATTCCCGTCTGGAGCTCCAACAACCGGCTCAAGACGCAAGGGCAAACAAAAGATACAAGTCGATGCTCCCCCGTTATCTAATGAAGAACTCTTGGAGCGTCGAGCAGCCAAGAATGCGAACAAGCTGAAAGCCAAGTCACATCTTATGAAGAATGTTCTTGGTAGTTCAAAAAGGGGAGTATCTACCCGTCAACAGCTTTGGAACTATTGTGAGCATCACGCATTTGTTTCGTATTGTGAACCTCAACAGGTACAGGAAGCGCTCGATGATGAGGATTGGCTTATGGCCATGCACGAAGAACTTAACAACTTTGAGCGCAACCAAGTCTAGGATTTAGTGCCTCGACCAACGAAGGAACATAATGTCATTGGGACCAAATGGATATTTAAGAACAAGCAAGATGCAAATGGAATTGTGATTCGAAATAAGGCAAGATTGGTGGCTCAAGGCTACTCCCAAGTCGAGGGTATCGACTAAAGTGAAACCTTTGCCCCTGTTGCTCGTCTAGAATCTATTCGCATGTTACTTGCTTTTGCTTCTCATCATAACTTCAAATTACAGCAAATGGATGTGAAAAGTGCATTTCTTAATGGTCCTTTAAATGAGTTGGTATATGTCAAACAACCCCCGGGATTCGAACATCCCAAGCTCCCCAATCATGTGTACAAACTCAATAAGGCACTCTATGGCCTTAAACAAGCCCCACGCGCGTGGTATGAGTACCTTACTGAGTTGTTACAAGATCGTGGGTTTGAAATTGGGAAGATTGATCCCACTCTTTTTACTAAGAGGGTTAAAGGGGATTTGTTCATATGCCAACTATATGTTGATGATATTATCTTTGGCTCTCCTAACATTTCATTCAATGAAGAATTTGCTGCGCTAATGACTGAGAAGTTTGAGATGTCCATGATGGGAGAGTTGAAGTTTTTCCTCGGATTCGAGATTAAACAAGGTCTAGAAGGGACATTCATCAAACAAGCCAAGTACACTCAAGACATGCTCAAACGGTTCGAGCTCGAAGATGTCAAACCGGTCAAGTTCCCCATGCCAACCAGATGCAAGCTTGACAGTGATCCCAATGGTAAAGCAGGGGATCAAAAGGTATACCGCTCCATGATTGGATCCCTCCTTTACCTCTGTGCATCCAGACCGGATATTATGTTGAGTGTAGGGATATGTGCACGGTTTCAATCCGCACCAAAAGAAAGTCATTACATGGCTGTCAAACGAATCTTTCGATACTTGGCTCATACCCCAAACTTTGGCCTCTGGTATCCCAAAGGAGCAAACTTCAATTTAGTTGGCTATTCTGACTCAGATTGGGCTGGAGATTGTGTGGAGAGGAAGTCAACATCTGGAGGGTGCCAATTCCTTGGTCGCTCTTTGGTAAGTTGGTCCTCAAAGAAGCAGAACTGTGTCTCCTTATCATCCACCGAAGCTGAGTATGTGGCAGCTGCAAGTTGTTGTGCACAATTGCTATGGATGAGGCACACTTTAAAGGATTATGGTGTCACTTGTGACAAAGTGCCTCTTCTATGTGACAATCAAAGCGCCATCAAGATTTCCCTCAACCCAGTGCAACATAGCAAAACCAAACAAATTGATATTCGTCATCACTTCATCCGTGAACATATTAAGCTAGGTGATATTGAGGTTCACTTCATCCACACCGAAGAGCAACTTGCAGATATTTTCACCAAGCCACTAGATGAAGCAAGGTTCCGGGAGTTAAGGCATGAGCTAAATATCATTGATTCAAGTAATGTGGATTGAAACTAGGCATGTTACACCTCACTTTACATTTCATCTTGGTCTAGATGTAGGCATGGACATAGGGGGAGTGTTGTTCTCTCAATGAACTCTCCCTCCCCCCATTATGCGTAAATCAATCTAGTCTTTCACTTTAGCCATTGACAAATGGCACGTGTGCTTCAAAGACGAGCATTGGTCATGAACCCAAGGATAATTCTTCGCGGTGTCATACCATTGTCTCAAACTAGGTGGCCTCGGCCATCGCCCCTCCATCCTCTCTTGCGTATAAAGGAGAGGATATACAATGACAAGTCAGTACATTTTCTTGCATGTCATTCCTTTTTACTCACTTGTCATGTGCCCAAGTTTCCCTTTTTCCTTAGCCATGTTGATACATGTACAGCGGTACTACCGCCAGGGTAGCAGTACTACCGCCAGGACCCCAGCGGTACTACCGCCAGGGGTAGCGGTACTACCGCGAGGATTCAAAATCTAACACGACCGGCTAGAAAATTTCTAGGGTTTCAAGGGGGAGCGGTACTACCGCCAGGGGGAGCGGTACTACCACCAGGATCCCAGCGGTACTACTGCTGCATCTGGCGGTACTACCGCCAGACAGCGGTACTACCGCTAGGGCCACAGCGGTACTACCGCTAGCCCGTACCCCTTGGGCTATATAAAGGGAGGGGGAGCCCGATTTTTGCATCTGTTTCTTCTTCCTCGCGGCTCCTCCCTCCCCTAGCCCGAAAACCCCCTGTTTGGATCTCTCTTCGTGGAGCTCCTTCTCCCCGTTGGTGTGGAAGGGTTGCTTCATCTCTTCTTCCTTCTCCAAGAGCCATGAATCCCGGTAAAGCTCCTCCCTTCTTCTATTTGGTTGTTCTTCGTGTTCTAGGGTTGGGAGCATTGGGGATTGGATTCATCTTGTTGATCCTATGGCTAGTTATTGGATGGCATGAAGGAAATATTTGAGGGGAGTATAGGTCCGATGGTTTGTTGTCATGATTGCTGCCATGCTTTAGGATTTCATCGTCTTAGATCGAATACTTGAACTTTCGGATTAGATCTAAAACGTGCTCTCTCTTGCCTAGGCATGTTTGTACCTCTTGTTACTATGTGTTCCTCATGACAGTAGGGCTGGGGTGTACGTCTTAGTGTTCATATTCAGTCTAAGCCCTCGAAAACGAGTTTTATATGTCAGATCTGAAAGTCAAACCCCCCAGCGGTACTACCGCCAGGGGGTAGCGGTACTACCGCTAGGACCCCAGCGGTACTACCGCCAGGGGTAGCGGTACTACCGCTATGACCCCCAGCGGTACTACCGCCAGGACTGACAGTACTACCGCCAGGGGTGGTGGTACTACCGCGAGGAGCATTCACGGTGTATTTTTTTTGTTTTGTGCTTAGCAATGCATGTTTCCTTTTCTGCGTTTTCAAGATTCATTGCCTTGACTTTTCTTGTCGCCTCTTTTTCTCTTTATGGTCTGTGTCATAGGTGGCTCTGCTCGCCGTTCGAATCCCCCACGGGACACGACGTCCAAACAGTTTCGCAACACAGAGGCGCCCGAGGGGTCTGCCACGTCTGGTCTGCCTCCCAAGAAGAAGTCCTTCAAGAAGGTCTCTCACAAGGAAAAGAGGGTCAACATCCGTACAATGTCCCCCAAGGACTTTCTGCAATTTTGCACCAAGAACCCATATCTCAAGGAGAGAGAAGTGATCGATGGTGTTGAAAATGTCTGGGCAAGGGACCAGTGCAGGATCTATCGGGATGTTATTGCTCCCTTCAAGAAGAACCATGTCTCTGTTCAGTGGATTGATCTGGCACCTCTTCAGCGGAACATGGACTACTTTGGTGATGCCCTCTCTCTGGTTGACAAACTGGGCATCAAAGACATCATCACCTTCAAGACGGACTTTGATCCCACTGCAGTGGCTCAGTTTTATGTCACAGTCCATTTCTCACCTGATGATCAGCGTTCCATGATCTGGATGACTGGGTCAAAAAAGGATGACCGGTTCCTGGACTGAGTTCATGCAGTTCCTTCACATTGACTTTCAGGGTGCTGACACTCCTCTTGGGCTGCGTCCTCATGCTGCAGCCCCCACCGATAGGGCCTCCGCAAAGGACAGACTGCAGTCACTGTATCTGAGAAAGGGGGTGCTTCCCAAGCACCTGGACATCATGCATCGGATCTTTCGCAACACCCTTTTCCCTCGAATTGGTAACTTTGATGAGGTCCATGGCTACTTGGCTGAGATGCTGTTACTGTGTGAGGATGCTATGTCTCAGGAATCTGCTCAGCTGGATATTGCAGATGTGATGTTCACACAGCTCTGGAACTGCATCATCAATCGTAAGGTTCCTATCTACGGGCCTTACCTGTTCGCATACATTTTCCATAAGTGGGAACAGGCTTTTCCGGATGAGGTGCTCTACGCACAGTGTGATTACATTGTGCATGACCCAATCAGGCTTCGCGTCAAGGACAAGTGGGCCAATCCGTCTACATCCTCTCAGCACATGGATACAGATACAGAGACCGCTGCTGACAGAGGAACTGCCTCTCAGTCCCGCTCGTCTGCCATGCCATCTTTGGCTATCAAACTACATGACAAGATGAAGACACTTTTCTGTATGCAGGCCAAGGGACAGTACCAAACACATGTGGCTCAGAAGCAGAGCCGCCAGAGGCATAAGCGTGTTCTCAGGACCTTGGATGTGGATATCTCCAGCGGCTCAGAGGACGACATCACTCCGGAGGCCACTTGGATGCAGGCTCAGGGGTACCAGTGGTCCGGCGATGAGGCAGCAGAGGAGGAGCAGACCGACCAGGAGGGGACAGACGAGTCTGGTGATCCTGAAGACGAGGAGTAGTTACCTGTGGCATTAGGTGTGCCCCTTTTTGGTGTCTTGTGCCAAAGGGGGAGAGAGTCTAGGATTTGGTTTCATTTCGAACTTTGCATTGCTTTGCTTTATCTCGTATGGTTTGCTTTGAACTTGGTTTGATTCGTTTGCTATCTTGTGTGAGACATGATCTTTCTTATGTGAGAGTAGAGCTATTTCCATCATATGCTGTGAGTCATATGTCATATATCTCTATCTTTTTATTCTCATATTATTCTCTGTGCAAATCCGGTATTGTCATCAATCCACCAAAAAGGGGGAGATTGTTGAGGCATAGTTTATGCCTAAGTAATTTTGGTGATTGATGACAGCACCGTACAGGACTAATCGTGTGTGTCAAGGTTTCAGGTAACACTCGTCAACGACACAAGACGACACGTCTCCTCTCTTCTGGAACGGAAGCACGACACTCTCTACGATTCTCTTTATTTGAGTCATAGGAAAGCCGTACTATTAAGAGGGGATCGGTAGTGGAAAGGTTTGGGTGGAATCTATCTTTACACACGCACACTTCACATTCTCCCTTTCCTTATCTTTTGGAGCGGCCCTCGCCTATTCGTCTCGTTTATCTCTGC
This sequence comes from Hordeum vulgare subsp. vulgare, assembly GCF_904849725.1. NCBI lineage: Eukaryota > Viridiplantae > Streptophyta > Magnoliopsida > Poales > Poaceae > Hordeum > Hordeum vulgare. Next base: position 185,060,973 of record NC_058521.1, read on the forward strand.
AAAATGGTCCCCAGCGGTGGTACCGCTGGACTGCCAGCGGTAGTACCGCTGCAGCCAGCGGTAGTACCGCTGGCCAGCGGTAGTACCGCCCTTGGTCAGCGGTAGTACCGCTCCAGGTGTTTTGTTCCACCTACCTAGCGGTAGTTTGTGTACAGACCCTTTTGCGAAGACTTTCCCGGCGGTAGTAGTGCTTGTGCACTACCAAGGGGCCGGCGGTAGTACCGCTGGTGTCAGCGATAGTACAGCTGGAGGCCCAGCGGTAGTACCGCTAGTGTCAGCGGTAGTACCGCTGCAGCCAGCGGTAGTACCGCCTGGCAGCGGTAGTACCGCTCAGGCACAGCGGTAGTACCGCTGGTCCTCGGGCAGAGAGTGGGAAAACGGTCTGATTTTCCCCCCCACTATATAAAGGGTTCTTGTAGCTGAGGAACCCTATCTCTTACCTCTCTAAGCTCCATTGTTGCTCCACAAGCTCTAAAGTGCCCATCTCTCTCCCTAGCCAATCAAACTTGTTGATTCTTTAGGGATTGGTTGAGAAGGCCTAGATCCACACTTCCACCAAGAAAAAAGTTGATTCCCCCACCAATCCCTTGCGGATCTTGTTACTCTTGGATGTTTGAGCATCCTAGACGGTTGAGGTCACCTCGAAGCCATATTCCATTGTGGTGAAGCTTCGTGGTTTAGTTGGGAGCCTCCAAGCTTTGTGTGGAGTTGCCCCAACCTTGTTTGTAAAGGTTCGGTCGCCGCCTTCAAGGGCACCTATAGTGGAATCACGGTACCTTGCATCGTGCGAGGGCGTGAGGAGAATACGGTGGCCTTAGTGGCTTTTTGGGGAGCATTGTGCCTCCACACCGCTCCAACGGAGACGTACTTCCTGTCAAAGGGAAGGAACTTCGGTAACAAATCCTCGTCTCCATCGGTTCCACTTGTGGTTATCTCTAACCTTTACTTTGTATTTGCGTATGCTTGTGACTATATCTTACGTGTCTTAATAGCTCTTGTTGTTAGCTTCTATAGGGTTCACCTCTTTGCCATATTATTTGTGAACCCGCATAGTGTTGACCTTAACTTGTTAAGATTAATTAAAAAGTGGTCGTTGTCTATTCACCCCCCCTCTAGCCAAACATATCGATCCTTTCACAGTGGCAACCAATAGAAGCAGCTAGCGGCGACAAGATGCGGCGACACACAGTAGCAGACTAACAGCAACGACGACATCTAGCTGGAGCAACAGCTACCTACAACAGCTAGTGGAGGGGTGCAACAACAACAGCAGCAGGGTAAGAGCAGGGATTTTTTCACTGTTTTGATCCTTAAGGAGTAAGTTCATCACGTAACGAACTCAGTTCGAAAGTATTTCACGTTTTGACCCTTTTGGAAACGCCACATTCCGTGGCGCTGCTGCCCTATTATGAAACGCCAGTCTACTGGACGTTGCGGGCCTCGTGTGCAACGCCAGTCTACTCGACGTTGCGGCCCTTCCCAGAAACGCCAAGGTGGCTGGCGTTGCAGACATGAGGTGAAACGCCAGGGGCTATGGCGTTTCTTGCCTTTATATTCTGCCACCCCGACCCCCTCGCCCACCAACCACCATTTCTCCTCTCCTCTTGTTCTTGTTAGCCCGAATAAGCTCTCCATTCTCCTCACCATCCCCCCTTCGATCTCCCTCCTCCCTAAACCTTTTAGTAGGTTATTTGGGGCAAATCGAAGAGGCCGGTAAGCTCCTCCAATCCCTCCAATTAGTTTTTGCAATGATTTTGTATTTGTGTAGATTTCTTTTGCACTAGGTGTTCTATTTATGTTGCATTGTATTGGTTGGTTTCTTATTATTGAGTATATTTAGTGTTAGGTTTTGGTTGGGGTTATGCCTAGTTTGGTTGGACAAGGGTTAGGGTTAGTGTTAGGTTTTGTGTTATGCCTAATTTGGATGGACAATGTTTAGGATTAGGGTTTGTGTTAATGCCTAATTTGGATGCAAATGGTTAGTTGTTTTGTTATAATTAGAATTGGTAATTTTGTCCCCTTTTTTAGATGGACAAGATTGTGAATATTCATTATGTTGACAAAGAGGCATTCATGAATGTTGCTATTGTTGACAAATATGAGGAAGTGTTGACATTTCTTGATAGTCCTACTTATGAAGAGGTTGTGGCAGAAACTCGGATAAGATTGAAGTGGGTTGATCCAAGTGACCAAGTAGAATTATTAGGAAGATATGATGTTGAGTCGGCACACAAGTGTCGAATGAAGACAATGCCTATCAAGTCTAATTTGCATTGGGTTGCATACAAGGAGGCTGTTGCATCCTCGCTAGACAAGTCACTCGAAGTGTTTGCTAGTACGGTGGTCAATGCTCCTCTTCATGTTGACTTGAACCAACCCATAGTAGATGATTTGAGCCCGTATAATGTCGTGGCACCTATTGTTGAGCATAAAGTAGAAGTGCAAGCGAATGAGTATCCCCAATATGAGTTTGGAGGTAGTGCACCGATCAAAGATGATGGTCATGAGTCCGACAAAGAGTATGAGAGGCAACACAACATTGTTGGTGACGTAGAGGCTCAAGTAAGGCATGATGACATCGATCCTGACATTGTTTATCAGCGTGGTTGTGTGGACGAGTCGGATGATGAAGGCCCGGAGAATGAGTTGGATGAGGATGGCTTCACTGAGAAAGAAGCAGAGTGGTATACAAAAATCACCGGGAGGGATCACAAAGTTCCCTTGTTTTCTTATGTTAGCCTTGCAGATAAGGCTTTAGTCGACGGTGGCATGAGCAACACAATTGAGGCTAGAATGTTCCCAAGTAGCACACCCAACGCTATCTCAACGTCTTACCTAAAGAAAGGTTTGATGTTCGAGGACATTCTAGAATTGAAGATGTGGTTGCGTGAGTATGCCGTCAAGCACTACAGGCCTTTTAGAGTTGCTTACTCGGACTGTCACAAGTGATACACCGTGAAATGTGAGGTAGAAAAATGCAAATGGAAAGTCAATTCAAGACTCATGAAAGATGGTATGTGGAAGATAAGTAGTTGCATTGCAACTCACCAATGCACACCGCCGATAGATGAAGCACCACAGACACACCGTCAGTTAACCTCGGAATTCATCAGTTATAAATACCAGAAACATATAGCTGAGGATCCAACCATTAAAGTAAAGTTGTTGATGAGTTGGGTTTTCGAGAGATTTGATTACAGTCAAGATGCGCTCCAACTGTCTCCCTAATTGAATTGTTGAACGCAGCATCAGCAGCCTCACTCGGCAGTAAGTCCAAGCAATCGGAACGAGTCCAGGCAGCCTTATGGATAACTCTGTACTCTGTACGCATCCACTCCAAATGCCTTAAGTATGCTTCCTCGTCAGTGTCGGGTGTTTCATCATTTTCAACTCGATGTTGTCTCTGAGCATTCCACATGTCCACCCAAGTAATGTGGTGCTCCTCCCAATTGATTACAGTCTTATTGCTTTGCCGGTTTGTCCTACAAAGCATTAGAATACTACATCAGTTACATTTTTTCATGTTAGACATTGATTAACAGGAGAAACACGTGATACAAAAGACTTACTTATGTAGCTTCACACTTGTCTCGACGTAATCCGGCGGGGTGCGTTGTTGTATCCCGAACTGCTTAGAAACACGATGAGGAAGATTCCACTCAACCGCATAAAAGCATATCATCGGGCACCGCACACGCCAAAGATGCTGGTCACGAAGGCACATGTTGCTCAGAGGATACTGCCTAAGTACCGTGTACGGCCTCCAATTAACCTACATAACAACAAGTCACTCAACCATCCATGAAAATAATCAGCAAATTTGATAAAGCATTTACCTGTTTGTAAGTTAGCATGTCAAGCTCGCTTATGTATGCCTTATACCGCCCCATAGCCGCGATACTCGTCCATTGGACATTAGCCCATGTGTGTGCGATAGTGGGGTATCGCTCCTCGTCCCCATCAAACGGGTACTTCCAGGGTTCTTCCGGAGCAAGGCTGAAGTTCCGGCCAACAGGGATACGCTCCCACATCCAAACCTGTAGGGCCCAGACGAAACCTCCAAGACAGGACGTCGGCTTACTCCTCATGCATGCTCCATCCAACTACATATTTAATAAAATGAAAATGCATCATATCCCATTGAATAAAATGAAAATGCATGATATCCAGCCATACCTGACGGTGCAAGAAGGCTAGTGCCATCGAACCCCAACTCCACTTCACATCCCAGTCACGAAGCGGATCCAAGAACATCCATGAGGCTATGTCCCCAGTGCCATCAGGAAACACCACTTGGGTCAAAAGATTCCAGAGATAAGCTCTCGCGAACCTCTCAACAACAAGCGGACTAGCATCCCTTGGGCATCTGTGAAAATGTCTCTGTATCCAAGAAAACAACACACCGGATGGCCTAGGATCCTTCCTAGTTTCATCAGTCCATGGCTCGGGTTCAACACCAACCAATGCTGCAACCCGTTGTCGCCACCCGGCCGCCCTAACCTTCTCTGTAAGAGCCCTGCCCTCGATAGGAAGCCCGGAGATCATATCAATATCCTCCAAGATTATGCTCATCTCACCAAGAGGAAGGTGAAAAGAGTGCGTCTCCGGCCTCCATCGATCCGTAAGTGCTGTTAGGGCAGTGGCGTTCAACCATGGTGGTGTGCCTTTAAAGTTGAGCACAAATTGAAGAAGATCCGTTCTTCTAAAATATGGCTCGTAACGAGGGTCATATACAAGAGCTTCATTGGGGTTGTGTCCCCTCAAACAAAGTAGTGGAGGAACCTAAACAAACAAAGGCATAATTTGTTAATTGACTCAACTTGTCAAAATATACAAATCGTGGAGTATATAAAATTAATCATCAACAAAATCATAATTACCTCTCCTCTTTCAACTAGCACCGCACGATGCTTCTGCTCATAGTAGTCATCAAGACCCGGATATTGATCGGGCCGAAACATCCTACATAATAAGAAGAAAATTATTACCGGCCTCTTCGAATAATATGAACTAAACCTAGGCATAAACCTAATGCGGATAATATGAACAAAAGCTAGGTTATACATATAGCCACCAAAAACTACACCTAGACACCTATTAACAATCACAAAACTACACCTACTAACAATCACAAAATAAATTTTACTTCAAAACATACGTACACCTAGTGCAAAAGAAATCTACACAAATACACAATCATTGCAAAAACGAATTGGAGGGATTGGAGGAGCTTACCGGCCTTTTCAATTTGCCCCAAAGAACCAACGAAACGGTTGGGGGAGGAGGGAGATCGAAGGGGGGATCTGGAGGAGGAGGGAGAGCTTTTTCGTGGAAGAGGAGGAAGAAAGAAGTGGAGGTGGACGAAGGGGCCGCTGGGCAGTTACTTATGAGGCCTGCAACACCAGCCACCGTGGCGTTTCTGGGAAGGGCCGCAATGTCCAGTAGACTGGCATTGCACACGAGGCCTGCAACGTCCAGTAGACTGGCGTTTCATAACAAGGCTGCAACGCCACGGTATGTGGCGTTTCCAAAAGGGTCAAAACGTGAAATACTTTCGAACCGAGTTTGTTACGTGATGAACTTACGCCTTAAGGATCAAAACAGTGAAAAGGGGTGACAACGAGAAGCACGGGCAGCAGCAGGCAGCTAGTGCCAGCCACAGGGGCAAGGAACAACATGCATTAAGCAGCAATACATGCATCCAACAGTGAGCAGAGCAACAAGAGAGCAGAAGGGCACCGCGACAACGTGCGGGAGAGCGTGTTGGGCGGGCACGCACGAGCGGCAGCAGTGCACGCGGGTTGGCGAGGCGAGGCACTGGGCAAGTGCAGGCGTGTGTGCATGGCGTGGCTGGGGGTAGCAGCTGGAGCAGGTGTGCAACGCGCATGCAACAACGACTGCGGGTGCGCGTGGGCGCGGTCACGCGAGGGTGTGCGCGCCCGACGGCGCAACACGGACGCGGCGAGCGCGGCCAGAGGCATGGCGGGACACACGTGACTTGGGCACCGGCCAAACTTGCATGGCATGGGGCATCACAACAGAGCGATGAATGGAGGGGTAGACGAGGGGAATGGGGTTCACACTCATGAGTAATGGTGAGGACGCATTCGACGAGGCGAAGGAGCTCCAGTGAGGTAGACCGGGCGACGTAGCGGTGGGCATGGGCGAGTAAGAACGTCTTGATCCCAAGGATATATCGCTCCTTCGCTTGCGATGGTGGTCGTAGTCGAGGCAGTGGTCGACGGCGGAGAAGATGTACGTGGTCTCATGTCTTTGGGAGGCCGCTGGCTGTGACGAGAACGATGGCCATGGCGGCTGCAGCTTCGGGCGTGTACGAGGAAGAGGAGGTCGAGCGAGGGGGAAGGAAGTGTTGGAAATATGCCCTAGAGGCAATGATAAAATAGTTATTATTGTATTTCGTATTTCAAGATAATCGTTTATTATCCATGCTATAATTGTATTGAATGAGAACATAGATACATGTGTGGATACATAGACAAAACAATGTCCCTAGCAAGCTTCTAGTTGGCTAGCCAGTGGATCAAGGATAGTCAAGGTTTTCTGACTATATGCATGTGTTTTCACTTGATAACTGGATCACATCATTAGAAGAATCGTGTGATGGACTAAACCCAAACTATGAACGTAGCATGTGATCGTGTCATTTTGTTGCTATTGTTTTCTGCGTGTCAAGTATTTATTCCTATGACCATGAGATCATATAACTCACTGGCACCGGAGGAATACCTTGTATGTATCAAACGTCACAACGTAACTGGGTGACTATAAAGGTGCTCTACAGGTATCTCCTAAGGTGTTCGTTGAGTTAGTATGGATTCAAGACTGGGATTTGTCACTCCATGTGATGGAGAGATATCTCGGGGCCCACTCAATAATACAACATCAGAAAGAAGCCTTGCAAGCAATGTGACTAAGTGTAAGTCACGAGATCTTGTATTATGAAACGAGTAAAGACACTTGCCGGTAACGAGATTGAAATAGGTATGCGGATACCGATGATCGAATATCGGCAAGTAACATACCGAAGGACAAAGGGAATGACATACAGGATTATATGAATCCTTGACACTAAGGTTCATTCGGTAAGATCTTCGGAGAATATGTAGGATCCAATATGGGCATCCAGGTCCCGCTATTGGATATTGACCGAGGAGTGTCTCGGGTCATGTCTACATAATTCTCGAACCCGCAGGGTCTGCACACTTAAGGTTCGATGATGTTTTAGTATAGTTGAGTTATATGTGTGGTTAAAGAATGTTGTTCAGAGTCCCAGATGAGATCATGGAACTCACGAAGGTTTCCGGAATGGTCCGGAAATGAAGATTGATACATAGGATGGTTTCATTTGGTCAACGGAAAGTTTTGGGCAATTCAGGCAGTGTACCGGCAATGACGAATGGGTTCCAGGTGTTCTCCGGGAGGGGCCCACCCACCCGGGAGTGAGCCCAGTACCTTAGGGTGGCACACCAGCCCTTAGTGGCTGGTGGAGCCAGCCCAAGAAGGTTATGGCTCCACAAGTGAAAAAAAACCAAAGGAAAGAAAAAAAAGAAGGTAAGAGGGAGGTGGGAAGGAAGAGGAGGACTCTTCCTTCCCAAACCGAATTGGAGGAGGAGTCCTCCTCCCCCTTTGGCCGGCGTACCCTTGGGGCCCTTGTGCCCCAAGGCTAGCCCCTCCCCTCCTCCTATATATATTGGTGGTTTTAGGGTTTTTGAGACACAATTTTGCCACGTGCAACTCAAACCTATTCCACATAGTTTTGCCTCTAGATCAGATTTCTGCGGAGCTCGGGCGGAGCCGTGCAGGAGTAGATCATCACCACCACCGGAGCGCCTTCACGCTGCCGTAGAACTCATCTACTTCTCCGTCTCTCTTGCTGGATCAAGAAGGACGAGATCGTCATCGAGCTGTATATGTGCTGAACGCGGAGGTGCCGTCCGTTCGGCCCTAGATCGGAACGGATCGTGGGACAACGGTGATTTGAATCACGAAGCTGTACCACTACATCAACCGGGTTTCTTAATGCTTCCTGCTTAGTGATCTACAAGGGTACGTAGATCTAATCTGCTCTCGTAGATGGACGTTACCATGATAGGTCTTCGTGACCATAGGATTTTTTTTGTTTCCCATGCAATGTTCCCCAACAGTGGCATCATGAGCTAGGTTAATGCGTAGATGTTATCTCGAGTAGAACACAAAAGGTTTTGTGGACGTTGATATTTGATTTGCTGCCCTCCTTAGTCTTTCCTGGATTTGGCGGGATTGTTGGATTGAAGCGGTCCGGACCGGCATCACTCGTACGCTTACGAGAGACTGGTTTCATCGAGTTACATGCAACTCGTTGCATAAAGATGACTGGCGGGTGCCTGTTTCTTCAACTTTAGTTGAATTGGTTTTGACTAAGGCAGTCCTTGGAGAGAGGTTAAGTATAAATTTGCACATCTCCGTTGTGGTTTTTGCGTAAGTAAGATGCGATCATACTAGATACCCATAGCAGCCACGTAAAACATCCAACAACAAATTAGAGGAGGTCTAACTTGGTTTTTGCAGGGTATGCTTGTGATATGATATGGCCAATGACGTGATGTTATATATTGGATGTATGAGATGATCATATTGTAATAGTTAATATCGACTTGCACGTCCATGCTATGGCAACCGACATGAGCCATATGGTTGTCTTTAAACTAACGTTTGTGTTTGCAGATGTGTTTACTATATTGCTAGGTCGTAGCTTTAGTAGTAATAACATAGATAACACGACAACCTCGATGGCGGAAGGTTGATGGAGATCATGACGATGGAGACCATGGTGTGGCGCAAGTGACAAGAAGATCATGCCGGTGATTTGGTGATGGAGATCAAGAAGCACAAATGATGGCCATATCATGTCACTTATGAATTGCATGTGATGTTAATCCTTTTATGCACCTTATTTTGCTTAGAACGACGGTAGAATTATAAGGTGATCTCTCACTAAAATTTCAAGATGAAATTGTGTTCTCCCCAACTATGCACTGTTGCAACATTTCGTCGTTTCGAGACACCACATGATGATCAGGTGTGATAGACTCAACATTCACATACAACAGGGGCAAAATAGTTGCACACGCGGAACACTCGGGTTAAACTTGACGAGCCTAGCATGTGCAGACATGGCCTCGGAACACATGATACTAAAAGGTCGAGCATGAATCATATAGTTGATATGATTAGCATAGAGATGATTACCACTAAAACTATTCTCAACTCATGTGATGAACGGACTTGAGTTAGTGAATTTTGATCATGTACCACTCAAATGACTAGAGAGATGTACTTTTTGAGTGGGAGTTTATCAGTAATTTGATTAGTTCAATTCTAATTATCTTAAACATAGTCTAAGTCCACTTTGCAATATTTGTGTTGTAGATAAATGGCTCATGCAATAGTCTCCCTTAATTTTAATACGTTCCTAGACAAAGCTAAGTTGAAAGATGATGGAAGCAACTTTGTAGACTGGGCTCGTAATCTAAAGCTGCTCCTGCAAGCTGGGAAGAAGGATTATGTCCTTACTGCTACGCTAGGAGATGAACCACCCGCTACGTCTAGCCAAGATGTTTTGAACGCCTGGTTAACACGTAAGGAGGACTACTCAGTACTTCAACGTGCAGTCTTGTATGGCTTAGAGCCGGGACTTCAACGTCGCTTTGAGCGTCATGGATCATATGAGATGTTCCAGTAGTTGAAGTTTATCTTTCATAAGAATGCCTGGATCGAGAGGTATCAGACCTCCGATAAACTCTATGCTTGCAAGATGGAGGAGAATTCGTCTGTCAGTGAACATGTGCTCAAAATATCTGGGTACTCAAACCGTCTAGCTGAGTTGGGGATTGAACTCCCGCAAGAGCCTATCACTGACAGAATTCTTCAATCACTGCCACTTACCTATAAGAGATTTGTGTTGAACTATAACAAGCAAGGGATGAACAAGTCACCCGGTTAGTTATTCGCAATGCTGAAAGTCGCAGAGTCAGAACTCCGGAAAGAGCATCAAGTGTTGATGGTCAATAAGACCATTGGTCTGAAGAGAAACGACAAAGGCAAGAAGGGTAACTCCAAGAAGAGCGGCAAGCCTGTTGCCAATCCGACGAAGAAACCAAAGGCTGGACCTAAGCCTGAAACAGAGTGTTATTATTGCAAGGGACTGGGTCACTGGAAACGCAACTGCCCCAAGTATTTGGTTGATAAGAAGGCGGCCAAGGAAAAATCAGGTATATTTGTATACATGTTATTGATGTGTACTTAACCAACTCTCGTAGTAGTGCCTAGGTATTCGATACCGGTTCTATTGCTCATATTTGCAACTCGAAGCAGGAACTACGGAATAAACGAAGGCTGGCGAAGGATGAAGTGACGATTCACGTGGGAAATGGTTCCAAGGATGATGCAATCGCTGTCGGCACAGTCTCACTTCAGTTACCATCAGGATTAGTTATGAACTTCAATAATAGTTATTTAGTGCTTGCGTTAAGCATGAACATTATATCTGGATCTTGTTTATTGCGAGACGGTTACTCGTTTAAGTCACAGAATAATGGTTGTTCAATTTATATGAGTCATATCTTTTATGGTCATGCACCCAATGTGAGAGGATTGTTCATATTGAATCTTGATAGCGATGATACACATATACATAACATTGAGACCAAAAGATGTAGAGTTAACAATGATAGCGCCATGTTTTTGTGGCACTGCCGCTTAGGTCATATTGGTGTAAAGCACATGAAGAAACTCCATTCCCATGGGCTTTTGGAGTCACTTGATTTTGAATCACTTGACACGTGCGGACCATGCCTCATGGGCAAGATGACTAAGACTCCGTTCTCCGGAACAATGGAGCGTGCAAGTGTCTTCTTGGAAATCATACATACCGATGTATGCGGTCCGATGAGTGTGGAGGTGCGCGGCGGATATCGTTATTTTCTCACCTTCACTAACGATTTGAGTAGGTATGGATATATCTAATTGATGAAGCACAAGTCTGAAACGTTTGAGAAGTTCAAGCAATTTCAGAGTGAAGCTGAAACTCATCATAACAAGAAGATCAAGTTCCTACGTTCTGATTGTGGGGGTGAGTATCTGAGTTTCGAGTTTGGTGCTCACTTAAGACAATGTGGAATTGTTTCATAGTTGACACCGCCTGGAACACCACAGCGTAATGGTGTGTCCGAACATCGTAATCGTACTTTGTTAGAAATGGTGCGATCTATGATGTCTCTTACCGATTTGCCGTTACCTTTTTGGGGTTATGCATTAAAGACAACTGCATTCATTTTAAATAGGGCACCATCAAAATCCGTTGAGATGACACCATATGAGCTGTGGTATGGCAAAAGACCAAAGTTGTCGTTTCTTAAAGTTTGGGGATGTGATGCTTATGTCAAAAAGCTTCAGCCTGAAAAGCTGGAACCCAAAGCGGAAAAGTGCGTCTTCATAGGTTACCCAAAGGAGACAGTTGGGTACACCTTCTATCTCAAATCGGAGGGCAAGGTGTTTGTTGCTAAGAACAGAGCTTTTCTTGAGAAGGAGTTTGTCTCGAAAGAATTGAGTGGGAGGAAGATAGAACTTGATGAGGTTGTCAAACCTCTAACCCCTCTAGATGGTGGTGCAGGGCAGGGGAAACCTTTGTCGAAGCGACACCGGTTGAGGAGGAAGTTAATGATGATGATCATGAAACTTCGGATCAAGTTCTTATCAGACCTTGCAGGTCGACAAGATCACGTACTACTCCTGAGTGGTACGGTAATCCTATCTTATTAATCATGTTGTTAGAAAACAATGAACCTGCCCATTATGAAGAAGCAATGGTGGGCCCGGATTCCAACAAATGGCTGGAGGCCATGAAGTCCGAGATAGGATCTATGTATGAAAACAAAGTGTGGACTTTGGAAGTATTACCTAAAGGCCGCAAGTTTATTCAAAACAAATGGATCTTTAAGAAGAAGACAGACGAGGATGGTAATGTGAGCGTTTATAAATCTCGACTTGTGGTAAAGGGTTTTTCATAAGTTCAAGGAGTTGACTACGATGAGATGTTCTCACCGGTAGCGATGCTTAAGTCCATGTGAATCATGTTAGCAATAGCTGCATTTTTCGATTATGAAATCTGGCAGATGGATGGCAAAATGGCGTTCCTTAACGGTTTTCTTAAGGAAGAGTTGTATATGATGCAACCCGAAGGTTTTGTCGATCCAAAGAATGCTAACAAATTGTGCAAGCTCCAACGATCCATTTATGGACTGGTGCAAGCATCTCGGAGTTCGAATAAGCGCTTTGATGAGGTGATCAAAGCATTTGGGTTTATACAAGTGGTTGGAGAATCTTGTATTTACAAGAAAGTGAGTGGGAGCTTTGTGGCGTTTCTAACATTATATGTGGATGACATATTGCTGATTGGAAACAACGTGGAGTTTTTGGACGGCGTAAAGGATTACTTGAATAAAAGTTTCTCTATGAAGGACCTAGGAGAAGTTGCTTACATTCTAGGCATTAAGATCTATAGGGATTGATCGAGACGCCTGATAGGACTTTCACAAAGCACATACCTTGATAAAGTTTTGAAGAAGTTCAAAATGGAACAGTCCAAGAAGGGGTTCTTGCCAGTGTTACGAGGTATAAAATTGAGTAAGACTCAGTGCTGAGCAACTGCGGAAGATAAGGAACAAATGAGTTCCGTCCCCTATGCTTCATCCATAGATTCTATCATGTATGCAATGGTGTGCACTAGACCAGACGTCAGCTTGTCCATAAGTATGACAGGCAAGTTTCAAAGTAATCCAGGAGTGTATCACTGGACGGCGATCAAGAATATTCTGAAGTACCTAAAAAGGACTAAGGAAATGTTTCTCATTTATGGAGGTGACGAAGAGCTCATCGTAAAGGGTTACATAGACGCAAGCTTTGACACTGATCCGGATGACTCTAAGTCTCAGACCGGATACGTATTTATTCTTAATGGGGGTGCGGTAAGCTGGTGCAGTTCCAAGCAAAGCGTCGTAGCAGATTCTACATGTGAAGCGGAGTACATGGCTGCCTCGGAGGGAGCTAAGGAGGGTTTCTGGATGAAGTAGTTCATGACAGATCTTGGAGTAGTGCCGAGCGCACTAAATCCAATAACTCTGTTGTGTGACAACACTGGTGCCAATGCTTTAGCAAAGGAACCGAGGTTTCACAAGAAGACCAGGCACATCAAACGACGCTTCAACCTCATCCGCGACTACGTCGAAGGAGAGGACGTAAATATTTGCAAAGTGCACACAGATCTGAATGTAGCAGATCCGCTGACTAAACCTCTTCCACGGGCAAAACATGATCAACACCAGAACTGTATGGGTGTTAGATTTATTACAATGTAAATCACATGGCGATATGAGGACTAGATTATTGACTCTAGTGCAAGTGGGAGACTGTTGGAAATATCCCTAGAGACAATGATAAAATAGTTATTATTATATTTCCTATTTCAAGATAATCGTTTATTATCCATGCTATAATTGTCTTGAATGAAAACATAGATACATGTGTGGATACATAGACAAAACAATGTCCCTAGCAGGCCTCTAGTTGGCTAGCCAGTTGATCAAGGATACTTAAGATTTTCTGACTATATGCAAGTGTTTTCACTTGATAACTGGATCACATCATCAGGAGAATCATGTGATGGACTAGACCCAAACTATGAACGTAGCATGTGATCATGTCATTTTGTTGCTATTGTTTTCTGTGTCTCAAGTATTTATTCCTATGACCATGAGATCATATAACTCACTGGCACCGGAGGAATACCTTGTGTGTATCAAACATCACAACGCAACTTGGTGACTGTAAAGGTGCTCTACAGGTATCTCCGAAGGTGTCCGTTGAGTTAGTATGGATCAAGACTGGGATTTGTCACTCCATTTCACGGAGAGGTATCTCGGGGCCCACTCGGTAATACAACATCACAAACAAGCCTTGCAAGCAATGTGACTAAGTGTAAGTCACGAGATCTTGTATTACGAAACGAGTAAAGAGACTTGCTCGTAAGGAGATTGAAATAGGTATGCGGATACCAATGATCGAATCTCGGGCAAGTAACGTACCGAAGGACAAAGTGAATGACATACGGGATTATATGAATCCTTGACACTGAGGTTCAACCGATAAGATCTTCGGACAATATGTAGGATCCAATATGGGCTTCCAGGTCCCGCTATTGGATATTGATCGAGGAGTGTCTCGGATCATGTCTACATAGTTCTCGAACCCGCAGGGTCTGCACACTTAAGGTTTGATGATGTTTTAGTATAGTTGAGTTATATGTGTGGTTATCGGATGTTGTTCGGAGTCCCGGATGAGATCACGGACATCACGAGGGTTTCCGGAATGGTCTAGAAATGAAGATTGATATATAGGATGGTTTCATTTGGTCACTTGAAAGTTTCGGGCAATTCCGACAGTGTACTCGGAATGACGATGTGACATCCTCGACTTTTGCTACAGTAGTGATTGTAATTAAGCTACAGTGATCAACCGCTAATGATGCCACGTCATCGAATTCCCATCACAGACCTGCGTGGATTCGCGTCTGTCCGGGTCGATGATTTGAAAGCAAAGGGAAGCACTTTATCGGTTCATTACAAATATTAAAAGAACATATATGAAAAAAAAGAAAGTATTAAAGAAATAATAATGCTAAAAGAAAGAAAAGAAAACTGAAAGAAAGAAATGATAAAAGGGAAAAGAGAAAACAGAATAAAACAAATCAAAAAAAAAGAAAAAGAAAAGGGAACAACCCCCCCCCCCCCCCAACCGGCCCAGCTGGGCCAAAAAGGGCCCAGCCGGCCACCTCCCGCGCCCCCTCCCGCCAAACCCTAATCGCCCCCCTGGCGACCCCCCCACTCCCCTCGCTACTCCCTCCTTTCCCCACGCCGCCGCCGCCAGCCCCCCCTCGTGGGGGGCGCCACCCCACGCGCCACCTCCCTCCACTCCCTCTCTCGGCCCCCCCACCAACCGAGCCCCCCTTCCCCTCTCACGTCGCCCCCTCCTATCCCCCCAGCGCGCCTCCACCTCGCCCCTCGCCCTCCCCGGCCGGCGACCACCCTCCCGCCGGCAGCCCCCGGCGGCCACTCCGCCTCCCGCCGGCCTTCTCCCTCCACCGCCCCCTCCCACGGCGGCCCCCCCTCGGTTCCCCCTCACCACGCCGGCGGCCACCCCCTCCTCCCGCCGGCGGCCTCCTTCCATCCCCCACGGCCACCTCCTCCCTCCACGGCCTCCTCCCTCCCCCGGCGGCCCCTCCCCTCGCCCCGCCGGCCGAGCTCCTCCTCCCCGCCGGCCGAGCCCCTTCTTCCCGCCGGCGAGCCACCTCCACCACGCCGGATCCGGCCGGTTCCTCCTCGCCGGCACGTCACCACCACCGTCACCGTCGCCGTCTCCACCGTCATCTTCGTGCGAACTCCGGCTTCACCGGGCCGTCACGTCACCGTCGGTGAGCCCCTCCTCGGGCTCCTCCCACCGTGTCGATCTCCTCGCCGTCCCGGTTCCGTTCCGGCAAACGGGGCCTCGATCCGTCGACGGTGGACTCCGGTAGATGGATTCGAAGTTTGTGTTCTTCTAGGTGGAGTTAGAGAGAGTTCTCTGTCTCTGTTAAGTTAACAGAGAGAGAGAGACGAGTGTTGAGAAAAAAGAAAAAGAAAATAAAAACAATTGATGTATTTGATGCCGTATGTATGTATGTATGTATGTATTCGATACCCGTATTATGTATGTATTTGCGTATATGGATATTTAGAGGAATACGGTATTTGCACGGATAGGTATCTAATAAAAATAAATGAGGAAATAACCTTAGGCCACTTACCGGTGGGGCCAATGCACCGCTGTCAATGACAGGGAGGCCCCACGCGATAATTAAAAATAATGTTTTTCTTAAATAAATAAATAAATAGATATATTAGTTAAAATAATTAATTAACATAATTAGAGTATGACACGTGGGTCCCTCGTTGAATTAATCTGATTAATAAATAATTAATCTTAAATAAAACTTGTGCCTATGACGTTCGGGACCCGCTGGTCAGTTGACCAGTCAAATGTGATGTCAGCATGACATCGCGATGATGTCATAATAGGATTTTACTAAATCTTTTAAATCTGTTTTTAATTCCTAAATAATTAATAAACCTTTGAAAATTAATATTAAATAATTCGTAAGTCAGATCAAAATAATTTCAACATGAAAGTTGATCAGCAAAGCGAGACGAACCCGGATACACGGTCCGTTCGTCTGTCACGCGTCCCTAGCATAGCAAACATGGAACTTTTCCATCGTATCCAGTGTAACCGGTAGTAGCCCGAGACCCGGAAAATATCGTCAGATATTCTTCCGACCCGTCTATGACGGATGTTGCTACGTTAGCTCATGTCTAGCCTGCATCTTTCCATGTCATGCTTTGTGTTGCATCGGTGCTATTATTTATTGTTTCTTCCCCCTCTTCTTACCGGTAGACCCCGAGACTGACGCTGCTGCCGGGTACATCTACGACCCTGCCAATCAGTCCTTTGCCGCAGAGCAGCAAGGCAAGCAAATTCCCCTTGATCATTCCTATATCGCCTATGTCTTACTTTCTACTGCTTGCATTAGTATTTTGCTACTGTTGTAGTTAGCTCCTATATCTGATGCATAGCCTATTTTTGATGAACTACTACTTTCAGTCCTGTACTTTTAATATGCTTAGTATAGGTGGAGCACTCATCCCCTCTGACCCCGTAGATCAGTTGCCCCGCTTGTTTTCAAACCTCGATCTCTGATCGACGAGCCAGACCCGACACAGCATGTTCACCCCCCTTCGTTGTACGACGCTACAGGGATACTATCGGGTACCGAGGGTGACACCTCGCTAAGTACTCCTGATGATATCTTTGTAGTATAGCTAGTCGGTCGTGGTTATCGAGGGTGATTCCTCTTTCACCATTCCCGATGACGTCTCTGCCGTGCCACCCCGCGAGTGTGGGACCCCCGAGGGTGATTCCTCTAAGCCCCCCTTGACGGGTACATCGTTCGGGATCCAACGAGGGTGATACCTCGGATTCCCCCGATGTTATGACCACACAGTTACTCGACCATGTTACTGGGATCTTCGGTGATTAGTTGTAAGACGGGTGTTTTCCCGCGAGACTGTGTTGTTGGCCTAATTAAAATGCTAATGGATTTGGGTATTTGATCTGGGTTGGTCGGAGACCTTTTCGCACTAACCGGCTACGCGGGAAGAATTATGGGTACTCGGCGTCGCGGTATCAGCCGAAGCTTTTCAGATGCCAGCAGAGTAGCGGCGCGCGCCCGAGTGGTCCCGAGATGCATCGCGCTTGTGATTAAGGGATGCTAGGACTGACGTCGGCCGCCCACGCCACGTGCAGGAGCGTGAAGGGGAACTGGGCCCATGAACCCTTTGTGCTTAGGATTTAGACCGGCGGGCTGGCCCCTCTGATTAGTCTTAGGTGGGGCTGCGACGTGTCGATATTCCGAGGCCGGGCAGGACCCAGAAAAGTATGTCCGGCCAGAGTGTTATCGAGCGTGACGGGACATGTGGTGCACCCCTGCAGGGATGAAAATTAACTATTCGGATAGCCGTGTCCACGGTTACAGGACGACTTGGAGTTGTGCCCTGATCTTATACAACTACAATTGTTACTTAACTGGAATTAGTTTGTCTCGGGATTGCTTCCTCGCAGGGAGTCGAGGGAGGATCCTTAGGCGTGACCTCACTTTATCTTTGCTGCAACAATATGACTATTAATGTTTTACCCGTGTTCTACTCTCGTCTATTGCTGCAAGACCCTGAAGATGCTAGTCATCGATAGGACTAGGCCTTCTCTCTCTATTCTCGCATTGCTGCAGTCAGTCCACATATAACCCCCTTCTTTGATACTGATGCATAATTAGACTAGTGCTGATGTAAGACTTGCGAGTACTTTGGATGAGTACTCACCGCTGCTTTGCTCCCCCCTTGTTCCCTTGATCCGTTTGTTGCGACCAGATGATGAAGCCCAGGAGATGGAGGTCCCCGCCACCGACGACTGCTACCCCGACGGTGCCTACTACTACGTGGAGGCCGCTGATGATCAGGAGTAGTTAGGAGGCTCCCAGGCAGGAGGCCTCGCCTCGTTCGATCGTTGTATCTTTTGTGCTAGCCTTCTCTAAGGCACCCCATGTTTTATGTCTGTACTCAGATATTTGTTGTTTCCGCTGACTCGTGTGCTTATCGAGCTTTCGTATTCTAGCCCTCGAGGCCCCTGGCTTGTAATATGAAGCTGATGTTATTTTATTTGTGTCTAGAGTTGTGTTGTGATATCTTCCCGTGAGTCCTTGGGTTTGATCGTACGCATTTGCGTGTATGATTAGCGTACGATTAAGCCAAGGGCGTCACAGACGAATGGCTTCCAGGTGTTCACCGGGAGGGGCCCACCCACCCGGGAGTGAGCATAGTAGCCTTAGGGTGGCGCACTAGCCCTTAGTGGGTTGGTGGAGTCAGCCCAAGAAGGCTATGGCGCACAAGTGAAAAAAACCGAAGGAAAGAAAAAAAAGAAGGAAAGAGGGAGGAGGGAAGGAAGAGGAGGACTCCTCCTTCCCAAACTGAATTGGAGGAGTCCTCCTCCCTCTTCGGCCGGCGCACCCCTCGGGCCCTTGTGCCCGAAGGCTAGCCCCTCCCCTCCTCCTGTATATACTGGTGGTTTTAGGGTTTTTGAGACACAACTTTGCCACGTGCAACACAAACCTATTCCACATAGTTTTGCCTCTAGATCGGATTTCGGCGGAGCTCGGGCGGAGCCCTACAGGAGTAGATCATCACCACCACCGGAGCGCTGTCACGCTGCCAGAGAACTCATCTACTTCTCCATCTCTCTTGCTGGATCAAGAAGGTCGATATCGTCATCGAGCTGTACGTGTGCTGAACATGTAGGTGCCGTCCGTTCGGCGCTAGATCGGAACATATCGTGGGACGACCGTGATTTGAATCACGAAGCTGTACCACTACATCAACCGCGTTTCTTAATGCTTCTCGCTTAGCGATCTACAAGGGTACGTAGATCTAATCTCCTCTCGTAGATGGACATCACCATGATAGGTCTTCGTGTGCATAGGAAATTTTTTGTTTCCCATGCAACATTCCCCAACAGGAAGAAGTGGGGACTAGGGTTTGCGTGTTGTTTCGGGGGCGACCTTATCCACAACAGGAGTCGCCGAATGTCTGCCGCGTGGCCATTGGGGCCATGGACGTGCGCCCTCTGTCCACGGAGGCCCTCATGAACATGGGTTAGAGAAGAGAGTGGAGGTGGGCAGGCTTGTGGGGCTAGGCCTATGTAAGGCAGAGGAGGGCCTTTTATTTTTTTCTAAAATGAAACCTACTATTTTATATATATATATATATATAAGCTCTTTCTTTAGTTAAAAAACACCAAGCCACTTTTATAAAAGTATGAAGTTGACCCCTATTGTCATACGCATTATTTGGCAGAAACATAAAATGTTTGGGAACCTTTGAATTATTTGAAAATTGCAGAAATCAAATGGGCATTTAATAAATGTCTTGGCCTGTGTTAAATTGTTTTAGAGGCACCAAAACACTTTCTAAAAAGTTGGTTACAATTTTATAAATGCTTAGAGAATAATTATAACCCATCCATGGTTTTTTTTTCAGGTTTGCAAAACTATTCAATCTACTTTTTAAATGCATCTTGAAAATCAATAGGGAATTCAAATGAGAAGGACTCCTACTGATCAGACATGGCTTAGCAAAAAAAGGGATTAGCTTAATCCTCATGGTTACTGTAGATTAACCGAAGGATGTCACATGTATCTTTCTTTTATTGCCAATAATATCATTCATGTACTAGCATACAAAGGCATTTTCAATATATATCAGTCAAGCGAGTGCACGAAAGGAAAGTCTAATCATTTTACCAAAGCGTTCAAAATCTTTATCGTCCTTATTTTTAGAAGACTTTTGAGGGAATGGTATGGGTTTCTGAACCCATGGCTCTCTTTCCCTTCCATGTTTTCAAGAAACAAAGTCTCTCTTATCAAAACCTTTATTTTTAGGAGGTGGGTTATAAAGACCCTCAACAGGTTCTATCTCAACATCATTGTTACGTTCCTTATTACTACATGGTGGATTTTTACATGAACATCATTATTATCATTATCGTTATCATTATGTTCATGTTCACTACCAGATTGTGTCTCCGCATCAAAAATAGAAACATCATTATGATTCTCAACATGTTTTTCAATATCAGGTTCACTAGGGGATGCAAAGTCCTATTATTTTCCTTTTTCTTTTCATCTTATAGTAGGACTAGGACTAGGTCTATTCTTTTAGGATGACCTTCAGGATAGAGATGTTCGTGAGTTATTCTACCTGCTCTAGTCATTAGTTTGACAACATGATCATTAATATTATTCATCTCAACAAACAAATTATTTTGTAACTTAGCTACTTGATATATTTGGGTGTGAACCATACACGCATGTTTACCTAGACCTTTCACGTCATTAGCAATTCTAAACATCAAGTCACTTATGCGGTCTATCATTATGGCATTCTTACTCAATTGATTCTTAACATAGTTATTGAAGTGTTCTTGTTTAACAGTGTAGTTATCAATTTCATCCATGCATTGATCGGGAGTCTTAGCATAAGGTATATCATTTTAAATAAAGGAACATAGAGAGTTTACCTCTACTACCTGTGTTGGGGTATCAAGTCCATGTATTTCTTCAACCGATGGCAATTTCTTGTCATCCTCAATTTTAATACCTTTCTCCTTCATAGATCTTTTTGCTTCTTGCATATCTTCAGGGCTGAGGAATAGAATACCTCTCTTCTTTTGGATAGGTTCTGATGGTGGTTTAGGTAGTGTCCAATCAACGACATTTTTCAATATATTATTTAGTAACTCTTCTGCTTGTGCAACTGTTGTTTCCCGAAAAATACAACCAACACAACTATCTAGGAATACCCTAGAAGCATCAGTCAGTCCATTATAAAAGATATCAAGAATTTCATTTTTGTTAAGAGAACAATCACACAAAGTTCTAAGTAGCGGGAGAAGCCTCCCCCAAGCTTGAGGGAGATTCTTTTCTTCAGTTTTCACAAAGTTAAATACTTCCTATAGGGAAACTTATTTCTTGTGAGCAGGAAAATGTTTTTTGAAGAAGTAATAAAGCATATCCTCGGGACAACACATACAACCAGGAGCAAGAGAAAGAATCCATTCCTTGGCCTCACCTTTCAGCGAGAAGAAAAAGCTTAAGGATATAATAGTAGCGTATCTTTTCATCATTGGTGAACAAAGTAGTGATATCATTCAGTTTCATAAGGTGTTCAACTACAGTTTCATTTTCATAACCATGAAAAGGACCAGATTCTACTATAGGAACTAATTAAGGGTCGATAGCAAATTCATAGTCCTTATGAGTCACAAATATAGGAGAAGTAGCAAATTTAGTATCATGTTTCATTTTCTCCCTCAAAGAATATTCTTATAATTTGCATAGTAACTTTTTCAAATCATGTCTATCGTTACAGGCAAGAAGGTCTCTAGGTAACTCACCATCCATAACATAACCTTCAGGTACGTAAGGTAATTCATATCTATTAGGTGGATGAGGTGTAATTGGTAATTCAATATCTTCATCAGTTTCAACTTTTTCATGTTCACTAGCTCTAGCAATATGAGCATAAAGTGATTCTCCTAGTGGCACAGTTTCAGTTTTAGCTCGTGTAGCAACAGTATCATAATTAATTTCAGAAGTAGCATCATCAAGTTCATGTGACATATCAGGATGGTCAATAGGTGGTAGTGTAACAAGCTGATTCAAAACAGTAGGTGAATCAAAAGTAGAGCTAGATGGCAGTTCCTTACCTCCTCTCGTGCAAGAGGGGATGATCTTAGTTTGATTATCTTTAAGATCCTTCATAGTGTAAACATTACTAAAAAAACACTCATTTATGACAAAAATAGTGATGGGGTTTTAATTGGTCATAGATCTATGACCAAATTTCAAAAATAGGTCATCGAGAGTCTGCGAGGGTCCAGACTCCATAATATCATGACCATTGGTGCCCATAAGGTCATAATCTTATTACAAAAATGGTCATTAAGCTTACTACCATTCTTAATGATCTTATTCTCAACTCGTCATGACCAAATTACAAGGACATAATCATCTGGCTGGAGGTGACTCGATGACACATCGACAATTGTGTCTATGTGTCGAGCCTACTTGTCAATTTTTCCTAAGTTTGAACTACAAAGTACAAGTGTAGTAATGCATCCTAACTGGGCGATGAGGCCCACATATCACATGAGGGCCAAAATACAAAAATTTCATTTCTATTTGCTTTTGGGATGTGAATTTATTGTCATTATTGGGTTATCAGAGATGTCATACACGTCGAGGTTTTACTATAAGAAAAATTCCATTTATGGACCGTGAATTCGTTGCTATACCATATATTGATTTGGTTTATTGTGTTACTTTTTTTTATGAAAATTAAAAAGGGATGAAAAAAGGGAAAACAAATAGGTGAAGGTTGGGAGTTTGGATGAAGGGGTGGTGGGAGAAAACATAGTTTAAGATAAAACCTTAGGTTCTTTTTAAATAGTGTGGAGAAAGAGATATACATAGAGACATTCTTTTAATATTGAAACATTTTCAATATTTTGAGTATTCAAAATTGTTCAATACTTTTATTAAATTTTGTGATGTTTACTGCGATTATTGAATCAAAATAAAATGATGCCCTTGACCTCATCACCGGTGCGTGCGAGGGCGATTATGGATCGAGGGACATGATGAGAGAGTGCGCCGCGGGCTCATCGCCATCCTATTTTAATTGTACACAAATTTTGTGAGTATTTAGAAAACAATGGCAAACCTATTTTCGCCGTTTCCTCACCGTCCATTCATGCATGCACTTCTCTTTTGAGTGGCTGAGCAATGCTTGCATTTTATCCTTTGTCGAGTGTCACCAAGAATAGGCATAATCGTCAATTTTGGTAGTCTTGATACCCCACTAATTTTACGTGCACATATTTACTTTTTAGAATATATTTTTAGAAACTTAAGATTTATATTGGTTTTCTAAATAGATATTTTGAGACAAAGTTTTCTAAATAGATAAAATTTGGATCCACCTCACGTGTTGATGATGGGTTGAAGCCCACCAAACTATCTAGGGTTGCCAACCAAAGCATACATACATAAGTTGATCCCACGGGTGTCTCCCTCTTCTCCCTCTACCCTAGCCGCCACTCTTATTTTATCCTCCGTATCCTGACTCCTTTGCAGTTCTTCCTCCCATGATTCACCCCTCCCCTGCAGCTTGCCCCCACTTCGCGACTCCATGGGCTGCTGATTTGCTGCCGCTATAGTTCCCCTCCACGGAGTGGCGGGGCGTGTACGACCCGCTCCAGGGGCTGTTGCCGCAGGTTGAGGCGCTCACCTGGAGGAGGCCGTCAGGCTGTCTGACGCCCACGAGAAGAGACTCCATGGCCGCCTCCTCCAGGTGATATCTATTCGCTCAACCGTCCGTGAGATTCATTTTAGGGTTTTCATTGGAGCTTGATGATTGATGCTGGTGGCTCTTGTGTTTGCGATTGATGATTGAAGGCAGAGGCGAGCAACGAGAGGTGGAAGGTGGCCTACGCCGAGCTGCCTCCCGGTGCCAACCCCAAGCTCGCCGGTAAGAGAAATATCTCCTCCTCTTCTCTCTTTTGGATGAATGATCTGGGTAACAATATTGGCATCAATTCCCCATTTTGGCTCAACCTCATGCAGGTTCGCTAGAGATGGATCCGTAGGAGCGCCGCCGGTATCTCATTCTGTTTAACGTAAGGTCACTTACTCTTTCTTAGTCACTTGGTTCCATTTATTGACTGGACTTTTCTGTATCTTAACTTCTGAAATTTGTGCGGGTGTGAAAGCCAAAACTAAAGTAAAACTATAGGGATCTTATGATATTCACATATCCTGGTTGTCTTTTGATCCGGGAAACAAGACCTAGTTGTTGCTTGGGTACGATTTGCCTGTTTATCATGGGAAAAATTAGACATACATGAACTACTCACGGGAGAAAACACAACAACTGTTTAGGAAAAACAGATGAGCACACACAGTCTGGTTTTAGTCTGGTTTAAGGCGTGTGTTAAGATTGGTAAGCTTTCACTTCTGAGCTGTAATAATTCATCCAGCGACCGGCAGTAATAATTCATCTTATTATTATTATCATTATTCTATCTAGCCATATGTGCCACTCAACTGAACTATTTTTCATATTCTAGATATTCTGTTTGGTTGGTTGCGATTCTAAATAACTGTTGTTGGTTGCTGGAGCAGAAGCAATAAAGCTTGAAGTTTGAAGTTCTGGAATGGGAGCGATACTGCTTTTGTTTATTTTGTGTTTCTAAATTTAAGTCGAACTAAGTGTCATGTGTCTCAAACTTTAATCGTTATGTCATGTTTGAAATTTTGTTTCGTTTGAGACTGTGAGTCAAGATATGCTTTTGTGCAATGTGTCTAAGTCAATTTGTTTTTTTGCATGAGGTAACTCTCGGCCAGGCAACTACAGACTATTATCAAATGACTGAGGTGGTGGACTATTCCAGCTAAGTGTTAGGGATGCTGAAGTGGCTGTGATTCCTCATATTATTAAATGAATCTGGGTCTGTTCTGTCACACCGATGACCGAACCGAACTCTCTGTCCAAGAAAAGGCTCGGTTAGTACTTTTTCCATTGATCGATCGGTCATTGTTTTTGCAGAACTGAATTTTTTCAAACACCAAAGTACCAACCCGAATGGTTCAGGGGAATCGAATGCCCAGGCCTACTAAAATGCTATATGTGCCATCGCTAACCTCGTTAGTTGAATCCAACATGCGTTTTCCATTAGTCCAACTTCGTATAGCGACATACCCATATATAGGGGCGGAGCTGGAACAAATGCCACCCTCATGCACTACTTTAACATGTCGTAAAGTTTTTAAGCAATGTCGTACTTCCTTCATCCGGAATTACTTGTCGCAAAAATGAATAAAAATGAATGAATCTAGATACATCCATTCCTCCGATAAGTATTTCCGGACGGAGGGAGTACTAAATAAAAGTGTTTTCTAACTTCTATCACAAATAAAAATAGAACATAATATATAAATACAAAAAGTAGCAATCGAAATGCTTATTGAAACAAAACAAAAACTTCAAAACTATGCCTTTCAAGTTACACCAAATTTCAGGAACCTACAGAGATAAATTAGAAGTAAGCATTCAATTGGAATCGGTAGAATGTCTAATCGAGAGTGCTTAAGTCGCTAAATATTTGAACATTTGTTTCTAGTACATTCACTTCCTAGTCACTGCAAATTATCATAGCGAATTGATTATACCTAATTAGAATTTAAAACCATAGCCCAATGCCCTATTTCAGACAAGACACAGAATAAAAGTTTAATCTACTAGCTACAATTGCATACATACAATTGTTGCAACTTGTAGAAATCTTTAGAAACAACAATAAGATATAGATGGCAGAATCTGGATTGACTCATGATAATCTAGATGAAGGATAGTATTGTCCAGAGAGAGCTAGCTAGAGATGAAACCACGATGTGGTGTCTGTTTGTGTGATCGTGAGGTGTGGACGTGGGTGCTGCAGCCTTCAATGGTAGGCATCGTCGGCTCGTTGTCGATTGGTGGCCGCTGCGTACGGTGTGCCAGCCGCGAGGCATACCCATCTACGGGGCCGACGAGACGTCGATCGATTAGCTGATCAATCGGCACGTTTTTTTGTTTGGGCGTGCGTGATTGGGGTTGCTGGCGTGCATGATTGGGGTTGCTGGCGTAACCTGACTTGGCCTGTAGGCCTGCCAGCCGGCGATAAGTTGAGCGCAAAAGATGACCCTGATGCACTGTTGTCAGGCTACCCAGATGCCCAGGGCATTTTATGTGACAGTTACTACCCTGTATTTTATTCCGACTCGAACTGGGTAATAAGTTCTTTGAGTTTTGTTAGATGTTCTACTTTACGGGTTAAATTTTATATTTTAGCATACAGGTAAAATTTTATTTAAAGAAAACTGATCTAATGGTGGCGAGTAGGTAATGCTGCTATCTTATTGTCATTCATACATATGTATCTTGAGATGAAAAATTAAGGATAAAGTTCTTCTCCTTCTTTTTAAGGCAAGTTTTTTGTGGTGCAGATTGATACCCAGGGCAGCAATCATGTCATCGGTCTTGACAGCAGCAACTTGCAGGTCTGAACATGCACCCCAAGGTATGGTTCTCAATGGTAGCTTCACTGACCAAGCATATATTCATTGTTGGCATGAAGTTTTACCTAAGAAACTCTAGGAACGTCCTCCTTTCTCATTTGCTAGAATAATTGGAGAATGTAATAATACTTGTGTATATGATGCCGAATTTCTTTCCGTGGAAACAGTAGCAATTAGCAGCACGAACACTGTCTACGTGGCAATGCCATCTTATACATCTGTGCTGATTGGATTGACCCCACACGTACTCGCTCCTCTAATACATTGCAGTTTTATCTTTTGTAGATTTATTGATGAAACTTGGATCCACGTATTCACCACATGTGTGCAGTGTACAAATACATATATTTATCCCTCCGTAAACTAATATAAGAGTATTTAAAACAGTACTTTAGTAATCTAAACGCTCTTATATTAATTTACAGAGGGAGTACCAAAGATGTGTTGAATAGCTATTTCTTATAAACAGTTTCATTATTCATTAGATCATTCTATTTCTTAGTTTCTTTCCGTGATATTACTAATGTTATATGTGGTTTTTTTATTAAAGGATTTCATGGCATGAATTGGTTAGAAGTGGAAAACGGAACTCCTAATTATATTTCAGATCAATATGATGTCATTGGCTACCTTCTAGATCTGCCCATTGGAAATTCTCCGTGTTATCTTCCAAAGAACCGATATGAGAAAAATAGAAGTACGCATAAAGTTCCAAATTGATGAGTTGAATGATGTATAATAATTTTGCATGGCTGCTATATCAGTAAAAATATGTGGGCAATTGTTTTCCTTTTATCCCTATGGATTATATTGGCCATGACATCCATTACCATGCATGCTTGGGATTGGGTCTTCACATTAATCATGTTCTACAAAATGGTGTATTGTTTTTCTTATTACCTATACTGTACATAAATAACTTATATATGATTGATGTGCACCTAGAAAAGTATACTTTCATGCTGGAATTTTATTTTAGGTTGGCATTGTATGATTTGGAAATAATACTTGTGTTAACCTCACTTTATTGTGTGTTAACCTCACAATCTTCCCGTTTGTATGTTCTTCTCATTTGTGATCCTTTTTAATGTCAGGATGTCCCTCAATTTAGAATTGGCTACTCAGATGAAGTGGAACAGAGGAAGACGGGCAAAGTTGTGAACAATTTAATTTGTGTTGTTTAATGTGCTCCATTGAAGCCACAGTGATTCCAGTTGTGTGCATTGTATTGGCTGTATAATACTAACACTTATTGGATTTGTATTGGAGTTGAAGGCTGAACTATTTTATGAGCTGCATGTTTGTAAAGTATGTGCCATGATGTGTATTGCTGAAATGAACGGAACTATTTATCATAATGTGTTTTTCGTTGGAATTTTCTATGATTCCTAGCGTATAAAAACTGTGCAAAAATAAGGCCTCGTCCTAGATAACAAATAGTAATGGGCTGAAATATCAAATATTGGTTTATGTACACATAACAAAAAATGATGTCCAATTGAAAAATGGGATGAATTGTTGGGCCTGGCTCATTTAGGTGCGTGATTTGGACATGCCTAGTAAAATTCTGACCTTATTTTTCAGTCATAGTTGATCTGCCATGTCATCACCTTAGCCACATGGTTGATGCCATGTCAGATCCTGCGTGGCTCACGTACACATGTAATGACCAAAAATTTTGGTCAAAGATTTTATGACCTAATTGTTTTGGTCAAACAATACTTGACCAAAACACTCAAAAAGTCATGTTTGTTTGTTCTTGATGGCCAACTGTTGACGCTCTGAATTTGGTCAAAAAAAGGTGGTAATATGATACCAATGACGATTTTTTGACCAAAATGGTGTGTCACTATCGACCATATTTCTTGTAGTGAAAATAGATATCCTTGCTACCTCTTGAGCTTGCGTTGGTTTTTCCCTTCAAGAGGAAAGGGTGATGCAGCATAGTAGCAGTAAGTATTTCCCTCAATTTGAGAACCAAGGTATCAATCCATTAGGAGTATCAAGACAAGTCTGCAATGTACCTGCGCAAAAACAAACAAACTTGCACCCAACGCTATAAAGGGGTTGTCAATCCCTTCATGATTAATTGCAAGGTGAGATCTGAAAGTGGAAAGTGCAACAAAGTAAAAGTGTAGAGCTGAAAATATGATGTGAAGTAGACCCGGGGGCCATAATGTTCACTAGAGGCTTCTCTCATGATAGCAAGTACTATAGTGGGTGAACGAATTACTGTCGAGCAATTGATAGAACCGCGCAAAGTCATGATGATATCTAAGGCAATGATCATACATATAGGCATCACGTCCGAGACAAGTGGACCGATACTTTCTCCATCTACTACTATTACTCCACACATCGACCGCTATCCAGCATGCATCTAGTGTATTAAGTTCATAACAAACGGAGTAACGCCTTAAGCAAGATGACATGATGTAGAGGGATAAATTCATGCAATAGATATAAAACCTATCTTTTTACCCTTGATGGCAACAACACGATACGTGCCTCGCTACCCCTTCTGTCACTGGGTGAGGACACTGCACGGTACGAACTCAAAACCAATCACTTCTCCCATTGCAAGAATTATAGATCAAGTTGGCCAAACGAAACCCACAACTCGAAGAGAATTACTAGGATACGAAATCATGCATATAAGAGATCAGAGGAGACTCAAATTATATTCATAGATGATCTGATCATAAATCCCCAATTCATCGGATCTCGACAAACACACCGCAAAAGAAGATTACATCGGATATATCTCCATGAAGATCATGGAGAACTTTGTATTGAAGATCCAAGAGAGAGAAGAAGCCATATAGCTACTAGCTATGGACCTTAAGGTCTGTGGTGAACTACTCACACATCATCGGAGAAGCAATGGTGTTGATGAAGAAGCCCTCCGTGTTCGAATCCCCCTCCGGCAGTGCACCAGAACGTGCCCAGATGGGATCTTGCGGAGGCCGAATCTTGCGGCAGCAGAAAAGTATTTTCGTGGCTCTCTCTGGTGTTTTTGGATTTTTTGAGAATTTATAGGCGGAAGAAGTAGGGCAGGGGAGCCACGGGGAGCTCACAAGCCTGCTAGGCCTGCCCCCTAGGCCGGGCCTGGTGGGCTTGTGACCTCCTCCGATGTCCCTTGCCTTGGTTCTCAAGTCTCCTGCGTGTCTTTTGTTATGGAAAAAATCATTCCGTAGGTTTTATTCCGTTTGGACTCCGTTCAATATTCTCCTCTGAAAAAGGTCAAAAACACGGAAAAAACAAGAACTGGGACTGGGCACTGAGTTAATAGGTTAGTCCCAAAAAAGATATAAAGAGCATATTCATGCATACAAAACATCTAAAGTTGAGAAGATAATAGCCTGGAACCATAAAAAATTATAGATACATTGGAGACATATCAATCCTCAAGTCAACATAATAAATAGAGCTATGCTCCCCGGCAACGGCACTAGAAAAATGTCTTGATAACTCACAATTATAGGGGATCTCAACAGTGTTCACTGGTAGTATTTCACCCTAATTTATTGATTCGACACAAGGGGAGCCAAAGAATATTTATTGGCTGTAATAGTTGAGTTGTCAATTCAACCACACCTTGGATATCACTCTGCAACAAATATTTAGTAGCACATCAAATGACAATAGTAACAATAGTAATGATAGCAACAATTTTGGTAATAGTAGTAACGATAGTAATAATATCAATCGAGTAGTAGGTGTGGTACTAGCATTAGAAACATTAACTTAGTACGATTCAATATATGTAAAGCGTAGGCACGTGTTTTAGTGATGGATAATGATTTAGATGGCACTGATCATGTAACAGTTACACAATAGGGCGACATAGAACTAGATCCAATTCATCAATATAATGTAGGCATGAATTCCGTATATAGTCATACATGCTTGCATAAGAACTTGGATGACATCTTTTGTCCTACCCTCCCATGGCGGCAGAGTCCTATTGGAAGCGAAGGTATATTAAGGCATCCTTTTAGTAGAGAACCAGAACAAAGCATTAACACATGGTGAATACATGAACTCCTCAAACTATGACAATCGAGGGAAAGAATCCCAATTATTCTCACCTTGGGGTATGTGGATCAAGACACGTAATAAGTAAATATAACACTACACGAATTACAAATTTTTCCATCTGTCTACTCTTTGCCATATGCTAGAGGATGACAAAGATGGTCTTTGCCGTCATCTGTCCATAAGCTCATGGCAAAGAGAGGCCAGATGGCAAAGATTCTAGTTGCCATTTGCTATTTCTTTGCCTTCTTCTAGACGACAACAAAGAGTCATAAAGCAGACCACAAAGAGCCAGAAAGCATCAAGGTCAAACGGACGGCCTAGATGTCATATGCGTAATCTTTGCCATCTACTGCCGCACTCTTTGCCATCTACTAGGAGACGACAAAGTTCCTAAATACCTAACGACCGTCCCCGCACCAGCCCCCTCTCTCTTTTCTATCTCCCTCTCTCTGTGTCTGTCTCCCCCTATGACCGACTGCACCCCCACCCCCGCCGCCCCTGCTTCCCAGACGCCCGACCACCCTGTGGCCCCGCGGGTATGCTGCCTCGCGGCTACGCTGCCCCGGCGCCCCGCCTCCGCACCGCCCCGCCGCCACGGTGCCCTAGCCGCCCGGTCGCCCCTCCAGTGAGCAATTTTTTGCTCTGCGTTTTTTTTTCTTTTTTTCATTTATTTTTTGCTCTTAGAGAGTTCTACGTTAGGTTAATTAGGTTAGTTCAATTTGGTTAGTGCTAGGAAAGCGGAAGAAAAAAGAAGAAGAAGAAAAGAAGAATAATAGAAGAAGAGGGAAAAGAAAAAGAAGGAGAAGACAAGAAGAAGAAGAAAGAAAAATAAAAGAAATAGAAGAATAAGAAGAGGAGGAGGAGGAGAAGAAGAAGAAAATAAGAAGAAGAAAGAAAAAGAGTAGAAAGTAGAAGAAAAAGAGGAGAAGAAGAAGAGGAAAAAAGAAAATAAGGAATACGAAGAAGAAGAAGAAGAAGAGGAGAAAAAAATAAGAAGAAGAAAGAAAAAGAGGAGAAAGTAGAAGAAAAAAAGGAGGAGAAGAAGATGAAAAAGGAAAACAAGCAAGAAGAAGAAGAAGAAGAAGAAGAGGATTAGGAGGAGGAGGAGAAGAAAATAAGAAGAAGTAGAAAATGAGGATAAGAAAAGAAGAAGAAGAAGAAGAAGAAGAAGAAGAAGAAGAAGAAGAACAAGAAGAAGAAGAACAACAACAAGAAGAAGAAGATAAATAAAAAGAGGAGAAGAGGAAGAGGAGAAGAAGAGGAAAAATAGAAGAAGAGGAGAAAGTAGAAGAAAAAGAGGAGGAGAAGAAAAGGAGAAGAAAAGAAGAACAAGCAGAAAAGATGAACAACAACAAGAAGAAGAAGAGAAGAAAAGGAAGAAGAAGAAGAAATAGAGGAGAAGAAGAATAAAATAGAATTGGAAAAGTAGTTACATATAGAGATATTTTTCTATTGGGATCAAATATTCGTGCTGATCGTGTGGATTTAAATGTGAAGTTGTTTCGTCGCTGCGAGGGTTTGGTGTTCAATGACCTCCCCTTGCGACTACCTCCCCTACACGGTCTAGTGGTGAGCACTACTATCATCTCCTCCCCAACCCTTCCCTATTTGCTCTGTACTAGTCATCATGTCGATGCCACTAGATTTTACTTCCATGACAAGTCTTGTAACCTAGGCGTCTCCCATTCGAAAGGCAACATCTATAAATATGCATGTCTTTGCATATTTATAACCGCCATCCTTTCAAATTCTCCATGTTATCCATGGACATCCCAAGTACGTATAGATTGGGTTTCGTTTCTAGTGCTCTACTTTGGTCTGAGGAAAAATTTCGTCAGCCCCACCTAGTTGTTCTTCGGGTACACATTCTCTCAGCTTGTTGCCGAGATGTGTATCAGGAGAACAGTGGGGTGGTGCTGTCGAGATTTTGCATCGGATATGAAGTAGAGATTGGGAAACAAACCCGGTCTACACGTACTCGGGTGGGATTAGGATCCATCCTTACCTATTAGAGATAGATTAAATCCATAAATGTCTGTTTCCCTTTTGTATGGTAAAAAATAAAACCGTGGCATAAAAAATATAACAAAAGTAATTAGTTCTTTATGTAGTCACAATTACATTCTACATAACTTGATGAATATGATTTTGGTTCACCTACTATCAGTGCAAGTACCAACATGGGTGATTGTGTGTGGATGTACACCGGTCACAATAGTGAGAAAGACATGACCAAAGTGTGGTTAACAAAAATCAAGAGGTTTGTGAAACCCGCATTTGCAAATGGCCAGATAAAAAATCTCGGGTCCGTGTCGTGGGTTTAAAAGCTTTAAACAGATGATAGAGGATGAAATGGGTAAACACCCGCAAAAGAGTGGTTTTACGCCTGATTATACGGTGTCGACATTTCATGGTGAGTATGCCCAAGGTAACAGAGCTAGGGTGGTTCGCCGTCGTATCAACAAGCATGGTACCGAGATCGAAGACATGGTGCAAGATTTTGATGATGTTCGGGATTCGGACGATGAGATGGAGGAATATGCAAAGGCCTTCTATGAAATGTTGGAGTCTTCAAAACGTCCTCTCCACGAGCACACTTAGCTTTGTGAGCTAGATGCCATCGCACAAGTAATGGCTTTGAATTCTCAGTTCAACTTGGACAAATAATGCTACAATGTGATGATGACACTATTTGGACCCTTTCTACCAAAGGCCATGTCATGCATGCAAACCTGTACTAGTCGGACAAAATACTCCGTGTACTTAAGATGCGCTATGAAAAGATAGATGCGTGTGAGAAAGGATGTGCATTATTTAGGCTTTAGTATGCGGGCTTGAACTATCGTCCCATTTGCAAGTCTTCCAGGTATATTGTGGTAGACAATACTATGGGTGAGAATAGGTAGACAAAAAATCCCCGTTCATGTTCTTTGGTATATGCCAATCAGACCAAGACTTCAACGTCTTTTCATGGTCGAAGAGATGACCAGACAGATGACATGACACAAATTGGGCAAAAGAGCCGCACTAGAGGCAGATGGGAATAAGATCTTGGTACACACATCATATGCTTTTGCATGGAAGCACTTCGATGCATTACATTCGGATAAATCGGCAGTCCAAAGCATCCTCGAGTCTATGTCTCCACAGATGGGTTCAATCCCTTTAGTATGATGGCAACCCAATATAGTTGTTGGCTTGTATTTTTCATTCCACTCAATCTCCCCCTCGGACAGATTATGCAAATAAAGAACATATTCCTGACATTGATAATTCCGGGGCCCAACTATTCGGGGAAGAATATGAATGTGTACATGCAGTCGCTTAAGGATGAATTACAAGAAGCTTGGGATAACGGGTTCAAGACATACGATGCCGCTAGAAAAGAAAACTTGAAAATGCATGTCTGGTACATGTAGTCGATGCATGACTTGCGGGTGTATGCGCTATTTTCTCGCTGGTGTGTGCATGGAAGGTTCCCGTGCCGTACATGCAAGGCAGCTCTTCAGTTTCATTCGCTGCACACGGGTCATAAGTATTCATGCTTCGACTTGCATAGACAGTTCTTGGATCCTCGCCATGAGTTCAGAAAAGACAAGAACTTTATCAAAGGTAGATTTTTCAAAAACTCGGCAGCACCTGCGTTGACAGGCCAACAGATCCTGGATCTATTAAACGCTCTTGAGCATAATAATGGTGTCCACGGTATTTCAAGGTGTATAATTCCAAAAACGTCTGGACTGACAAGACATGCTTATGGGATCTGCCTTACTTCAAAGACCTCCTTCTTCCACACAACATCGACATGATGCACACTGAAAAGAACATCGGAGAGGACCATTTTGTTACATTGTTCGGCATAGAGGGGTAATCTAAGTATAATGCTAAGGCTAGAGTCGATCAACAGACTCTATGTGATAGATCGTTACAAAACATGCGACAATCGAAAGGAAAGCAAAACTGATCGAAGCCAAAGGCCTGGTTCAATCTAAAAGGGGAGCTATGAGGAAAATTATCTTTTGGGCCAAAATGCATTTGATGTTCCCCAATGGGTATGCAGCGACTCTAAAGAGGGGAGCGAGTCTTGAAAAATTGAAAATATTTGGTCTCAAGAGTCAAGATTGGCACATATGGCTTGAGCGGGTAATGCCAGTGATGTTGTCTGGCCTTATTCGTGAGGATGAATGGCCAGTACTGGCAGAGCTGAGCTACTTCTTCTGTGTTCTTTGTGCGAAAAACTATCGCTTGGCGTGGTAGATGACATGGAGGAGTTCGTGCCAGAGTTGCTCTTCAAGTTAGAGAAGATCTTTCCACTGGGCTTCTTTAATCCAATGTAGCATTTGATTTTGCATCTCCCGACCTAGGAAATATTGGGGGGGGGGGGCATGCAAAATCGTTGGTGCTTTGCAACAAAGAGGATGCAGAGGATGCTTCTAGCAAAACGTAAAAATAAACATAGAATGGAAGCATCGATGGCCGAGGCATTCATTACTAAGGAGGTTGCAAACTTCATGAGAGCACATTATGAAGCCAGAAATCGTCATTTACGTAACACGAAGCCTCAGTACAATGCTGGCAAACCTAAAAAGGTGGATCCAACCACAGCCGATTCAAAGGGAAGCTCACACCAGCCGGTGCTTCGAAACCAGTAGTGTTGGATGTCAAAGAATGGCGGACCATTTTGTTGTATATCTTCAACAACCTAACAGAAGTGCGGTTGTACATTGAGTAAGTTCTCGGTACATTGTTCCCCAACTTCTAATTCCTTTGAATTACTCTTATTCTTGGAAATTTGATACAGTCGATACGTCGCAAAATTCTTAGATGGAGCAGAGATCCAAAAGGATTTTGTTGAAGAGTATGAGCTTTTGGCAAAGCATGGAGGCAGCTATCTCGGTTTCGTCTCTTGGTTCAAAGAAATGGTAATTACCATTAATGGAACATTTCAGTTCTTGGTCTAATTTGGGGCTAATGCAACAATAACTTTGTATTAAACTTGTATGCTAATTCAGAATCTATGGACGCTGAATTGGGATAAGTTGCTAATGGTTTTGACTATAAAGTCCGTTCAATTGAGAAATACAACATCAACGGGTATCTCTTTCATACCTTTGGCAAAGTGATATCTATGGCCATCCGAAAATCTAGAAATTGTGGTGTCTGTGCTATCGGCGAAGGATGTACCAAGTATTATGGAAGAGTTGAAGCAATTTATGAACTTCAATTATATGGTGCAAACACACCGAACGTCTTAGTCTTCCAATGTAATTGGTTCCAGCCGAAGGATACTAGAATGACTCATGAACATATAGGGCTAGTCGAAATCAAACAAAGCACCCATTTAGAAGTTTCCAATGTCTATATTACGACTCAACAGGTGACCCAAGATTTATATCTACCGCGGGCCTGCCAAACTGATAAGAATCTGAATGGTTGGGATGCCATTTCTGAAGTGCTGCCACGTGCTAGACCACCTCCCCCAATGAAGAGGATTATGAACCTCACATTAATCCATACACATATGAAGGAGAACTCTTCCAAGAAACACGTTTTCCCAAGAAACATTTCAAGAATCGCTCTACTCCACCCTAGAACATGGAAATAGATAGCGACAGTGAATCCGATTTCACCCTTGAGACAGAACTACAAGAGCCGCAACTAGAAGAGGTTACTGATGTAGATGACCTATCAATGTTTGACCGAGTACAGAAACAACTTCCACATGTTGATGTTGGTGAACCCGACGAGCACGTCATTCATGACGACACACGTGATAGTGATGATGATGATGCATTTATTGATCCCGGAGCATATATAGATGATCCAGACTATTATTAGTTTTTATGCATCCCAACTTAAATTATGTACATATTATTATTCATGTCAGGTATTCGATTTTTTTATGTTGTAGTAATTTCTTTTACTCTTTGTCATGGCAGGTGTTAAAAGAGGATGGAGGCAATTCTAGAATGCTCCATGGGTACTTATTTGTCTGCGGCCCATGGGAGGCCTACTTTCATTCCACCCCTATCTCTCTTGAGAGTGCTGATAGACATTATGGGGACATCCGCGGGCACTTCTTCATCAGCGTCGTTTCCCACCGAGAGAGGAGGTCCGGGAGGGAAGAAGCAAGGAGGTACATGACGTGGCCATGGGAGAGGTAGGAAGACTGCTATTCCTTCCTCGCGGCCACCCCCAACTCATTCACTCGAGCACATGACTACTAGGTTGTACCCTCCTGAGTTGGAGGCTACGGGGACTCTGGACCATGAGCCTTGGGTTGACGTGACTTCGGCCCACGAGACTACCGTCCAATAGGCGCCCTCGAGACTCCGGTCCCATGAGACTTTGGTCCCAGAGGCTTTGGCGCTCGAGACTCCGGATCCAGGGGCTACGTCCCACAAGACGTCCGGATGGGGTATCATACCGGATCCGCTTGAGGGGCCGGGTGTCCATGCTGATGGTGGAGGAGATAAGTCTACTGATAGCGAGGGCGAGGTGGTTGAGGGGTCCCCGTATACCAGCATGGTGGTACACGGCTCCCGCCCATGCCGGTGATTCGGCCTCATGGGGAGAAGTAAGTGCATTTACTCTTTTTTTACCTTTTCCCTTCATGTATCTTCAAATATCTAATGCGTTGGCCTCGTCATACTACAGGGGTTGGTATCACCCCCATGGAGCTCGCACGCTGAACACCGTCCTTGGTGTTCTTTGCTCGCTAAATTTCTCGGGGTTTTTCACCTTGTGTGATGAGGGTTAGATTTCTCAACTAGGATTGAGCTGGGAGCGCTACAAGGCTACCCAGGCCCCATCGGAGGAGATGATTGATGGTGTCTTGTGCCACACGAGGGTCGACATAGTTATCAAAAGATTTTGGGTAATTTCTCCTTTACGCAATCCAAAATTAACAATAGCTAGTTATTATACTAATAAATGTTGTCTCGTTTGATTACATACCTTCTACATGTGTGTGGAGGGATATGAGGAGGCGGCGGCTAAGGCTATCGATATCGAGTGCAAGCACCTATTAGAGAACTTATGCCACGAGGCTTAGCCACAGGGTGTTTGAGACTACTACGCCACACGTGGTATTAAGGAGGACAAGTCGTCATGCCGCGAAAAATTTCAGAAGGACCAGTACAAGAAGGTAATTACCTTTTCTTAAGGTCGATAAGGACACGTACTACTCTAGAGTGGTACGATAATCCTGTCTTGGAGGTCATGTTGTTGGACAACAATGAACCTACGAGCTATGGAGAAGCGATGGTGGGCCCGTATTTCAACAAATGGCTAGAGACCACGAAATCCAAGATAGGATCCATGCATGAAAACAAAGTGTGGACTTTGTAAGAACTACTTGATGGTCGTAAGGCTATTAAGTACTAATGGATCTTTAAAAGGGAGACACACAGTGATGGTGAATGTCACCATTTAGGAAGCTTGACTTGTCGCAAAGAGGTTTCCGACAAGTTCAAGGAGTTGACTACGAGGAGAGTTTATCACTCGTAGCGATGCTAAAGTCTGTTGGAATTATGTTAGCAGTTGCTGCATTTTGAGATTATGAAATGTTGTAGATCGATGTCAAAACATTGTTTTCCTTGAGGAAAAGGTTGTATGTGATACAACCAGAAGGTTATGTCATTCCTAAGGATGCTAACAAGTATGCGAGCGCCAACAATCCTTCTATGGACGGGAGCAAGCAACTCAGAGCTAGAATATACGCGATGGAAAAGGAACTAGCCAGGGAGGATAAGACGACTCGATTGTTGGAGGAGGAGAGGGCACGAAATGAGGCGGCTCACCGGGCCATGTACGAGCCCCTCGTGGTAAGTTTCTTCTTCGTATTAGCCAAATCATGCATGTAATGTTCATTTCATTACTAACTAATATGGCTGACTTGTCAAAACCAAATGTGTAGTGTGTGTGCGATAAGACCGGCCAGTCCCCTCCGCCATGCGAGTCATTACTGCTCTGGGAACAGTGAGTTTCATTTGACTGTTCATTAGTTACTAGTCTTAACATTTGAGTGTCATCATTCTAACAAGACATTCCAAATAATCATTAGTGCAACATAACTCCCGAGCTGCATCGCACACCCCTTCTCCAGGTGAAAGCGGCCCGAGGAACCCCGGTGCTTCACATCCGTGATGACTACGACCGTATGTTTCCTCTATTGTTTTGCTTAACAAATGCATATTTAGCTTTGGACATGCTAGTTAGCCAAGATGGCATAATTAGATTATTTAGTTCATTTATAACATGATTAGCTTAGTTAGGTAAAAAATAGCATAATAACCATGGTTAGCACATAATTGCCATATACTTATCTTATTTTCCTCCGAAATGTCATAATAAGCTTAGTTAGCTCTAAAAGGACATAATTACCTAATTTAGATATAAAATGAAATAAACAAGGAATAATAAGAAGAAAAACAATGAAGAGGACAAAAATAAAGAATATAAGAAGAAAGAAAAGAAAAAAGAAAGAATAAAAGATGAAGAATGAGAAGTGATACGTCTCAAACATATCGATAATTTATGAAGTATTCATGCCATGTTTGTTTATGTTTACAATACTTTTATATGGTTTTTCTGCACTTTATATGATTTATTTAGAAGTAACCCGAACTAACGTTGTTTTCACCAGAACTACCACGGTGTTGATTTTTGTGCAGAAATAAAAGTTCTTAGAATTGGACAAAAAATTGACTTTTTCGAGGAAAAGATAAGTAGTGGAGCGAAGAACCACCACAGGGCCCCCCTGGTGCCGACTAGACACCAGGCCGCACCAGCCCCCCTCTGATGGGATGATGTCTAGTGGGCACGTCGTGTCCCATCTTGGCGTGATTCCAACACTCAAAAATCCTATAAATATAGAAACCTCCAGAAATTACCCTAGATCAGAAGTTCCTCCACGACAGCTCTTTGTATCGATGAAAAACAATCTGGAATGAAAACAATAGCGAAAACACGAGAGAAACACAGAGAGGGATGCAATCTCGGAGGGGATCTTGCCCCTTCGGGAGCCATGGAGGCCAAGTACGAGAGGGGAGAACCTCTCCCCACCTTGGGAGAGGCCATGGAGGAGGAGGCCTAAAGGGGGGAGACTCTCTCCCCCTCTCTTTCGGTGGTGCCGGAGTGCCGCCGGGGGAACCATCACCGCGGTGATCGTCTTCATGAACATCACCATCTTCATCACCTTCCTCATGTATTTTCAGCGGTCCACTCTCTTGCACCTTGCTGTCGTCCCCTACTTGAATATGGTGCTTCATTCCAAATAGTATTAATCAATGATTGATTGATATCCTATGATGTTTGAGTAGATCGATGTTGTTCTTTGGGTTGATTGTTGATCTTGATCGGTTTGACTGTATGTTTTATTTTGGTTCTATCCTAAGGTGCTTTCCATGAGGCACACACATGAAAGATCCACACTGGAGGCTGTTGCAATATGTTCATTAATTTCTTATAGTGGGTGGCGAGATTGAGAAAAACTTACACTTCAGTAAGAGAGTTGTGCGCGTATGGGACTAAAGCGGACTTGAGACATAAGGTTATGGCTGGGTTTTACGTTAATGATTGGCAGTGGTTGCAGATGCTTCTAGAGGTCCAAGCACAAGTTCGTATGATCCAAGTACGGAAACTATGTTAGCTCATGCCGCTCCCTCATATAAAATTGCAAGAATGATTACCGATCTCGTCATCAATTGCCTAGGATGATTCGACACACCATACCATCATTATTCTAAACCCGCTATTTGTAATATATTCTAAGTCTATTTAATGCAGCAACTATTTTCATATTTTAGTTCTCCAATATCATGCAAAGCTACCCTCTTTATGCCCACAACCCAATTTTATTTCTCGTTACTAGATAGAAGCAAACACTTGGTGTACGTAGAGTCGTATCGGTGGCAGGTAGGATTTGAAAGAATATTGACCTTACCTTTAGCTCCTTGTGGGTTTGACACTCCATACTTACCACTTCCATCTTTGAAAAGTGCTATGATGATTCTTGCACTTTGGGAATATCAAGTTTTTTGGCGTCGTTTCCGGGGAGCAATAGCGTGGGGTTAATTTTTTCGTGTATGCTCCTTTGCTTCTATCACTAAGTATATTTTTTTTGTTTTCTTTCTGTTTTCTTATTTTCTTTCTTTATTTTTTGGTTAAACAAACAAAAAAAATTAAAAATTTAAAACCCAAAAAATTACTTGCCTTTTATAAGAGAAACGATTGGAAAATTTTGCATTGGATAAGTGAGGGTCAACCTTGAATACTTGTTTTCATGCTCATGGAAACAATGTAAAACAATAATGGAAGTTTCTCTTAAAAATAAT
Source organism: Hordeum vulgare subsp. vulgare (assembly GCF_904849725.1). Classification (NCBI taxonomy): domain Eukaryota; kingdom Viridiplantae; phylum Streptophyta; class Magnoliopsida; order Poales; family Poaceae; genus Hordeum; species Hordeum vulgare. The sequence goes on from NC_058521.1 coordinate 185,101,725, forward strand.
TATCTCCTTGTAAATACCACTGAATCATAAAAATAATTTTCATGATGCTCTTTTGCATGTTTCATCTACAATCTTTATGTGAGCATCAATGAAATCATCATGCCTAGCTAAAAGGCATTAAAGAAAAACGCTTGTTGGGAGACAAACCAATATTTACCATTTCTATTTTTGAGTTTTCACATGATTAAGCTACTGCATTAATCATGTTTTATAACTTTTATTTTAATAAAGTGCCAAGTAAAGACTTTGGTATAGTGTGGATACTTGCTTGTTTGATTCTGTGCGAAAACAGAAAGTTTTGCATCCAGTAAATGATTTATGTGATTTTACTGGGGCTTCAAATGATTCTGAAATTTTTACAAAAAATTGCTATGAAAATTCTCTGAGTTTTACTAATTCTCCAGAATTGTTAGAGTCAGGGGAGTATGGTTTTAATGCAGATCTTCACAAGCTGTTCTATTTTTGACAGATTCTGTTTTGCGTGCATAGTTTGCTTGTTTTTGTGTTTCCATGACTTATATTAGGTGATAAAAATTATGGAAATGATATAATACAATATGTATTATGTGAGAACAATTATTAATCTTGTCTTGGCAGTACCTAAGTGAATGATCTATATTTATCATACAAACCCATCTCACGAAGGTTCGTTAAGTTTTGTGTGATTGAAGTTTTCAAGTTTTGGGTGATACCAATATGAGGAGAATAAGGAGCATAAAGAACCTAAGCTTGGGGATTCCAAAGGCACCCCAAGGCACCAAGCTAACATACAATGAAGAATCAAGCATCTAAGCTTGGGGATGCCCCGGTAGGCATCTCCTCTTTCATCTCCAACATTATCGGTATGTGTTACTTGAGGCTATATTTTTATTCGTCACATGATATGTGTTTTGCTTGGATCGTCATTTTATTTTGTTTTTCTATGTTAGGGGTTATTTACAATTTTTGTTTTAATAAAAGTTTCCAACAATGGCGTTTAGAGTGCTTGAATTACATGTGTGATGTGTGCTGTACAAAAGCAGAAACTTTGGTTGTAGTATTACAATTATCAGATTTTATTGCACCATGAAAAGTTTCTAAATTTTTTACACAGTAATTTCATACAAATTATTTATCACTTCCTAGATATTTAGAATTTTTGGAGATACAGAAGTACACTTTTTACATATATTAGTACGAATTGTTCTGTTTGGACAGATTGATGTCATAGTTTCGTTATCTACTTATCCTATATTTTTCATTTGCTATATTGGTAGATATAAATTTTGGAAATGATAGTATACAGTACCTAATATTTGAAAATTATTATGCAACTTATCTTGGCAGTACATAAGGTGTTGATTTACGTTTATGTGTACTAACCTATGTCACGAGTTCTTTTCAAGTTTTGTGTAGATGAAGTTTTTTAGACTTAGGTGAAACCATGATATGAGAGGAATTAAGGAGACACAAAAGCTCAAACTTGGGGATTCACAATTCACCCCAAGTAAATATTTCAGGAAGTCTCACGCATCTAAGCTTAGGGATGGTATGCATTGCACCTCTCTTCATCAACAACTATTGATTAGCCTATGTTGACCCTAAACTTTTTACTTGTCAACATGATATGTGCTATTCTTGGAATGCATTTTTGTTTAGTTTGCTGTTTGAACACAATTATCAGATCTGATACTTTATTGAGATAGAGTGCTCACATAGCTACTTGATTGTTTAAGTACTCATTGATCTTCACTTATATCTTTTGAGAGTAGTTTGATTGTTTGCTCTTGCACTTCACTTATATCCAATGGGTAAATTGTTGAATGAATATAATACCATGAAGTTCAAATTATATGTTCATGTCATTCCTAGTAGTACCTTCACATTGGGTTTAGAGAGTGAAATCTTTTTAAGCTTGACAATCACAATATTGGTCATACAATCAATTCATGAATGATTGGTATAAGGAAGAGAAGTTTCGCATATAAATATATTATCTTGGACATCTTCTGTGATTATGAATACCCATTAATTATTTTCGAACTTGAGAAAATTAGTTGAAGTTGAAGAAGGAATACAACATAATAGGTTATGGTTGTGTATATTTGCCTATAAGTTATATATCCTCCAACATGTGGTGTTTTCTTAGGATCTTTTGCTAGCCAAAAATCGTACTAAGTAGAGATACTACCTGTGCATCCAAAAACCCTTAAACCCAATTTCTTGCCATGATTGTCCACCATACCTACCTATGGATTGGATGAGATCCTTCAAGTAAGTTGTCATCGGTGCAAAAAGGCAATAAAATTTCTTCTAAATGTGTTTGATTATTTAATGTAAGAGAAAATTGAGCGATGTACAAACTTGTGATGGCAAAGTAATAAAAGCGAAGTACTGCATAATAAAGGTTGCTATCATAAGGGGCAATATAACGTTACGTTCTTTTGCACTAAGGGATCATGCATACAAAACCAAAAAGCGCATGACAACCTTTGCTTCTCTCTATGAAGGACCTATCTTTTACCTTTCATATTTAATTTTATTCAAGTGTCAATAGCATGCATTCTCATTTCAACCTCAGTTATTCTCTTGTTCGCAAGCATCATGTGGTGGGGAAATATCTAGGCACATATGACCAGTCAAATATATTTGATCATGAATTATTGTTGTTCACAATTATCTCTATGATAAATGAGTTGGGAGGTAAACATTAAGCCCCTATCTTTCTCTATGTTTGATGGATGACATTTGTTCTAAAAATATGCTTTGCGTACTAGTAATCATAGAAGACTATATGATGATTAAGTATGTAGAGCTCTTACTTAGACTTTGTTGAGAATAAGTTGAATTGCAATTGTTTGGTGACGAAGAACATGGGTTGTTAAGTTTCAAGAGAGTTCATTTTAAACCATAACATGTGAATTGGTTTTGTTGTTATGATGCTACATAAGTGATTGAAATTATCATTGATCAAACTTATGCATTATGCTAGCATTCACACTTCATAAATTATTGCTTTTATCATTTACCTAATCGAGGATGAGCAAGAATTAAGCTTGCGGATGCTGATATGTCTCCAACATATCAATAATTTATGAAGTATTCAAGCCATGTTTGCTTATGTTTAGAATACTTTTGTACGGTTTTTCTGCACTTTATATGATTTATTTAGAACTAACCCGGAGTGACGTTGTTTTCAGAAGAACTACCGAGTTATTAGTTTTTGTGGAGAAATAATAGTTCTTGGAATTTTATGGAACTTTTTACCGATCGTTTTTGAGGAAAAGAGAAGTACTTTAGCCAAGAACCACCACAGGGGGGCCCATGGCGCCCACTAGACAACAGACCGCGTCAGCCCCTCTCTCGTGGGTTGAGGTCTATTGGGCACCTTGTGGCACATCTTGGCGTGATTCCAACACCCAAAAATTCTATAAATATAGAAACCTCTAGAAATTACCCTAGATCAGAAGTTCCTCCGCCACAACTCTCTCTATCGATGAAAAACCAATCTCGAGAGAAAACAGTAGCATAAATAGGCGAGAAACGCAGGGAGGGATCCAATCCTGGAGGGGCTATTGCCCCTCTAGGAGCCATGGAGGAAAAGGACCAGAGGGTAGATCCTCTCCCCATCTTGGGAGATGCCATGGAGAAGGAGGCCTAAAGGGGGAGACTCTCTCCCCCTCTCTCCCTGTTGGGCCGGAGTGCCGTCGGGGGAACCATCGCCGCGGAGATCGTCTTCATCAACATCACCGTCTTGGTCGCCTTCGTCATGTATTTTCAGTGGTCCACTCTCGCGCACCCCGCTGTAATCCTCTACTTGAACATCGTGTTTCATGCCACATAGTATTAATCAATGATTGATTGCTATCCTATGATGTTTCACTAGATCGATGTTATCCTTTAGGTTGATTGATTATCTTGATCGGTTTGAGTGCGTGTTTTATTTTGGTGCTGTTCTAAGGTGATTTCTGTGAGGCGCACACATGAAAGATCCACACTGGATGGTGTTGCAGTATGTTCTTGAATCTCTTATAGAGGGTGGCGAGAGTGATAGAAACTTACACCCGCATAAGAGAGTTGTGCGCGTATGGGAGTAAAGTGGACTTGATACTTAAGGCTATGGTTGGGTTTTACCTTAATGATTTCTAGTAGTTGCAGATGCTTGCTAGAGGTCCAATCATAAGTTCATATGATCCAAGTACAAAAAGTATGTTAGCTCATGCCTCTCCCTCATAGAAAATTGCAAGAATGATTACCTATCTCATCATCAATTGCTTAGGATGATTCCGCACACCATACCATCACTATTCCACACTCGCTATTTGTAATATATTCTAATTCTCTTTAATCGAGCAACTATTTTCATATATTAGTTCTCCAATATCATGCAAAGATATCCTCTTTATGCCCACAATGCAATTTTATATCTCGTTACGATAGAAGATAACACTTGTTGTACGTAGAGTCGTTTCGGTGGTAGATAGGACTTGAGAGAATATTTACCTTACCTTTAACTCCTTTTGGGTTCAACAGTCCATACTTATCACTTCCATCTTCGGAAAGTGATATGATGTTTCCTTTCACTTGGGGAATATCAAGAAGGAAAAGGATAAAAAGTTAGAAGAATAGAAGATAGATGAGCTTCTTCTTTCTATATTCTTATTATTTCCCTTCTCTTTCTTCTTCTCTTTCTTCTTCTCTTTCTTCTTCTTCTTCTTCCCCTTCTTCTTCTTCTTGTTCCCGTTCTTCTTCTTCTTCTTCTTCTTCTTCTTCTTCTTCTTCTGGTCCTCTTCTTCTTCTTCTTCTTCTTCTTCTTCTTCTTCTTATTCTTCTTGTTCTTGTTCTTCTTGTTCTTGTTCTTCTTCTTCTTCTTCTTCTAGTCTTCATCTTCTTCTTCAAATTCTAGTCTTCTTCTTCTTCCTCTTCTTCTTCGTCTTCTAGTATTTTAATATGGATGAACAGTGTTAACTATATGTATGTATATATGGATGAACAGTGTTAAAAATTTTATGTATTAGTTCTTTTAATATGTATTGGTTCTTTTGATCTGGCCTAGCTCGCTGTCGGGACCCCCGTCCTAAGTCATAGGAATCCAGCCTGTAACACATCGCATCTCTTTGCGGTCTCACGCATGGTTAACTCCATGGCTGCAGCCTTACCTTAGCCGGGACCGTTTGCGTCTTTTGACTCACGTATGCAATAGTTTCGCTAGCATTCCAATGTCAAAGAACCCGGATCGACAAGTATAGTCACAAACCACAGTGGCAGTACCGCACAAGGACAGGCATACATGACCCAACAAAGCAGGTGTCGGTCACCAGCGAGTGTAGACGAGTCGTAGCAAGCTACAGGGACTCCATTACATCGCGTGACATTTCCCCAGAGGGGACAGACACAACAACTAAGAAGGACACATGCCGGTCAACCAATGTGTGCGGAGCAGTAGCGAACTACCAAGGCTCGTTGGATCACAAAGGGGCATTTCCTTGTAAGGAGTGCTAGTAAAGTTCACGACTAGGTAATCGAACCCCATACATATCAAGTACGACACACGTACGCATGGCATACCGATATGTATAGATACATCGATGGCATCACAACATAACCATAAACATACAAGCTTTATTTAAGAGGCTCGGAAGAGCCAGACACATAATATTACACATTAAGGGTCTCACGACCCATAATAGCAGTCATTCAGTTACAAGACAGCGGAAGAGTTTAAAACTGTCTGAGTATAGACAGGGCAGCTAGAAGGCACATGGCCTGACTATACTAGAGACCCAATGTAGGGCCAGATCGTAGCTGGGACACGGGCTACTCGTCGTCGTTGATGTCTACGAAGAACGCCACATTAGGGTCATTAGCAACCTCTGCAACATTTATTAAGCAAACATGAGTACGAAGGTACTCAGCAAGACTTTAGGATAACTATCTACTCATGCAAAGTATCAATAAGGTATTGTGGGGTTTCATGCGGAAAGCCAACATTTGACTCGTGGCTAGACAACTTGCATTTTTAAATAATTTTGACAACTTGATTTTTCGCACACGAGTCCACTAACACCACAACAATACACCATCGTGGAATCATTCCGTCTCCATAAGGAAGTTCCGTCCACGACACTCACGCTTATCTTGACAATTTTATGAGTAGCCGTTCAAGTTATCTATGAACAACATATGTCTCCAAGTAGTCCATAACCGCGGACGCGCCTATTCGAATAGATCATAACCCTGCAGGGGTGTACTTCGTCACACACGCTCTCGCCACTTATCGCCATGTGCACGTGATGCACCTTGGCAACCTTCAAGCGGAAGCCCAGCGAGGGAGTCGGCCACGACCGTTAACCACACTAGTACCTAGTCCAGGTATATCGCCTATCTCAGAGTAACCCGTACGGAAGTCCGGCCGAGGTTTCCGCCACGGCCTCAAACAATGTGCGCAGGGTTCCCAATCCCACCATCCGGGTGCCACTTGGTACACCGTGCCATTGCCTACCGCATCACAGCCCACCTCTCTGGTCAGCACCATACACGGCCTCCAGCATTACTATAAACACCAGAAACTACTTGCAACTCCTGGACCGAGTACTAAGCGATTAATAGGCCAAGCAGGGTCATATTTCCGGGCCCAGCATGTGGTAGTATCTATTCTTGGATTACATACACGGAACTCAGTTCCTAAGGACGGTTCCAATGAAACAACCCGCCATGTACTCCTACACAGCCTTTCATCGGTACCTTTACCAAATCAGATTCAACACACAACCTTTGCTTACCGAACGCATTCTCACAATTCTGTTCATCTCCCAGATGACATACCATACACAACTCTAGGCATAGCATGCATAGCAGGATAAGGCACATCATGGCTCAAGCAACTACCAGGTATGCTAGGTTGCAAGGTTCGGCTATTTACTGTGACAAGGATAGGTCATGCAAAGGAAGTGGGTTCAACTAATGTGACAAAAGCAGTTGAAGCATTTGATCCTAATGCAATAAACAAGTGCAGGAGCAAGAACATGGGATTTATCGGGATGATCAAAATGGTTGCTTGCCTTGTTGCTCAGAGGGGGGACAATATCCGTCAGACGGATATTCGGTGGAATCCGGGGGTGCGGAGCCTACCGAAATGAATGGCAACAATCAATAACAATTGTATGCAAACAAGATGATGCATGAGCATGGCATGAGAATGCAAGGTGATAAACTAATATAATCAACATGTATTAGGTTTGAAGTTGATTTGAATCACATTCAAATATCAATTCAAATGAGGTATTCTCGGATACCGATTTAATTGATTCGACCGGATGCTCAGATCAACTTGATGTTATCATGCATGAGATGTCATGTTAAGGTACTGGTTTGTTATTAGAACAATGTTTGATCATGTCAAACAAAAAGAAATTTAAATACTTTTCATATTCCATTTATAAAGTAATTATAAAAATTGACTTATTCATTAATCTACATGTTTGGGTTCTGTAACTTTTTCAAACATGATTGAAAATAGCATATTCAGATTCCTTGAATTTTTCTGATACTTTTTCATATAGAAATTATTTTGATTGGAGTTACAGATTAATTTCTATGAATTTTTGAAGTTTTAAACATTTCTGGAATTATTTTTATACTGGAAAATACTTTTACTGCATCAGCATGACATCAGCAGGTCCAACTGGCCGTTGAAAGTCAAACCTGACCAGTGGGACCCACTGGTCAGTGTCTCTGGTCAGTTTTAGATTAAGATTAAACTTAATTAGCTGATTAATCTTACTGGACCCACATGTCAGTGTCTTATTAATTTATCTGATTTATTTTTATTATGTCTAAACTATCCAGAGGCTGGCCCCATCGTCAGTGGCTCAGGCCAGCTGAGATCCACTAGCGGCGAGGTCGTCCTCGCCGGCGGGGAGCCTCCGGCGAGCACCAGAACGTCGGGGGGCATCGGAAATGGCGCACAGAGGGCCAAACTCGGCGCGGAGAGCACCAGAGGAATGACCACTCGATGGCACGCATGATGGGACAAGACCCAGGGGCTGGGGTGGAGGGAATCAACGCCGGCGACGAGCTTGGCGGCGACCAGGTTCGGCCATCGTCGAAGCCATCGAATACGGGGTCAAAACGCGCGGGGCTGTGAACCTAGCGCATCTACATGATGTCCTGAGGCTGGTGGTGGCCTCAGACGGACCAACCCGTCACCGGAGGGCTACCGACGACGAGCTGCAGCGGCGGTCCTCGTCGAGCTCCGATGGAACTAAGCCTAGAGGAGGGGATCGACGGGGAGAGCTTAGGGGAAATGACCGCATGCTCACGGGGAGTGCAGTGGTGGCGCTAGTTTGCTCGGGGATGGCCTGGAGAGGGAGAACGTCGGCGGCGATCTTCGGTGACCCGAGGAAGAAGACGACGGCTGCTCATCGTTTCACTGCACCTCAGCATCGGGCTCGGGGCTAGGAAGCTTCAGGGAGGTGCCGCGGACCTACTGCATGGCTCAGGAGGGAGAAGGGTCGGCTAGATCGACGGCGAGCTCGAGCTCTGCTCGGGCTCCAATGGCGGCAGAAGGAGGGGGGGGGGGATCTGGCGTTGGGAATGGATAGCCACGGTCTCGGGGAGCTTACCCCCGGGCTTGCCAGTGCGAGACGGCGGCCAGGCAGGCGCACAGGTGCGTGGCCGCGCCGGAGTACGCAGCGGCCACCTCCTGCTGCCCACTTGCGGGGGAGGAAGACGACAGGAATTGCTGGGCCGGGCCAGGTTAGGCGACAGGAAAGGATTTTTCATTTTCTTTCTGTTTTTGTTTCTGTTTTGCTATTTCACTGATTTTCTATTTATTTCAACTCCCAAATAAATTGAAAAAACTATGTTGAGCACCCTAGAATATTTGCTGGAATATTTCCAACCATTTCCAAAGTTTTCAACATTTTTGAAAATTTAAAGTTTCTGATTTCAAATTTAAAACTTGAAACCAGTAGCTTTTTGCATTTATTTAAAATGCTTAAAGTGTCAAGAAAATGGTGTTCTTCATTGCTCATTTACTTTCATGATTTATCAGAAAGTTTGAACTTTTCTTGAGGCCATTTTGGGTTCATTGATTTTAACTACTTTTGAGATTTCCTTTATTTGAAGAAGTGGCTAGGGTTTGAGTTTTTCCTTCACCTCTTTCTTTGTTCTTGTTGAAGATTTCTTAGATGCAATGCAAAGAAGACATGAGCGCAAGAGTAACCTGCTTAAGGTGTCAGGGATGTGACAACTCACCCCCACTCAAAGGAATCTCGTCCCGAGATTTAGAAGTCGTCGGGAATAACGCAGGATACTCAAGTCGGAAACGATCCTCTCTTTCCCAAGTTGCCTCCTTTTCATAGTGATTTGACCATTGAACTTTAAGAAACTTGAGGTTTCGACGTCAAGTGGTACGCTCAGCTTGATCAAGAATACGCACGGGGTATTCTCGGTATGAAATGTTATCTTGGAGATCAAGCGTTTCGTGGTCCACTTCACGGATAGGATCCGAAAAGCAACGCCTGAGTTGCGAGACGTGGAAAACATCATGAACCTTGGAAAGATGCGGAGGAAGTTCCAACTGGTAGGCAACTTCTCCTCGTTTGGCAAGAATGCGAAAAGGACCAATGTAACGAGGAGCCAACATGCCCTTGATACCGAATCGATGGGTACCCTTCAAAGGTGTAACCCGAAGGTAAGCCTTCTCGTCAACTTCAAAGGTCACAGCCTTATGATGACGATCATATTGGCTATTTTGACGAGACTGGGCTGTTTTCAACTTTTCAGGAATAATGCGAACCTGCTCTTCTGCATCCTGGATCATGTCTGGGCCAAAGAGTTGCCTCTCTCCGGTTTCTGACCAATTAAGAGGTGTTCGACATCTTCGTCCATAGAGAACTTCAAAAGGGGCTTTGCCCAAGCTTGATTGATAACTATTGTTATAAGCGAATTCGGCGAATGGAAGGCACTTCTCCCAATTCATATCGAACCATATAGCACAAGCTCGGAGCATATCTTCTAGGATTTGATTCACTCTTTCTACTTGACCACTTGATTGGGGATGGAAAGCAGTGCTAAAAGATAAGTGAGTCCCCATGGCATTCTGAAAACTTTCCGAGAAGCGAGAAGTAAAGATACTCCCACGGTCCGAGTTAATCTCCAGGGGAACACCATGAAGAGACACTATTCGGGAGATATATAACTCTGCTAGCTGGCTAGCTGTTATACTCTCACGAACGGGAAGAAAATGAGCCACTTTGAAAAGACGGTCAATGACCACAAAGATAGCATTATTTCCTTTCTTGGTCTTGGGAAATCCGGTAATGAAATCCATGCTAACTTTATCCCATTTCCATTCAGGAATAGCTAGAGGTTGAAGGGTGCCAGCAGGCCTTTGATGTTCTGCCTTAACTCGACGACAAACATCGCAGTTAGCAACGAACTCAGCAATTTCTCTCTTCATCCTAGTCCACCAGAACCTCTGGCGTAGGTCCTGATACATCTTAGTACTACTGGGATGAATGGTGAGAGGAGAATCATGAGCCTCCTTAAGGATTAACTACCTTAGGTGTGGGTTCTTGGGAACCACTAGACGATTCTGGAAGAACACAACACCTTGATCGTTCATAGAAAATTCTTTAGCATTTCCGCTAAAAATATTCTCCTTGATCCGTGATATACCCTTGTCATGCTTTTTGCCAGCTATAATTTGATCCTTAAGAGTAGGCTTCGCCACCAGGGTAGAAAGGAATCTTTGAGGAACAATATGGAGATTCAACTTCCGAAAATCCTCATAGAGATGTGGTTGACCTTGTTGTAGCATCAAATTGTTACAATAAGATTTACGACTTAGCGCATCGGCCATAACATTGGCCTTCCCCGGGGTGTAAGTTATCCCTAAGTCGTAATCCGAGATCAACTCAACCCACCGTCTTTGCCTGAGATTCAAATCCGGCTGGGTGAATATATATTTCAGACTTTGGTGATTAGTGAATATTTCGCAACGATTACCCAGAAGGTAATGTCGCAAGGTTTTTAGTGCATGGACCACAGCTGCAAGCTCAAGGTCATGTGTGGGATAATTATCCTCATGTGGACGCTACTGTCGAGATGCTTATGCGATCACATGACGATCTTGCATGAGAATGCAACCTAATCCTTGTCGCGAGGCGTCGCAATAGGTAACAAAGTCCTTAGAAAAATTTGGTGGTAGCAACACAGGTGCGGAAGTCAGGCGTCTTTTCAGTTCCTGAAAACTATGCTCACACTGTGGTGACCATTCGAACTTTTTATCTTTCTTGAGGAGTTCAGTTAGAGGCTTTGCAACCTTGGAGAAATTCTCGACAAAGCGGCGAGAATAGCTCGCTAGACCAAGAAAACTCCTAACTTGCTTAACCGATTCAGGTTGAGTTCAATCAAGGACAGCTTGAACTCTCTCGGGATTGACAGCAATACCCTTACCAGAGATTACGTGACCCAGATAGGTCACTTCTGGTAACCAGAATTCACATTTTGAAAACATGGCATAAAGGCGATGCTCTCGAAGTTTCATCAATACCAGCCTTAGATGTTCAGCATGTTCTTGTTCGTTCTTCGAGTAAATGAGAATATCATCGAGGTATACCACGACGAATTTATCCAAATACTCCATGAAGATTGAATTCATCACACGAGAGAAGGTGGCTGGGGCATTGGTTAAATCGAAGGACATGACGGTGTACTCGTATTGGCCATAACGAGTAACAAAAGCCGTTTTTGGAATGTCCCCGTTCTTGATCTTGATTTGATGGTATCCCAACCTCAAATCCATTTTGGAGAAGACTGAGGATCCAGCGAGCTGATCGTACAGATCGTTGATCCTGGGAAGCGGATACTTGTTCTTTATGGTGACCAGATTAACTGGTCGGTAATCTACAAACATCCGATCCGTTCCGTCTTTCTTCTTGACGAAGAGGACGGGGCAAGCCCAAGGAGAAGAGCTAGGACGAATGAATCCTTTGTTCAAGGCCTCATCTAATTTCTTCTTAAGTTCGGCTAGCTCCAGGGGTGCCATCTTATATGGTCTTCTGGCTATTGGGACAGTTCCCGGAACAAGATCTATCACAAACTCCACATCTCTGTCAGGTGGAATTCCTGGCAGTTCCTCTGGAAAGACATCCGGGAAGTCACGGACTACCAGAATGTCTTCAAGTTCCGGAAGAGGGTTGGCATTTAAGGAATAGAGTTGGCATTTGGCAACTCGAGTAGAGACATTTACTATCTCCCCCGAGGGATGGGTAAGCTGGACATTTCTAGAATGGGTATCAATCTTGGCATAGTGAGCTGACATCCAGTCCATGCCCAAGATGATATTAATATCCGAAGATTTTAATGCTATCAATGAGGCTAGAAAAACTAGCCTGTCTACTAGAATTTCATTGTCATAGGTTATCCTAGAGGTTTGCCATTTACTACCAGTAGTTTGGACAACCAATGGGATTGTCATATCACAAAAAGACATGTTATGCAACTGTGCATAACTTTCTGAAATGAAGGAATGAGAAGACCCAGTGTCAAAGAGAACGGACGCTGGGTGATGATTAACAAGAAGCATTCCCTGCATGACGTCGGGATCCTCTGCAGCTTCTTCTGCTGACACATAGTTCACACGGCCACGTGCAGGAGTTGGCTTCACATAGTAAGCTTTGCCCGACTTGGCTTGCCCGACGGACTTTCCGGGTTGCTTGGCACCCACATTCTGAGGACACTCACGGGAATAGTGCCCGGGTTCTCCACACTTGTAGCATATCACTTGGTTGGCACGTGGTGCAGCATTGCTAGCTGGACCACCATAAGCTTTTGCTGGAGAGTTGGCCTGATTCGTCTGAGGCGCCATGTAGGATGGCCTCGGAGTGTATCTTGGCGGCAGAGAACTGTTCGGAACCCACAGCCTGCGTTTTGGAAATGCGGAACCAGAAGACGAGCCGAAGTCACGGGAGTGCTTCCTTGTGGCTCCGAAGTCAGTATGACCAGTCTCGGCACTGACCGCTTTGTTGACCAGGGCTTGAAAGCTTGCACACTCATGGAGGCGCAGATCACGATGGAGCTCAGGGCTCAGACCCTTACTGAACCTTGCTTGCTTCTTGGCATCAGTAGACACCTTCTCTGTTGCATAGCAGGCGAGATTACCGAACTCGCGGCTATAGGCATCCACAGTCAACTTGCCCTGAGTGAAGGCAGAGAACTCCTCTCTCTTTCTGTCCATCAGGCCCTCTGGAATATGGTGCGGACGAAAGCCTGCACTGAAGTCTGCCCATGTGGCTACTGGTTCAGCAGGACGCATAGCTTCAAAGTTCTCCCACCACAGATTGGCGGGTCCTTCCAGGAAATACGCCGCAAAGGTTACCTTGTCGGCCTCAGACACATTCGCAGAGCGAATCTTGCGTGAGATGCTGCACAACCAGTCATCAGCGTTGAGGGGATCGACGGAATGATGAAACTTTGGAGGATTCAACTTCGCAAAGTCGTTGAGGGACACTGCAGCATTCCTAGACTGATGAGCCGTATTCTGCTCAATACGCTCTAACAGTCGGTTGGTCTCCCTTTTATTTCTGTCTGCCTCAAGCATCACTTCCGCCAGAGAGGGCGGGTGAGGCAGGTCTTCCTGCGACGCTTGACTACCCTCGCCTTGCTCATGACCAGGGGCACGGTTCAACCTGGTGAACACCATCCTGACAAACAAACTCACAGCTTAGACCAATATCATATCAATACTAGCTATGGATTAAGAATGTACTAAACACATGGAATGCGGAAATGAATATCCGAACAGCATGGTAACAAGCAACTGCTATATATACACCATGGTTCATACACACCCTTACATAGTTCAGTACAACCTTAACCGAAGAGCAAACTACTGAGATTATGAAACTACTCATCAGAGGCTTACAAGCTTCCTATACATTATTTATCTAAGCCTTCGGAATTCATTTCACATTACAGGCATACTTCACAAGTCACGCAGGACTGTGAACGTACGGCTACTACCATACTATCCTTCCGCTCACAGCTCAGGCATCCGCATAGAACATCTCATAGAGATTACTTCCATGACCTGGAAGCTCAACCTACGGATCAGGAAACACTCTAGCCTGAGATCCCTCGGATCTGTAAGGACACGGATGTGGCCTTGGTCCCCTGACTGGTGGTAAGAGGGGTCCCCGAAGAGGTGTGACTCCTCCTATAGCTGGCCAGTCAATGTGGGCCGAAAGATGGGTCCTAACAGGGTTCAACATTTCCATTTCTCCATACCCTGTCTGGAATACCGGTGCCAGCTGCGTCAAAGCCGTCCACAGACGGGCACGGGTAGCATAAAGCTCCGTGCGGAGAGCACGAGCATCCGTGTCTCTGTTCTTTAGCAACTCAACAGTGGACTGCAGAAGTGGATCCTCCATAGAAGAATCAAAATAGACTCCACTGAGGTATCCCTCTTCACCAGGCTGAGAGGCCGGAGCATAGCAGAACTCTAAATTCTGCAGCAGTGCATGTCTCGTTCTCATAATGGTCAGCATTGAATAGGCAGCATCTTGTACTGCCATGTCAATAGTGACTCCCAACCCATAGGACCAATGGATTGGCTCCTCAGCTCCAGGGTAGTCTAGAAATACCCTAACAGTGCAGATGTACTGGCTCTAGTTGAAGTCTCGGTATTGTTCCTCCACTGTGTACTCGGGGTACCAGCGGTAACCGCACACTGACATCACCCTGACCAGCATGGCCGTATGACCCGGTACATCAATGCACCTGGTCAGACGTACCACCTGACGAGAAGGACGGCCAGGCATCTGTAAATAGAGAGTAATGCAAAAGCATTAGAGCTCTGAATGCAAAATTGGGCAGCATAACGGATGTAAATGCTCAAAAACAAATTTTGAGACAACCCAAAAATGGAATAGCGTAACCACTCAACTATCAAGTTCAACTCTCTGGTCATCAAACTTACTTCCTTTTTCCTAGGAATAAAAGAAACCCAAATATCTCTTGACTCGTAGTCCTATAATCTACCGATCGGAAACACGAGCCTAGAAAAAGATGAGTAGCCTAGTCCTTAATTCCCGTAGAAAAGACGAGGATGACCAGAATAGAATAACTTGAGAAGAGAACAAGAGTCTTACGTTCCCTTCCACAAACAATTCCCTTATATATAACTAAAGCAATTCTAGACTCAACTTCGACCAGTTTGGCTTAGTAATCCTACAGTCAGTCAGGCTCTGATACCAACGTTGTCGGGACCCCGATCCTAAGTCATAGGAATCCAGCCTCTAACACATCACATCTCTTTGCGGTCTCACGCACGGTTAACTCCACGGTTGCAGCCTTACCTTAGCCGGGACCGTTTGCGTCTTTTGACTCACGTATGCAATAGTGTCGCTAGCATTCCAATGTCAAAGAACCCGGATCGACAAGTCTAGTCACAAACCACAGTGGCAGTACCGCACAAGGACATGCATACATGACCCAACAAAGCAGGTGTCGGTCACCAGCGAGTGTAGACGAGTCGTAGCAAGCTATAGGGACTCCATTACATCGCATGACATTTCCCCAGAGGGGAGAGACACAACAGCTAAGAAGGACACATGCCGGTCAACCAATGTGTCCGGAGCAGTAGCGAACTACCAAGGCTCGTTGGATCACAAAGGGGCATTTCCTTGTAAGGAGTGCTACTAAAGTTCACGACTAGGTAATCGAACCCCATACATATCAAGTACGACACACGTACGCATGGCATACCGATATGTATAGATACATCGATGGCATCACAACATAACCATCAACATACAAGCATTATTTAAGAGGCTCGGAAGAGCCACACACATAATATTACACATTAAGGGTCACACGACCCATAATAGCAGTCATTTAGTTACAAGCCAGCGGAAGAGTTTAAAACTGTCTGAGTACAGACAGGGCAACTAGAAGGCACATGGCCTGACTATACTACAGACCCAACGTAGGGCCAGATCGTAGCTCGGACACTAGCTACTCGTCGTCGTCGATGTCTACAAAGAATCCTCCATTAGGGTCATTAGCAACCTCTGCAACATTTATTAAGCAAACATGAGTACGAAGGTACTCAGCAAGACTTTAGGATAACTATCTACTCATGCAAAGTATCAATAAGGTATTGTGGGGTTTCATGCGGAAAGCCAACGTTTGACTCGTGGCTAGACAACTTGCATTTTTAAATAGTTTTGACAACGTGATTTTTCGCACACGAGTCCACTAACACCACAACAATACACCATCGTGGAATCATTCCGTCTCCATACGGAAATGCCGTCCACGACACCCACGCTTATCTTGACAATTTTATGAGTAGCCGTTTAAGTTATCTATGAACAACATATGTCTCCAAGTAGTCCATAACCGCGGATGCGACTATTCGAATAGATCATAACCCTGCAGGGGTGTACTTCGTCACACATGCTCTCGCCACTTATCTCCATGTGCACGTCATGCACCTCGGCAACCTTCAAGCGCAAGCCCAGCGAGGGAGTCGGCCACGACCGTTAACCACACTAGTACCTAGTCCAGGTTTATCACCTATCTGAGAGTAACCCGTACGGAAGTCCGGCCGAGGTTTCCGCTACGGCCTCAAATGATGTGCGCAGGGTTCCCAAGCCCACCATCCGGGTGCCACTTGGTACACCGTGCCACTGCCTACCGCATCACGGCCCACCTCTCAGGTCAGCACCATGCACGGCCTCCAGCATTACTATAAACACCAGAAACTACTTGCAACTCCTGGACCGAGTACTAAGCGATTAATAGGCCGAGCGGGGTCATATTTCAGGGCCCAGCATGTGGTAGTATCTAGTCTTGGATTACATACACGGAACTCAGTTCCTAAGGACGGTTCCAATGAAACAACCCGCCATGTACTCCTACACAGCCTTTCATCGGTACCTTTACCAAATCAGATTCAACACACAACCTTTGCTTACCGAACGCATTCTCACAATTCTGTTCATCTCCCAGATGACATACCATACACAACTCTAGGCATAGCATGCATAGCAGGATAAGGCACATCATGGCTCAAGTAACTACCAGGTATGCTAGGTTGCAAGGTTCGGCTATTTACTGTGACAAGGATAGGTCATGCAAAGGAAGTGGGTTCAACTAATGTGACAAAAACAGTTGAAGCATTTGATCCTAATGCAATAAACAAGTGCAGGAGCAAGAACATGGGATTTATCGGGATGATCAAAATGGTTGCTTGCCTTGTTGCTCAGAGGGGGGACAATATCCGTCAGACGGATATTCGGTGGAATCCGGGGGTGCGGAGCCTACCGAAATGAATGGCAACAATCAATAACAATCGTATGCAAACAAGATGATGCATGAGCATGGCATGAGAATGCAAGTTGATAAACTAATATAATCAACATGTATTAGGTTTGAAGTTGATTTGAATCACATTCAAATATCAATTCAAACGAGGTATTCTCGGATACCGATTTAATTGATTCGACCTGATGCTCAGATCAACTTGATGTTAGCATGCATGAGATGTCATGTTAAGGTACTGGTTTGTTATTAGAACAATGTTTGATCATGTCAAGCAAAAAGAAAATTAAATACTTTTCATATTCCATTTGTAAAGTAATTATGAGAATTGACTTATTCATTAATCTACATGTTTGGGTTCTGTAACTTTTTCAAACATGATTGAAAATAGCATATTCAGATTCCTTGAATTTTTCTGATACTTCTTCATATATAAATTATTTTCATTGGAGTTACAGATTAATTTCTATGAATTTTTGAAATTTTAAACATTTCTGGAATTATTTTTATACTGGAAAATACTTTTACTGCATCAGCATGACATCAGCAGGTCCAACTGGCCGTTGAAAGTCAAACCTGACCAGTGGGACCCACTGGTCAGTGTCTCTGGTCAGTTTTAGATTAAGATTAAACTTAATTAGCTGATTAATCTTACTCAACCCACATGTCAGTGTCTTATTAATTTATCTAATTTATTTTTATTATTTCTAAACTATCCAGAGGCTGGCCCCACCCGTCAGTGGCTCAGGCCAGCTGAGATCCACCGGCGGCGAGGTCGTCCTCGCCGGAGGGGAGCCTCCGGCGAGCACCAGAACGTCGGGGGGCATCGGAAATGGCGCACAGAGGGCCAAACTCGGCGCGGAGAGCACCAGAGGAATGACCACTCGATGGCGCGCACGATGGGACAAGGCCCAGGGGCTGGGGTGGACGGAATCAACGCCGGCGACGAGCTTGGCGGCGACCAGGTTCGGCCGTCGTCGAAGCCATCGAATACGGGGTCAAAACGCGCGGGGCTGGGCACCTAGCGCATCTACATGATGTCCTGAGGCTGGTGGTGGCCTCAGACGGACCAACCCGTCACCGGAGGGCTACCGGCGACGAGCTGCAGCGGCGGTCATCGTCGGGCTCCGATGGAACTAAGCCTAGAGGAGGGGATCGACGGGGAGAGCTTAGGGGAAATGACCGCATGCTGACGGGGAGTGCAGTGGTGGCGCTAGTTTGCTTGGGGACGGCCTGGAGAGGGAGAACGTCGGCGGCCATCTTCGGTGACCCGAGGAAGAAGATGACAGCTGCTCGTCGTTTCACTGCACCTCAGCGTCGGGCTCGGGGCTAGGAAGCTTCAGGGAGATGTGGCGGACCTACTGCATGGCTCACGAGGGAGAAGGGTCGGCTAGATCGACGGCGAGCTCGAGCTCTGCTCGGGCTCCAATGGCGGCAGAAGGAGGGAGGAGAGATCCGAGAGGAGGGGGGGGATCTGGCGCTGGGAATGTATAGCCACGGGCTCGGGGAGCTTATCCCCGGGCTTGCCAGCGCGAGACGGTGGCCAGGCAGGCGCGCAGGTGCGTGGCCGTGCCGGAGTACGCGGCGGCCACCTCCTGCTGCCCACTGGCGGCGGCCCCTAGAATATTTGTTGGAATATTTCCAACCATTTCCAAAGTTTTCAACATTTTTGAAAATTTAAAGTTTCTGATTTGAAATTTAAAACTTGAAACCAGTAGCTTTTTACATTTATTTAAAATGCTTAAAGTGTCAAGAAAATGGTGTTCTTCATTGCTCATTTACTTTCATGATTTATCAGAAAGTTTTAACTTTTCTTGAGGCCATTTTGGGTTCATTGATTTTAACTAGTTTTGAGATTTCCTTTATTTGAAGAAGTGGCTAGGGTTTGAGTTTTTCCTTCACCTCTTTCTTTGTTCTTGTTGAAGATTTCTTAGATGCAATGCAAAGAAGACATGAGCACAAGACTAACCTGCTTAAGGTGTCAGGGATGTGACACTCACTATATATCATATATGTGTTGGGAACTCTATATATTATATATGTGTTGTGCAAATGCACGGAAATAAAAAAACAAATAAAAAGGGGTAATATGGGGACTTTGCCGTGTGCCAGCTGATGGTAAATGTGACACGTGTGAGCAACCTGTGCAAACTGGTAGCACCAGGTTGACCCATTTGGTCACTTTCCCGTCACCTGGCAGATGCTGGCAGACGGCAAAGGGCAGGGCTGGTGGAGGCAGGAGTCACGTCAGCTGGTAGACGACAAAGTCCAAGGGTGTCACACAACAAAGGTTAGAGATAGTGGAGGCAGGAGTCATGTCATCTCACAAACGACAAAGGTTGTCGTTGGCTGGCAGACGACAAAGACTTCCGTTATCCACCTAGCGGGGCTGACTGCTATGCTTTGCTAGCTAGTCCCTTTGCCGTCTGTTTTTCTAGGAAGACCGACGATAAAGTTCCTTGTCGTCCACTGCTCCCTTGTAGACGACTAAGAAGCTCAATATCATGACTTTCAGTGCCGAAAGTGGGGCCGTCTGCTAGCACACGACAAACTTCTTTGCCATCCGTGCCCTAGTCCTTTGCTATGTGCTATGGTAGACGACAAAGAAGCTAATTCCTATAGTGTAACTTGCAAGATAGGATCCACATCACTCTCATATTCATGAAAACATAATAGGTTCATATCTTAAATTATGGCACTCGAGCCCTAGTGACAACCATTAAGCATAGCAAAGTCATAGTAACATCAATCTGAGAACTTAGTGGACACTAGGGATCAAGCCCTATCAAACTTAACTTGATTACATGATCAATCTTATCCAATCCCACCGCTGTCCAGCAGGCCTACAAAGGAATTATTCACTCCCGGTGGTGAGCATCATGGTGGTGTTGATAAAGAAGGGCTGGTGATGACGACAACGTCTAATCACCCTATATGGAGCCCCAAACGGACTCCAGATCAGCCGTACAGAGGAAGAACGGGAGGTGGTGGTGGCTCCATCTCTTGAAACGGTATGAAACTTTACCTTCGATTTTTTTTCTTCGAGGATGTGATTTTATAGGACTGGAATTAGGGTCAAAGGAGCAACGTAGGCCCCACAAGCTATCAGGGCGCGGCCAGGGGGATCGTGTTTGCTTTTGGCCCTTGGCAGCACTTCTCCGGCAGGTCCTCACTCCATAAATCTTTATAAATGCCAGAAATAATTCACAAAAAGTTTTGTTAGATTCCGAGAACTTTTATTTGTGCACAAATAAAACACCAAGGTAATTCTGCTGAAAACATAATCAGTCCGGGTTAGTCTCATTCAAATCATGCAAATTAGAGGTCAAACCAAAGCATAAGTGTTTGTAAAAGTAGATATGTTGGAGACGTATCAAAGGTCCTTGCAACTTTAGGCCAGTGCCTGTGGATGGTTGCCCGCTCATCCTTCATCCTCTTAAGGAAGACTTCAAGATTATACTATGGGTGTTGTATGAATACCTTCCTTGCCGCTTGACCATATAGGTGATTTGAGACATACTCATAGATGAACTACTTTGGAAAGGACAGGAAACAAATATATGCATAAATTTTGTTTTGAAAATTTAAATGTCACA
This sequence comes from Hordeum vulgare subsp. vulgare, assembly GCF_904849725.1. NCBI lineage: Eukaryota > Viridiplantae > Streptophyta > Magnoliopsida > Poales > Poaceae > Hordeum > Hordeum vulgare. Next base: position 185,122,634 of record NC_058521.1, read on the forward strand.
AAGGGAAAAATATAAGGCTAAAGATATACTACCATCCTATAGTTGAGTGATGTCTTCTTCATTATGAAGACAAACATCTTTTTATTTTTTGTGACTAATTTCTTTATTTAACAATCTTTTTGAGTTTCTTGATTTGACTGATATTCATGAACTCCTCATTCCCCACATGCAAAATGGGTTAAATAGTGGGTCTAAACCTCTTACAACAGGACCTACATGTGCAAGACCAAATTATTAGAAACCTAAATATTAGAATGACTCCTGCAATTGCACAACAACATGCTATTAGCCAAAGGATCATGAATGTGCAAACCTCTATGGTAAACTTCAGTGCCTCCCATTGTTTCCCCTATAACATATTTAAGATAGATATTGATCAGGTTATAAGTGAGATTAGGCGTGCTATCAGTAAAATGTGTTGATGAAAAATAAATGCATTATAGATCCAACATATTAATTCGAGCCACATGGAAAAGCCAAGTGTGCGTAGAACTATGAAATGTAGCAATTGTATGTTTCACATGTATATAATATATCCAAATTGATTTAATTCTCACGTGCATTGCAATAAAAAATTGTACCAACAACAATCAATCATTACATTGGAGATGATCACCAAAATAAATGAATCAAACCGTTAAGTGAGCATCACATTGCATAATAGAACATACTAGAAGGTCATATTACATAGTAGCATGACATCTCATATTTCGTTAGAATTTCTTAAGGAAAGGAAGGAGCAGTATATGCATTTAAACCAAACATGCTTAAAAGGTGTAGCTAGCTGAACACATTTCATTGGTAATTAAGCTAAAAACAAGCTATTACTTGCCGTCGGAGATATCGATAACGATGGGCTTGGAAGAAGGCCAGGCCTTCACATCATGGGTTCCCTCATCATAGTGGTGAGTGGCCTGATCCTCTGGAGCTGAAGAAAGCACGAGCACGATGAGAAAACAACTTGTAGTCATCATGTAAGACACCAGCGGATGCCTTGAGAAAGCACCATGAGTTGTTCTTTAAAGTAGCCAACTGCATGGCGGCATTCGTGCGCGAGGCGTAGATGGTGTCCTCAATGGTGAGGTGCTACTCTATGAATTGGGGGTTAGCATGCATGACAACCATCGAGGTCTCATCCGCACGTGCACCCACGATTTGGTTCTCTGCTGTGAGATGATCCTTCAGATCTTGTCTATACTACATACACCATGTGTTTCCATAATGATTATGTGGGCGTGGGCTGGTGATTTTGGGGAAATGTGTCGCACTAGTTGTCGGGGCATGTCGGATGGAGGTAGAGGGTGTGGAGGTGGAGGCGGTATGAGGAAGGTGCTGATTACCTGACTAGATGGAGAAGGCTGAGAATCAGGAAGGAGCATCGCCGATGAGGAGGCAGCGCTGGAATAAAATAGTGAAGGTTTCAACTTAGAAAAGGAAGGGAGAAGGCGGGGGAAATGTGGCTTTTGGTTGGTACGAGGGGTGGGGGAGGTAGATATTTGCGCCACATACTAAAATTTCGTTCGGTGCATTGAAAAACTAGCACACACATTCACGTCGGACATAGTCCCTTTATCGCAACTGTGTGTGATATCGAACATCACAAACGAATCCTATAGGTTATCAAGTGTGTGATGAGACTAAACATTGAAATGTTGGTTTCTAAGATTTCGGCATAAGATATTAGATACTACATTGCACACGGTACTTGCATTTCATTTTCATTTGGAAGAGAAAATGGGTATACGACGGGAAATTTTGGTATGAATACCCCACATTGCAGTGGTCATCCCCGTCAATGCTTAATTTAACAACACTTGCAAATTTGAGTACTACACAAAAGAGCCTACAACATTGCTCGAACTTACTTAGTCGATCAATTAAACATATTTAGTTAACTTAAACATTACTCTAACAAAATACCAGCATTCCAAACAGAGACTAATATTCCACCTGACACTTGTTGATATCCGCCGCCTCCTCTATGACCAGCTCCCGCTCGACGACCTATGGTTTAAGGAGATCCATGGCATCTATTGCCACATACTTCACCAGCATCTCACAGTCCTCGTCCACCATTTCTTTTGATAAGGTTGCCATGAGCCGGGCGTGGACAGTCTTGATTCGAGCATGGACAATCACCATCTTGGCTAGGGAGGCCATCAATGAACGAACTCCTTCTCGAGTACACTCAACGTTTACCAACTCATCGGACGTTGGTTGTCGACTGGTGTTGGAGAAGGAAGCTTTGATTTGTAAAGTGACCGACACGATATGGGCGCGGGTAGCCTCGAGATGGGCGTGGGTGTACTCCATCACGTCTACGATGACCACTGAGAAACTGACAACTGATGTGTTGTTCTCACCATTTTCTATCCCTATCGCGATTGTTGCTGCTACCCTGTCATAGGTAGCAGCTCTGTTCAAGCATGCTGAGAGCACGCTCATGTCTGATGCAGCCGCACTTCGAGCAGAGTGGGTTGCAGAAGTTGCCCTCATGACGAGGATCCATGTCCCCGTCTTTCACCGGCGATGATTGAAAAGTAAAATGGTCATGAGGAGTCAGTGTGGTAAACTGGTGGGCAGTGGAATGTATAAAATGAAGCTTTTGGGTTAAGCCATGCATGTATGAGGATTGTCCCAAGATATTTTGTACTTTATCACACACAATTCATAATCATGAAGTGTTTGTGATAGACTTGATTTTCATATTTCTTTGTAAAATAGAAAATGAGGTTACTTTGGCAAATGATGATGTTTGGATTGCAATAATACTTATCTGTAGTGAAACCGGACTAATAGTAGCGTCGTGCTAAAATATGGCATTATTCAGGGTTCGTTTGGCATTTTATACATATTATTTGAGTTTTCTAAACATTTAATGTGTATAACTAAAATTTGAACTACGGGCCCAAGGTTTGGTTCATCAAAATGGGTAGAAAAACCATATAAATCTCCATGGCTTCTTCTTTAGGCCACATGCAAGAAATGGGAATGCATTTCAAACAACTTTGCATCTTGGCTCAGCCACAAACATTGAGAAACTTCATTTTTAAATTATTGTAAATCCAAAACGCGTGAGAAATTCATGAAAGTTGGCGTGTTGTCATGAGATGGCGCATATGTGACGTCGTAGAAAAACTTCCAATTTGGGACATGTTTAGGCACAAGTCCTTTACAACCCGGAGCTTCTCACAGGAAGGTTTGTGGTTCCTATAGTGAAAAATTCACCTTATGGGGGCGAAACGACATCCGCTCATCTTCTCGGCTTGAACTTTTGCACAGGCAATACACCAGTAGGTGTGTCTTGCAAAAGTATGATATTTTTCAAGGTTCTTTTTGCAGTTTTTATACATTAGTTGAGTTTTATCGGTATTTAATGTGGATAATTCAAATTTGAACTAAAATCACAAGGTCTGGTGCATCAAAATAGTTAGAAAAATCATATAAGTGTCCATGGTTGCATTCTTTGGGCCCCATGCAAGATATGGGATTGAATTTCAAACATCTCGGGGCCTTGCCTTGGCCACAAACATTAAGAAAATTGGGTTTAAAATTCATGTAAATAAAAAACTTGTTAGAAATTCATGAAACTTAGCACGTTGTCATGACATGGCTCATATGTGTTGTTGTAAAAAAATATCCAATTTGGGACAAGTTTTGGCAAAAGCCCCTTACAAACCGGAGCTTCTCACGAGAAGCTTTGTTGTTCCAATATGTAATGCATCTCCTTACATGGGGAAAATGTCATCGGCTACCTCTTGTTGTCTTGAACTATTTCTAGAGGCAACATAGACCAATATGAGTACCGTGCTAAAATGTGGAATTATCCAGGGTTCGTATGACCCTTTTTATACATTAATTGAGTTTCATAGCCATTTAATGTGCATAAATCAAAGTCGAACTACAACCACGAGGTCCGGTGCAACAAAAAGGGTTGAAAATCATATAAGTGTGCATGGATGCATATCTAGGTCCCATGCAAGAAATGGGAATGAATTACAAACATCTCAGGTTTTTGGCTTGGCCACAAACATTGGGAAACTTGGGTTTTAAATCCATGTAAATCAAAAACTTGTTAGAAATTCATGAAACTTGGCAAGTTGTCATGACATGGCACATAACGCAACATAGCATTTTTTTTTTCTTATTTGGGACTCATTTATATATATTTTTTCTTCTAGAGCAAACATTGATAATATTTGTTTAAATTATAATAACTATAAAATTCACACAAAATTCAAGAAATTGGGCATGGCATCAGCATATAGCACACATATGTTGTGGTATTTTTGTGTCCACTTTGGGAAAAGGTGCACACATTAATAGCCAAGAAAAGATTTTTGGAACAAAGAACTCTCATATTACCATGCAAATGGTTGCATTATTTACAAACCATGGACGTTCTACTGCCCTTACGTGCTGCCACACATTACACTCTTTTATTGGCTAGGAGGTGCCATGCGAGAAGGTGTTTGAGTTGATGGGAGGCATGCGAGCCGGCCTCCACTATGCAGGCTCATTGAGAGGCGTGCGAGGAGTACATTGTAGGCTCACCGGGAAGCGAGCCCTTTGATCTCCATATCCACATTGCTCCGAATCTGTCCATCAATGGTGCGATATGTGCCACTCCCATTTTGATTGTACGCTAATCATACACGCAAATGCGTACGACCAAGATTAGGGACTCATGGGAAGATTTCAAAACGCATCTCTAGACACAAATTAAATTCATCCAAGCTTCATATTACAAGACACGAGCCTCGAGGGCTCGAATACACACAAGTGAGCAGAAAAAAATAATATCTGAGTATGGACATAAGTAAACAAGTTTTGGCTTGAGAAGGCTAGCATAAACATAACATCAGATCGAAAAGCAAAGGCCGCCTTCCTCGGAGCCTCCTAACTACTCGTTGTCATCATGCGCCACCATGTAGTAGTAGGCTCCATCGCGGTAGTATTATTCATCGACGGGATCAACCATCTCCTGGCTCCATGAACTAGTCATGAAAATCATATCAAGAGGAAAAAGGAGAGAAAAGCAATGGTGAGTACACATCCAAAGTACTTGCATCAGAACTATGCTAAGTATGCATCAATATCAAAGGAATGGGGCTATATCATTGGATAGATTCGAGAAATGCCAGAATCGAGGAGGAAGACCTGGTCCTATTGAATACTAGCATCTTCAATGTCTTGCATCATTAGAAGAGTGAAAATTAACATAAGTATAATGCAGAAAGTTATTAAGTAATGCTGAGAGATCCTTCCTCGACTCCTTGTGAGAAAGCAATCTCAGAGCCACATTTCAATCTAAATCATACTTGTAGTTGTATTAAATCGGAATACAACTCTGAGCATCTGTTACCGTGGACACGGATATTCAAATAGATATACTTCCCTGCACAAGTGCACAAACTTACCCAACATGCTCGATCAACTTTGGTCAGACACACTTTCGCGGGTCATGCGTGGCCACAACCGATCAACATGTCGTAGTCCTACCTAGTCTTAACAGAGAAGTGACACGCCGGTCTACATCCTAAGCACAAAGGGTCATGGGCCATCTTCCTTCATAATCTGCGCGCTCCAAGGATGTCCAGTGTCAGACCTAGCACCTCTTTATACAAAGACGATGCTTACGCGGGCCACCAGGGTGCGTGCCGCTCAAGTGTGACATCTTAAGAGTTTTCGGGCGAATGTACGATGAAGAGTGCCCATACTTGTTGCCGAGTGGTGGTCAATGCAAAACAGGCCAGAGGCCTTCTCAAATCACATATCCAAACCCTTAATGTTTTGTTAACTGCGATGACGATCAATGATCCATGATATGTGGTCCCGTCGCCCCGTCTCGAGAACTTGTGGCAAGGGCCAAGAGTTCCTGGCCATGGCTCGTCACAATCATGCCGGAATCCACCCGCTCCACACATCTCATTATGTTCCAGTAGTAAATGTAAAGTAATCGTGTGTCTATAACATTATAGGAATCCTTGGTATCATCCTTGATGGATTCCAATCGATATCACCGTCAAGGTAACCGTGGAGGAATCATGTCGATGGTTCACGCTTGACAGGTTGATCGACAGAGTGGTTATCGGAAGTGGTGAAGGAGGAACCACCCTCCATAATCCACCTCCTGTGAACTACAGTACAACGTCAATATTAGGAGTACATTATGATGTATCACCCTCGATACTCGATAGTAGCTCTCCAGGGTCATACAACTGCTGGGTGTGAGCTGATGTGATGGGTCTGGCTTCTTGATCGGTTGATCGATTCTTCGAGTCTCCTAGTCTTCGATGATGAAGCAGGGGTAACTGGTGCTAAGTGTGGTCACTTGGGATCACTTATCAACCTATACTAAGCATTTAATAAGCATTAGAGTACCAAAGCAGTTAAATAAAAATAGGCTATGCATTAGAATAGGAGATATCAACAATAGTAGCAAAGTCTAATGCAAGCATGAGGGAGAAACAATGGGTGATATCTGAATGATCGAGGGGAGGTTGCTTCCCTGGTTGCTCGGCAGACAGATATGGATCCTCGACGGTAGTAGTCGATCACCGGATCAACATCAGTCTCGGGGTCTACCGGAAACGAAGTAATGGAAGGGAAACAAATAAATAACGGAGCAATCAAATGCAACGCAAATGCAATGGCATGGCAAGATGTGTGGGTGACATGCTCTAATGCATCCCTAAGCATTTTAAAAGAAGGGGAAAATATCCGGTGATATTTTTCCAGCTCCAAGTATTATTTGGTATAGCGATCCGGTAGCAAAATGTCAATTTTCATTATGTTAGAGACATGTGACGCGTATGTGGATGACATATTTGGATTGTTATAACTTTTTGATTTTTTTCATAGATATATATTATTTTCATGTGAGATACATATTATTTTATATGAGTTTCCAAAGTTTTATCAATATTCATAATTTTTCGATATTATTATATTTAATTAATCCAAATTGACAAAGTCAAATTGACTCGCCAAAGTGAACAGTTTTTTTGTGGGGGGGGGGTCCCACATGCTAGAGTTTTATTAAATTTCTGAATGATTTTCTTAATCTAATTAAAGGGTATGCAAATGGCATTTCTTAGCATACTATAGCACACACATGCACATCCAGCCATGGCCAGCCGCAACTAGGAGCATAGCAACGGTAGCGAGAGCAAGCTTCAACAATGAGTGGGTAGAAGACAACAACACATCTAGCAGTAGTGGTGGCAGAGCAGTAAAGAACAAAAGAAGCGTCAACAGTGTAGAGACAGCATCCGTGGCAGAACAACAACATAGCAGCGACGACGTTAACTAGAAATGCAGCGAGCGGTAGCAGCCTAGCGGCGAGCAAGAGCATCTAGCACCACCACTAGTAGAACTTCAGCAGTAGGAGCAGAGGAGCGGCAGGGTTGCTGTCGGCTGCGGGCGGGCACTGGCTGGTGTGGCTGGGCGACCGACTCACGAAGAGCAACAGTTCATCGATAAGGGCGGGCGAGCGTCCGACGAGTGCAGGGCACGGGCGGCGCATGTTCAGGGGCACGAGCGAGCATGCACATGGGCGTGCGGGAGCAGCAGAGTGGCACCAGAGGGCCAGCAGTGGGAGAGAGCGGGATCGTGTGAGCGGGCAGTGGCAGGGCGACTATGCGCGACAGCGGCAAAAGGAGCAGTGAATTCGACGGAAGAAGGGGAATAATGATGAGAACTCACGGTGAGTGCAATGGCGAGGTTGGGGAGACCGGGGGAGGATGGAGGCGAGAGAATAGTCAGCGAGGTCCGATGGACATGGTGGTGAAGACCCGATGGTGATCGAGATCGAGGGCCCTCCTAGTTCATCTTGAGGGCGGAGACGTTGCAGAGGAGCCCGACGGGGCTCCTGGGCAGGGAAGAGTGACCAGGGGAGGTTGCTGGCCACGGCAATGACAACGACGCGACGACGGTGCGTGCGATTAAGCTTAGGAGAGAGGGCATGGTGGCACGGGAGGAAATCGATGTAGGGTTAATGAGCTTCGAGGGGGCCTATATGCACCAGGGGGAGGCTTTGGATGGCTACCCCGTGGCCACTGCCCCGTGGTTGGGCTGCACTATGGCTACTAGGGCCCAGTCTAGTACTAGGTTCTTTCCGTTTTTATTTTTATTTTATTTTGTGGTTTATAATTATTTCCTTCTGTTTTACATTTCGTTTCGTTACCAAATTAGTTTTATAAAATATAAAACTTTCTTCATAATATCTGTTGTAAAAATAAGTCACTACCACAAAAAGTTTGCTAATTTTATAATTTATATAAGCATTTAGAAATGACTTTTAGTAGTATTTTAAAATATTATAGGGCACTTAAACACTTTATAAAAATGTTGGTTCACCACCATAATTAGTTAAGGATTATTTGCAACACTTAGAACACTTTTGTTTTCATGTTGGTCAATTTCTTTAATTCCATTTTTATTTGAATTTTGAATTTCAAGATGGAATTTGAAATGAGATATGATTCAAGGATTGATTAATCACTATTTATCAAAATGATTAGCTTAATCATAGATAGTTACTGTAGATTAATAACAGGGATTACTATCGCTGAACCCAAGGGTGTTAAAACTCTCCTCCTCTAAAATAAATTCTTGTCCGGAGAATTAAAATGTAGAAGTAAGGGGGAAATGTTTGGTCAGGAAATTCTAACGAGTCTTGTTGTCTTCATTGATCTCATCAAAGAGGTTGGTCCTTCTCATTGATGTATTCATTACTCTGATTCAGGTCAACGTAATGTAGTCGTCGTCCTTCCTTGAGGATCTTCATCATCCTATGAATGCGATAAGAGGGAAAATTCTAGAAGAACGTAGTTATAGAAAGTTGGGCATCTAACGATGATCTCACGTAAGAATACAAGAATTATTTCGCGAGTTGTAAATTAGGGAATTCTTTGAGAGCAATATGCGATGGCCCAAAGGTTTCAAAGGGTGGGCACTCATTTGATGCCTAATCAAAAGGTGAAGGGGGGGGGGATTCAGAGCAACGAAAATAAATATTGCGTGCCATATGAGAATAGACCATCCCTTGGACGCGGTCGCGAATTACGTACTAAGCCAAGTGCAAAAGATACTTTGCAAACACAGATGTATAGGAGAGTGAGGTTTAAATCCTCTAGAACTATGGGTTATGGGCCCACCACATGGGTTAAGAGTAGGAAGAGTGGTGAAATCTTGAATGGTCATGGTAGCAATACATGTCAAAGTATAGCTTCTAAATTATGTTGGCAACAATCTCGGTACCAAGGGTGGGGGACGAATAGAACCATTTTCCTGCTCGTTGAGACGGGTCGGACCAATAGGCAAAGTTCTCGTCCATCGACGGTTACCGGAATGTTATCAACAATAGTACGAGGGTCTTTCTAACAGAGTTGTTCCGTGAGGTGTTTACCTAAGCAGGGAATTACCATCGCTCAGATAATTTAGAATACAAGAAAAGTTAAACAGACCGATGGGAAGGAAAGTGTGATTATCATAAAAAGCAGACCAATGGGAAGGAAAATGTGTTCACACACAAGTATTAGAGTATACCTTTCCCAAGGAAAATATAGCATGGTATACATGGTAGGTCATCAAGTACATAACCATTTAGATAAAGGGGCAAGGATAATCATGATGTTTACCCATACAATATTGTTTGGTTAATTGATCAAGTACATTTTACCATTGCGCTTGCAATGTTCCTGTTGACATTTGAAGTACCACATTCGTGCTTCGGGGTAGCATTGACATGGTCATTAGGAAAAGGTCGGACTTTGGGTACACAAGGGATCCATCAGGAACAACTTATAAAGTAAGACATACAATTTCCTCATGGGAGAATGGCTAACCTTACCAAGGAAGTTTATATAACAATAGTTTCTCCGACTAGGTGTGCTAGACAATACATCGGAGTACCGAGTTACATAAAGACCAAAGTTCTAATTATTAGGAAATATTCCAACCATCATATCTGCTCGAAATTCAGATCTAATTGGTGTCATAATACCTCAGACTCAGGATGCGTGAGAAGAAAAAGGGGCAAAAAAATTACGAGGATTCTAAAAAAAAATTAAAAAATGACGAGATGATGATGCAAGATTCTTGGGATATGAACTATGGAAAAATTCTTGAATCATCAGTTGGATTGTAAGATAGATGAACACAATGTCAAGACATTCGTGCCCACCAGGAATTCTTACAACAAAATGCATTCGAGTTCTATTTCGTTAACCATCATCGAGGATAAGAAGGTCCTTGTGCAAGCCTCGATTAACTTTGATGAAGGAAAATATTTTCCTTGATCAAATCAGTCAGTGGCTTGGGGTTCTAAGAAAGTTATATGAGGTGAAGATAGCAAATCTTCAAAACATATACCACTTCACACATGCGTGAATGATTTGGGATGGTCCCACAGGAAGCGAATCAAATTTTTCTCACATTCATGGCGGGAAGAATGCACATGAACTTTGGGAAAGCACTTCATCTATCAAACATATTCTTCCCGGGCTAGGCATAAAGATAGTGCTTTCAAAGGCTTCATCATGAAACATCAAGAACTTGAGGGTGCGGCCGATGGGTCAACAACAATCCCTTAAGATTTTGGTAGGTATGAATTTCCAAAATTATAACAACAAGGAGATAACATTTGTGAGATCAAATGATATAATGACATATGCTTGAGGAAACATCAACAGTTAAACATTGATCAAAGGGTGCACTCGGAAATACAGACAATGTAGCACGACCAATGGCTAAAATGGTGTGTCAACAACCAACACAGTAAGAATGAAACTATCATTCACTAACTTCAAAGAAACAAGGTTTCCAGAAGTATTGGAATCACACATTAGAGTTCCTTGTCGGTATTCCGGTTAGACAAACACGTGTGCCAAGAAATGAATGGTGATGGCGAGAAGTACCACTATATCAAGAATTCTTAAGAGGTGCAACAATGCTCACAACATTCTTGACATAAAAGATTGTAATACACCAAGATAGAACACAATCATAAGCTGGATAGCAAGGAACTAAAGGGACAACACAAAACATGAACACGTTTGTGTTGGCGGGAAAGTAATAAGGCTATCGATGATAAAACAAATCATCGAGGGGCAAGGATGGTATTTATCATCTCGAATTTGAACGGTAGCCTGGAAGAGCTCAAAATAATAATGATGATCCCGACACATTTGTCAGGAAGTTTCGTGAAGATGTCATCGTTCATCCAAGATATCAAGCAAAGGAATGGTGAAGAGAAAAGTTGTGAGAATCACAGATAGATAGCTAGCTCAAAATTGAAATTGCGTTTCAAGACAACCAAGACGATGTTGAAAGCTCGATGTAAGCTTAGTGTACTGTTGGAATTGTGTTCTAGGGATGAAGGACACATATAGCATCGTCAAGCTATAGTATCACGATGATGATGTATCCTAACATCTTCGAATGACATGATCGAGTACATACTCATAAGAAAAGAAAACTACTAAGAGTTGTTGAATCGCAATGCATACTCGATTCAGAATCCGGTGTCCTTGAGTGTCCGACAACTCAAAGCATGAGTAAAAACGAATCAGCAAAAAATCATAGTTGATGATGAGCTCTTAATAAGTTATATAGCTCCCTGATTTTCTCGAGATACTAGGGATAGAGGTTAGACTTTTGTATTGATATGCGGAAGACAAGAACTTTAACTTGTCTAAGAATGAAATCAAAGTAGAGAAACATGCTCGAAACCATGATTCCATAGGACAAGATCACAAATACCAAATCAAATTATACCAAGGGATTTGATTGTGACGAGAAGCTTCCATGATAAGACATACACCGTGTCCATGGGCATGAACTCAAATTTCAAGGTCGATTCCCACTTCATCAATGCATCACTTTCCATTTACTCCTCATCTTTGATGAAGTTACAGTTTTGAAAGATTATCTAGCAAAATACCAGAAGAGTAAGACTCGTGAAAACTATCGGTTTCACACGAATTTGGGAAGGTACAGGTTCAACCCATTGGGCATCTTAGGAACCTATACCACAAACTTCAAGAGTGATTAACAGATGATTCAAGAGCATGGATAAGAGTAACAAAGTATACAACTTATCAGAGGTAGAAGACACAATTTACCAATAGCATTGTTGGATGAGAAGGACATTGTTGGATAATAACCCAATAACGGTTTTGGTGTCCACAAAGGGATCTGATGTGAGTATTGGTACTCAATTAGAAGAAGAAAGAATGCAAGGCATCGGATTATAGAACATATGAATAATGTCGATACTTAAATACCAAAGGAATTATGATTTCCAGGTTGGTGTATCAGAATCAGAAGCTCCGATCAAATACAAGTAAGTTGAATGGACTTATACGGACAATCAAACAAGGTTGATTTTCCTAGAACAAACTCCTATTTGGAAAGACGTCCGAGCCGAACATATAATTTATGAGGATCAACGGATGATTGTATGCATTAACACGTAGGTCAAATTAATAAGATCAAAGAACAATCACAAAGGATTTTAATGAATGTTGCTAGACATATGGAAATAACCATAATGCAAGCTGATGAGAAAGGTGAAGAGCAATAGGCTACTGAGGATTTTGGAAGATTGAATGGCATTTCGAAGAATTTGGAGAAACACATGAACAACTAGGGATGAACGTATCCTTGAAAAGGGGAGAGGAGTTATCCATTAGAGTTGACAGTGGAAGGGAATCACAAAAGCGATGAGCACAAGTTCTCGGGAGAACATCGCATAGTATCTTTGGAGTCTTCTCATGAGTCAATTCATCATCAAGAAGGAGGGGCTCTCTCGGAGGAAGTATTTACGATAACCTAGAGTTAGAGTTAGCAAAATATTTAACATGAAATAGGAGAGAGATTAGAGCCTAGAATATAGAAGAGGAGTAAAAGATGATAATACCACCCTTTTGAAATACGGGCCCGTAAGCCACACAAAAAAGTTAGTAAAAGTTTTTCAAGTACTAGACTCAACTTTGGCCAAAGAGTTGCAAAGGGGGATACCTACATGCAGTCGGCTCTTATACCAACTTGTGACGCCCCCATTTTGATAGTAAGCTAATCATTCATGCAATTGCGTATGACCTAGATTAGGGACTCACGGGAAGATATCACAACCCCACTATACACACAAATTAAGGTCATACAAGCTTCACATTACAAGCCAGGGGCCTCGAGGGTTGGAGTACGTAAACTCGAATACAAACGATGCAACGAAAGCAAATTATATTTGAGTACAGACATAAGTAAACAAGTTTGGCCTTGAGAAGGCTACCAAAAAGATAACATCCGATCAAAAAGGCAAGACCTTCTGTGTGGCAGCCTCTTAACTACTCCTGGTCATTGATACGTCTCCATCGTATCTACTTCTCCAAACTCTTTTTCCCTTGTTTTGGACTCTAATTTGCATGATTTGAATGGAACTAACCTGGACTGACGCTGTTTTCAGCAGAATTGCCATGGTGTTGTTTTTGTGCAGAAATAAAAGTTCTCGGAACGTCCTGATAATTTATGGAGAATATTTCTGGAAAATATGAAAAATATTTGCGCAAAGATCCAACGGAGGGGATGGGCCAGTGGGCCACAAGCCCTATAGCCGCTGCCTCCTGGTGGCGGCTACCAAGCTTGTGGGGCCCACGTAGCTCTCCCGCCCCCAATTCCAGCGCTATGTATTCCCTTCCGTCCCAGAAAAAATAAAGAGAGAAGATTTCGTCGCGTTTGCGATATGGAGGCGCCGCCACATCCTGTTCTTCATCTGGAGGGCAGATCTGGAGTCCGTTTTGGGCTCCAGAGAGGGGAAATCGTCGCCATCGTCATCATCAACCTTCTTCCCTCTCCAATTCCATGAAGCTCTTCATCGTTCGTGAGTAATCTATTCGTAGGCCCGCTGGGCGCTGATGAGTAGGATGAGATCTATCATGTAATCGAGTTAGTTTTGATGGGGATTGATCCCTAGTATCCATTATGTTCTGAGATTGATGTTGCTACTACTTTGCCATGCTTAATGCTTGTCACTAGGGCCCGAGTGCCATGATTTCAGATGTGAAATTATTATGTTGTCACCAATATATGTGTGTTTTAGATCCGATCTTGCAAGTTGTAGTTACCTACTATGTGTTATGACCCGGCAACCCCGGAGTGACAATAACCGGAACCACTCTCGATGATGACCATAGTTTGAGGAGTTCATGTGTTCACCAAGTGCTAATGCGTTGTTCCGGTTCTTTAGTAAAAGGAGAACCTTAATATCCCGTAGTATCCTTTTGGACCCCGCTGCCACGGGAGGGATGGACAATAGATGTCATGCATGTTCTTTTCCCTAAGCACGTATGATGACAAACGGAATGCATGCCTACATCACATTGACGAATGGGAGCTAGCCACAGATCTCTCCGTGTTATAACTGTTGCATGATGAATGTCATCCAACCAAATCGCCGACCCATTGCCTACGAGTTTGTCCCACTGCTACTATTACTTGTTTTGCTGTGCTGTTGTTACTACTATTGCTGCTAATGTTACTTGCTGCTACTGTTACTTGCTTTGTCCTGCTGCTGCTGCCACTACTGTTACTTGTTGTTGCTAGTTGCTACTGCTGTACCTTGTCACTGCTGCTACCTGCTACAATACTTTTTCGCGCACTGTTGCCGGGAAAGAATATTTCCCGTCCACGGTCAACTTCTGGCGCCATTGATACAACAATTAGGAATGGTCTGCCGTCAACAGATCGTTTCTAGCACCGTTGTTATCATACTACTTTGCTGTTGACACTTTGCTTGCAGATACTAATCTTTCAGGTGTGGTTGAATCTGACACATTCAGCTGCTAATACTTGAGAATATTCTTTCACTTCCTGTCGTGCGAGCCAACAAATTTGGGTTGAATACTCTACCCTCGAAAACTGCCTCGATCCCACGCGTTGGTGGGCTATTGCAAGACGATTTCTAATTGTTGAGCAATCGAGAACATCATTTTTCTAGCCGTTGCCAGGGATATGGTAACAGTATTTTTCTGGTGCCTTTGCCGGGGATCTGCTAACATCATTTTTCTGGCGTCGTTGCCTCGGAAGCGATTGCTATATTCTCTGAGTCACTTGGGATTTATATCTGCTGATCACTATGAAGAATCTAAAAGATCAAAAAACCAAAGTTTTGCCCTCAACTACGAGGGGAGGTAAGGAACTGCCATCTAGCTCTGCACTTGATTCACCTTGAGTTATGAGTAAGTTTGCGACACCACCTACTGCTAGAGATGCTATGCCTGATACTGCTAGATATGCTATGCCTGATGCTACTATGCTTGATACTGCTTTGCCTGATGATGCTAGAGATGCTATTTTGCCTGATGATGATGTGCTTGACACTGCTAGAGATACTAGTTTGCCTGATATGCCACTAGGGGTATTCCTTGATTCTCATATTGCTAGAGTTACTGCCAATGCTCGTGATGCTTCTGAAACTGCCAATACTATTGAGATAGAACCTGCTTTTGCTCCTGCTAGATCTAGCTCTCCTAGATATGAATTGCCTGATATACTTGAGGGTTATGTTATGGAGAGAGAGATAGCTGAGGATTTTCTTGCATGTAAGGATGCCTATGACGCTGACAAATTACTTCGCAAGTGGAAGGAAAAATCTCTGAAAGCTAGGATGAAATACGACCCGAAATTTGCCACTTCACCTATCTTTATCACCGATAAGGATTATGAATTCTCTGTCGACCCTGAGATAATCTCTCTAGTTGAATCTGATCCTTTCCATGGTTATGAGTCTGAGACGGTTGTAGCCCATCTTACCAAACTACATGATATAGCCACCCTTTTCACTAGTGAGGAGAAGATCCGCTACTACTATATCCTTAAGCTGTTTCCTTTCTCTCTAAAGGATGACGCTAAAGTCTGGTTCACTTCTCTTGCTCCTGGATATGTGAGTAGTCCCTAGGATATGGTCTATTACATCTGTGAGAAATATTTCCCTGCCCATAAGAAGCAAGTTGCCTTGCATGAAATATACAACTTTGCTCAACTCAAAGAAGAGAGTCTCCCACAAGCTTGGGGGAGGCTCATCCAGCTACAGAATGCTTTGCCTGATCAACCTCTTAAGAAGAACGAGATACTTGATATCTTCTATAACGGACTTACCGATGCCTATTGAGACCACCTGGATAGTTGTGTCGGTTGTGTTTTTAGGGAACGAACTATGGAACAAGCTGAGATCCTTCTAAATAACATCTTGATCAACGATAATGCTTGGATTATTCCCGAACCATCTCCTAAGCCAACTCCTAAGAAAATAGGTATTCTATTCTTCAGTCCCGAAGATATGCTAGAAGCCAAGAAATCTATGCAAGAGAAAGGCATTAGATCTGAAGATGTCAAAAATCTACCACCTATCGAAGAGATCCATGGTCTCGATAACCCGATACAAGTAGTACAAGTGAATTCTCTGCATAGGTTTGATGAGACTAATATTCCTTTTGACAAACTTGCTAGCCTATGCTTTGATGACTTTGACAACTTTGTTGCCAAACAACAAAGTTTCAATGATTATGTTAGCAGACATTTGGAACAAAGTACTCATATGCTTAGTCATTTAAGTGCTTGTGTAGACAGAAATGTCAATGATCTGAAGCTTCTGAGTAAACATGCCTCTATGATTACTACTCAGGTAGAACAAGTACTTAAAGCTCAGAATGACTTGCTCAATGAATGAAGTGACAACCCTGTCAGAGTCATTACTAGAGGTGGCAAAATGACTCAGGAACCTTTGTATCCTGAAGTCCATCCTAAGAGAATTGACCAAGATTCTCAAGGAATTAATTCTGATGCACCCAGTCATCCTAAGGAGAAGAAGAAGGATGATAGAAACCTACATGTCAGTTAATCCTGAAGAACCAAATGATATTTCTGCGTCTGATGCAGAAACACAATCTGGTGATGAACATGAACCTGGTGACAATATGGACAGTGATGTTCATAATAATGCTCAACCTAGCAATGAGGAGGATGTGGAGATTGAACTTACGGTTAATCCTGATAACCCACAACCTAAGAGGTACGATAAGAATGACTTCACTGCTAGGAAGCATGCTAAAGAAAGGGAGCCATGGGTTCAGAGACCCATGCCCTTTCCTCCAAGCCATCCAAGAAGAAAGATGATGAGGATTTTGAGCGCTTCGTTGTGATGATAAGACCCGTCTTTCTGCAGATGCGGTTAATTGATATTCTCAAAATGTCTCCATATGCCAAGTACATGAAAGATATCGTGACTAATAAACGGAAGATACCAGATTTTGAGATCTCCACCATGCTTGCCAATTACACTTTCAAAGGTGGAACTCCTAAAAAACTTGGTGATCCCGGAGTGCCCACTATACCTTGCTCCATTAAAGGAAACTATGTAAGAACAACCTTATGTGACCTTGGAGCTGGTGTTAGTGTTATGCCGCTCTCTCTTTATCCCAGACTTGAACTTGATAAGTTGACACCAACTGAAATTTCTCCGCAAATGGTCGACAAATCAACTGCTTTCCCTATCGGCATTTGCGAGGATGTGCCTGTTGTGGTTGCTAACACCACTATCTTAACTGACTTTGTTATCTTGGATATTCCCGAGGACGATGCCATGGCTGTCATCCTCGAAATACCCTTTTTAAACACTGCAGGGGCTGTTATAGATTGCAACAAAGGCAATGTCACTTTCCATGTCAACGGTAATGAGCATACACTAGTGAAAAAGGGGCCTTTGGCCGGGACCCTTTAGTCCCGGCCTGCCTCTGGGCCGGGACTAAAGGCCCGGCCACGTCGCCCCAATTCTCAATGCCTCCCTCGAGGCTTTAGTCCCGGCCCGTAAGGAGCCTTTAGTCCCGGTTCGTGTCCCAAACCGGGACTAAAGGGCTACGCGGTGGGCAGCCCGCATGTGCGCCACCTTTAGTCCCGGTTTGTGTCTCAAACCGGGACTAAAGTCCTCTGCCTATATATAGCACAGCCCCCCTCACCCCTCTTCCTTGCATTTTTCTTGGATGGAGGATTGTGGGTGGGTGCTAGCTCTCCACTTTTTTTGATGCACTAGAGGTGTTTGTTGAAATGTGTGTTAGAGCGATGCCGCTTTAGTTGACCGAACACAACTACGATATGAGATGCCTGAGCGACGCTTAAACCTCTTCCTCTTTATTTCTACTTATTCTAAAAGGTTAGCAACTATATTTCCTCGTTTTGACCATGCGGTACTAATTTTTAGGATCGTGATTCTATTTGATATACTGTCGTATAACATAGATGAGCCATCCATGGATGTACGGTGATCGACGCACAACCGCTTACAGAGAAGGCGTGCATTCTTTTCAAGATGCAGCCGATGCGAACAAGCATGGTGCTGGCTATATGTTTTGTCCATGTGTTGAATGTCGGTATGAGAAGGATTACACTTTCTCAAGAGTCATTCAGAGCCACCTGCATCGGTCCGGTTTTATGTCGGGCTATAATGTTTGGACCAAGCACGGAGAAAGAGGGGTTATGATGGAAGACGACGATGAAGAAGAAGAGAACGATGATGACAAACTACCGATCTATGTTCCCTGAGTATGCTGATACCGCAATGGAAGACAATGAAGAAGAAGATCAGGATGAAGAACGAGAACCAGATGATCCCGCTGATGATCTTGGGCGGGTCATTTCTGATGCACGGCGAGGTTGCGACACAGAAAAGGAGAGGTTGCAATTCGAGCAGATGTTACAGGACCACAACAAATTGTTGTACCCAACTTGTGAAGATGGCCAGAAGAAGCTGGGTAGCACACTGGAATTGCTGAAGTGGAAGGCAGAGACCGGTGTAACTGACTCATAATTCGAAAAGTTGCTGGTACTGATGAACAAGATGCTTCCAAGAAAGAACGAATTGCCCGCCAGCACGTACGAAGCAAAGAAGCTTGTCTGCCCTCTAGGATTAGACGTGCAGAAGATACATGCATGCCCTAATGACTGCATCCTCTACCGCGGTGAGAAGTACGAGAATATGGATAAATGGCCGGTATGCACTACATTGCGGTATAAGATCAGAAAAGATGACCCTGGTGATATTGAGGGCGAGCCACCCAGGAAGAGGGTTCCTGCCAAGGTGATGTGGTATGCTCCTATAATACCACGGTTCAAACGTCTCTTCAGAAATAAAGATCGTGCAAAGTTGTTGCGATGGCACATGGAAGATCGTATGAAAGACGATAAGTTGAGGCACACTGTTGATGGTCGGCAGTGGAGAAAAATCGAGAGAGAGTTCCTGAGATTTGCAGCTGACGCAAGGAACTTATGGTTAGGTCTGAGTACAGATGGCATGAATCCTTTTGGGGAGCAGAGTTGTAGTCACAGCACCTGGCCCGTTACTCTATGTATCTAGAACCTTCCTCCTTGGTTGTGCCTGAAGCGGAAGTTCATTATGATGCCAGTGCTTATCCAAGGTCCAAAGCAACCCGGCAACGATATTGATGTGTACCTAAGGCCATTAGTTGATGAACTTTTACAGCTGTGGGCCGAACCACGTGTACGTGTGTGTGACGAGCACAAACAAGAGGAATTTGACCTTCGAGCATTGCTTTTCGTAACCATCAATGATTGGCCTGCTCTTAGTAACATTTCAGGACAGTCAAACAAGGGATACAATGCATGCACGCACTATTTGGATCAGACAGAAAGTATATATCTGGACAAATGTAGGAAGAATGTGTACCCGTACAATCGTCGTTTTCTTCCACCCAAGCATCCCTTAAAGAAATAAGGCAAGCATTTCAATGGCAAGGCAGAACCCCGGGGTAAGCCTGTCATCCGTACTGGTGCTGAAGTATTTGATATGGTCAAAGATTTGAAAGAAATCTTTGGAAAGGGTCCTGGCAACCAACCTGTTCCTAACGGCCCTGATAAGCACGTACCCATGTGGAAGAAGAAATATATATTTTGGGAGCTACCCTACTGGGAAGTCCATGAGGTCCGCTCGGCAATCGACGTGATGCACCTGACGAAGAATCTCTGCGTGAATATTCTAGGCTTCCTAGGCTTGTATGGGAAGTCAAAAGATACACCGGAAGCACGGGAGGACCAGGAACGTCATAAAGGAAGAGATGGCATGCATCCAGGGCAGTTTCAAGGGCGTGCCAGCTACGCTCTTACTAAGGAAGAGAAGGAAATCTTCTTTGAAGTCCTTTTCAGTATCAAGGTCCCGACTGGCTTCTCGTCGAATATAAAGGGAATCGTAAATATGAAAGACAAAAAATTCCAAAACCTAAAGTCTCATTACTGCCACGTGCTTATGACACAATTGCTTCCGGTTGCATTGAGGGGAATTCTAGCAGAAAATGTTCGCCTGGCAATTGTGAAGGTATGTGCATTCCTCAATGCAATTTCTCAGAAGGTAATCGATCGAGAAAGTCTATCAGGGTTACAGATTGATGTGGTTCAATGTCTGGTCAACTTTGAGTTGTTGTTCGCGCCATCCTTCTTCAATATAATGACACACCTCCTAGTTCACCTAGTCGAAGAGATTCGAATTCTCGGTCCTGTGTTTCTACACAATATGTTCCCCTTCAAGAGGTTCATGGGAGTCTTAAAGAAATATGTTCGTAGCCGTGCTAGGCCAGAAGGAAGCATCTCTAAGGGCTATGGAACAGAGGAGGTCATTGACTTTTGTGTGGACTTTCTTCCTGACCTTAAGCCGATTGGTGTTCCTGAATCTCGGTATGAGGGTAGGCTGACAAGAAAAGGCACACTAGGAAGGAAAGCAAAAGTATGTATGGACGGGCATTCTTTCTCTCAAGGACACTACGCAGTTCTACACAATTCTACCGTGGTGGCTCCGTATATCGTGAGACACAAGAATATTCTACGCTCCGAAAACCCGGGGAAGGGTGACTCTTGGATTAAAGGGGAACACGAGAAGACTTTCGGCAGTTGGTTGCAGACACATCTCATGAATGAGGACGACACCGTTGGAGATGAGCTGTACTGTTTGGCCAGGCCACCATCTTCGACTATATGTACTTTCCAAGGGTTTGAGATAAATGGGAATACATTTTACACGATTGCCCAAGATAAAATGAGCACCAACCAAAATAGTGGTGTCCGCTTTGATGCAACAGACGAGAATGGGCACTGTTTGGAAACATATTACGGGTACATAGAGGAGATATGGGAACTTGACTATGGACCTACTTTTAAGATCCCTTTGTTTCGGTGCAAATGGGTGAAGCTGACAGGAGGCGGGGTAGTTGTAGACCAAAAGTACGGCATGACAAGAGTGGATCTCAACAATCTTGCGTACATGGACGAACCATTTGTCCTAGCCAATGATGTCGCTCAGGTTTTCTATGTGAAGGACATGTCTACAAAAACGAGAAAAAGAAATCAGCAAAAGAAGATATCGTCCGATGAGCCAAAACGCCACATTGTTTTTTCAGGGAAAAGAAACATCGTGGGAGTAGATGACAAGACAGAATGTCAGAAGATTATAATAAGTTTCATGAAATTCCGCCCTTCAAAGTGAAAACTGACCCAAGCATCCTACTGAATGATGAAGATTCTCCATGGTTATGACCCAGAAGAAAACAGAAATAATAGATAGGAATATTGGTGCAATAATGTAATAATGTATTAAACCTTTTATGTAATGCATGTATCGAATGTACTAAATTTAAACACTTTTCATTTACATAGTATCCATGTAAGAGATGAGTTCTCGTTCGAAACCCTGATACTTCGAGAGAGATAGTCCGTTTTGTACACGAAGTGCATCCAGTTTTTGTCGTAGCCCCCTCAACTTTTAAACACATGCTATGTGGGTGAAATGATGATAGCATGCCAGCTTTCAACATTTTCATAGTTCATTTGTAGTGCTTTTCAATTTCAGGGTCAAATTGACGATTCATCTCTATTATGAAATTAAATATATCAAAAAACCATTGCAGAACATATGACCAAATTAATACAAGTTCATCATCACATTAAAGCCAAAGAACAGTAGTGATCAAATGTTATTATTGCAAAAAATAAATACATAAAGTTCTCTCATAAAAGAACATACAACTATGTAAAACATTTAAATGCAACAACAAACGCGATCAAAATCGCAACTAAGGTAACAATTGACCCAACAGCATAATGATACCAAGCCTCTTTATCAATGGCATATTTTCTAATATTCCTAATCTTCAAGCGCATTTCATCCATCTTCAAGCGCATTGCATCCATCTTCAACTGCATCGCATCGATCTTCATCTTGCGATCATCGATGACATCGGCGACATGCAACTCCAGTTCCATATTCTTATCGTCAATTATTTTCAATTTTTTCTTCAAGTATTTGTTTTCTTTTTCAACCAAATTTAACTTCTCGACAAGAATTTTTATTTGGGTTGGAATTTCCGGTTCACATACCTCCTAGATTAAAAAAATATATTTCACGTTGGTCGTCATAATTGTCATAAACACTAAATAAAACAAATAGTTATAAAAGATAATATATACCACATCCGAATCATAGACAAGACGAGGGCCGACGGAGTCGGATACCAAAACCATCGCACTATATAATAACAAAAAATATTGAAAGTTAGTAATTTATACAAGTATGTATCTAAATCATACAAGTAAGATTTTTTTTTCTTTTAAAAAGAAGATAAGAACAAGAGGCTCACCACGGTGGTGCTCGCGACGAGATCGGCACGGGGCGACCGACAATGGTGAGGACGGGCACGGGACGACACCCTACGCATGTGCAGACTCTAAGAAGTTAATTTGAGCATTTGAAATGAGCTACACTAGCAGTGACAAATGAAAGGATGAAGTAGATAACCTTTTAAAACACTTGTGCAGTTGGTGCACGGCCAAACCTAGACAAATATTAAGTAAAATGGAGCTTGGAGGTCGAGCTTGGAGAGGAGATAGCTTAAGTAGAGTGGCTCGGGCATTTCATCGAACACGTCATGTGCATGAACTAGAGTGGCAAGAGCATGGCATGGTCACACTTCAACAACCAAAAAACATGGCATATGGTGGGCAGGGGCGAGGGTTTATATAGGCAACACTTTAGTCCCGGTTCTTGCCATGCCCCGGGACTAAAGGCCCGTGCTTCCCGCCTTCTGGTCTGCCGAAAAAGGGCCTTTAGTCCCGGGTCGTGGCTCCACCCGGGACTAAAGGGTGTCTTTAGTCCCGGTTCGAGCCACGCCCCGGGACTAAAGGCCCCTGCTTCGCGGCTTTTGGTCTGCCGAAAAAGGGCCTTTAGTCCCGGGTCGTGGCTCCACCCGGGACTAAAGGGGTCTTTAGTCCCGGATCGAGCCCCGAACCGGGACTAAAGATCCACCTGTATAAGCGGGAGTTAGAAAATTTCGAACCCAAATCATCCATTTCTCTTCTTCTTCCTCTCGTTCTCCTGCCCGGCGCGGCACAGCGACGAACTCGACGATGCCGTCAGGCTGACCGCCGCCTACCGTCCTCCTCGCCGTCGTCGTCGTCCTGCTCGCCGCCGCCATCCTCCTCGCGGCGCGCTGTCGTCCTCCTTGCCGCGCGCCGTCGACACCTCCGGCCGGTAAGCGCCCCGCCCCCTCCTCCCCAACAATCCGGCCAGTAGAAGAAAAGAAGAAAAAGGAGAAGAAAAGAAGAAAAAGGAGAAGAAAGGAAGAAAAAGGAGAAGAAAAGAAGAAAAAGGAGAAGAAATGAAGAAAAAGGAGAAGAAATGAAGAAAAAGGAGAAGAAAGGAAGAAAAAGGAGAAGAAAGGAAGAAAAAGGGAAGAAGAAGAAAATAAGAAAAAGGAGAAGAAAAGAAGAAAAAGGGAAGAAAGGAAGAAAAAGGAGAAGAAAGGAAGAAAAAGGAGAAGACAGGAAGAAAAAGGGAAGAAAAGAAGAAAAAGATTTTTTTGTCATTTAATTCCTATTGTTACTAGGTTTGTGCTAGATTATTAGGGTTAGTAATATGTAGAATTAGGAAAAAGGAAAATAAGAAGAGGAGGAGAAGAAAAGAAGAAAAAGGAGAATAAGAAGAGGAGGAGAGGAGAAGAAGAGGAGAAGTAGAAGAAGAGAAAAAATTAGAAGAGGAGGAGAGGAGAAGTAGAAGAAGAGAAGAGGAGAAGTAGTAGAAGAAGAGGAGAAGTAGAAGTAGAAGAAGAAGTAGAAGAAGAGGAGAAATAGAAGAAAAGGAAAAAATAGTTTAGGGTTACAAGAAGAAGAAATATTTTGCTATTTCTTAGATTTTTGCTTATTTTTGCTATTGTATATGCTTAAGTGTTAATAGTTTAATTTTGCTATTGTATATGCTTAAGTGTTAATAGTTTATTTTTAGCAAGAAAATTAATAGAACGAGTTTAATTTGGTATTGTATATGCTTAAGTGTCCGGGACTGGGCTCCGCCCGACTGGTATTTTAGAGTTTAGGTTCTAGCCAAGACCCGGGACTAAAGGTCCTCCTATATAAAACGACACTTCGAAATTTCAAACCCCTCTTATATAGTTTGTTAGTTTATTAGTTAATCAAATGTCCGTTTTTTGTAGAACTATGGATCCACATATCAGGAACCTCGAAGAGGAAGAACTTCTCGAAGATATAATCAAAGACGGCCCCGACGTTGAACCAGCTGTATCTCCGTCGTCATATCTAAACGCCTCCGGTTATGGAATGGAGGTCGAGCGACACAAAGATGAAGCCGATGGGGCAGGAGATAGGTCCAATGACGGAGAAGGTGATAGCTCCACTGATGGAGAAGCCGGTGGAGAAGCCGTTGAAGAAATAATAAAGTCCGGCGAGGTATACATATGAAGTTCGACAATCACTTGTAATATGTGAAAAATATTGGAGATAGCTCTATATTGTATACATATACATTCATTTGACGAATGTTTCTCCCTCTTAGGCCTCCACATCGAGCAAAGCTACGAAACGAGGCCCGACTAGAAAGTTGGATGCACGGACGCATTACACCTTTGAGGTGATATTGCCTACGGGCGAACCCAAGCTTCCTAAGAC
This sequence comes from Hordeum vulgare subsp. vulgare, assembly GCF_904849725.1. Taxonomy (NCBI): domain Eukaryota; kingdom Viridiplantae; phylum Streptophyta; class Magnoliopsida; order Poales; family Poaceae; genus Hordeum; species Hordeum vulgare. The sequence continues at coordinate 185,147,651 of NC_058521.1, forward strand.
TGCTGCTGACACATTCAAGAATCAATGCGGAGTTCTCGTTAGGGATCACATCCCGATCAGCGTTCGGGAGTGGAACAAGCGCAAAGGGGCAGCCGATAGTGACTATGTCGCCGAAAGGTACAAAGATAATCTTTGGAATGATCTCATGTCACATTTCAACCTGCCAGAATGTGAGAATGAAGACGCCGCAGACAAACTAAGGGCCAAAGTCAAGCAGTGGACTCTAAAGAAGATGTCTGAACTGTTCCGTACCTGGAAGAAGAAGCTATGGAAAAACTATCTGAGGACAAAGAAATTGCCAGTATTCAAGGGGTATCTAGCCAAGCACGCGAATTACTGGAAGGCATTTCAAGAGTACAAGGAGTCAGAAGATGGCCAGGCATTATCAGAAAAGAACAAGATAAATGCCGACAATAAGAAATATCACCACAAGCTGGGGCCAGGGGGCTATGAGACTGCCATCCCAAAGTGGGATAAGAAAGAGCAAGATCTGCTAGATAAAGGCATCGTACCTGAACCACTCTATGATGAGTGGGAATTGAGAGCAAGAAATTGGTTCATTGCGCATGGTGGGTCGTACGACGAAAAAACAGGGGACCTCATCTGCAGTGAAGGTCTTAGGATACCCAGGGAGAATTGGAAAATGATAGTGAAAGAAATTAAGGAGGGAAAAAGAAAGTTCACTGCACATAGAGAGAAAGATTTGCTCACACTGGTCCTCAGCAATGACGAACATGGAGGACGAATGCGAGGCTTCGGTCCTTCTTACCTGTGGTGGCTTGGGTTTGCCAGAGACCAAGACACTTACGGAAGCCGAGAGAGAGCAAAGAAGCGGCAGCAGGATGAGGAGAATGACAAGTTCAACCAGTTGCTTGCCAGGATTAACGAGCAACAGAAGCAGATTGATGAGCTTAGAGGAGTAGCGCGCCAGGAAGATCCTGCACTTGATATTACCGGCGCCCCATCTAAGCGGAAAAGCAGCGTGGCTGAATCTGAGGCCCCGCCCGACGATGCACGAAGAATGATAGAGGGCGGTCCCGGCTACCCCGTGGATGGAATCAAGGAGTCAACATCATGTGAACTCCATCAGAAATTCAAGAACATATCCATGAAGGTGGCCGTTGGACAAGCTTTACCTTCTGGCCCTGATGCACGCTGGCATGGCCGTGAGATTCCAGCTGGCTTTGCTAAAGTCGGGGTGGATGAAATCCTGACGGGGTTTCATGATATGGAGCTCAACATAGCTGGACCCAAAGATGAGAGGACACTCGGAGAAGTACTGGGTGGAGTCATCCTATGGGACAAGAACTACATCAAGCTTCCAGGCTCGGCCCCAAGGACAACACCGCCTCCGAGTCGTCGCAGGTCACCTACACCTCCATTACCTCCAAGCCCTCCACATGACGTTGGCCAGCACAACACGAGTCCATCTCGATCACCGCCGCCGGACTTGGGTCGTCCGTCTCCGCCGCCGCCCGCTCCGGATACTAAGCGGGAGCGTGCCACCAAGAACGCTCCGCCGACGATTCCTAAGCCACGGAGCCCCCCAAAGCGCAAACTGTCGCCCCTCCCAAAGGTACGTCATGCTAATCTTTCTATCAGACCTTATGATCGTACCCCCAAGGAAAACGCCAGGATAGCAAAGGAACATCATGATGCGCAGATGAAAAAGAAGGAACCCGAGCCCCGCCCGGAATACACCGAGAAGCAAATAGCATTTGCAAAATACTTCACGACCCTTCCATCACAGTATGACTTACACCATAAGCCTGATGACTATACACGCACATTGCAGAAGGAAGTGAAAAAGAGCATATCACGTGCAAGTGCAAGTGGGAGCAAATCAAGTTCAACTACAAGCAAGAAAAAATCATACGTTCCTCAGCTTGGACAACAGGCCAAACAGTCGATCCCACCCCGCAATGTGTTAAACGAGAATGTTCCCCCTCCGGTGCAGGGGCTAGCTTTTGAAATAGCAAAGGAGTTGGCGTCTGAATGTGGTGTCTCGGTTGAACATTTGCTGGCTTCCCAAGACGACAGGATACCCAAGGATGTGTTAGCCCCTAAGCCACAGTTTGTCATGGGTGAGCCTTTGGTCAGCAAAGATGATCTCTAAACAAATATGCGTTACTTGCATCAATGGTACTTAAGTGAATCAAAGAATGGGAGAACGATGATCGTGCTGAGTGTCCCACGGGAGTACTACGGCCGCCCCGAACAAATCCATATCGACTTTGATGAACTCTTCCAGATGTACAATGGCGACGCCCTTGACAAATCGCTTATGAGTTGCTATTGTCTGTAAGTTTTTCAATTCGTTGTCCGCATATAACTTGTTTAGTTATTTCAAGTCACTGTCTATATATAACTTGTACTCTATTATGCAGAATGAAGATTCTGGATTGTAAAAGTAAGAACATCCTAAATATTGGGTTTATTGACCTAGATAAAATACATATAGCGACGCTAATTGATTATCCCAAGGAGACGGAGGAAAACCTTCCAAGGTTTCTAACAGATCAAAATTTCTGTGACCACATATTGTTTCCATACAACTTCAGGTGAGGGTCTTTACTCTGTTGTGTCCATTCACTTATAGGTGTAATTGATAAGTTACTCACACACATATATATATATATATATACATGTACAACTTCCATTGGATTCTGTTGGACATTCAAATTGATAAGGGAAGAGTTGATGCCTTCGACCCATTATCGAGACCCTTGGAACAGTTCCAAACCCTGCAGGACATGTTCCAAGGGTAATTTCTATCATTCTTGCGCTCTATCGGTCTCTTTCGATGATTTTCTGATATATCAATTAATGAAAAACTTAGCAAATCATTATTCTTGTCGGGCAGGGTTTGGAAGCGGTTCAAGTGCGTGACTCCCGGTACCTTTCCTGAGAAGCTGACCTTTAGAGCGGCTCAGGTAAGTAGTAGTATGATATACTTCTATTTCAATACATTTATGATGCCAGATTATTATTTTGATTATATATATTCTATTCTAGTGAAGTGCGACCAGCAGCCACGGGGAACACATCTATGCGGATACTATGTTTGCGAGATCATTCGCACGTTTACCTCTGAGCACAAGGATCACAGATTCGACGTAAGCAATGAACATTCACACCTCTGTTTTTACCCGTCATTCTTTGTTATCATGATTGATATTCATATTCATCTCGTCTTCTTATATAGCACACGGCCATGACGACGAAGATCCTACCAGAGCAACGCGCGATTGCTGTTGCAGAGGAGCTTGCGGGATTTCTGAGGACGGAAGCTATAGATGACAAAGGACGATTTAGTGTAGCTAGGGGCCATTACCGATGTTCGTCCATGTAATCGAATAGACGGGCTCTAGTCCAGATAATTCAGATCTCCATATAATTGTATATATATGCTCGCTTGTAAGATAAGTTAACCTTATATATATATGCATAATTATTTCTATTTAAATTATATGAAAACTAACTCCCGAACACCAAACGAGGCATCACGTTAATCTCCCGAATGCCTAAACCCTAAAACCCTAAAACCCAAAAATAATTTCATTCAAAAAAAACCTAAAAATAAGCAAAATCTGAAACTCTTTAGTCCCGGTCCGTGTAACGAACCGGGACTAAAGGGCCTGCCCCTGGGGCGCTACGAGGCGCCCACGTGGAGCACCTTTAGTCCCGGCTTGTAACAGGGCCGGGACTAAAGGTTAGGCCTTTAGTCCCGCCCCTTTAGTCCCGGTTGTTGAACCAGGACTAAAGCCCCTTACGGGCCGGGGCTAAAGGCCCCGTCCCCACTAGTGATACAATGCACTTTCCGAAGAAACGATATCAAGTACATTACATCAATGCTATCGAAAAGACTTCATCGATTCTTATTGGGAGCTTTGAATGCCCTATTCGTCGTGTCAAGATGAAGTATGATTTGCTTGTTGGGGAGATACATATCCCCATTGTGCTGACTTAGTGGCTATTCGAAAATTCTCCATTCGCTTTTGCGATTCGAGAAGATTTTGTCATGAGGATTTGATCAACCCCATTGACGGATTTATTTCGATGACCACGCAATGGATGAATCAAGGAGTCACAACCTCTGTTTTAAGCTTTCACTTTCTTTTGCTTCGAAGAAAAATGATAGATTTAGTTTAGTTTTTCGTGCTTTCTGTTTTAGCGTCCCAGAGAAAAATACCCCGAAAATAAAAGTTCTCCGATGGTCCTGAAAATCAAATATGATTTTTTCTAGAATATTTGAAAAATACTGGGACTGAGAGCTGGCCTGGGGGCCACACCAGTGGGCCACAAGCCCTGTAGCCGCCGCCCCCTGGTGGCGGCTACCAAGCTTGTGGGGCCTACAGGGACCCCCTCCACTCATTCCAGCTCCCATCCTCTTCCTCTACCTCCAGAAAAATCGTTTCACAGCTCAAACCCGTGTTCTTGCTCATTTGGCTGAGATTTTCGATTTCCTTGCTCAAAGCACCATTCTCCGAACCGTTTTGGAAAAATTACTCCTTGGTAAGTGACTCCCCCATTGGTCCAATTAGTTTTCGCTCTAGTGCTTTATCCTTCGCGTATTCTTGCTACCTTGGTGACCTTGTTCTTGAGCTTGAAATGTTGATTTTAGCTGGTCCCAAGTAGTTTTAGCGCGTGATACGGTCTCTAGGCACTAGTAGGAGTAATTGCTACAAGGTGTGGTTGGTCTTTATTCACTTTTCTCTTGAACTTCAAAAATTTCAGCAAAAGGAAATTATGTTCAGGAGGAAGTTTCATGGTGCTTCCTCAAGTAAGAAGGGTCCCCGTCTCTCTATTCGGGAGCCAGATCCTTATCAACTAAGGGATGCACCGGTACAACCATGTGAATGGCCTTCCGATGAGTTCATGATCGAAGCAGGCTTCAAGGATGAGTTTGATACACTTGTTCGGAATGCCGGGTTAGAAGAATTCCTCTCATATAAATGTGAACAGTATGCTATTCTCACTCCCTCTTTCGTGCGTAGATTTAAATTTTCAGTTGGTTGTGACTCATCCATACTGTTTGATTTGTATGATAAATCCTAAACCATGGATTTGGAGGATTTCAATAGGATTTGCAAGATACCCGATGAGGGTAGTCTTAATGATCCTGCTAAGTCTTCGGTTAGAGATTTTGTCTCTAGTATAACAGTTGGAGAAACTAGAGACATCACGCAAGCTACCATAGGAAGCATCCATTTCCCTACCTTGCACTACTTTTCCCTCTTCATAGGAAGATGCATTAGCGGCAAGGTTGCACATTGTCACCTATGCGCATCCGACCTGAGTATCCTTAAGAGCGCAGTAACAGGTGACAGGAGCTTCAACATGGGAGGTATAATAGCAAGGAGGCTGAATAATAATGCCATTGATGGGGATTTATTTGGTGGAATTTATGCTACGCGCTTAGCAAATTTTCTTGGAGTACCCATCCGTTCAGGAGACCTCCCTCTCCGTACAGCCTACCTTGATCGTGTCACTCTAACACGCTACCAGTTCCTTGAGAGGGAGGATGAATCCCTCCTTTACCGTTTGATATTTAACCGGCAGGGTGTTTTCCATATTACCCTTCCCGCTCCTGCTTTCTTTGACTTTCAGGTCAAACGGAGATACTACATAACCATAGGAGAGGCAAAGGAGTATGAGAGGGAGGCGACGGCTGCTCATCTTTGTGAGGCAGCTATTCAGGCAGTGCCTACAACACTCTCGTATAACACCCATTATGATTTTGGGTTTCGCCATGACCATCCATGGGAGTAGACCAAGCTAGGTCAAAAGTCTAAGCTTGGGGGAGTACGTGTTCTCACCGACTTTACATTCATGCTTATGCTTTCACTTTGTTAGCCGGTGTTTACACTTTGGCACTGTATTATCCATGCTAGTTTATTTTGGTTTTCTTGTTTTCTTGTTTTGTGTCCTTTTGAGAAAACCCAAAAAGATTTTCCTTTCTTCTTTTGCTTGTTGGGAGTTTTCCCGTGTAAATAGTTTTCTTTTTCTTTGGGTCAAGGTAGAAGATATTGGTTACAATGTTTAGTGGCTCTTGCATGCATACCTGTTTAGCTTTCAAAGAGCCATATTACTTTGTCTTCTCCTTTGTGTTTGCCTGCAGATTCATCTTAGTCCAATGCACGAGCACTCTTATTATTGTTCACATCGTTCGATCGTGCAACTGAAAGGCAATAATGATGATATATGATGAAGTGTCTAAGACTGGAAAAGCTGGTATGAACTCTATCTGTTTTGTTTTTGTAAATATGACTAGCTTGTCGTCCTAGATTCAGCTTTGTTGTGAGAGAACCATGTTTTCAATGACAACTTAGAGATCATAGTTTCTTATGCCATGCTTAATTAGCTGAGAGCTTATAATGGTTTGTCTTGAATGCCAACATAGATTTTGAGATGACTATGATGTAGTATGATAGGATGGTACTCTCCTTTGAATGATTCAAGTGGCTTGACTTGGCGCATGTTCATGCAAGTAGTTGAAACAAAATCAACATAGCCTCTATGATGTTCGTGTTCATGGTGATTTATATCCCGTTCATGCTTGCACTCCATGTTAATCAAACTCATTGCATCTTGATGACTGTTGTCGCTCTCTAGTTGGTCGCATCCCAGTCTTTTGCTAGCCTTCACTTGTACTAAGCGGAATATAGCTTGTGCATCCACTTCCATGAACCCAAAAGTTTTCCATGAGAGTCCACTATACCTACCTATTTGCGGTATCTACCTCCCGTTCCAAGAAAATTTGCATGTGCCATTCTCTAAACCTTCAAGAAATAATCTGTTTTGCATGCCCGAACCGCTCATGTTGTGACAGGGGGCTATTGGTATCTTCCATATTAGGCGTGTTATCCTCGACATGTGTTTATTCACTGTCATTCATGAGAAAGGGGCCGGTAATTGGAATGCCCAGTTCCACGCTTAAATCGAAAACATTACTGTAAAACAAGACTCCCCGGATTGATGTTAGTATGGACGGTACCCGATGATTCGGCTAGCCGTGGAGTGTGATTGATTGGTGGTGGGGGAGTTAAAACTTTGCTTTTCTGTTTGGGAACGGCCTACAGCATGAGTAGCATGGAAGATATTGAGAACTCTTGGTCATTGCATTGACAATGAAAGCATGGCACCCAAAATTATTATCTCTGCTTTCAAAGCTTGAGCTCTGGCACCTCTGCAAATCAGTGCTTCCCTCTGTGAAGGGCCTGTCTATTTGTTTTCCTGTTGAGTCATCCTCCTCTTGTATAAGCACCAATTAGAGAGAAGCTCTGTCATTTTTATGCTTTGCTTTTGATTGATATTGAGTATGACTATGACTGGATCTTCATTGCTATGAATTACAATGTTTAGTCAGCCCTTGATCTTTGAAAGTGCTCTCCATTTATGTTTTGCGGTCTCAGAAAGAGCTAGCGAGATACCAGTTATTCATATTGCTTCATGCTTGTTTTGATTGAATTGTTGGTATCTGAAACTCATTATTATTTGCTCGCTAGCTGATTATGCCTTTGATATTAGTTTAGCATGAGACCTTTGTGTCACTTGCTTATGTGGTTAACTTGTGATCTTGCTGAAATTCTGGTTATGAGTTAGACATAGTTGCAACAACAAGATCAAGCAGAGTTTGTCAAAGATTTTCTTCCTCTTTCAGTTTGTCAACTGAGTTGCTTGAGGACAAGCAAGGTTTTAATCTTGGGGGAGTTAATACGTGTCCATCGTATCTACTTTTCCAAACTCTTTTGCCCTTGTTTTGGACTCTAATTTGCATGATTTGAATGGAACTAACCTGGACTGACGCTGTTTTCAGCAGAATTGCCATGATGTTGTTTTTGTGCAGAAATGGATGTTCTCGGAACCTCTTGAAAATTTATGGAGAATATTCTGGAAAATATGAAAAATACCTGCGCAAAGATCCACTGGAGGGGATGGTCCAGTGGGTACAAGCCCTGTAGCCGCCGCCCCCCTGGTGGCGGCTACCAACCTTGTGGGGCCCACGTGGCTCTGCCGCCCCCGATTCCAGCGCTATTTATTCCCTTCCGTCCCAGAAAAATAAAGAGAGAAGATTTCGTAGCGTTTGCGATACGGAGGCGCCGCCACATCCTCTCTTCATCTGGAGGTCAGATCTGGAGTCCGTTTTGGGTTCCGGATGGGGAAATCTACGCCATCGTCATCATCAACCTTCTCCCCTCTACAATTCCATGAAGCCCTTCATCGTTCGTGAGTAATCTATTCATAGGCTTGCTGGGCGGTGATGAGTAGGATGAGATCTATCATGTAATCGAGTAAGTTTTGATGGGGATTGATCCCTAGTATCCACTATGTTCTGACATTGATGTTGCTACTACTTTGTCATGCTTAATGCTTGTCACTGGGGCCCGAGTGCCATGATTTCAGATCTGAAATTATTATGTTGTCACCAATATATGTGTGTTTTAGATCCGATCTTGCAAGTTGTAGTTACCTACTATGTGTTATGACCCGGCAACCCCGGAGTGACAATAACCGGAACCACTCCCGGTGATGACCATAGTTTGAGGAGTTCATGTGTTCACCAAGTGCTAATGCGTTGTTTCGGTTCTTTACTAAAAGGAGAACCTTAATATCCCGTAGTATCCTTTTGGACCCCGCTGCCACGGGAGGGATGGACAATAGATGTCATCCATGTTCTTTTCCCTAAGCACGTATGACGACACACATAATGCATGCCTACATCACATTGACGAACGGGAGCTAGGCACATATCTCTCCGTGTTATAACTATTGCGTGATGAATGTCATCCAACCAAATCACCGACCAATTCCTTAGATTTTGTCCCACTGCTGCTATTACTTGTTTTACTCTGCTGCTGTTACCACTGTTGCTGCTACTGTTACTTGCTACTACTGTTACTTGCTTTGTCCAGTTGCTGCTGCCACTACTCTTACTTGCTGTTGCTACTTTCTACTGCTGTCACTACTCCTATTCCTTGTCACTGTTGCTACCTGTTACAATACTTTTTCTCACACCGTTGCCGGGAAATAATATTTCCCGTCCACGGGCAACTTCTGGGGCCATTGATACAACAGTTAGGAATAGTCTGCCATCAACAGATCGTTTCTGGCACCGTTGTTATCATACTACTTTGCTGTTGACACTTTGCTTGCAGATACTAATCTTTCAGGTGTGGTTGAATCTGACACATTCAGCTGCTAATACTTGAGAATATTCTTTCACTCCCCGTCGTGCAAACCAACAAATTTGGGTTGAACACTCTACCCTCAAAAACTGCCTCGATCCCACGCGCTGGTGGGCTATTGCAAGACGATTTCTAATTGTTGAGCAATCGAGAACAACATTTTTCTAGCCATTGCCAGGGATCTGCTAACAGTCATCAGCGACTTCCACGTAGTAGCAGGCTCCGTCGGGGTAGTAGTCGTCCGCGGGATCATCCATCTCCTGGGCTTCATCAACTGGTCGCGGCAATCGTATCAAGAGGAAAAAGGGGAGCAAAGCAATGGTGAGTACTCATCAAAAGTACCAACAAGACTGACATCAGAACTACGCTAAGTATGCACCAATGTCAAAGGAATGGGGTATATCTTTGGAGTGATTGCAAAAATGATAGAATAAAAGAGGAATACCTAGTTGTATTGAAGACTAGCATCTTTAGTGTCTTGCAACATTAGAAGAGTGAAGATCAGCATAAATATAATGTTGAAAGTAATTAATTAATGCCCAGAGATCCTTCCTCGACTCCCTGTGAGAAAGTAATCTCGAAGCCACATTTCAATTTAAATCACACTTCTAGTTGTATTACATCAGGATACAACTCTGAGCGTTCATTCCCGTGTACACGATTATTCAAATCGATATACTTACCTACAGGGGTGCACAAACATACACACCATGGTCGATCAACTCTGGCCAGACACACTTTCCTAGGTCATGCCTGGCCTCGACCGATCAACAAGCCATAGTCATACCTAGGCTCAGCAGAGAGGTCACATGCCGATCGACATCCTAATCACAAAGGGGTCATGGGCCATCTCCCTTCACAATCATGCGTGTTGCAAGGACGACCGGTGTCACTCGTGGCACCTCCTGATACAAAGATGATGCTTACGCGGGCCACCCAGGCGCGTGCCGCTCAACTGTGACATGTGAAGATCTTTCAGGCGAATGTACGACGCAGAGTTCCCATATTATTCCCGTGTGGTGGTTAATGCGAAACACACCAAAGGCCTTCTCACATCACATACCCAAACCAATTAATGTTGTGTTAACTATGATGACAATCAGTGATCCATGTTATGTGATCCCGTCACTCCGTCTCGAGAACTTGTGGCAGGGGCAAAGAATGTTCGGCCATGCCTCATGACAATCACGTGGGAATCGACCTGCTACACAGATCTCATCACGTTCTACTAGTAAATTTAAAGTAACCGTGTGTCTATGACATCAAAGTTATCCGAGGTATCACGCTCGGCGGATTCCAATCGATGTAACTTTCAAGGTGACCAGGAAGGAATCACACTCGATGGTTCATGCTTGACGGGTTGCATGACAGAGTTGTTATCGGAAGTGGTGAAGGAGGAATCACCCTCCGTAATCCACCTCTAGTTAACTGCAGTACTTAGTCAACTCCAGGAGTACATTATGAGGTATCACCCTCGGTACTCGTTAGTAGCTCTACAGGGTCGTACAACTGGGGGTGTGAGGTGATGTGACGGGTCTGGCTTGTCGATCGTTCGATCGAGTCTTCGAGTCTCGGACTCTTCAATGATAAAGCAGGGGCAACTAGGGCTAAATGGGTTCATTGGAAATCACTAATCAACATATACTAAGCATTTAATATGTAGTAGGGTACTAAAGCAGTTTAACAAAAATAGGCTATTCATCGGAATATGAGCTATCGACAACAATAGCAAAATCTAATGCAAGCATGAGGGAGAAAGAATGGCTGATATCGGAATGATCAAGGGGAGGATGCTTGCCTGGTTGCTCCACAGACATATACAGATCCTCAACGGTGACTAGTATGATTTATTCTTCTTGGGTGGACTCAGTAGATCCACATCGGTCTCGGGGTCTACCAGAAAGGAAGTAATGGAAGGGGAAACAAGTAAATAGTGGATCAATCAAATACAACCAAATGTAATGGCACGACAAGATATGTGGGTGACATGCTCTTATGCATCCTGAAGCATTTTAAAAAAGGGGAAAATATCCGGCGATATTTTCCCGGCTCTAGGTATTACTTGGTATAGCGATCCGGTAGCGAAATTTCAATGTTCATTACGTTAGAGACGTGTGAGAGGTATTTGGATGACATATTCAGATTTTTTATATTTTTCTAATCGTTTTTTCACATATTATTATTTTTATCCAAGCTACAAATTATTTATATGAGATTCCAAAGTTTTATCAATATTCAGGAATTTCTGAAATTATTATATTTAATTAATCTGAATTGACCAAGTCAAATTAATTGGTCAAAGTGAACAATGTTTGGGGGGTCCCACATGCTAGAGTTTTATTAAATTTCTTAATTATTTAATTAATATAATTAAAGGGGACCTACATGAAATTTGTTAGCATACTATAGAACTAAACTAATCCTACTCTAATTAACCCCACAACTCACGCACGCACACAGAGGCACATCCAGCAGCATCATAGCAACGGGAGCGACATCAAGCTTCAGCAGCAAGCGGGTAGTAGCAAGCAACACAGCTAGCAGTGCATGTAGTAGTAGTGCCGGTGCAGCAGCAAAGAACAACAAGCAGCGGCATCAACATAGAGAGCAGTGGCCGCGACAGAACAGAAGCAAAGCAGTGTTAGCTACTCCAGCTGCTGCCTGTGTTAGTTAGGATAGATCGAGTCTTCCTTGTTTTCAGCAAATAAGTAGTAGATGCTCGAGCCCACAATCCTTCGTGTGTGCGCGCCGAGAAGATAGGAGGCAGGCGTGGTCACGAGGTCGCGTGCGCCATAGTAGCTAGGGTGGTTAAGCCACGACAACAACTCATGGGATGGCGCGAGTCTTCGGGATCGTGGCGCCGGAGTAGGAGTAGCCGCCATCATCATCTCTTGTATTGAGTCAATAGTGGAGAAGTAAAACAAGAAAAGCTACAGGTTGTTTGTAGTGCCAAAAACCCTTGTCTACCCCTCGTCTACCTCGTGATCAATCAACCCCAGCGCTAGTAACGCTATCAATTGGTATCATTCCTTGTTTTGCGATCCCGGCGACGATGGCAGGCAACGGAGGCAGGCAGGAAGCAGGCGCAGCCGCGCCCCCAGCGGCAATGAGGGGTAAGCGGATCGCTCCCTCACCCCACCGCGATCACGGAGGAGGAGCCGCTCGAGGAGGGGGCGCCAAGTCGTGATCCACCAGGCGGCTATGCAGGAACGCAGGCCGGTGATCCCAGGCGCCGGAGCCACCTTCCCCCCGCTCACGCCGATGAACTACATCGTGTGGGTGCTGCTCATGCAAGTGCATCTGGAATCCTGGGGGCTCTGGGATGCGGTCGAAGGGAACGCCGCGACGCTGCGCGACGACAAGACCGCACTGGGTGTGATCCTACGTGCGGTACCGCCTGTCGTGTGTATAAGTCTGACAGTAGATGTGTAGGGTATGAAAGGATGGGCAGAGCCTTAGCTACGGCGAGGTTGTATGAGTTCAGGCCCCTGTACGATGGAGGTAAAAGCCCTACGTCTCAGTGCTCTTGGGAGCTTGTTGTCAAGTGGAATATTGATTACAGTGCATTGCTAACCCCTGCACCAGTGGGGAAGGGCGGCTTATATAGAGTGCGCTTCCCTTCACAACGGTTCGGTGCACAGGGGTGGAGTAGTGGCGAATAAATGCCTACGATACAGGTAACGTATGTCTTAAATGCTAATAAAGGTACATGGAAACGTATGACCGTTGCCCTCCAGGGGGTTTACGATGTACAGAGTGGAATCCACTCGGTAAGTTTGATACGCTCCGAATGCTCATCCCCGACTGGATGATGGAGGAATCATCACCGACTGGATGATGGGAAGTCCTTAATTCAGTCGGAACTGACTAAGGGCCTTATCCTTTATGAAGGGTAGTCCTTGGGTAGGACCCATAGGGCAGGCCTATGACCCTACCCTAGGACTATAACCCCATCATTAGTCCCTGAATGGATTGGGGTTGGAACGACGAAGCCATGCTTGGAGTACGGATCCGACTGGTATGGATGCGACTTTGGCATTGTCTGCCTCGATCAATTTTATCTTCTTGACCAGTGATCCGAGTGGATGTATCTGTGAAACGAACCGTCAGGGACCGAGTGCTTCCGTGGAATCTTTTGACGTGACCACTCAACTGACAGCGGCGGATTTTCTAAAATCCTCAAATTTCGGTTGCCGCGCGCTCAGCGGGGATGACGATATCGCAATCGAGTAGTATCTGCCACCTCGATTTCCGCGCCTTCATCACCTCCACTAATATCGCAGCAACCGGTCGGGGGATAAGATTTCGGGGCCACCTGCTAGTGACCCAGTCGGAACCTTATTTAAACCTCTACAGCGAGGGTTTTTTGTTGCACTCGCCTGATAGCTCGCACTTGTCTCGCTTCTCTCGCGACCTCCTGCGCATCCCAAGCTCCTTCCTTCCCCTCCTCCCTCGTGGATCTACAGCCTCCACCATGACGAAGGGGCAGACGAGCAAGCTCGAGGCGCGGAAGAAGAAGAAGGCGGCGGCTCCTGCTCAGCGGCTGCAGCGAGCACTGCCGGCGGGTTGGATCCAGGGGGATTTCCTCCCCTCCACGGTGACAAAGGAGGACATGCTGGAGCTGGTGGAGCAAGGCATGATCGAGCACAAGACGTGGAGGTTGCCGGCGGAGGGCGAGACGGAGCTGGCGCCCCAGGAGGGGGAGCGCGTCCTGCTGCTCAGTCACGTGTACCGAGGATTCTCTCTGCCTCCTCATCCCTTCTTCAGAGGTATAATGAACCACTTCAGGGCGCAGCTCCACCATTGTCCTCCCAACACAATAGCTCATCTCTCTGCCTTCATCGTGCTCTGCGAGTGTTTTATCGGCTGTCCTCCCCATTGGGGGCTCTTCAAGCACATCTTCTCTGCTAGATCTCAAACCATCAAAAGACTTAGCCAGTCGGACGACAAAACTCACCTCCTCCAGCTCTGCGGAGGCTTAGGCTTCCAAAAGAAAAGTAAAAGTAGCTATCCCGCTCTTCAGTTGTCTGAATCCGTTAGGAACTGGCAGTCGACTTGGTTCTACTGCCAGGATGTTGCGTGCCCGAATGCCGCAACTGGACTGCCACCTTTTAGCCTAGACCGTCCCGCTCCACCTAGGCAGCTTGCACTCACGAAGATGGAGAAGATCCAGATCCAGCCTCTGGTCGATGCGCTGGTAGAGGTCGTCCGAAAGGGAGTCAGTTGCATAGATTTGCTGGAGATTTTTTTGGGTCGGCGTATCCAACCTTTGCAAGCTCGACACCACGCCATGTGGCACTACGCGGGGCCTGAGGACTCCACTCGGACTAACCCCGAGTGCGTGACCGGGGAGCTTGTGCCGTCGTGGGTCCGCAACATCACAGGCGCCTGCGACAACCCCAGAGGAGCCCGGCGAGTGAAGCCCTTCCGCGCGGACAACCCTCCTCCGAATGAGGTGAGTATAACTTGTCGAGTGCACACAATTGTCTTAGATTTATCGCTTTTTCTTGTATCACTGTCTGACGTGTGATGTTGTCGATTGTATCTCGTGCAGGCGTGGACGAACTGGTTTTCTCCCGTCTCGAACGGGAATCCGGTTGAGGAAGAGGAAGGCAGCCAGGAGGGCAGCGTGGAGAGCGTCGAGTATGTCTCTAACAGTGGGGAGACGGAGGATGAGTCTGAAGAAGAAGAGGGGGAAGATGAGGACCAGAACTCGCCACCCCCACCACCAGAGCCTCGAACTAAACGCTGCCACGAACCCGTCGCTCCGTCGGCTCCTCCAGCAGCCTCGAGTGCCCCGCCAACTCCTCATGTGGTTCCGAGTGCCTTGCCAGCTTCCCCCGTGGTTCCGAGTGCTTGGAGCACAAAGAGGACTAGGGACTCTGCTGCTGAGCCCATGGGCCAGCCCTCTAAGGTGGCCAAATCGAGTGGATCCAAGCCTCGGAAGGCTTTGCCACGGATGAGGATCGCCGTTCCCGTCGCCTCAGTGTAAGTGTATTGTTCTTCTATCTTCTTCCAGTATTTGATTGAACTCATGCTTATTGGTCAAGTGAATTTTACTCGACAGAGCTGGCACCTCCGCCACTTCTCTGGCATGCCAGGGGGACGATCCCATGGATACGGACAACGTTGTCACATCCCAGCAAGGTACGTCGTGGCGACTCCGAGATCTTACATTATTGTTTCACGAATTCTGTATTTGGTCTTGTCCTTTTTCTTGTGGTCTCATGTCGTTTGGTCGGGCTTGCTTCAGAGGTGATCCATGTGGAGGAGGACGATCAGAAGAGGTCCGAGCAAGCTGCGGCGCCTGACCTTGAGGTTGTTCCGTCTGTTACTACTCCCGCCATGGACGCGCCGCCAACCGAGACGATGCCGTCGACTGACACGGCACTCATCGTTGCTGAACCGACTTGAGCAGGACTTGGGATGCCCAAGGAGTCTCTTGTGGTGCCAGGTCCGTCGACCGTCCAGTTCGACGCCCAGCGCCTTCCAGAAGATTAGGTGGGAGCTGCCAAGGGGGCCATGGTGCAGGCGGAGTTGATGGCGGGTGATGCCAAGAGAGCGTACGACTCCATCGCGTCTGCATACAAGCGAAGCTTGGAACTCCGGGACGATATCCGAGTAAGTGGGCTAGTAAGTATAGTCTTTCCCCATGTAACCCACTGGGTGTTTAAGCAATATACTCGGATGCAGGATGATTATTTTGCAGAGGGTTCACTCTTAGTGAACCCAGTGGGTGTAGTCCCCGAGACTTCTGTCGAGTGCTTGCACCGGCAGTTGTGTTTATATACATTTTCTTTAAGTTTATCAGATCAAAACTAATCTGTTCGAATGTTACCGGTGGGGGCACTCCGAGTGCACATATTGGATTAATCCCCGAGAGTAATTTTACTCGGGTCGGGTAGTAGTAGCCTCATAGGCTTGTTTTTGTTATGTATCTTAATAGGGCGGACCTGATTGAGCTTCATGCCAGTGGGATCACTCTTAGTGAACCCACTGGGTGTAGTCCCCGATACCGCTGTCGACTGCTTGCGTCGGCAGGGGTCTGAAGAACTTCGAGTTTTTGTTGTTTTCCTTGCTGAATTTGTCTGATCGTCTCTTCGCGCTGACTTGCAGAAGACTTGCGAGATGGGATCGGCGTACAACACTGTGAAGGCTGAAAAGATTCAGTTTGCTGCGGAACTGGATGCAGCAATGATTGCCTTGGCTGGTCTAAAGTGTGTTCTGGTTGAACGAGAGAAGTCCTTGGAGGAGTCCCGTGAGGCAAACAAGGCATTGGTGGCCGAAATGGAGAAAATGGGGAAACAAAGAACCGAGCTGATGGGGCAGATGAAGGTGATGAACAGGCAGTGCATATCAGAGGAGAAGTACGTCAGTGACTGGGCAAGGAAGATGATTGCGCTTCTCGGTGGTAAGTTCTGTTTTTCCGAGTGCTTCTTGACTGTGTATTTCATTCTGCGCTTACTTTCTGCTCGTCTTGTCTTTGCAGATTTTTGTATGGACCCTGAGGCTGAAGGAGCTAAAGTTGAGCGGTCGGTTATTCCGAACGTTCCACTCGGCGAGGACGCCAATCGAGACATGCTCCGAGCGCACATTCGCCTGGTCAAAGTGGGACCTTTCATCGGTCGACTGAGAGAAGTCGTCGGTCGAATCATCAGGGAGCTGTGGATCGAATACGAGTCCCGGCAGGAAATGGAAGGGTTGTTGACTCGGCTGGAGGACGTCCCAAACCGAGTGCAGGCGTGGAAGAAGTCTACTGCTCGCTGTGGTGCGGACGTGGCGCTGTCGCTGGTCCGAGTGCACTGCAAAGAGGCTCGCGAAGAGAAGCTGAAGGCGCTGCAGGTTGCAAACACCAAGAAACTTCGATTCGAAGATTTCATGGAGACCTTCCTTGAGAGCACCACTCGTATCACGGATGGGATCGACCTCGACACTTTTGTGGAGCCTGCCAGTCCCAGTGCCAGTCCTGACGACGCTTGAGAAAACTTTTACCTCGGTATGCCGTGTGTTACTTGTATCAAACTTTGGCCACCGTTGTTGGCCGTCACATTCGTGGTTCAGTGTGGATAATCTTGATCTACACCGAACCGACTATCTTTAAACCAACTTTGAATTTGAATCGAATCCTTTGCTCTTCCTTTGCCAAAGAGTTGTTGACACGACTTTGGCTCGTGGTTTTTGTTTGGCGTTTCTTGGTGAAGCCAATGGCAAACATCCGGAGCATGTAATTGTCAGTTGTCTTGACATCTGCATGAGCCTCAGTGAGGGTCTACTAAGTCTCCGGGTGGATCTGTAGGATACACTCGAAGGCAATTATGTACTTAGGTGATTCATGATCGCGGCTAAGTCTTCGAGTGCGACTGTAAGGTCGTACTCGGAGCGAGTTGTTACTCATGTAATTGTCAGTTGTCTTGACGTCTACATGAGCCTCAATGAGGTTCTGGTACTCATGTAATTGTCAGTTGTCTTGACATCTACATGAGCCTCAATGAGGGTCTGCTAAGCCTTCGAGTGGATCTATAAGATACACTCGAAGGAAGCTTTCTACTTAGGCGATTCTTGGTCGCCCACAAGTCCCCGAGTGCGACGTTTAGTGCACACTCGGAGAAAGTTAATACTTAGGCGATTCTAGATCGCGGTTAAGTTCCCGAGTGTGACGTTTCGTGCACACTCGGAGAAAGTTTGTACTTAGGCGATTCTTGGTCGCAGCTAAGTCCCCGAGTGCGACGTTTAGTGCACACTCGGAGAAAGTTATTACTTATGCGATTGTGGATCGCAGCTAAGTCCCCGAGTGCGACGTTTAGCGCGCACTCGGAGAAAGTTTGTACTTAGGCGATTCTTGATCGCAGCTAACTCCCCGAGTGCGACGTTTAGTGCACACTCGGAGAAAGTTATTACTTAGGCGATTCTGGATCGCAGCTAAGTTCTCAAGTGCGACGTTTAGTGCACACTCGGAGAAATTAGTACTTAGGCGATTCTGGATCGCAGCTAAGTCCCCGAGTGCGACGTTTAGTGCACACTCGGAGAAATTACTACTTAGGCGATTCTGGATCGTAGCTAAGTCCCCGAGTGCGACGTTTAGTGCACACTCGGAGAATGTTTGTACTTAGGCGATTCTTGATCGCAGCTAAGTCTCCGAGTGCGACGTTTAGTGCACACTCGGAGAAAGTTATTACTTATGCGATTCTGGATCGCAGCTAAGTCCCCGAGTGCGACGTTTAGTGCACACTCGGAGAATGTTATTACTTAGGCGATTCTGGATCACAGCTAAGTCTCCGAGTGCGACGTTTAGTGCACACTCGGAGAAATTTAGTACTTAGGCGATTCTGGATCGCAGCTAAGTCCCCGAGTGCGACGTTTAGTGCGCACTCGGAGAAAGTTATTACTTAGGCGATTCTGGATCGCAGCTAAGCCCCCGAGTACGACGTTTAGTGCACACTCGGAGAAAGTTAGTACTTAGGCGATTCTGGATCGCATCTAAGTCCCCGAGTGCGACGTTTAGTGCACACTCGGAGAAAGTTTATACTTAGGCGATTCTGGTTCGCAGTTAAGTATTCTTTTGAGACCGGAGTCTGCGAACGCGGAAGAATTTTGAATCTGCAAAATCTCAATCTGCTTTGTATTACTTCAACGATACTTGTTCTTTACATTGCTTCAGTCGACGGTCACGTGTAGAAGCGCTTCAGGAGATCTCCATTCCATGCTCGCGGCTCGTCCGTTTCCCTGTCGAGGTTCTAGAGTCGATATGCTCCGTTTTTCAGCACCTTGGAGATGATGAAGGGTCCTTCCCAGGCGGGAGCCAACCTGTGAGGTCTCTGCTGATCCACTCGGAGCACCAGGTCGCCTGCTTGGAATGTACGACTCCTGATGCGTCGCGCATGAAAGCGCCGCATGTCTTGTTGATAAATGGTTGAGCGAGTCAGTGCCATCTCGCGCTCCTCCTCTAGAAGATCCACTCCGTCTTGCCTTGCTTGCTCAGCTTCAGCTTCGGAGAAGAGTTCAACTCGTGGAGCATTGCGAAGCAAATCACTCGGAAGGACTGCCTGTGCTCCGTAAACGAGGAAGAACGGGGATCACCCTGTAGATCTATTTGGGGTTGTGCGGAGACCCCAAAGCACCGAAGGCAGCTCGGTGACCCATGCGCCGGCGGCATGTCCCACTTCTCGCAGGAGTCGAGGCTTCAAACCTTGCAGAATAAGTCCATTCTCCTGCTCTGCTTGCTCGTTTGTTTGGGGATGCGCCAGAGATGCAAAATCCACTCGGATACCTTGGCCTGTACAGAAACCTTTGAATTTGTCCGAGTCAAAGTTTGTTCCATTGTGAGTGATTATGCTGTGAGGTACCCCGAATCTAGAGATGATGTCCCTGACAAACTTGATGGCCGTAAGGGCGTCGAGCTTTTTGATGGGCTTGGCTTCAATCCACTTTGTGAACTTGTCAACTTCCACCAACAGATGTGTGAATCCCCCTTGGCCTGTCCTGAATGGATCGACTGTATCTAATCCCCATACTGCAAACGGTCAAACAAGAGGGATTGTTTTCAACACAGATGTTGGTTTGTGGGACTTGATAGAGTAGAACTGACAGCCTTCACATTGGTCGACCATATCTTTCGCCATTTCATTCGCGTGCAGCCAGAAGAAGCCACCTCTGAATGCTTTAGCGACGATTGCCCTTGAGGAGGCGTGATGACCGCAGGTTCCCGAGTGAATTTCTTCCAGGATTAACTGTCCCTCCTCAGGGGAGATGCATCGTTGAAGGACGCCTGAAACGCTTTCTTTGTACAACTGGCCATCAATGACAGTGAACGACTTTGACCTGCGGACGATCTGTCTCGCTTGTACTTCGTCTTCTAGCAATTCTTGCCTCAGGATGTATGCAATAAACGACACAGTCCAATCGGGGATGATAGCAAGAATCTCCATGATCAAATCAACCACATCAGGGACTTCGACTTCAGTCGGATATGCCGAGCTCTTTTGTTGTACTGGTTCCTTTGTGAAAGGATCTTCTTTAACTGAAGGAAGGTGGAGGTGCTCAAGGAAGACGTCACTCGGGACTGGTCTCCGATTGGATCCGAGTTTTGCCAACTCATTAGCTGCTTAGTTTTTCAGTCGTGGAACATGGTGGAGTTCCAGACCTTCAAACTTTTTTTCTCGAGCTTCCTCACTGCATTGGAGTATGTGGTCATGGTGGGGTTCCTGACGTCCCACTCCTTCATCACTTGATTAACCACCAAATCCGAATCGCCATAGACCATCAGGCGACGGACGATGGCCATGCGCAGTCCATAAAGGAGAGCTTCATACTCTGCCTCGTTAATCAAAGTGTATCTGCAACGCATACTTGAGTTTGTCACCCTTTGGCGATATGATCACAACGCCAGCGCCGGAGCCATTCAACATCTTGGACCCATCGAAGAACATTGTCCAATGAGCCGAGTAGATGTGGGTCGGGTGCTGTTGTTCTACCCATTCTGCTATGAAGTCAGCTAGAGCTTGAGACTTTATAGCTTTCTTGGCCTCGAACTTGATGTCGCAGTATAACATCTCCATTGCCCACTTCGCCACTCGGCCCGATGCGTCTCGATTGTGTAGGATTTCCGACAACCGAGCATCAGAAACGACGGACACCGAGTGGTCTTGAAAATAATGAGCCACCTTCTTCGCAGTCATGTAAATCCCGTAGATAAGTTTTTGATAATGGGGATACCTCTGCTTGGAAGGAGTTAGGACTTCGGAGACATAATACACTGGCCGCTGAACCTTGTATGCTTTGCCTTCTTCTTCCCGTTCGACTGTGAGAACAGTGCTGACGACTTGATTTGTAGCCGCGTTGTAAAGAAGAAGGTGTTCTTTACTGACCGGAGCAGTAAGAACCGACTGAGTGGAAAGTAGGACTTTGAGGTCGTCGAATGCGATTTGGGCTTCGTCTGTCCACTCGAAAGTACTTGATTTCTTCATGAGTCGGTACAGAGGAAGTGCCTTCTCTCGGAGTCGACTGATAAACTTGCTCAAAGCCGCTAGGCAACCTGTGAGTCTTTGAACATCGTGTATTCTGACCGGCCGCTCCATTCGGATGATGGTCCCGATCTTTTCGGGGTTGACATCGATCCCTCGTTTGGAAATGAAGAAACCAAGTAACTTTCTGCTGGGAACGCCGAATGAACACTTGGTTGGGTTGATCTTGATATCGTACCTACGAAGGTTGGCGAATGTTTCTGCCAAGTCAGTCAGCAGGTCGGAACCTTTGCGTGACTTGACTACGATATCATCCATATACGCCTCCACATTCCGACCGATCTGGTCGAGGAGGCATTTTTGGATCATGCGCATAAAGGTTGCTCCTGCATTCTTCAAACCAAATGGCATAGTGATGTAGTAGAAGCACCCGAATGGGGTGATGAAGGCTGTTTTTAATTCATCGGGGCCATACGGACGGATCTGATGATAGCCTGAGTAGGCATCAAGGAATGACAAACGCTCGCAACCCGCAGTCGAATCGACAATTTGATCGATGTGGGGGAGCGGAAAATGGTCTTGTCGGCAGACCTTATTGAGATGCTTGAAGTTGATGCACATTCGGAGCGACTTGTCTTTCTTGGGCACCATGACAACATATGCAAGCCACTCGGAGTGGTGTACCTCGAAAATGAAGTTGGCTGCCAAAAGCTTAGCCACCTCTTCTCTGATTGCCTTCCTCTTGTGCACGGCGGGCCGACGCAGGCATTCTCGGACAGGCTGACCGGCGGGATCCACATGCAGTCGGTGCTTAGCCAACTCCCTGGGTACACCTGGCATGTCAGCAGCCTTCCATGCGAAGATGTCCCAGTTCTCACGGAGGAATTGGATGAGCTCGACTTCCTATTTAGGATCGAGGGTGGTGGAAATGTTCGTCGGGGCAGCGGTGTCGTCCGTTGGGTGGATGCTGACCTTCTTCGTCTCTCCCGCCGACTGGAATGCGGACTCCGAAGCTGGCTTCTTCCAACGCATCAAGTCAGCGGGGTCGACTGTTTCTTGTACTCGTCAAGCTCGAGGACAGCCATCTGCTGATCGGCGATCCTCGATCCCTGCTGCAGACACTCCTCGGCCCGTTGCCGATTGCCTGTGATAGTGATCACACCTTTTGGGCCTGGCATCTTCAGCTTCAGGTACACGTAACATGGATGGGCCATGAAACGCGCATACGCCGGGCGGCCCAGAATTGCGTGGTACGCACTCTGGAAGTCCACCACCTCGAACGTCAGCTTTTCCTTGCGGAAGTTCTTGTCGGAGCCGAAGACGACGTCCAACGCGATCTGGCCGAGTGACTTGGCGTTTCATCCAGAGACGACTCCATGGAACTGCATGCTGCTCTCGCTAAGTTTGGACATCGGAATGCCCATCCCCTTGAGTGTGTCAGCGTACATGATGTTCAAGCCACTGCTGCCGTCCATGAGGACTTTGCGCAGTTGGACTCCTTCCACCACCGGGTCGACGACCAGAGCCTACCTCCCTGGGGTGGGTACGTGTGCTGGATGAACCGACTGGTCAAAGGTGATCGCAGTTTGAGACCATTTGACGAACGTGGGGTTGGTCGGCGTGGCCATGTTCACCTCCCTGTTCACCAGCTTCAGTCGACTCTTGCTGTCAACGTCAGCAAAAATCATCAGTGTTGCATGGACTTGGGGGAACGGATCCTCCTTGTCCTCCTCATCCTGTTCATTGTCCTTTTCACTCGGCTGCCCTTCACCGAACCCCTGGATCAGGAGGCGACATTGCCGAGTGGTATGCTTCGGATATATGGCGTTGCCCTCTTCATCCATCTTCGTGTGAATTGGACATGGCTGGTCTAGGATGTGGTTTCCGAACTGTTTCTTCTTGGGGGTGAACTGAGCCTTCCCCTTGCCCTTGAACTTGGCATTGGTAACGGCTGCGGCCTCTGCCTGCGGAGTGGACGGAGCTTTCTGCTTCTGCTTCCCAGTGCTGTTCCCATCTCCATCAGCGACTGCTTTGTGCTTGCCACTATGAATGCGGTGCTCTTATTCGCCATTCGCACGCCTGCCTTGAAGGCGCAGACTGCTTGGTGCTCTGTGACCTTCTCCACCGTGTGGTAGAGGGTCGTCCTATGCTGAATGAAATCGCGTAGGGGCTCATTCTGCTTCTGGACACAGTGCTGGAGCTCCATGAGACCAGCAGGGCGTTTGCAGGTCCCTTTGAAGGTCCTCATGAAGACTCGGGCCAGATCTGCCCAGCTGTAGATGCTTGAGGGAGCCAACTGGTTCAGCCACGCTCGTGCCGAGCCGTCGAGCATCAGACGGAGGTGTTTCATGACGACATGGTCGTCCCCTCCTCCGATCTAGACTGCCATTCGATAGTCGTCCAGCCACGGTTCTGGCTTGGATTCTCGTGTAAACTTGCTGATCCCCGTCGCCAATCAGAAGTTGGGAGGGATGTCAGCCAAACGGATGGCTCGACTGAAACACTCGGGACTAGAGACAATGGTCCTGCTTCCACTCGGACGGTCCATATCTTGGCCATCGCGGTTGCCCCGGCCCCTGTCGACCCTCCTCTGGGCGACATGCCCTCTCGCGTCGGGCCTGGGATCATAAGTGTCACCGACTCAATGCCGATCATCATGATGTCGGGGCCCGTAGGGCCCACCCCGCGGAGGGGTGCGTGAACCGCGACGATCTTCGGGATTCATGGAACGGCTGCCTCCCCTAGGTCGCTGATGAGAACCGGGGCAGTGAACTGACCGATGCATGTTCGCGTGAACAGTACTATTTTGCTGTTGCGCCGTGTGCAGCAGGGCACGGATTTGCTCGATCCCTCTGCCATCCTCTGAATCAGTTGGCTTGAGGGAATCGGCTATCTTGGCGGCGGCAGCCATGTTGAGGACGGGTGTGCGGAACACCTCCACATTGCTCCACCGAGTGTGCCGACTGGTAGAACGGCGGGGCTGACGGCGAGCGCCGGATGTTTCGCCGACCTCGTGCTTGTTCCGACCGGTCTAGCGGGGATTATCATGGGAGTTGGCCATGTGCTCTTCGGCTGCAGGCCCGCGACCCAAGTACTCGGAAGGAAACTCTAGGACCGCCACTTGTGAGGACGCGTGCTGGTGCGCCTGGGCGTGTTGCACCCAACAGTGGAGCCGCGGACGGCGGGACCGCTTATTGCGGCGTGCGACAGCGGCGTAGGTCGATACCGGAGCCGACTGCTGGAGAAGAAGGATACCGCGGGCGCCGGCACGGAAGTACGTAGCCCGCGACTGGGGAGCGCCTCGACATCGAGAGGGGCGTCCCGCAGCCATGCCGAATCATCGACGATGAAGGAGAGAGCGCCGAAGAGGATCTTGTGACCGATGCTCAAATCTCCACCGAATGACATGATGAAAAGATGTAGTCGCAAACTCGCCGGAAGTCGCTTAGACGCCTGCCCCACGGTGGGCGCCAACTGTCGTGGGTATAAGTCTGACGGTAGATGTGTAGGGTACGAAAGGATGGGCAGAGCCTTAGCTACGGCGAGGTTGTATGAGTTCAGGCCCCTCTACGGTGGAGGTAAAAGCCCTACGTCTCATTTCTCTTGGGAGCTTGTTGTCGAGTGGAATATGGATTACAGTGAATTGCTAACCCCTGCACCAGTGGGGAAGGGCGGCTTATATAGAGTGCGCTGCCCTTCACAACGGTTCGGTGCACAGGGGTGGAGCAGTGGCGAATAAATGCCTACGTTACAGGTAACGTATGTCTTAAATGCTAATAAAGGTACGTGGAAACGTATGACCGTTGCCCTCCAGGGGGGTTACGATGTACAGAGTGGAATCCAATCGGTATGTTTGATACGCTCCGAATGCTCATCTTCAACTGGATGATGGAGGAATCGTCACCGACTGGATGATGGGAAGTCCTTAATTCAGTCGGAACTGACTAAGGGCCTTATCCTTTATGAAGGGTGGTCCTTGGGTAGGACCCATAGGGCAGGCCTATGACCCTACACTAGGACTATAACCCCATCACCACCGGAGGTTCTCAGCGTCCTCGTCATGAAGAATACGGCGAAGGAAGCTTGGGACACCCTGAAGGTGATGCGCATTAGCGTGCATCGCGTGCACGAGGCCACCGCACAGAGGCTACGCGCCGAGTTCGAGTCGATCAACTTCCGTGACGGGGAGACCCTCGACGCGTTCAGCATGCGCATCACTGCCCTCGTCAACCACCTCCGCAGCCTAGGCGACCACGTCGATGAGGTACGCGTCGTTCAGAAGGTTCTTCGCATCGTCCCTTCTCGCTATGACAGATCGCCGTGGCGATAGAGACGCTCCTTGACGTGAACACGATCACGGTCGAGGAGCTGATCGGATGCCTCCGGACCTGAGAGGAGCGCTGCGGCAACGGCCCGGCGCAGGGGAGCGGAGGCCAACTGCTCATGACAGAGCAGCAGTGGGACGCACGGTGCCGGGAACGTGAACTTGGCCAAGGTTCAAACCCCGGCGGCGGCGGCGGCAACGGATGCGGCCAGTGTCGCGGCAAACCGGAGAACCAGAACCACGGTAACGACAACCAAGGCAACGGCAACAACGCTGGTTGCGAGGGGACCGGCGGCGGACAGGACATGAGCAGGGTGAAGTGCTATAACTGCAAAAAGCACGGGCACTTCTCCCGTGCCTGCACCATGTCGCGCAAGGAGCGGAAGGAGTAGGCTCACCTCTCGCAGGGAGGCGTGGAGGAAAGCTCCCTCCTGCTCACGACCTCCGTAGGAGGTGCCTTGGGAGAACGCCCCGCCGAGCACGTTCTGCTCAACGAGGAAGGCTCTCAGGCACGCGCGGCGGCGGACGGACATCCCTGCGACATGGCCTGGTACCTTGACACTGGTGCGAGCAACCACATGTCAGGACGGCGGGAGATCTTCTCCGAGCTGGACATCAGCGTGCGTGGCGCGGTGAAGCTCGGCGACGGCTCGGCAGTCCAGATCGAAGGAAGGGGGACGATCCTCTTCCAGTGCCGCAACAGTGAGCATCTGGTGCTGTCTGATGTCTATTATATTCCCAAATTCTATAGCAACATCATAAGCATCCGACAGCTGGACGAGATCGCCTACGAAACCAACATAAATCTCGGGGTACTGCAACTCCGAGACCCCAGTGGTCGGCTCCTCGCGCGAGTGCAGCGAAACCAGGGTAGGATGTAAGTGCTGTAGCTCACGCCAGCCCGGCCGGTGTGCTTCGCAGCGCATGCCGACAAGGATGCTTGGCGCTGGCACGCGCGCTACGGCCACGTAAACTTCCGGGCTCTACGTGAACTCGCCCGGGACGGTCTCGTCCATGGTCTCCCTCTGTTCGACGAGGTGGATCGTGTGTGTGAGACTTGCCTCGCCGGCAAGCACACGCGGGCACCGTTCCCTTGCCAGGCCCTAAACAGGGCCGGAGGGGTGCTCGAACTGGTGCACGCGGACTTGTGCGGCCCGATCTCCCCTCCGACGCCGGGTGGGAAGCGCTATTTCCTCCTCCTAGTCGACGACAAGAGCAGGCACATCTGGCTGTACCTGCTGACAACAAAAGATGAGGTGCAGGCAGCTCTGAAGCGCTTCCAGGCCATGACGGACTGGAGTCCGGGCGGAAGTTGAAGGCGCTGCGCATGGACCGGGGGTGGGGGGCGAGTTCACCTCCCTAAGCCTCGGCGAGCACTTCGCCGACAAAGGCGTCAAACGGCAGCTTACGGCGCCCTACTCGCCATAGCAAAACGGCTTGGTAGAGCGCCGCAACCAGACCATCGTAGGCATGGCGCACAGCCTGCTGACGACCAAGGGAGTGCCGGCTCGCTTCTCGGGCGAGGCAGTAACCACTGCAGTCTACCTGTTGAACAGGTCCACAACGAAGAGCATCGAGGGAGCAACCCCTCACGAAGCATGGTGTGGACGGCGACCGAATGTGCAGCACCTGCACATCTTCGGAAGCGTCACACACGTCAAGGTGACGTGGTCGAACCTGTCGAAGCTAGCTCACATGAGTGAGCCCATGGTGTTTCTCGGCTACGAACCAGGCATGGCGGCCTACCGCGTCTACCACCTGCCCTTGGACCGTGTCCTGGTCTCCAGGGACATCGTGTTCGACGAGGAAGGCTTCTGGGACTGGGCAACAACTGCAACGCCGAGCAGCGAGAGCACGCCCGAGAACTTCACCATCGAGCTCGACACGGTGACCGCGATGACCATCACCAGCACCCCACAAGACGACGCATCTCCAAGGTCTACGGGCCCGCCAACAACGCCGGCGCTGACGCGCGCAGAGCAACGCCACCACCTGTCTGCGCTACGCCAGACTCGAGCACCCCCGGCATCGCCTTCGCCTCTCCGCCAAGCGGAGCGTTAGTGCCATTACCTAGCGAGGAGGCACCGAGGCGATACCGCACCCTGGAGAACTTGTGGGACACGATGACCGAAGCAGACGGAGAACACAACCACCTATATCTCTTCGCGGGAGAGTCGTTATGTGAGCTTCCACCTGGGCATCGAGCCATAGGTCTCAAATGGGTGTACAAGCTCAAGAAAGATGCTCATGGCGTCGTGGTGAAGCGGAAGGCACGGCTGGTGGCAAAGGGCTACGTTCAAGTTTAGGGAGTGGACTTCGAGGACGTCTTCGCGCCGGTGGCCAGGATGGACTCCGTGCACGTGCTGGTCGCCCTCGCCGCACACCAAGCCTGGTCGATCCATCACATGGACATCAAGTCCGCGTTCCTGAATGGCGAGCTTCAGGTGGAAGTCGACGTCGTTCAACCACCAGGGAACACCACGCCCGACAAGGAGGAGAAGGTGCAGCGTCTCCACAAAGCTCTGTACGACTTACGCCAGGCCCCGAGAGCCTGGAACGCCAAGCTGGATGAAAGCCTGCGCTCGCTAGGGTTTGAGCGTTGCCCCTCCAAGCACGCAATATACAGGCGCGAGGAGGGAAACAAGCTTCTGCTCGTCGGCGTGTACGTCGACGACCTTGTCA
Source organism: Hordeum vulgare subsp. vulgare (assembly GCF_904849725.1). Classification (NCBI taxonomy): domain Eukaryota; kingdom Viridiplantae; phylum Streptophyta; class Magnoliopsida; order Poales; family Poaceae; genus Hordeum; species Hordeum vulgare. Next base: position 185,175,805 of record NC_058521.1, read on the forward strand.
TCACGGGAGCCCACAAGTTGGAGATTGACGCATTCAAATAACAGATGATCTCGCTCTTTAGGATGAGCGACTTAGGGGAGCTGAGTTACTACCGTACCTGGGCATTGAGGTGCGCTAGGAACGTGACCGGATCACGCTCTGTCAGTCGGCCTACGCCAAAAAGCTGCTGGAACGGGTGCAGCTCGACGACTGCAATCCCGGCAACATGCCCATGGAGGCTCGGCTGAAGCTGAGCAGGGACAGCAAGGAGAAGCCGGTGGACGCCACCTTGTACCGCAGCATCATCAGATGGCTGCGCTACCTCGTGCACACCAGGCCGGAAATCACTTTTGCCGTTTGGTTCCTGAGCCGCTTCATGGAGGCACCAGCAGCAGACCACTACGCAGCCGTCAGGCGACAACTGAGGTATATCGCTAGCACACTCAATTTTGGTTGTGCTTATGTGCGTGGGAAAGGGACGCCAGTGCTGCTGGGATACAGCGATGCAGATCATGCCGGCGACATCGACAACACGCAAAGCACCACGGGCGTGATCTTCTTCCTTGGAGGGAGCCCGGTAAGCTGGCAGTTCCAGAAGAAAAGAGTGGTGGCGCTCTCCTCTTGCGAGGCGGAGTACGTTGCTGCCACCACCGCCGCCTGCCAAGGAATTTGGCTTGCTCGTCTGATCGGGGAGATGCTAAACATGGACGTGCGACCACCACAGTTTCTGGTCGACAACCAATCAGCAATGTCTCTCTCCAAGAACCCTGTCTTCCACGATCGAAGCAAGACAATTGAGCTACGGTATCATTTTATTCGCCAATGCGTGGAAGAGGGGAGTATCGACATCAACTACATCCGCACCAACGATCAGCTCGCCGACACTCTTACAAAGGCACATGGGCGAATCCGGTTCCTAGAGCTGAGGGGGAGGATCGGCATGACAGAAATAATTCGGCAGCAGCAAGATTAGAGGGGAGATTTGTTAGCTACTCTAGCTGCTGCCTCTGTTAGTTAGGATAGATCGAGTCTTCCTTGTTTTCAGCAAATAAGTAGTAGACGCTCGAGCCCACAAACCTTCGTGTGTGAGCGCCGAGAAGATAGGAGGCATGCGTGGTCACCAGGTCGCGTGTGCCATAGTAGCTAGGGTGGTTAAGCCACGACGCCAGCTCGTGGGATGGCGCGAGTCTTCGGGATCGTGGCGCCGGAGTAGGAGTAGCCGCCGGGCCATCATCATCTCTTATATTGAATAAAATACTGGAGAAGTAAAACGAGAAAAGCTACAGGTTGTTCGTAGCGCCAAAAACACTTGTCTACCCCTCGTCTACCTCATGATCAATCAACCCCAGCGCTAGTAACGCTGTCAAGCAGCAGCGGTGCGGGCTTGCAGTGCAGCAGCAGGAGCAGAGCAGCGGTAGGGCTGGTGGCGGTTGCTCGCGGGCACGAGTGGCATTGCTGGACGGCCGGCTTGCGAAGAGCAGTAGTGCAACCGCAAGGGCGAGCGAGCGGCCAGCGAGTGCGGGGACCGGGCGGCGCATGTCAAGGGGGAGCGTGCGAGCGTGCGCAGGGGCATGCGGGACCAGTAGAACGGCAACAACCGGCCCGGAACGGGCCAGAGTAGGTCCATGCGAGCAGGCAACAACGACGTGGCTAGGAGCAACAGCAGCTTGGCAGCTGCGGCAAAAGAAGCAGTGCAAAGACAGAAGCAGGGGGTATCAGCAGCGGTAGCAAGTAGCAGCAGCGATGTGTAGGGGTGCGACAGCAGCAACGACACAACAAACACAACAACGAGTGGCATGGATGACAGCGAAGCAGGAATGCAGTAAAACAGAAGCAATGAGGAGCTCAAGGTGACGGCTAACACAATGATGAATTCGATGGGAAGAAGGGGGGGGTCTGGTGAAGAGCTCATGGTGAGCGCGATGGCGACGTCGGGGAGGCTGGGGGAGGACGGAGGCGAGCAAATCGTCAACGAGGTGCGACGACCATGGCAGTGAGGACCCGATGGTGACGGCGACCCGGGGTCCTCCTGATTCCTCTTGAGGGCAGAGACCATGTGGAGGAGCCTGACTGGGCTCGTGGATAGGGCGGAGTGGCGAGGGGAGATCTGAGCCACGACGACAACTATGACGCGACGAAGGCTGCATGCGATTGAGCTCGGGAGAGAGGAATGGGAAATCTATCTAGGGTTCGATAAGCATCGAGGGGGGCTATATGCACCGCGGGGAGGCTCTCGATTGCTGCCCTATGGCCATGGCCGGCGGATTCCTGCCATTGCTCCCCCTCTGCCTCTCCTTAGCGAGAGGTGGAAGAAAGGTCGTGGCCTAGTGGGTTGGGCTGCACTGTTGCCATTGGGGCCGAGTTTAGCAGTAGGTTCCTTCCCCTTTTCTTTTCTATTTTATTTTATGTTTGTTTTTATTTCCTTTTATCTTGCATTTGTTTTGTTACCAAATTAGTTTTATAAAATATAAAACTTGCTTCATAATTTGTGTTGTAAAAATAAGTCACTTCCACAAAAAGTTTGGCACATAAATAAAATAGTTTACTATTTTTTTAATTTAGATAAGCATTTAAAAATACCTTTTGACAATGTTTTAAAATATTTTATGGCACTTAAACACTTTATTTCACTTTTTATTTGAATTTTGAATTCCAAATGAAAATTTGAAATGAGATATGATAGAAGGATTGATCATGCACTGTTTAGCAGAATGATTAAGTTAATCATAGATAGTTATTGTATATTAGTCACACGGACTAGTGTAGCTAAACCGACGGGTGTTACACCCGAGCTGTTTCTTAATAGGCGGCTTTACTGCCCACTCACTCACAATCCTCTATCTTCGCCGCCTATCCCCTCCATCATTCTGCTTTTCTCATTTACCTACTCGAGGACGAGAAGGAATTAAGCTTGGGAATGCGGAAAAGTCTCCAACATATCTATAATTTATGATTGCTCCATGCTATAATATTATCATTCTAGGATACTTTTTGGGTATTTATTTGCTAATTCAATTTTTTGAGCACTAACCTATTAATCCAGTGCCTAATGTCAGCTCCAAATTCGGTGTGTTTTTAGCTTTTGAGGTTTACAATACCAAACAAACTTCAATTGCCACAAAGAAGACTTGGAAGCTACAGGAAGATACCGGAGGCCGCATGAGAGAGGCAACACACATCAGGGCGCGCCCAGGGGGTGGTAGCGCCCTGTTGTCTATTGGGCCCAACGGGAATCTCCCCATGCCCCTCTCTAGCCTATAAATTCTAATATATCCAAAAAATCCTAGTTAGCATCCCGAAACTCTTTTCCCACCGCCGCAAGTCGTTATTCCATCGTGTGCCCATCTGGAACCCTGTTACAGTGCCCTGTCGGAGGGGGGGGGTCATGGAGGGCCTCTAAATAAACTTTGGTGCAACCATAGTGATGTGTGAGTAGTTCACCTCACACCTACAGATTCGTACTTAGTACTTAGATGGAAATCTCTCCCTCTCTCTCTCTCTCTTGCGCTTCAATACAAAGTTCACCGCATCTTCGCGCTAATCTATCTGATCTAGTCACTTTGTGCGGTACATTTGCTGGGATCCGATGAATCGTGGGTTTATGTTCAGAATATTCATGATAAAATATTTGAGTCTTCTTTGAATTATATGATTATTACTTGCATGATCATTATAGCTTCATGAATATCTCCGGTCTATTGATTTGGTTTGGCCAACTTGATTTATCTATCTTTAGTAAGAGGGGTGCGTTGTAATGGCTTCAATTTGGTGGTGCTCTATACCTAAGTGAAAGAAGGGGTCAAAAAACGTATTTGCATTGTTGCCACTAAGGATAAAACAATGGGGCTGATTGATATTAATTGAGGTATCTTTGTCTAGATCATGTCATTGTTCTCCAAGCATTACTCTCTTTTACATAATACTCTAGATGCATGTTGGATAGCGGTCGATGGGTGGAGTAATAGTAGTATGTTTAGGTAGGATTTGGCCTCTTTTTCTTCTGGATGTCAGGCCTATGTACACATTGTCATTGACATGAATAAATATTGCATAACTACGCGCTTTTCTTTCAATTACCCAATAGTAATTTGTTTACCCAACTGCACGCTTGAGAGGATTGAAGTGCTGATGCAGTGAAGCCTCCCATCTGGAGTTGTCCTTTGGCGAAGTGACTGGGAAACGATGATCGGCCGATGCCATTGGCGATTGGGGGAGAATCAAACTAGATAAGCTACGGGGAGTGTCAGGGTGAAGGCAATGTGGAGTCGCTGATCGTGAGGGTTTATATAGAAAGCCCGCAAACATTGATTTTTGGGGGATTTCGCTGAGATGGGCAGGAAGATAGATCCTTAGCGCGGTTTTGTGTGTGGGAACTTGCACGGTTGTGCATCGAAATCGGTTCATCGAGCCGATGAGTGGCCAAAACAAACGCATGTGTGGTGCCAAAGCATGCACTAGAATCCTTAGGTGGAAACACGGTGACAGTACATGAGAGAGGAGGACGAGGTGATGAGCAGGAAGATAGGTAATAATAATAAAACATCTGCGATGTTAATACACGCAAACGAAACAACCCTGCGTAGCGTTGGTAATGAGTTAGTCAATTGCTGACAATCGTTAAGCACCAACTGTCTACCCACAACACGTTGACCTTGTCAGGATGAATTGTTTGGGTTATTATTGGTCTTCCCACACAATTGTGATGAATAAACTGTTTGCCGGTTATTACACAGACCTTCTTATGCTAACTCATTTGTGATATGATGGATCAACGCGAACAGTTCATCTGAATGAACTGTATGCTATACTTCACACAAATATGTAGTTGGTTAACCGTTTTTGTTATATTCGATAATCCCAAATAGTTCATAAGAACCAACTGTATGCCACGTATCGCACACGTATGTCTTTTCTAAATCGTATTGGATCGATCTGCCATTGCATGTAGTTTTTGTTATTGGTGACAGAGCTAGAGTTATACATTTTGTGATTGATGGATCACACACAGTTTGGTCGAAGGGTCTGTTATTGATGTGTCGTCTTAGGACTTTCCTATAGTAGATGTTGCTATCCTCTCCACCTGGAATTATTCCAAATGAGTGCCCACTATACGTACTAATACATCTCCAATATATCTGTAAATTTTTATTGTTCCATGCTGATATATTATCATTCTAGAATACTTTTTGGGTATTTATTTACAAATTTATTTTATTTTTTAGCACTAACGTATTAACCCAGTGCCCAGTGACAGTTGTTGTTTTCTGCATGTTTTTCACTTTTCAGGTTTACCATACCAAAAGAAGTCGTATTGATCTAAAACTTTATTGAGAATTTTTCCTCGACCAAAAGAAGACCACCAACCGTCGGAAGAAGCCTTGAGGACACCCAAAGGCCCACAAGCCAACCCGACGCTGCCTGGGGGTGCCCTGTTAGCTTGTGGGCTCCTCGAGGCCCTCCCAACTCCCTTCTCTCGCTCATAAATTCTCAATTAACCTAAAAACCGTCGAGGCAATCCCGATTTTTTTACACCACCGCAAGCCTCTCTTCTAACGGGAGGCCATGTGGAGCTCCGTTTTGGCACCCTGCCGGAGGGGGTATCAATCAGGGAGGTCCTCTTCATCAACCTTGCTTCCCTCATGATAATGTGTGAGTAGTTCACCACAGACCTACATGTCCATAGCTAGTACCTAGATGACAATCTGTCTCTCTCTTGATCTTCAATACAATGATCATCGCATCTTCCCTTGGAACCACATGATGTAATTCCTTTTGTGCGGTGTGTTTGTTGGGATATGATGAATTGTGTGTTTATGTTCAGAGTATTCATGATCAATATTTGAGTCTTCTTTGGATACTAATGTGATTCTTATGTGCACGATTATGATAGCTTCGTAATTCTCGGTGACCTATTGAAATTATTTGGCCAACTAGATTAATATTTCTTCCATGAGAGGTGAGTTGTAGTAGGTTCAACCTGTAGAATTTTATATCCCAGTGACAAAAGGGGACAAGATGCGTCTTTGTGTTGCTGCGACTAAGGATAAACAGATCGGGTTTATTCCTATTGCTTGAGTTTATTTGGTCTACATCATGTCATTATTCTTCATGCATTCCTCTAGTTTACTCAATACTCTAGATGCATGATGGATAGCACTCGATGAGTGGAGTGATAGTAATAGGTGTAAGCAGGAGTCAACCTATTTGTTTATGGACGTGATGCCTATATACACATGATATTTGCTGTAAATATCACATAAATATCCGGTTTTGTGTCAATGGCCCAAGAGTAATTTGTTTACCCACCGTATGCTGCTTTTCACGAGAGTTGCCATTTGGGAAAAGTATTGCCCTGGGGTCTATTCACATACTATTTAGAAAACCTTCAGTACCTTGCTGCCGTTTACTGCTTTTTATTTTATTATGCAATTTATAACTATCTAGAATTATCTACACACCTCACTCGCTTGCAAATAAAAAGATCAAGGGGATTGACAACCCTCTTGCCCACGTTGGGTGTGTCATACCCTATGATTGTACCACTTTTGCCGCATGATGTTTTTATAAAAATTCGAGCTAATGAAAACTTTTCGCATGTTTGTGATGGTTGATTTTGTTGCAACTTGCTTGTGTGACTCATTGAATTTTGAATAACTATAGTTGTTCAACTCTCTAAAAGCCACCTCCTTGACCCCAAGCCCTTTGCCAATGATCATGACATGTGAGTACAACTAGAAAACATTTTTGTAAATTATTATTTTAACAAAAGGCATTTATTTATTTTATGTTCTCCAAAACCCCTGATTTGGGATTTGCACTTGAAGTCCCCAATTTAGGATAGATGCCTTACCTCAAAGTTTTTATTTGGAATCTACTATAAAAAGGTTTCCCAAAACCATAAAATAATTATTTTAAAATTTATTTTCCTGTTTTATTTAAATACATCTTCTTGGAGACATAAAAGGTATTTCATAAGGAAAAAATACTTTATCACTAAAAAATATTTGAGAAAATTTAGGGAAACTCAGTGGACATATAGTTTCCATAGAAAAGAGTTTCTATACATGGTCATGTTCAAACTATTGGACTAAAACCCTCAAAACCCTTTGTGCCTATTTCAAGCTTTAGGAATATTTCCATAGGAAATATTCTCAATAAATTCTAGGAAAATTCGACGAAGTCACACATGATAAATGTGGTGATCCTGCAAAGTTTCATCTCAATACAAGTTGATTTGATCTACACAATAATCCCAGAACCCTTCGTGTCCATAACCAAATTTGAGGAACTTTACATTGTCAAGTTTATCCAATAAGTCCCAAATTTTACAGGAGTGATCCATCCCCTAAAAAAGGATGCTACACCAAGTTGTGCATTTGTTGGAGTTCATTTGATCACCTAGGTCCACACAAATATGATTATGTCCATTTCTATGGTTTTTCATGTTCACATTGTCAACCTTGCTCAAATGAGCTCAAACTTGGTGAATCCTACTAATTTTGCTGATGAAATGATCTTGTTAAATCTCACTGCAAGTGGTGAGTTTTATCTTGCTCAAACCAACATCAAACACCTTCTCATGATTTGGTAAAATTGCTGATTTCACCCCTTCTACGATTCCCCTTCACTCCAAATTCTTACCACAAGCCCACATTGTTACCCTTCACCTGCAGTACAAAGATCCAGCTCTGGTTCAATGGTAGGGGTGGTTAACAACCCTAATTACCCATATGATTCACCCTCGTAGGAGATTTCTCCCACTCTCTCTTTGACAACTACCTCTCCCCTTAGCTCCACAGAATCTAAGGAGCATCTCCACTGCGCTAGTGGACAAGATGGGTAGAGCGCGCTAACATGTCGTGGCATGGAAAATCCGCGCTCTGGAGGCGCTACAATGTGCTCCTGAAATGAGGCGCGGACAGCCCCGACAATCTCGTGCCCCCTCCGGCTGTCTCCCGCGGTGCCCTCGATGACCGAGGCCGTTCGGCTTGTCGGGCCCCTTCTGTCTCTCCCTCTTTTCCTCCCTGTGACGCGTTCCCGCCACCTTGACAAGCTAGGAGCCTGCCCAGCTCCTCCTCGCCTTCTTCCCTAGCCCAGACCACGTCCACGAAGACCACACCCGCGTCCCCAAGGGCAGTCCCCTCTCCCCCTGGCACTCGCCATGGTCTCGCCGGTGCACGAGCTCTCTATGGACCGTGTCTGTGCTATAGAAGGCCACCCCAGGCCTCCTTGTCCCTCCCTTCAACCCCTACTACTTCTAATCGAGCTCCTAGACCACCCGGTCATCGCCAGAGGATCGCGAGCTTGAGAACAAGCTCAAGATCCGCCGCATCAGGACTTTGACAATCCCCGGGTATAAGGCCCCTCCGGCCCTCCCCGTTGGAACCGCGACAACCTCGTGATGCTTCTCCTCCTTTCCCTAGTTTTTTTCTGTAGCAATCAGCCCCGACGACAACCCTCAAGAAGCACATCCGCCATGGAACCTCGCTGCCGGCTACTCGCGCACCACAACTACTCCCTCCACCACTAACCGAACCGCGAGACGATGTTGGTGTCGTTTCTGTCATTGCCGAGCCTAGCCGTGCTTCATCTCATAGCCGGTGACTTCTCCTTCTCTCCTGTCGGGAGGTTGAAGACGACTCCAGCGGGGCCCGTCTGTCATCCTCCTCTCCCCCTCCCTTTTTCCGTAACCGCTGGAGCCCAGCGGTCATGTTTTAACGCACACACCGTGTGTGCTCCGTGTTGGCCGAAGGTGTAAAGCGCCTTTGTGCCTTCGACGTGGCCACCTAGCGAAGGCTGGTTTCCCTCTGGGCCGGCACTATCGAGCCTGTTTGGTCCATTGGGAACAATGGCTCTTCTTTTTATTCTCTTTCTAGAATCTTTCAGAAACCCCTAGGTTTAAATATTTATCCAAATTCAAATATTCCTCCACCAAAAATATTGTAATATTGTGTAGTATTTTAGGGTTCCACTTGTGTAAGTTTTACTATTGGTTGCATGCACTATTTAATTTTAAAACCATGTTTTGGTCATTTTAACAGTTTGTGAAAATAATTTTTACAAGTTTTAAAGTCCATAAGTAAAACCAAACAAGTTTTACAGTACGTATACTCACCCTAGTATTTTACAACAATGGTGTGACATTTTTGTGAGTTGATTATTTTCTTTGTTTTTGGTTAAGTGCTTATTTTTGCCCGCTGACATTGCGACAATAGATTGCGTTGCCGACGAGGGAATTGTACCAGAAGACTTTGAACACCCCGAAGACTTTGTTGAGCAAGGCAAGCAGCCCCTTGATTATGTCTAAGAGAATAATTCCATGCATGTCGTATTTAGCATTTCATTCTGATGCATAAGATCATGTTGAATCGGTAACTACCTCGGTGGGATGTTTCCCATAGTTCCTCATTGACACTTGCACTTGGGCATAACCCTATCTACCTATGAGGGTTCTACAGGTGGGATGTTGCTAGGTTTCTAGTAATGCTATGCATGAGATTGGATACATGCATGGTGATGGTAAAGGAAGGTGATTTCCAAGGTTTTAGGAAAACCTCGTCGGGTGCCAGTAATGACCAAGGGATATGGTGTGAGCTAGGTAGCCACTTGAGAAAGAAGTGGTATACTGAGGCTAGTCAGTTTGTGTGGTTTTCGAAATCAGATTGCTTTAAGTTGCGTCTGTTACTCCAACCTTACATGCACGACCATGATACCCATAATGGGACGGGGCTTTGCTGATTATATGGTTGGTGCTAGTAGAGAGCCCACATTACTAGTTGCGAGAGTGACATGGTCACTCTTGAAACAGGATCATTGAGGGAGTCTAGGATTAAGGGGTCCTCAGGTGGTCGGATTGTTGTTTGTGGGCTGACCTAATGGTCCACATTGTTGGAGACCGGACTGCACGACAATCTAATAAACAAGTAGGGAAGCTCTGAAGATTGGCGTATCGTCCAAGTTCTGTAGGCTAGATTGACGCATTTACCCCTGGCTGAGTCGGTTGCATGTAACCCTAGGAACCCCTGGTATCTATTTGAACCAGAAGGTTTCCTCCGCATAGCCAAGTTGATTCATCTAAGGTTTTAGCAAATACAATCTCGAGGTAGATCAACTATGCAACCCTCATACTCCATCAATATAATCAAGCAGGACGTAGGTTTTTACCTCCTCAAGAGGGCCCAAACCGGGGTAAAACACTGACCCCTTTGTCTCCTGCATCCCATCGATCCCGGGTCCATAGTTTAGGACACCCTACACAAGATCCGCCGATTTTGACACGGACATTCGTGCAAAGAAAAATGCCGACTGCGGGCTGTTTTCACAGACACCGGGCACACCGTTGCGTGCCCACGTTGATGATACATGTGATGTACATCATGAGTGATTGTCACCAACGAGTGGTCACTTTGCTAGTATCTTCATGGGAAAGATGATGTTCGGGTACTTGCCTCCGGTGTGAGAAACACCGCGAGTCATGTCTTGACACAGAAGTTTCATGGTAAAGTGTGCATCCTCTGCAGAGTGTAAAACTATTCGAATAGTCGTGTCGATGATCATGGATAGTTGGATGACCTCTCTTGGGCTACGTCCATGTTTAACAAACAGTGTGGGTGTGTGAGAAAGGTAGTATGTGAGTAATATGATACCTGGGCTAAGTCGGAAGGCTTGGCATGATGGGTGAACATGGGTTGTTCAACCCTTAGTTGATATTGATGTTTGTAATCTGTTCACATGGTTATCACTTATTGTGGGAACAGCACTTGCAAGTCGTGATCACCGAATGCATCTACAGTGATCCTAGAGATCAATGATCACTTAACACACAAAAGCTGAATAAAACGAGTCTTACATCCATATATACCGTCTCATACAAATAGGGACCATTAAGTCCAAGTCATTACATAGATAGGGCCTCAAAGGCAGACACACCAAACATAACTAAGAGTGGAGAAGTTGGTTAAAAGCGTGAACCCATGCCATCTGCCTTTACCTAAACACATACTGACTGAGAAGGGTCCTAGTTCGCATGTTTGTCACCGACGAACTCTCCCCAAACTCCTGTTCTTCCATGCCTAGCCAATTGAATAACTAGTGGCAATCCATTGAGTACTTTAAATGTACTCGCAAGTAACCCATGATATGGAACAAGGCAATAATGAAGTATGACATAACAGTAGTATGCTATCTTGCGAAAAGCAGATGTTTCCCTAGTGTAACAATAGGGTCAAATTCTCGTACGACATGCATCATAAGGTAAACGACAACCTAATGAGCAGGTTACATATATCAATATCAACTCAGGGTTGGGCAATTCTTGTCCACTCATCTTGCCAAGTGATCTGACCTAGCTCATTATTTGTACTGCTACCATTCCCACACACACACACTTGGTTTATATGAAAACTCCTGGACATAGTTCAAGAAGCACCACCCAACAGTCCTTGACTATGGACACGGGTATTCGAATAGTTTTACACTCCGTAGATGCTGCACACTTTAACCACAAGATTCGGGAAACTTCCGTGTCAGCACACGACTGGCGGTATTTATCATACCAAGGTAAGTACCCAAACATCACCTTTCCCATGATGATACTAGCAAAGAGTCCACTCGATGGTGGTAGTACCTCATGATGTACATCCCATGTATCATCCACGAGGACAAGCAACAGTGTGTGTGGTGTTTGTAAAAACATCCATGGTCGCCCTTTATCCTAGCATGACCCCCTCTTGAGAGTGATCACGTCACTCCCGCCACTAGTAATGTGGGCTCTCTACTAGAACTGAACATAGTAATTAGCAAACCCGGTACCATCAGGGGTATTGTGGTCGGACATGTAAGGATTGGACGGTCAACAACTCTTAAATCTAATCCAATTTTAGAAACCACTCACACTGCTGGCTTCGGTACACTACTCCCTCATCAAGTGGTTACCTAGCTGAAAATATCACCTTCGGGCATTAGTTGTTTGGAACGTTGCATGGGATACAAAAAAATTCCAACGCACACGAAGACCTATCATGGTGATGTTCATCTACGAGAGGGAGATTGGATCCACATACCCTTGTAGATTGCTAAGCGGAAGCGTTATTGAACGCGGTTGATGTAGTGGTATGTCTTCACGATGCGCCCCATGAACCGTCCCACGATCCGTCCCATGAACCGTCTCGTGATCTGCCCCGATCAAGTGCCGAACGGACGTCACCTCTGCGTCCCGCACACGTATAGCTCGATGAAAATCTCCACCTTCTTGATCCAGCAAAAGGGGAAGGAAGTAGATGAGTTCTCCGGCAGCGTGACGATGCACCGGTGATGGTGATGATCTATTCCTGCAGGGCTCCGCCCGAGCTCCACAAAAAACCGATCTAGAGGAAGAACTACAATCTAGAGGAGAGGGCAGCACGTGGCAAAGTTGTGTCTCAAAAGCCCTAAACCTCTAGTATATATAGGAGGAGGGAGGAGGGAGCCTTGGTGCGCCAAGGAAGGCCTCCTTGGGTCGGCCGAAGTGGAGAAGGGAGGAGTCCTCCCCCAATCCCACTTGGATTAGGACCCCTTCCTTATTTTCCCACCACTTTTGGTTTTTCCACTTTTTCCTCATGGGCTTTCCTTGGATGACTTTGTCAGCCCACTATACCTTATTACGCATCCAATAAACCCACGAGGACCCCTTGGGGCGTGGTGGGCACACCCAGTGGGCCCCCGGAACCCATTCGTCACTCCCGGTACACTACCGGCAATGCCCGAAAACCTTTCGGAATACAAACACCAACTTCCCATATATACATCTTCATTTGCGGACCATTCCGGAATTCCTCGTGATGTCCGGGATCTCATCCGGGACTCTGAACAAAACTTCGGTCACCAACACATAGAACTCAACTATACCAAAACGTCACCAAACCTTAAGTGTGCAGACCCTACGGGTTCGAGAACTATGCATACATGACCTGAGACACTCTCTGGTCAATAACCAACAGCGGGACCTGGATGTCCATATTGGTTTCTACATATTCTACAAAGATCTCTATCGGTTGAACCTCTATGTCAAGGATTCATATAATCCCGTATACTATTCCCTTTGTCCTTCAGTATGTTACTTGCCCGGGATTCGATTGTCGGTATCATCATACCTAGTTCAATCTCGTTACCTGCAATTCTCTTTACTTGTTCCGTAATACAAGATCTCGTAACTAACTCCTTAGTCACATTTCTTGCAAGGCTTGTTGTGATGTTGTATTACAGAGTGGGTCCCGAGACACCTCTCCGTCACACAGAGTGACAAATCCACTCTTGATCCATGCCAAACCAACATACACCTTTGGAGATACCTGTAGAGCACCTTTATAATCACCCAGTTACATTGCGACGTTTGATAACCCACAAGGTATTGCTCCGGTGTCCGGGAGTTGCATGATCTCATGGTCATAGGAACAGATACGTTGACATGCAGAAAACAGTAACAATAAACTGACACGATCATATGCTACGTTTATAGTTTGGGTCTTGTCCTTCACATCACTATCCTAATGATGTGATCCTCTTATCAAGTGACAACACTTGTCTATGGTTTGGAAACCTCAACCATGTTTTATCAACGACCTAGTCAACTAGAGGCTTACTAGGGACAGTGTTTTGTCTTTGTATCCACACATATATTTGCGTTTACAATTAATACAATTATAGCATGGATAATACACGATTATCGTGAACTAATAAATATAATAATAACTAATTTATTATTGCCTCTAGGGCATATTTCCAACATTAGTGGCACCCAATGGGATTTTCGCAAAACTTTTGTAGTCACCTCCTTCTACTATCTCCATGCATGTATCCAATCCCATGCATAGCACTACCAGCAACCTAACTACTTCCCACGTGCAAAACCCTCATAGGAAGATAGGGTCATATGCCCAAGTGCAAGTATCAACGAGGAGTTTCTGGAGATAACCCACTAACGTGTCACCGATTCAACACGATCCAATTCATCAGAATGAAGTGCTAATTGACATGCATAAAAGTATTTTCTCACACATGGTCAAAGTGCTGCTTCGGTTGCTCAAATAGGGCTCCGGGGTCTTCGAGTTCTTCTGATCCAAGCCCCTCATGAGCAACACAATCAATCGTCGCAAAATAAATGGACAAAAATAAGAACTCATCCAAAAACAGGGAAGATATTTTGCTTAGAAAAATGTCACACCATTTTTGTAAAATGCTAGGGTGAGTATAGGTACTCTAAGAATGAATGGATTTAATTTTTGGACTGAAAAAAGTTGCAGGAACTATATTTAACAGAGTGTTAAAATGTCTAAAACAAGGTTTTACAATAATACAATGCATGCAACCTTTGTAAAAATTACACAAGTGGCACCCTAAAATACTAAATAATATTACAAGAGTTGTGGTGGAGGAATATTTTAATTTGGAAAATTATTTAATCTGGTGGGATTTTTACAAAATAGAAAAAAGGGGACACCACTCGTGGGCTAGGAGTTGGTAGCCGAATCGGCCAAGCCAGCGAACCAACTCACGTGGACCAGGCACACGCACCCGCCAGGGTTTAAACCCGACATGCGGGGCCTAGCCGCAAGTGGAGGAGAGGGGAGGCAAGGGAGAGGTGAGGATGACAGATGGCCCCCACCTGCCATCTTCAACCTTGAGGCAGAGAGGGCGGTGAGCTTACCGGCGATGATATAGGGCACGGTGAGTGCGGCTAGGGATGGAAATGGGTCCAGGGAGTCGCCGACGACGAGGTCCCACAACGGAGGAGCTTCGGGGGGTGGTTGTTCGGGCTGAATCCAACATCAAAAGAACATGTGAGAGAGGGGAAAACATTAGGAAGCTGCTGCAGTCCCATCGGAAAAGAAATGGTAGTCGGACTGGGCTTGTACCTGGGGATTGTTGAAATCCCGACGCGGTGGATTCGGAGCTCGATCTTGATCTTGGGGGCTCCTGGAGATGAATGGGTGGCTCAGGGGTGCTATTAGATGCAGCAGGAGTTCAAAAGGAGGGAGAGGGAGGCTCGGGATGTCGTTATATAGGGGGGCACAGTTCGTGCGCTGGCAAGACCATGGCAATGGCCATGGGAGGAGAGAGGGCTTGGGAACATGTCTGCGGTCTTCATGGAGGCGGTCTGGTGTTCTAACAAGGTCGAGGAGAGCGGGAGGAGGCTCGTGGCGTCACTACTAGGAAAAACCTTATAGGCACGACCTCAGTAGTAACACTGGAAAAAGAAAACGCTGCAGCTAATTAGCAGTAGCGCTGATCCAGTTAAGTGATACTACTAACACCTTAGCATTAGCGCTGCTTATTAAAAACGCGCTACTACTATGTGGGACCAGACTATACCACCGACGGTAGCTGTAGTAGCACTGTTTCCCAATATCCAGCGCTAATGCTAAGTGTTTAGCGCTGGTGCTTTGTTTTGCAGCACCGCTGCTGCTAGTTGGCCCCACTTAGTAGTAGCGATCGCACGTGACAAGCGCTACTACTAATAGCACAGCAGCAGCGCGTTCTAGTATGCATCGCTACTGCTAGTTGCGGCTGGTGCCACCTTTTTACCCCCTCCACCTGCTCTCCCCCACTTTGACCTTTCTCCCCCTCATTTCCCCTCTCCACACTCTCCACACCATTGTTACTCTTCTTCTCTCTTCCTCCTACCTCTCTTCTTCTCTCTTCCTCCTACATCTCTTCCCTCCACCATAACTCTCATTCATAAATGGCCTCTCTCACATCTCTCTTTGTCCTAACCTCTCTTCGTCTCCCCATTATATTAATGCCCCCCTCCACCATAACTCCCTCTCCATTAGTTGGATAGATAGATTCACCTCTCCTCCCCATCAACTATATCTAGCTAGCTATTTAGCCATCCACGCGTGCTCTTTCGATCGGTCTCTCTCATCATTTCTCTCGATCGGTCTCTCTCGAAAGATATATAGGTGAGTAGAAAAAGTTTTTCATTTAAAGAATGGGAATATGTGTGTGAATGAGAATATGTGTGTTTGGGATATATATATATGGAGAGATTTGTGCGAGTGTGACATGCCCTCCAATCGAGTTGCTTATGTTTTGCCGAAATGTCGATTTATTTCTGTTTCGGTGAATTTCGAGCAAACTCAATATGTCCTATTTTTAGGCAAGGTCATGCCAAAATTTTATATGACTTTGAAAAATGCATGCATTATTTATTTTATAACCCTTTTGCTAGTTATACTGTGCAGTCGGACATGAAGGTGAGTGGATGGAAGATGGAGTGGTACATGCAATCTGCGGTGATGGACATGTATGCAAATAATTGGACTAGGATTAGATGTCCGTGTGCAAGATGCAAGGAAGGAGTCCTTTTGGACCCTTTTGATCAAGGCACTTTGAAGGCGCACCTGCTGATGAATTATTTCATGGATGGATATACTCAGTGCATAAGTGAAGAAGATGATGATGATGAGGACATCCAAATGACAGGGAATAACGACATGAGGCTAGATGAATAGATGACCGATCGATAAGAAGACGATGGTGCCGGACATGGCGACGAGGAAGAGTCCGGAAATAACAGCGTCAGAGAAGTTTCCAGACATGGCGAAGAAGAGTCCGGACATGGCAGAGAAGAGGCGGTGGTCACGCCGAAGTCTTTGACGCTACTAAGTGTAGTCGTGCAAGACCCTCATGTTCAAGACCTCCTTCGCAAGAGTACCACTAGCGAGAGAGCTGCTTCTAGAGAGGAGGCCAAGCTCACACAACTTGAAGTGGACTCGAGGACTCCATTGTATGACGGTTGCGATCCCGAGGTGACCCGCTTGAGTTTCACGCTCAAACTTCTAAAGACAAAGACCAAAAACAAATGGACAGACAAAATCCTTGATGAGCATTTGAAGTATCGACATAATAAAGTTCTTCCCGCGGGGAACCTGTGTCCTAGTAGTGTCGAGGAGACCAAGAAAATCGTTTGCCCTTCTGATTTTCTGCACATTACGTACCACGCATGCATCAACGATTGCATCATTTATCGGGGGGAGCACGCGCAAAAAACCAACTGTCCAGTGTGCAATGCTTCTTGATAAAAGAACGCAGGAAAGAAAGATCCTCACAAAGTTGTATGGTACTTTCTGATCACTCCCGTCGGCAGTGGTATTTTGTAGATCGTAAGGAAGCAAAGCTCATGCGCTAGCACGCGGAGAGGAAGAAGCCCGGCGATGGAGATGATCCGAGGCTGAGACATCTCGTAGATGGTAGCCAATGGAGAGCATTCAACACCGTATATGGATTAGCTAAAGAAGATCCAAGGAACATCGTGCCTGCTGCGAGTACCGATGACATGAATCCATTTGGAAACCAGAACACCAACCACAACACATGGCTCGTGTTCGTATGGATGTAAAACCTCCACCCATGGAAGTGCATGAAGACAAAGTACATACACATGTGCATGCTGATTCAAGGGCTGAAACAACCGGGAAATAGTATTAACCTGTATATGGGGCTTCTCCAAGAGGAGCTAGACACGTTATGGAAATCACCGGCATCGACATGGGACGCCAGCAAAGGAGAGTATTTCCATATGAGAGCCGCGATGATGACGACGGTGCATGACTATCTCGTTTACGGGTACACCTCAGGGCAGGTGTGCCACGGATACTGCGGATGCACGAGGTGCATGGATGATACAACGTCTCAGCAGCTTAGGTCAACGAAAGATGGCGGGTCTGGGAAAATCGTGTACATGGGGCATCATAGATGGCTCGAGAAGGATGGCCCATGGAGATCTATTCAATGGGTTGCCTGAGCTTCGAAGACCTCCACGTAAGAGGAGCTGTGCCGAAATCGATGAGCTGTTGAGAAACTGGGAACTATGCCCTGCGCATGGAAAGATCAAAAAGGCGCCACAGCCGCTGTTGAAGGTATGAAAAATGAGGTCTGTTTTCTGGGACATGGAGTACTGGCCCAATCACGACAAACCTCATTTCCTTGAGCAAATGCATATCACGAAGAATGTCCTCGATACCTTGCTTGGCACATTGATGAACTTGCCGGAGAAGACCAAGGATGGGCTGAACGCAAGGAAAGACTTGGAAGATTTGAAGATCCGGAAAGACATCCACCGTAAAAAGTTTATGGAGGAGACGGAGACGGAGAAAGAGGAGGGGGAAAGGGGCAAAAAGGTCAACAAGAAGGAGGAGAATTATTGCCCCCCTTCTTGCTTCACATTAAGTCCGAAGGAGACCGATCAATTCATCACGTACCTTATGGGAATCAAAGTCAGTTTCGGCATTGGGAAGATAAGCATATTCCTAGACCCCAAGAAGAAAAGGTTCAGCGGGACGAAGTGTCATGACTGTCACGTGATGATGACGCAGATACTCTCGATTTCCATTAGAGGGATAATGGACAAGCACGTCCGTGACATGCTTATTGGTCTCTGCAACTTCTATGACGTTATCCCTCAAAAGTCCATAAGTGTGAAGTAGCTCCGAAGGCTACAGGAAGAGATCATTGTAATACTATTTGAGCTTGAGATGTACTCTTCGCCCGCATTCTTTGACGTCATGGTGCATCTGTGTGTCCACATCATGGACGACATCATCGACCTTGGGCCGACATTCCTTCACAGCGTGATGCCGTTCGAGAGGATGAATGGGTTCATCAAAGGATTCGTTCATAACAAGTCCCCTCCCGAAGGGAGCATCGTTCAGGGGTATTTGATGCATGAGTGCGTCTCCTTTTGCGAGAATTATATACGCATCGGAGACCCCGTTGTTTGTTTGCCCGTCAAGAAGCACGCTGGGAAGCTTGAAGGAGATGGTCACAACAACAGCCGGAGGGAATTGCACGTGGACTACTCGGATCGAAGGAATGACTTTGACAGGGCTAACTTAATAGTGCTACAACACCTAGATGTGGTAGATCATTATGTGGCACAACACAAATAAAGCATCGCAAAGAAGTACCGTGATAAGGGGATGGTCAAGACGGACGACGAAGTTACTGTAGATCACAACGCTACTTTCTTCCGTTGATTCAAAGAGCAAGTTCTTGAAAATCCCCCGAAAGAGGGCAGTTTGGACGGATTGCTCATACACACGTTAGCACATGGCCCTGCACCCAAGATCGCGACCTATAAGTCCTACGATATCAATGGGTACACGTTCTACACGGAGGCCAAAGACATGGACAGTGATTACCACAACCACGGGGTGACAATTGAATGCGTGACCGACGCCAATGACACAACTGAAATATTCTATGGAAGGGTCGAAGAGATCTAGGAGCTTGACTATGCTGGAATGCACGATGCGACGATGTTCCGTGTTAGATGGGCCTAGGACGTCGTAAGAGAAAACAAGTATTTCACCACCATGTCTATACCCGAAGCGAAGATCACTCCCGTGAACGTTAACATCATCGCCAAAAATGAGCCATGGGTACACACTAAGCATGTGACGCAATGCTTCTTCATAACCGACGCGGCCAATCCGAGCCGTGTTTTCGTGAGGAGGTCTGATACGTCCATTTTGCATCATGCTTTTATGTTGATATTTATCGCTTTATGGGCTGTTATTACACATTACGGTACAATACTTATGCCTTTTCTCTCTTATTTTATAAGGTTTACATGAAGAGGGAGAATGCCGACAACATGAATTTTGGTCTGAAAAAGGAGTAAGTTTGAGTTACCTATTCTAGACAACTCCAAAAGCCGTGAAAATCAACGAGGAATTATTTTGGATTTTATAAAAAATGCTAGGCAGAAGAAGTACTGGAGGGGAGCCACCAGGAGGCCACAAGCCTGCCAGGCGCGGCCTACCCCCCTGGGCACGCCTGGGTGTCTTGTGGGACCCCTGTTGCCCGCCCGGCTCCCATCTTCTGCTATAAGGAGGGTTTTGTCCCAGAAAAAGCAAGAGGAGGCTTTCGGGAAGAGACGCCTCCGACACGAGTTGGAACTTGAGCAGAACCAATCTAGAGCTCCGGCAGGGCCGTCCTCCCAGGGAAACTTCCCTCCCGGAGGGGATATCGTCGCCACCGTCATCACCAACACTCCTCTCATCGGAGGGGACTCATCTCCATCAACATATTCATCAGCACCATCTCATCTCCAAACCCTAGTTCATCTCTAGTAACCAATCTCCCTCTCGCGACTCCGATTGGTACTTGTAAGGTTGCTAGTAGTGTTAATTACTCTTTTTAGTTGATGCTAGTTGGATTACTCGGTGGAAGATCATATGTTCATATCCTTAATGCAATTCAATACCTCTCTGGTCATGAACATAATTATGCTTTTTGAGTAGTCACTTTTGTTCTTGAGGACATGGGATAAGTCTTGCTATAAGTAGTCGTGTGAATTTGGTATTCGTTCGATATTTTGATTCGATGTATGTTGTCTTTCCTCTAGCGGTGTTATCTGAACGTCGACTACATAACACTTCAACATTACTTGGGCCTAGAGGAAGGCATTGTGAAGTAATAAGTAGATGATGGGTTGCTAGAGTGACAGAAGCTTAAACCCTAGTTTATGCGTTGCTTCGTAAGGGGCTGATTAGGATCCACTGGTTTAATGCTATGGTTAGACTTTGTCTTAATTCTTCTTTCATAGTTGCGGATGCTTGCGAGAGGGGTTAATCATAAGTGGGATGATTGTCCAAGTAAGGGAAGCACCCAAGCACCGGTCGACCCATATATCAAACTATCAAAGTAGCGAATGCGAATCATATGAACATGATGAAAACTAGCTTGACAGAAATTCCCATGTGTCCTCGGGAGCGCTTCACCTCATATAGGAGTTTGTCCAGGCTTGTCCCTTGCTACAAAAGGGATTGGTCCATCTTGCTGCACCTTTGTTACTATTGTTACTTGCTACTCGCTACGAATTATCTTATCACACAACTATCTGTTACCGATAATTTTAGTGCCTGTAGAGAATACCTTGCTGAAAACCACTTGTCAGTTCCTTCTACTCCTCGTTGGGTTTGACACTCTTACTTATTGAAAGGACAACGATAGATCCCCTACACTTGTGGGTCATCAAGATCCAAAAGGAGCATCGCCGTAATGGATGGAGTTGCCAACGAGGAAGACTACGACCAATACGGCAACCCGGTGAGGGAAGATGACGATGACGATGAAGCATACGTGAAAAGAAGAATCAAGACTACATGGCGATGGAAAGATCGTACTCCATGAATCCGAAAAAGTCACAAGGAGGGGCTCAATTACTCGACAACGTACAAGAACTGGAAGAAGCTCAATGTGAAACATCGTCGATGCAGCTGATCAGAAACCTACATTTATATGTATGTATCTATTTTGTGTACGCACTTAAGTAACCGTTTGGGAACAAGTACAATAGAAAATAAAAAAAGAAAAATAAAAGGGAGAAAGTAGTACAAAAGAAAACGAAAAGTAAAAATAAAAGAAATGGAAAATAATGAAAAAAACAAAACAAAACACTAGAAAAGGAAAATAATAAAAAGAAAAGATGGAAAAGATCGGAGTACCGCTGGTTTAGGGAATATGCGCTATAGCTAAGTTAGCTATAGCGCTGGCTCCTAAACCAGCGCTACTACTACTTGTATTTTACAATTTAAAAAATAAAAATGATAGCAGTAGCGCTGGTTTGTGAACAAGCGCTATACCGCTATTTGAGTTAACCTCCACGCGCGCTAGGTCACCAAATCCCCCTGCCGCCCTATCTCTTCCCCAAGCTGCCCCTGTTCCCTACCACCGCCGCCCATGTCGCCCTTGACTGCTCCCCGCGCTGCCCATGACTCCTCCCCACTCCGCCCAACATCCAGCCAACGTCGCCGTCACCCCCAGCGCTGTGCCCTTCAGCAGATCCACCCTGAGCTCGCTCTCCCATCTGCGCCGCCGCCCCTTCCCGTCAGGTAGGGTTGAGGTGAGGCACTGGCAGGTACCTGAACCCCCCACCTTCTCTCTCTCTCTCTCTCTCTCTCTCTGACCGTCCTATTCTTCTTTCTTAACAAGTTCCGGCACCTCCGGCGGCAATGTGCTCTTCGGCAGCAGGTACCCGACCCCCACCTTCTCTCGCTCTCTCTCTCTCTCTCTCTGTGACAGTGTGTTCCCATTGATCCAGTACGAGCAAAGAACCTCAGTGTATAATAATGTTTGATGCTTTACTAATTTTATGGTCAAGGTGTGTACATAGAAAGAGAAAAAAAATACTCTTATGGATATCATGAACAATATGGCATGAATCAACAAATTTCAATGTAGTGATTCCTACATTATGGTAATATTAACATAAAGTACTGCCACTGTTGTCATGTTTGGCCACCAAAAGTACCTGTTTGCAACCTTTCTCCATGAATGAAAAAACATAAAGGACACAATCATTCATATGGCCTCATCAAAAAAATTCTAGAAAACATCTGAAAAAGTAGTGTTGTTGCTCATTGCAAAATCAGCACTGCACAATGCAGCACACACCAATAGTGACCAAGCAAGCTGATAGACTCACAGTGTGATTAGGCATCTTAAGTAATTTCATAAACACACAAAGTTACGTTGTTGATACGACCACTTTGCCTCCTTGCAACAGCCTCCAATCTAAACCATCAGACTAACACTACACGTATATAAACACAGAAAGAAAATAACCAAAAAAGCTGACAGAGTAACATGTTATTAGGCATCTTTAGAAATTTCATAAACACACAGAGTTAAGTTGTTCATAAGGCTACTTTGGCACCTTGCAACAACCTCTAATCTAAAGCATCAGACTAACACCATACGGTATATAAACACAGAAAGATAATTCCGTTTCCACAAAGAGATCTGACTATACAGAAGTTAAGAAGATAAAAATGACATTTTGTATACCTTTTTTTGATGTTAAACATATTGGTCTTGATATAATTAAAATAAAGATGGACACATGGAATATAGTTCAACATGTCATCGATCCACATAACAAATATTTAAAGTGGACATATAGTTCTCTATCGTGAATAATGCGATGTGATTCTTCTTTCTCAATATTTTTCAACTAGATTCTTCATTTCCAGCAAAAAAAGATGAATCGTAGTAGAATAGTAGGTGTTGATCCTCTAATATAATTATTTACTTTTTATTATTAACATGGTTTAGATAGAGATGATGAAATAATGTCGGAATGTCCCTTCTTGTCATTGATGTTTTGCCAGAATGTCCGAGTGGCCTATGTTTTGCCAGAATGTTGATTCATTTAAGATGCGGCAAATTTCAGGCGCTCCATATGTCCACTTTTTAGCAAAGGTCATGCCGAAATTTTCGGCATGACTTGTGCTAGAAACTAGGACATATGGAGTACCCGGGATTTGCCGGAAGGGGAATGAATCAACATTCCGACCAAATATAGGCCCCTTTTTTCTCTTCATTATATATTTTATTTAGAATTGTTGCATAGGAAACATGTCTACCGACGCCGAAGTCATGGGTGGTTCTGCTCGCCCCGCAGACCCCATGGAGGCAGCAAATCATTATTTCGATTACCTGGACGAACACCAGATGGGGTTGCATGGTGGCGGCAGTGGTCCCAACCCCGACCCCGGCGCCGACACCGACACCAGCACTGGCACCGGCACCGACACTACCCCCGAGACCGGAAACGATGATGTCGTAGCCGGTAAAGCACCAAAGAAGAACATGACACGAAGACCAAACGAGCTTACCATCGGACAAATTGTGGTCACGGAGATTGACCCCAAGAAGTTAGAGCCAACAGCTCTAGAGGAAGCGTGCAAGTGCTCGGGAAATCAACTTGGATGCATCCTCAGGGAAACCGCCAACATCAACGATGAGAGGTCGAAGCAGATACCACATATGGAGCACATGCTCCTAAAGAAGTTGCACAATAGGTTCATGTTCCCCGTCCGGGATGAAAAGGAATATAATGAGCCATGGGACGACCCTGCCATGACAAAGATAAACGAGAAGGCGATGGTGACGTTCACCAACGACTTGTCCTCCTAGAAAGTTCGGGTGAAAAAAGTGATTGTGAAGAATGAACCGTGGTCAAAGATTCATGCTGATAATTCGGCAATAACGGTAGAGGACTTTGCAAAATTCCAGGAGAACTGCTATACAGAAGAAGTCAAGTCAAAGTCGGAGAAAATGAAGGCGCTCCAGGCCAGGAACACGCGTACCCATCGCCTCAGAAGTCGTTGTTACAAGGGGAAGAGGCACATATGGGCCAAGCAGGATGCTGGACGTGAATGTCTTGGGATCCCAGAACCCTTGGCGGAGTTCACCGACCCGCTGGAGCATGATTGGATCAGGGCCCGGGACAAGTGGGACAAAGTCAGAAAGATCTTTTACACGGACCCGAAAACGAGGGAGTTCATGAGACTTGTGGTAATTGTTATATTACCACCTTATCATATTAGCTTCCAATAAATTTGAATGCAAGTTTTGTCCCATTAGTAAACCATCCATGTTCCTTTTGCAGAAAAGCAGCACCAAAAGGCAGTCGAAAGCGATGAGTCATCACAGTCGTCGGTGAGGCGCAAGTGGGACACCCCATGCAACCGGGCGGTGAACATATTGAAAAAGGTCTCGGTGGACAAGCAGCCGTCCTATGGATGTGTGCACGGCGTCGGAGATGGCGCCTCGTGGAAGACGTGCTACCCCGAGGAGCCAGAGGAAATAAGAAACAGACGGTTGGTCGTCACTCAGGAGAGCATCAACAAGAAGGTCGGGATTCGGATCACTAAGACCAAAGCTGGGACCAAAGAAGAGTTGGTCGAGGTATTCAGTGGGTTGGTCGCTGACGCGATGGCCAGCTTGATTCCGACAATAATCAATTGGTCGAAGAGCAATCCAAGTGCACGGCCGAAGGACTTTCCCCTTCATAGCTTTGCTAGGAGCAACTCGGCAAACACCATAGCACCAACACCTGCCCAAGCAACAGCAAAAGGTCCCGTTCCTGTTCATAGCAGCCGGACCTCCGTCTCTGGCATGCTCGGCGGGGCTTCGTCGCTGGCTGAGCTCAACGCCCTCACGGTAATTACGCGTCATACCCTTTTCACCAGCATGTCTATGGTCTTCCGTTTTAGTTGCCTTTCAGATGTTTGATGTCGCAGACATGTCACCTTCGTAGGCCGACGACACCCCGTGCACCCTACTCTACAATATCAAGGGCCAGAAGGTGGCTGTGGGAAAGGCAACCATCGTGAAGACGAAGGACTGCATGTTCCACAACCGAGAGATGCCGGATGGCGTCTTCAAGGTTAACGTTGCCAGTGTCTTAGCGGGCTTCAAGGATTTGCCTCTCCGATTCCAGTCGGTGATGACAAGACCCCTAAGATGATTGGCGCATGCAAGAACTGGTTCTTGCCTTGGCCGAAGTCTCTTCTTCATCTCCAGGAGCCAAGTATCATGCCAACGCCACCTTCTCAAGAAGGTATGAACACCACCCCACCTACCAAATTACATGCACCTGTCGTGGCGGGTGATGGTAGCGTACGACGCGAGGGAGAGCCTCCATTAGTGCTAGAACATGTCGCCCCCACTGTCGAAGAAGCAAATGTTGATGATGCCATGGAGGATGATGATGAGGACCCGAACCAGTATTTCAATACCGCCTATGATGGATTGATGGCTCAGGACACCGAACACTCAGGCTATGACTGTGGAGATGATGACTTTATGCTGCCTGATTTTCTAGAGCCGGAACGTCCTAAGGCGGAATGCAAAAAGTCTCTCTTCAAGTCATCCTCGCAGGAGACTCCTACATATGCCGCCTCTACCCAGCAACCCCCCGAGGCCCGTCCACTGTTTATCCCGAGGACACTGGGGGTGGTGGTTAGGGAAGGTATGGTGGGCTCACTACCGCCACCCGCCAAGAAGCAAAGGAAGAGACCGGCCAGGAAAGGGCCTAAAGGCGCCATAGGTGCTTCAAGCAGCGAACCGCCTCTAAAATCCCTGGTGGTAGACAGAATACCAGTCGAAGGTAAGCCGCGTTTCCATCCCGCCGGTGAGCCGATCCAACCTACCAAAGCGCTAGATCACATACTAAACAATGATCTAAAGAGACTCCATGAAGATATGCTGTCTAGAGAGAAAAGCCTTCTGGTCGCGAAAGATACAGGATATCCGCTTTACGCGGCTCAGGTGCCGGGTGGGAAGTTGTACGTCAATACCTGGGCCGTGAATCAGTTCTTCCTATGATTTGACTACATCTACAACATGTTCCACATGACCAAGCCGGAGTTCATCCACATGTATGCCCTGTATACCAACTCCTTCATCAATATGGAGAGCGTCAAATATATCTGCGTCGCGGACCCATACTATATGCACGAGAGCTTCTTGGCAGTTTGCAAAGAGCACCGTGACTATGCGAGCAAGTACCTCAGCGAATTCGTCAATTCCTGCCTTATCATCCCTCATAAGTCATCCATGCATATCCTTTCGTACATGTAAATCATTCCTTTGCAAGCATGGAGGCTAATTTGAGGTGTACTTAATTTGTGCAGTGGGGGCGACGCCATCCTCATCATTCTGTACCCGGAATACTCCCATGCTATGTACTTGTACTCATCGAAGAACCTTAAGAAAAAGGATTACACGCACGTAAGGAGTGTTCTCGACGGTGCCCCGTTAACCTTCAGCCTGACTGGTGGATATACCAAGGTGAAAAAGTAAAGGAATAAAGCACCGGCTTTCGGCCATAAGACCGACTTCTGCTGCATCCAGCAACCGCACAACAGTACGGCTGATGGATTCTACCTCATGCATCACCTAATGGAGTACAGAAGGGATAATCAACGCCTTCGCAAGTCGAGGTACAACCGAAGATGCTGAGATTGTCAGCTAGGCCACAAGCATAGGAAAGACACCGGATCATCAAATCCGAGCTGAGTTTTATCACGTATAGTGTGAACTAGCCCAAGTGATCATGAAGCAAGTCCTCGAACCAACGGGGATGTTCTGCCATGGGCCAATCACGTGGGTTGATGTCCGAGCACTACTAGTCACTCAACGTCTGGACGTGAAGCCTTTCACAAAGCTCGGGTTCATCCTCCTTGACTATGAAGATTGGAACAACGACTTGGACGACTGATTGTCAATTACAATGTGATGTAACTAAACCGTGGTCCTGAACTAGTGTGCCTTATCACTACTGTCTTTCTATGGCAAAACTTTGAAATTATGCACGGCGAAACTATGTGATGTAACTAAACCGTGATCCTGAACTAGCGTAGATCGCTCTAGTTAATTAGTTTGTATGAGGAACTTCATTATTTATGTTTACTATTGGTTTCTTTTGTTTTGCTAATCATGCCTCTTTGTTTCCTTAAGTACATTATGTTGCATATTATTATTCAAATCAACAAGTCACGATGCAGGTACCTAGATCAGAGATCGAGAAGGACTAGTACGTCGTGTACGTTGGGAGGGTTCCAGGAGTCTACGACCACGCCAGCCGCTCACGCCGAGGTGCACAGGTACCCGGGTGCTAACCACAGAGGGTTTGACACCAGAGCCGAAGCAGAAAGTAGTTACTTGAGGTGGACACTCCAACATGAGCAGGGGCGGGACCGCCGGTACTACATACTCGCGCTCTTCCTCATGCTGATCGCTCTTCTCTTCTACATCATGTTGTAGATAGAGATGATGAAACTTGTGGGTGTGCCATGAACATGCAATTGCACTTATTCGAGACATGACATGATCACACTTATGTATCGCTATTTTCGAGATGATGTGATGATATTTTGTGTTGAATCATGATGATGATGATGGTATGATGAGACTATTGTATGTGTGTGATATGTGAGAATAGTGTATGTTTAACATGATGTGATGAAACTATCGTATAGAATTTGTATAAATACATCACAAATACGTAGAGGTTGGAAATCTGTGAAAGCAGTAAAAGTTAGCAGTAGCGCTGGTAAATACTTACCAGTACCGTTGCTTAGCAACAACACTTTCTATGAGCAAGTGCTACTACTATAGTTAGCAGTAGCGCAGGACAGGGTAGCACTTCTGCTAACACTACTTACCAGTAGCGCTGCTCATACCAGCGCTACTACTAGGGTTTAGCTGTAGCACAATAGCAGTATCGCTTGGCCTAGCGCTACTTCTATGCTTATTGCCAGCGCTACTACTAGGGTTTTCCCTAGTCATCCGTGCCGTGGTGGCAGCGCCATCTGATCGAATCGGCCACCGAGGGCACGCATCGCAGAGGGAGTAGAAGGGGAGAGAGGAGGCCACCACGTTGCAGAGATATTTAACATGATTGGATTATGAGCGAAAGCAATACGATTCACCAAGTTTGAGCTCATTTGAGCAAAGTTAACAATTTAGATATGAAAAACCCTAGAAATGGATAGAATAAGATTTGTGTGGACCAAGGTGATCAAATCAACTCCCAGAAATGCACAACTTGGTCCAGAATCTTTATTTCGGGGCTGGATCACTCCTGTAAAGTGTGAGAGTAATTGGGTAAACTTGACAATGTCGAGTTTCTCAAATTTTGTTCTATACATGGAGGGTTTTGGGATTAATAGGTGGATCAAATCAACTTGAATTGAGATCAAACCTTGGGGGATCACCACATTTATCATGTGTGACTTGCTAGAATTTTCCTGGGATTTACTAAGAATATTTTCTTTGGAAATATTTCAAAAGTTTGAAATAGGCAGAAAGGGTTTTGAAGAGTTTTATCCAATATTTTGAACATGACCATGTGTTGAACGTCTTATGTATGGAAAACATATGTCCCGTGAGTTGCCCTAAAATTTCTTAAATATTTATGAAGCTGGAAATTCATTTTTCCCTATGAAATACTATTTCTTGGCTAAAAAAGGTAGTTAAATAAAATAGGAAAATAACTTTAAAAATAACTATTTTGTGTTTTTGGGAAGTCTATTCAATAATAGGGTTCAAATAAAATCTTTGGTGTAAACCATCCTTCCTAATTTAGGGACTTGCATTGCAAATCTCAAATTAAGGGGTTTGGAGAATTCAAAATGTTTAAAACCCTTTTGTTAAAATAGTAGGTTATAAAAATGGTTTTCTGGTCTTATTCACATGGCATGATCATTGGGAAAGGGATTGGGGTCAAGGAGGCAGGTTTTAGAGAGGAGATCAAGTATAGTGATTCAAAAACTCAATCAGTCACACAAGCTAGTTGCAAAAGCAATCAATCATCACAAACATGAAAAAAGTTTCAATTTATTCCAAATATTCATAAAAGAACATGTGGGAAAAGTGATACAAACACAGGGTGTGAGAGACCTACCAACCTTCAGAGAAGGAAACTCGGATCTGATGTAGTTTGCATGCTCCCATGTTGCTTCTGCTTCAGTGTGGTTGCTCCACTGGACTTTGAAGTACTTGATGGTGCGGCTTCTGGTGCAACGCTCGGCTTCCTCCATGAGGCGGATCAGTCTCTCATAATAAGTGAGGTCTTGTTGAGGATCGATGGCATGATGATCGATGTCCTTGTAGAGCTCAGAGTGGTTGGGAACTTGGACGCACTTTGGAAGTTGCAACACGTGGAAATTGTTGTGCACCTCCGAAAGTTCAGATGGTAGCTCCAGCTAGTAGGCAATTTCTCCCTGTCTTGCGTTGCCCTTGAAGGGGCCAATGTACCTTGGTGCAAGTTTCCCCTTGATGTGAAAGCGCTTTGTTCCCTTGAGAGGCATGACCCGGAGAAAGACATAGTCCCTAACATGGAAACTCATGTCTCGGCGATGGGTATCGGCGTAGCTCTTATGTCTACATTTGGCGGCCTCTAGGTGTTCCCTGACGAGTTGAACTTGCTCTTCTTCTTGACGGAGGACATCTGGTCGAAGACTAGCCCTTCTCTGATTTCTGACCAATTGAGGGGAGTGCGACACTTGTGACCATACAACACCTCAAATGGTGCCATCTGGAGACTGGACTGATAGCTTTTGTTGTAGGAGACCTCGACAAAGGGAAAACAATATTCACACTTCTCTCCTCATGCCAAGACACAAGAACGCAGCATGTCCTTGAGTATCTGATTTACTCGTTCCGTGTGCCCGCCGGTCTAAGAGTGAAAAGCGGTGCCGAAGGATAGCTGGGATCCCATAGCTTCGTGAAACTTCTTTAAGAACCTCGAGGTTAACTAGGTGGAAAGATGTAAAACGATCTCCTTAGGAAGTCCATGAAGGCTCATGATGCAATTAACGTAGAGGTTGGCTAGCTGGCTCCCACCATAGGTGGTACTGATGGGAATGAAGTGGGCTATCTTGGTAATGTCGCCACGTCTTGAAAGCATGAACCACTGTTGTCAGCTGAAGATCGTCAATGGTGTAGTTATCTTTGTGAGGACGCAACTATCGGGACAGATATTCCACGACTCTCCCTTCTTGCATCAGGACACCACGAAGCCTGGTCCTTAATGCATCACAATATATCATCAACTCCTTGTGAATATTAGGGGTAGCCAGAATTGGGGTGGTCATCAACCTGTTCCTGAGCTCTTGGAAACTTTCCTTGCACTTGGGTGTCCATTCGAACTTCTTGTCCTTCTTCAATAGTTGAGTCATTGGTCGGGTGATGCTTGAGAATCCTTCACGAACTTTTGGTAGTATCCCACGAGTCCGAGGAAGCTTCTGACTTCCTTCACACTGATCAGTGATTTCCACTTTGTCACCGCTTCAATCTTAGAAGGGTTGACTCAGAATCCATCCGCCGTCAGCACAAGGCCCAAAAACCTAACTTCATGCAGCCAGAATTCCAATTTGCTGAACTTGGCATACATATGGTGCTCTCAAAGCTCTTCCAGCACCATCCTCAAATGGTTCCCATGCTCTTCTTCAGGCTTGGACAAGACGATTATGTCGTCGATAAAGAGAACAACAAACTTATCCAGAAAATCTGTGATGACCTTGTTCATGAGGTACATGAAGTAGGCTGGGGCATTGGTTAACCCGAATGACATGACTGTGTACTCATACATGCCATATATGGTCAAAAACACCATTTTCGGGATATCCTCGGGTCCGATCTTCAACTCGTAATATCCACACCTTAGATCGATCTTGGATAACACCTTGGCATCATTCAGCTGATCGGACAGGTCTTCAATCTCGGGGAGTGGATACTTGTTCATTATTGTGAATTAATAGAGATAATGGTAATCAAGACAGAGTCGGGTGGTCCCGTCCTTCTTCGTCATAAATATAACAGGCGATCCCCAAGGAGAGGAGCTAGGACAGATGCATATTTTTTTGAGCTGCTCAGCCAGTTGCTCCTTCAGTTCAGCCAACTCTTCGGATCCCATTCTATAGGTATTCTTATAAATGGGTCCGGCTATGGGAATTAGCTCAATAATAAACTCAATGTCACGAACAGGTGGCATTCCGAGCAGTTCGTGAGGAAACACATCTCGGTACCCACATACCAGTGGTACTTCATCCATCTCGACTCCCGAAAGGAAATTAACCTCA